>NC_064920.1:891690179-892306776 GCF_023897955.1 Schistocerca gregaria
GTTGTTTCATCTCCCAGTACCTACTACAGCCTACATCCTTCTGAATCTGCTCAGTGTATTCATCTCTTGGTCTCCATCGATGTCTCCGAACATGTCCTACCAACCGATCCCTTCTTCTCGTCAAGTTGTGCCACAAATTTCTCTTCTCCCCAGTTCTATTCAATACCTCCTTATTCGTTATGTGATCTACCCATCTAGCCTTCAGCATTCTTCTGTAGCACCACATTTCGAAAGCTTCTTGTCAAAACTGTTTATCGTCCACGTTTCACTTCCATACATGGCTACACTCCATACAAATGCTTTCAGAAACGACTTCCTGACACTTAAATCTACACTCGATGTTAACAAATTTTTCTTCTTCAGAAACTCTTTCCTTGCCATTGCTAGTCTACATTTAATATCCTCTCTACTTCGACCATCATCAGTTATTTTGCTCCCCAAATAGCAAAACTCCTTTACTACTTTAAGTGTCTCATTTCCTAATCTAATTCCCTCAGCATCGCCCGACTTAATTCGACTACATTCCATTATCCTCGTTTTGCTTTTGTTGATGTTCATCTTATACCCTCCCTTCAAGACGCTGTCCATTCCGTTCAAATGCACTTCCAAGTCCTTTGCTGTCTCTTGACAGAAATATAGTGTCATCGGCGAAACCTAAGTTTTTATTTCTTCCCCATGGATTTTAATGCCTACTCCGAACTTTTCCTTTTTCCTTCACTGCTTCCTCAATACACAAATTGAATAATATCGGAGAGAGGCTACAACCCTGTCTCACTCCCTTCCCAACCACTGCTTCCCCATCACGCCCTCGACTCTTATAACTGCCATCTGGTTCCTGTACAAATTGTAAATCGCCTTTCGCTCCCTGTATTTTACCCGTGTCACCTTCAGAATTTGAAAGAGAGTATTCCAGTCAACATTGTCAAAAGCTTTCTCTAAGTCTACAAATGCTAGAAATGTAGGTTTGCCTGTCCTTGATCTTTCTTCTAAGATAAGTCGTAGGGTCAGTATTGCCTCACGTGCTCCAACATTTCTACGGAATTCAAACTGATCTTCCCCGAGGTCGGTTTCTACTAGTTTTTCCATTCGTCTGTAAAGAATTCGTTAGTATTTTGCACGTGCTCGATACGTCCCGTAATTTCAACTATGGTCATGATGTTAGTCATACAGGTTAGGTTGTCCTGTTTCATGTAACTCGACATGTACTGAACTTTGGGAGAAAAAAGTGAAGTTGGTCCTCCGCCTCCGTAGTTGAGTGGCCATCGCGGCTGATTGCCACGCTGGAACGCGGATTCTATTCCTGGTACTCAAAGAATTTTGCCCTGGTTGGGAGGACGTTGCATCAATCACGTGACAATCGATTGCCTGCAATCGAGAGAACAGACGATAGCCAGAGATAGCTACACATCGACGACACGTGACGTTCGGTGGCGCCCTCTACGATCTCCATATAAGCGGCGGCCCCAGCTCCTAGCAGCCAGTCGTCGACTCACCTCGGAAGATGTTCTCCGTAGTTGAGAACGAAACGTCAGGGAGAAGTAGTTCTACAGATCGACCACGGCAATTTAGCCCGGAAGTGTTTACTGATGAAGACGCCGGCCGTGAAAGTCTACATGGGATGATAACTATAAGGAATGTTTTGTTTGTTTAAAAATTTTGGTGAGGCCTACTTAATCTATATGCGTCATATGTACAAACGGAACTGTGTGTCATTACACAAAAAAATCACTGAAGAGATGTAATATAACACATATTAATATAAAAAGGCGAATCGCGTCTGGAAATTTAATATTACACTGCAATGCCAAAGAAATTGGTACACCTGCTAATGTCGCCTACGGCCAACTTACAGAATGCTATTAACATAAACAGGCATAGATAGCAGAATGTGTTAAACGGAGTAGCTACTATAACTGACGAACGCATTTCGTTTTCTTGTAGAATGCAACCTTTGATAAATCTTTACCTTTTCTGCACCTTGAGTAGGTCAGGCAAAAAACTATCAATTTTTCTTGCCCTTCGTAGCATCTTACTACTTTCAGCACAATTTTCTTTTCGTTATTCTCTACGCATGCTATCGTACGCCATTACCTACAGATGTTCTAATAGACGTATTTAGGAATTTCATGGATGTAATTATATATTTCCCTTCTATAGGTTTATGTAATTCGTGATCCGGCCGGGGTGGCCGAGCGGTTCAGTCCGGAACCGTGCTGCTGCTACCGTCTTAGGTTCGAATCCTGCCTCGGGCTTGGGTGTGTGTGATGCCCTCCGTTAGTTAGGTTTAAGTAGTTCTAAGTTCCAGGGGCCCTCAGAAGTTAAGTACCATAGTGCTCAGAGCCACTTGTAATTCGTGACTTATTTTTCAACACTGTGTCTCTATCACAGCGCTATAGTTCTTTTTGTCCAAATCCTGTAAAGTTAAACCAGATCCGACAGCTTGTCGAATTAATTATACTTTTAAAAAGGTCCAGACTCTCTGTGAGTTTGGCATCAGGCTCTGTTATCAGCTTGCGTCTGTTCTCTGATCAACTGGCTGATGTGTCATGAAATCATCCACTGTTAATTCACTATGTGCCTTCAGCCAGAGTAAGTTGGTACAGTGATTATGGCACTATATTCATTTTCGGGAGGAGCGTAGATCTCATGGTAGTATTTTTCTTCTAGTATGGGGTCTGCAATACTCTAGACTAGGATTGTTGGTGCTGGGGGCACTACCTGTCTGTGAATTGCGTTCTGTGTGTAATCTACATCAACATCACCAAATATACATGACTACTCTACAGTTCACAGTTAAGTGCCAGGCCGTGTGTTCACCGAACTACCTTAGAGTTACTTCTCTACCGTTCCACTCTCAAACAGTGCGCGGAAATAGATGAACACTTAGATCTTCCCATGCGAAGATTTCTCTTAATTTATTACAGTGATCATTTCTGCCTGTATAGGTAGGCGACAACAGAATATTTTCGCATTTGGAAGAGAAATTTAGTGATTAAAATTTCACGAGAAGCTCCTTTGTATTAATGATGGCCACATCCGTGGGCCTCACCCCCTTATTTCGCGATAATACACAACGAGAGAGAGAAGACAACCACGTGTATGAATATCAAGAGCTCAGATGGCAGCCCAGTTCTAAGCAAAGAAGGGAAGGCAGAAAGGTGGAAGGAGTATATAGAAGGTTTATACAAGGGCGATGAACTTGAGGACAATATTATGGAAATGGAAGAGGATGTAGATGAAGACGAAATGGGAGATACGATACTGCGTGAAGAGTTTGACAGAGCACTGAAAGACCTGAGTCGAAACAAGGCCCCCGGAGTAGACAACATTCCATTAGAACTACTGACAGCCTTGGGAGAGCCAGTCCTGACAAAACTCTGCCATCTGGTGAGCAAGATGTATGAGACAGGCGAAATACCCTCAGACTTAAAGAAGAATATAATAATTCCAATCCCAAAGAAAGCAGGTGCTGACAGATGTGAAAATTACCGAACTATCAGTTTAATAAGCCACGGCTGCAAAATACTAACGCGAATTCTTTACAGACGAATGGAGAAACTGGTAGATGCAGACCTCGGGGAGGATCAGTTTGGATTCCGTCGAAATGTTGGAACTCGTGAGGCAATACTGACCTTACGACTTATCTTAGAAGAAAGATTAAGAAAAGGCAAACCTACGTTTCTAGCATTTGTAGACTTAGAGAAAGCTTTTGACAATGTTGACTGGAATACCCTTATTCAAATTCTAAAGGTGGCAGGGGTAAAATACAGGGAGCGAAAGGCTATTTATAATTTGTACAGAAACCAGATGGCAGTCATAAGAGTCGAGGGGCATGAAAGGGAAGCAGTGGTTGGGAAAGGAGTGAGGTAGGGTTGTTGCCTCTCCCCGATGCTATTCAATCTGTATATTGAGCAAGCAGTAAAGGAAACAAAAGAAAATTTTGGAGCAGGTATTAAAATTCATGGAGACGAAGTAAAAACTTTGAGGTTCGCCGATGACATTGTAATACTGTCATAGACGGCAAAGGACTTGGAAGAGCAGTTGAACGGAATGGACAGTGTCTTGAAAGGAGGATATAAGATGAACATCAACAAAAGCAAAACGAGGATAATGGAATGTAGTCAAATTAAATCGGGTGATGCTGAGGGAATTAGATTAGGAAATGAGACACTTAAAGTAGTAAAGGAGTTTTGCTATTTAGGAAGTAAAATAACTGATGATGGTCGAAGTAGAGAGGATATAAAATGTAGACTGGCAATGGCAAGGAAAGCGTTTCTGAAGAAGAGAAATTTGTTAACATCGAATATAGATTTATGTATCAGGAAGTCCTTTCTGAAAGTATTTGTTTGGAGTGTAGCCATGTATGGAAGTGAAACATGGACGATAACTAGTTTGGACAAGAAGAGAATAGAAGCTTTCGAAATGTGGTGCTACAGAAGAATACTGAAGATAAGGTGGATAGATCACGTAACTAATGAGGAGGTATTGAATAGGATTGGGGAGAAGAGAAGTTTGTGGCACAACTTGACTAGAAGAAGGGATCGGTTGGTAGGACATGTTTTGAGGTATCAAGGGATCACAAATTTAGCATTGGAGGGCAGCGTGGAGGGTAAAAATCGTAGAGGGAGACCGAGAGATGAGTACACTAAGCAGATTCAGAAGGATGTAGGTTGCAGTAGGTACTGGGAGATGAAGCAGCTTGCACAGGATAGAGTAGCATGGAGAGCTGCATCAAACCAGTCTCAGGACTGAAGACAACAACAACAACAACACAACGAGTGTCCCTTTGAATTTTCTGGATGTCCTCCGTCAATACTATCTGATGTAGATTGCACAACACACAGCAATAATCCAGAAGAGTGCGGACAGATGTGGTGTAAGCAGTCTCTATAGTAGGCCATATAGTAATCTTCAAGCATTTAGTTGAATTCACAACCATTAGATTTGTATAATTTATGGAGACACCGAAATATAGCGGATTCCTTTTATTACTTATCTGGATGGCTTCACACTTTTCATTATTTAGAGTCAGTTGCCACTTCCCGCACTATACAGCTATTTCATCTAGATTATTTTGCAGTTGGTTTTGACCTTCTGATGACTTTATGAGGCGGTAAATGACAGCATCATCTGCAAACAGTCTAAGAGGGCTGCTCAGATTGTCTCCTAACTCGTTTATATAGGGTGTTCATTTTAACTGAAGACATTGCAATATCTCTAAAACTACACACAGAATAAAGAAAGAGTTAATTTGCAATTTGTTTTTCTCGGAGGGGACATCGAATATCACACTCGAACCAACATCCCACACCTTGCGTGGGTTGTGGGGGCAACTTTGAAATCTTCAAAGGAAACCTCCCATTTTTATTGCAGATCACAATTCTGTGGCAAAATCTATATTGGTTTGGACTGAAGCATTTTCTTAGTTTCGCCACAGATGGCGCTGTAATCGGACAAAAAGATATGGCTACCTAGTCGTAATTCATGACATACTACTCAATAGCCCCTGAATATTCAATGGCAATGGTTCAAATGGCTCTGAGCACTATGGGACTCAACTGCTGTGGTTATCAGTCCCCTAGAACTTGGAACTACTTAAACCTAACTAACCTAAGGACATCACACACATCCATGCCCGAGGCAGGATTCGAACCTGCGACCGTAGCAGTCGCACGGTTCCGGACTGCGCGCCTAGAACCGCGAGACCACCGCGGCCGTCTATCCAATGGCACGTGAGACCCCAGCTCCATGCTGCGAGGGTAGGACAGGCCAGTATTTCATAACTTCTAATTGGAAATCCCATTAGCATTGCTGTGTTGCTCCGACATATCGAACTATCTTGGCCGTGTAGCGAACTTCCACGTATTGTAACAGGTCGTGCAGTATACCGGAGGTCACGTATCGTGCAGACGTAGAACAGGTAGCGACTCTATATACTAAAATACTTGCGCAGTGTTCATTACCTGCATACCTACTATTATTTGGAGAAAAGATGTGCAAGTGGACGTTGAATGTTGCAACCACAGAAGAAAAAACTGAAATGATCCTTATTTACAGAGAATGGAGGAGAAATGTTAAGGCTGCTGTTGCCTTGTATGCCGAGCGTTAGCCAGTGAAAGCTCGCTCTCGTTCATTCCTTTACAAGGTTGGGAACCACTTTGGATGATGGCAGCGTACAGACGGGCAACAGGAAACGCAGCAAACGTGTTACAGGAGAAGCTACTGAAATGCTGTACTACCGGCAGTGCACAACTCACTGATAAGCACCCGTGAATTACACCGTGATTCCGGTATATTCGTAAGTAGTATTATCAAGAGCTTAATGGCGCCGATTTTCGTAACCGGGTAGTGTTTTGTGGATGGACACGTCAGCAGATTATGCTAACTTTCCCCACATTCTTTGCGGATGTATACTATTTTCCGATGAGTCCAGATTCACAAGCCATGGTATCGTTAACCGCCATAACATGCATTACTTGAGTATAGACAATCGCCACTGTTTACGACAAGCCCGACCATCAGCGTGCTTAGTCGGTTAACGTGTGGTGTGCGGTCGTAGAGAACTAACTCATTGGTCCAGATTTTATTGGCGGCACGTTGAAGGCACACAAATATTGAGCGCTTTTGGAACACGAACTATCAGTACTTCTGCAGAATGTTGCTGTGGACATTCGACAATGTCATTGGCTTCAGTATGACGGTTGCCCAGCGCATTGCGCAATTGGTGGGGTCTCACGTGCCATGATATATTCAAAGGCCATTGAGTAGCACGTCGTAAATTAAGACTATACACCCATTTCTATTCCTCCGATTGCAGCGCCATCTGTGGCCAAACGAAGAAAATGCTTCTCAAAACATACATAGATTTTCCTACAGAATCGTAAAATACAATAAAAATACAATAAAAAAGAGGATTACCATTGAAGATTTCAAAGTTGTCTCCCGCCATACACGCACGGGGTGGGTTATGGGGTCGAGTATAGTATTATTAGATGTTGCTCTCCGAGGCAAACAAATCGGAATAATAATTTTTTTATCCGATACTTAGTTTTCGAGATTGAGTTAAAATGAACACCCTGTATAGAAAAGCAAAAACAGTCCATTTGATTAGAGGGTTGATTGTGAGCAACGGTTGTCAAAAGCCCTCTGGAAATCTAAAAATATGGAATGAATTTGAAATACCTTGTCGTTAGCACTCGTTTCTTCTTGTGAATAAAGAGCTAGTTGCGTTCCATAGAACTCAGTCTTCAGGCCACAAGTGGCCCATCGGGAGCATCCGACCGCCGCGTCCTCCTGCGCATAGGAGGGGCGTGTGGTCAGCACACCGCTCTCCCGGTCGTTATGATGGTTTTCTCTGACCGTTGCCGCTACTGTTCGGTCGAGTAGGTCCTCAGTTAGCATCACGAGCTGAGTGCACCCCGAAAAATGGCATGGCGGCTGGATCTCACGGGAACCGGTGTATCCACTGTGGCAAAGCCGTTGCCATTTGCGTTCCATAAGAAGAATATTTTCTGAATCTGTGTCGGCTATTTGTTAGTGATCCTACTGTAACGGTTTGTGTCTCGTATTTTCAGAGACGCAGATTGGGTGACCAGCCCAGCATTTGTCTATACGAGCTTGGGAAACTGGCAATAAACCAGACTCAAGCTGGCCGGTGCACCAGATATGGTCGTTAATCCGCTGCAAGGCTGGCTCATCACCCTGTCTCGTTAGCTAGTGCGCTGCGCGTTACACAATACGAGCAGGTCGGGTGTCATGCCTCTGCCTTACAAATTTACGTTGCCTAAAATGCATCAGTCGATAATTAGTGCTTTGAGAAGGCAAAGACCGATTGCTTCCCTCCCACCCATTCCAGCTCGTACTCCGCTCCCGACACCTGTTCGACGTTGGACTAATCTTCGTTCCTTCTATAGCTAACTTGCGTCTTAGGGTACAGATGTGTGTGGTTGTGTCCTCGCTCATTTCTTGTGCTGCGGCCGTGTTCGCACCGGAGGGACTGCTGTGTGGCAGTGATGCGATGCTCGCGCCGCAGTAATCCCAGCGTCCAGTGACGTCATCCGGCTGTCATTAAACAGTCGTGTTCGCTAATTACACCACCTCTGCGGGCAGCGCGCTGCAATTAGTATCCACAGCCAGAGCGAGTTAAAACCTGTGCGCAGTCTGTTTGAGAAGTCAAGTCCTACTGTTTTACCTCTATTAGAGCGAGTAGCCACTGGTTCCCCAGGCTGCTACCTGTTCTGTCGGTTAAGAGCTTGTTATCGCTGTTATTAAGTCGTCTTCAAGGCAGGTCTTGTTGTTTGTCGATTGGGCTGTGAGAAAGACACGTAAAAAGGGAAAAAGAAGCTAAAAGTTACTTTGGAACGATTTTCGTTTCGTATACCGAACGGTAGCTTTTTTTTAAATGGGTAAATGTAGTAAAATAACGCCAGTTGACATTAAACGCGATGACATTGACAGTAAGCTTTCCAATGGTACCACATCGTTTAAAAACATTAGCTTGAGCGGTTCTAGGCGCTCCAGTCTGGAACCGCGCGACCGTTACGGCGCAGGTTCGAATCCTGCCTCGGACATGGATGTGTGATGTCCTTAGATTAGTTAGGCTTAAGTAGTTCTAAATTCTAGGGGACTGATGACCTCAGAAGTTAAGTCCCATAGTGCTCAGAGCCATTTGAACCATTTTTGAAAACGTTAGTTTACTACCACGAACTTACGTGAAGTAGAAGGAAGACGTGAATTCAGTTGGGGGGGGGGGGGGGGGACGAATGGATTACAGATTTGTTGGGAAGATTGTGGGGCAAGTGCAGTGCATCTCTAAAGGAGGTAGCGTAAATGTTGTTTGTGTAATGTATACTGTGAGGGGCAGTAACATGAAAGAGGCAGATTGGGGGGGGGGGGGGGGGGAAGCAAAAGTAGTCGCCGTAACTATTAATACATTTACCCCCATCTGAGACCAGACGGTCAGTGCCTTCATCGAAAGAAGTTCGCGATTACCTACGGAATCGTGATCGTACCCAAGAGCGAACCTCTTCGTCTGAAGCAAACCAACGGACTTGAATATCCTTTTGCTGTATTCCAAAACCATGGAACTAGCTTGGAAAGTAATCGGGATTGTATGGAGGATGTGTAAGGACTTCCCAGCGAATCATCTGCAACGTGGTCAGCCTTGACATAATGTGGTCGGGCGATATCCTACAACAGAATGATGCCGTCCGTCAACATACCTGGCGCGCTTCATTCCTTGCAAAGTGTTCACGTACCGTAATTTTGGCGCCTTGTTCCAGAAATTCAATGAACAGGACGCTCTTACAGTCAAAGAAAAATCATGATTTTCCCGGACTGGCGTACCTGTTGTTTCGTCTACACTCCACAAGTTTCGCTGGGAAGCCCTTAGACAATTGTGATGTCCACTCTCCTCTTTTGTTGTCGCTGTTGATGTTGATCCGCCACTGCTGCAGCTCGGTTGGTGGAATGGAGACGCGACGCGCGGTGATGGTATTCCCCGTCAGATAAGGTGGAACATAACCTGAAAATCTCTAAAGAAAATTGTTCCTCGTGTAATGCATGAAAATCCGTTTCCGCACAGTCTCCTCAGCGATGCGAACTGCTGATTTTGTCTATTATGGTTTCATGATGATTTGCTATGCTCGCTTAGTTAGTTATTGCAGTATTGAGTGAATCATCCAACACCGGCGTCGTTTCACACCACTGAAGCTAGGGAAAATTCATTTGCGGTTCAGTATCAGTAGTTGTTACGTTCCTAGGCAGAATTGTTCACTACGGCTCGACGCAAATCCAGAGATAATCTATAATGCTATCTTGCATTCGTGCGTCGTGATATTATTTCGGCAAATCGCTCCTTTCAATGCTCAATGTTAATCAAGTCACTCTTCCAATCAAAATGTTCACAGTTAATTAATTTTAATTATCAACTATCACACAGTTCAATTAACGATGGAGCCAACACGTGAAATTTCCATTACTGACGAACGATTTTATTGTTCCTTCTTAGCAGTTACATTCCTGGAAACTGAAATAAGAACACCGTGAATTCATTGTCCCAGGAAGGGGAAACTTTATTGACACATTCCTGGGGTCAGATACATCACATGATCACACTGACAGAACCACAGGCACATAGACACAGGCAACAGAGCATGCACAATGTCGGCACTAGTACAGTGTATATCCACCTTTCGCAGCAATGCAGGCTGCTACTCTCCCATGGAGGCGATCGTAGAGATGCTGGATGTAGTCCTGTGGAACGGCTTGCCATGCCATTTCCACCTGGCGCCTCAGTTGCACCAGCGTTCGTACTAGACGTGCAGACCGCGTGAGACGACGCTTCATCCAGTCCCAAACATGCTCAATGGGGGACAGATCCGGAGATCTTGCTGGCCAGGGTAGTTGACTTACACCTTCTAGAGCACGTTGGGTGGCACGGGATACATGCGGACGTGCATTGTACTGTTGGAACAGCAAGTTCCCTTGCCGGTCTAGGAATGATAGAACGATGGGTTCGATGACGGTTTGGATGTACCGTGCACTATTCAGTGTCCCCTCGACGATCACCAGAGGTGTACGGCCAGTGTAGGAGATCGCTCCCCACACCATGATGCCGGGTGTTGGCCCTGTGTGCCTCGGTCGTATGCAGTCCTGATTGTGGCGCTCACCTGCACTGCGCCAAACACGCATACGACCATCATTGGCACCAAGGCAGAAGCGACTCTCATCGCTTAAGACGACACGTCTCCATTCGTCCCTCCATTCACGCCTGTCGCGACACCACTGGAGGCGGGCTGCACGATGTTGGGGCGTGAGCGGAAGACGGCCTAACGGTGTGCGGGACCGTAGCCCAGCTTCATGGAGACGGTTGCGAATGGTCCTCGCCGATACCCCAGGAGCAACAGTGTCCCTAATTTGCTGGGAAGTGGCGGTGCGGTCCCCTACGGCACTGCGTAGGATCCTACGGTCTTGGCGTGCATCCGTGCGTCGCTGCGGTCCGGTCCCAGGTCGACGGGCACGTGCACCTTCCGCCGACCACTGGCGACAACATCGATGTACTGTGGAGACCTCACGCCCCACGTGTTGAGCAATTCGGCGGTACGTCCACCCAGCCTCCCGCATGCCCACTATACGCCCTCGCTCAAAGTCCGTCAACTGCACATACGGTTCACGTCCACGCTGTCGCGGCATGCTACCAGTGTTAAAGACTGCAATGGATCTCCGTATGCCACGGCAAACTGGCTGACACTGACGGCGGCGGTGCACAAATGCTGCGCAGCTAGCCCCATTCGACGGCCAACACCGCGGTTCCTGGTGTGTCCGCTGTGCCGTGCGTGTGATCATTGCTTGTACAGCCCTCTCGCAGTGCCCGGAGCAAGTATGGTGGGTCTGACACACCGGTGTCAATGTGTTCTTTTTTCCATTTCCAGGAGTGTAGTTTATAATCATCGCACCAGACGCACACCGATGGATCAGATCAGTTAGATTCTTTTCAGTTCGGTGATCGTGGCAATTACGACAGCTTTTACAATCGGCATATTTGTATTATCTTCGTGTGGTCTTATTAATGTTTCCTTCTCCAGACTAATCAGGTATTGCAGTCTTCGATACTATGTCCATTCTTCGTTGTAACTGTTCACTTTGATGAAGGTGGAGTCCAATAATAATATCCCCAATAATTAAAGTTCATTAACTTGTCATACACTATCAGAATATCACTTCAGTTCAAGTTTGCAAGTCAGAATGGCTGAGAACAAAGTCCTCGCATCTCTATCACACACTATCACTTTTTTTAAAAAAGAAACAATCTCGTAGCGTTCCGTTTGTAGTACCATAAGAAACGGTGCTCTCTCTCGACTGGATAGCAAGCAAGCTAGCAATCGACTAACTATTCTATGATCGGGGGTTGTAGAGGCATTGAATTTCCTTTTCGCTGCATTTACAACTCTTTCATAATAAATGTTATCTCTGACCGACATATTGCTTTGGACTTAAATTTCGTGGTACTGATTTGGAGTTATTACCAAGATGTTTGATAGCTAATTAAAAATAGCATTTCTTTCTTTCTAGCTTTATATCATGACACTCAGTAATTACTGAAATTGGTGTTCATCAATACTTTATGCTGTTATATTATCGTCAAAGTTGTCGTACCTGTCAGGATAACACTGTTCCCTGCATTAAATTATCATAACATTCTTGTTCGGATTTTCGGGTTTCTTGGAGTGTTAAAACATTCTCCATACAACCTCGATCTCTCCCCAATAGAGTTCCATATTTTTGGAGCCCCAAAGAGAGAGATTGGTGACCATCTATCTTCGGTTGAAAAGATGCACACCTGGATGTGACCATGGTTCTGTAGGTAACCGCAAATATTTTTCCGTAAAGGAATCGACGGTCTTACTCACAGCGGAATTAATGTATTAAGTCATCGCATTTGCTTTCGAGATACTAAATACTTTTATTACATTTTGTAATCCTTCTCTTTTCCATTTGACTGCCTTTTGAAGAATACTGCTTCCTCATTTGAGGGTCTCATCAGTTCGGCCTGATGCATGACGTTAAAAAAAAAAAATGTAATACATTGTTACACCCGATGCTAAATTGCAACATACGTGCTCAAAAATATTTGGAAGAATGGCGCCAGGTCATGAACTTGTCAGAATTATCCGTGTATTTGTTCAGAGAGATTTGGAGAAACTCCCGCAAAAGCTTACACAGGACGGAGATTAGATTCCCTTTAGGTGCTATAAAACGAGGTCAGAAGCAGTGTTGACGAGTAAAGTAATGATATCCAAAGATAAAGATGTCAACCAAAGATAAAGCATGCAACGCAGCGATAGTCGGGCACCACATTTATGTTTTTGCTGTGGACTTCAGCCTGAAGATTGGTGTGACGCAGCTCTCCACATTAGTCTGTCATTTCTACATAACTTGTGCAACCTGGTACACCCATCTGAATCTGCTTACTCTCTTCATGTCTAGGTCTCCTCTGCAATTTTTACCCCCCAACACTTCCGTCCAATTCTAAATTGATCACGCCGTGATTTCTCACAATGTGTCAGACAATCGATTCCTTCTTTTAGTCATGTTGTGCCACAAATTTCTTTTCCCCCGAATCTTATTCGCTACCTCCTCTCCAAAAAAAAAAAAAAAAAGCTCTGAGCTCTATGGGACTTAACATCTATGGTCATCAGTTCCCTACAACTTAGAACTACTTACACCTAACTAACCTAAGGTCAGCACACACATCCATGCCCGAGGCAAGATTAGAACCTGCCACCGTAGCAGTGGCGCGGTTCTGGACTGAGCGCCTGTAACCGCGAGACCACCGCGGCCGGCCCTCCTCTCCAGTTACACGATCTAATCTTGAGCGTTCTTCTGTAATACCACATTTCTAAGGCTTCTTTTGCCTTCTTGTCAGAACAGCTTTCGCCCACGTTTCACTCCCGTACAAGACTACAATCGAGAAAAGTATCTTCAAAAAATGCTTCTTGACACTTAAATTTAAACTAAATGTTAACAAATTACTCTTTTTCAGAAGTACTTCTTTGATATCGCCATTCCGCGTTTAATATTTTCTTCATTTCAGCCGTCATCAGTTATTTTGTCGCCCAAATGGCAAAATTTGCGTACTGCTCTTCCAAGTCCTTTATCGTCCCTCGTAGAATTAGTGACGTCGGCAATCCCCAGACTTTTAAAATCTTCTCCATCAACTGTAATTTCCTTTCCATATCTCTCTTTGATTTCTTGTACCGCTTGCTCATTGTAAAGATGGAATAACAATGAGGATAGGCTGCAACCTTGTCTCACTCCATATTTAGTGATTGTTTCGAGAGGATAGAATACAACAAAGACTACGGCGTGGAAAATTCCTATGCAGCCCCCCCCTTTTTTTTCTTCCTGGCCTCGACCCTAGAATCTTCTGTTCTTTCCCTTTTTACTGTGCGGCTGATCCCGGCGGAGGTTAGAGTCCTCCCTCGGGCATGGGTGTGTGTTTGTTCTTAGGATAATTTAGGTTAAGTAGTGTGTAAGCTTAGGGACTGATGACCTCAGCAGTCAAGTCCCATGTGATTTCACACACATTTGAACATTTTTTCCCTTTTTTCCCTTATCCCGTTCTCTACGGGATCGGCATGGTTATAAATTAATTTTGGCAGTGACAATAGCATTTGGTAGCCCAATACACTTCCTGACGCCACCAATCGCTATGGGAAGGAATCCGTGTATCCAGTCTGTTTAATGCCTAGTGTGGAACTCGAGCTCAGATGTGATAACGTTTTCTAAGTGTTTGCGTAGTGTACTCATCCCGGGCGGAACGTGGATATCAAACCTATATTTACGTAGTCAGATGTGGAAAACCGCCTAAAAACCACATACAGGCAGACTGGCCCCACAGTCTAAGTCCGCGAAGACGTTTCGATGTGGGACTGGCTCCGTTGCCCCGTGCTCTGGAAGCGTGCACATTAGTACTCATGGCTATCCGGGCGGGTCGCTTCGTCGCTAGAATGAGTTATAAATATTGTAAAATTATCTTTTTTCGTGAAAACCGCGTAAGGATGGGGCAAAGAAACCAGTAAGAGAAGTATAGCAACATACAGAGTATGCGCACTGTCAGGAAATTTAAAAAGATAACCCTATTTAGTTACTGTAAATTTAAACGCTCTTTAAGGAAAGGTTGATAGGCAGGAAATTTATCAATTGGAGAGTGTCTTGACATAAAAGTTTGGAACAGACAACTGTCATACCACGCGAACAGGGCCCAGATATTGCAGGACCAGAGAAGTTCGGAAAACGAATTGTTACAGTGAAACGGAACGAGGAGTAAGAAACAGTGAGGGGAGAGGGGGGGGGGGGGGGAGGTAACGGACCGAGACAGAGGCGCTGGAAGACAGAAAGGCCTGTACTGGCGGCGGAAAACGCGGAAGTAATCGGACTTTCCGTTGCGACAGGCGGTGTTTCCGCGGCCTCATCGTGACGCTGTGGTTCACGGCGTTGCGCGGCGCCGTCACTCCACGTCGCGCCTTACCGACGACACAGCCCGTGGCGCCCATGTGTTACTGCAGAGCGCGCACCTCTCCGTCAACTGTGTTAGAATCGCTAACAGGGTTCTAAATATGGTCTTGGATTTCGTTGTTGAAAACAAGTTTTCGTGTTTCTATTACGAAATCGTTATTTTTTAGGTCTGTCTAAACAATTTCATGTAGTAAAACTTGCCACGTTCGTATACGAGACGAATTTTGTGACCTTGCACACGAGAAAAAGCAAGATTCGGGTGGTTGTTGTTGTTTTCAGTCCAGAGACTGGTTTGATGCAGCTCTCCATGCTACTCTATCCTGTGCAAGCTTCTTCATCTCCCAGTACCTACTGCAATCTACATCTTTCTGAATCTGTTTAGTGTATTCATCTCTTGGTCTCCCTCTACGATTTTTACCCTCCACGCTGCCCTCCAATACCAAATTGGTGATCCCTTGATGCCTCAGAATATGCCGTACCAACTGATCCCTTCTTCTACTCAACTTGTGCCACAAATTTCTCTTCTCCCCAATCCTATACAATACCTCCCCATTAGTTATGTGATCTACCTATCTAATCTTCAGCATTCTTCTGTAGCTCCACATTTCGAAAGCTTCTATTCTCTTCTTGTCTAAACTATGTATCGTCCACGTTTCACTTCCATACATGGTTGCACTCCATACAAATACTTTCAGAAACGACTTCCTGACACTTAAATCTATACTCGATTTTAACAAATTTCTGTTTTTCAGAAAAGCTTTCCTTGCCATTGCCACTCTAGATTTTATATCCTCTCTACTTTGACCATCATCAGTTATTTTGCTCCCCAAATAGCAATACTCATTTACTACTTTAAGCGTCTCATTTCCTAATCTAATTCCCGCAGCATTACCCGATTTAATTCGACTACATTCCATTATTCTCGTTTTGCTTTTGTTGATGTTCATCTTATATCCTCCTCCTCAAGACACAGTCCATTCCGTTCAGCTGCTCTTCCAGGTCATTTTCTGTCTGACAGAATTACAATGTTATCGGCGAACCTCAAAGTTTTTGTTTCTTCTCCATGGGTTTTAATACCTACTCCGAATTTTTCTTTCGTTTCCTTCACTGCTTGCTCAATATACAGATTGAAACACATCGGGGAGAGGCTATAACCCTCTCTCACTCCCTTCCCAACCACTGCTTCCATTTCATGCCCTTCGACTCTTATAAATACCATCTGGTTTCTGTACAAATTGTAAATAGCCTTTCGCTGCCTGTATTTTACCCCTGCCACCTTCAGAATTTGAAAGAGTATTCCAGTCAACATTAGGATCAATGTCTCAATGTGGGCAACAGAGACGGAGCACAAGCTCGGGTTAGGAAATTAAGGTCAGTTTATTACTGATTCAAGATATCCTTGCAGACAGAACTCAACACGTCGCTGTTAACGCAGGAAGTGGACATATTTAAAAGTAATTTCGGGGGTACTCCAGGGAAGTGTTGCAGGACTCTGCGAGCAGTGTTCATAAATGATTCAATAGAATGCGCCGAAAGCTGTTTAAGACTGTTCGTAGACGATATGGTTATCTACGAGAAGGTAGTAACGCCATAAAACACTAGCGATTTGGAGAATGATCGACAGAGGATTGTTAAATGGTGCCGGGATCGACAATTGACCCTGAACGCCAGCCGGTTTACCCGAGCGGTTCTAGGCGCTTCAGTCTGGAACCGCGCGACCTCTACGGTCGCAGGTTCGAATCCTGCCTCGAGCATGGATGTGTGTGATGTCCTTAGGTTCGTTAAGTTTGAGTAACTCTAAGTTCTAGGGGACTGATGACCTCAGATGTTAAGTCCCATAGTGCTCAGAGCCATTTGAACCATTTTGACCCTGAACCTTACTACATGGTAAGGATCCTACATTGATCGATAATACTCAAGAACTGGTCAGACACGTGCTTTAGAAATCACACCTTCAGCTGACAAATTACCTACATTTCTTTAATATTTTTGCTTTGAACCTAAGTCTGGCAACTGCTTTTCCTAGTATTTGTTTTATGTGGTCACTCCACTTAAAGGTCGCTCCAAATAGATACTCCTAGATATTTTACGGTGGTTACTGTTGTCATGAACAGTGTAGTTGTACAGCAACGGAATTCTTTTGCTGTAGAGCGATCTTAAAGTGGAGTGACCAAATAAAACAAATAGTAGAAAAAGCAGTTGCCAGACTTAGGTTCAAAGTGAGAATCTTAAAGAAATGTAAGTAATTTATCAGCTAAAGAAGTGACTTATAAGGCACTTGTTTGACCAGTTCTTGGGTATTATTGATCAGTGTGGGATCCTTACCATGTAGTAGGAGTGATAAGAGATACAAAAGATCCAGCGAAGACGATACGGCGTGCAGATGGGGAAACCCACTGACGTGCGCTATTTTGACAAAGGCCAGATTGTTGTCGACGGGGGCCTCAGAACGAGCATCCTAGAAACGGTGAAACTAGTCGGGTGTTGACGTGCTGGTCTGTTTAAAGCGGTCGAAGGACGATAAAGCCACGAGTGGGCCGCAAGGTGTTGGGCGTTCACGCCTTGTCACCGCAACTGCAGCTGGAAGGCTTGCCTGCTCAGTAAAGCAGGGTAGGCGCCGATCTGAGGGGGACCTGGCGACGGAGCGCAACGCTGGTGCAATCACAAGTGTTTCGGAGCACACCGTTCATCGCACATGGGTGAGCGTAAGGTTCTGCAGCAGATGACTCCTACGTGTATGTTGACGCAGCGATATCAGTTACTGCTGCCGTGGGCACGGAATCATAGAAATCGGAACGCGGGTCTGTCAAAACGTGTTTTTGTTTTGATGTCCCCTACAACCTGCCAGAGTTTGTCGGTTTAAATACTTCTCACCCTGTAAATGCAAGATCTAGACCATCACCATCTCGCGGCTGGATTGCACGCTCTCTCCACTCGTTCAACTTTTCAAAATTCTATCCCGTTTCCTCTCCTCCTCTGCTTTCCTTACGCTGAAGGTGACGGTGCTTTGTGTTCTAAAAAATTGCACCAGATTAAGATTCCTCATGAAACAGTAGAATACTTGTTACTTCCCCCTGCTCCACACCCTCCCCCCGTCCTCCATCACTACCCTTCCTAACTGGGTATATGGATCAGAAAATAGCAGTGCTGAAGTTAATCCCTGTTTAATGTCGGTTTGTCTAATTTCCTTTTCCGAAATTATGAAGTAAAATCCAAATTCGTTATAATTTATGCATCACAAGCTGATATTATCTATAGTTACCTTTAACGTTTTTATTACTATCGACATCCCTTGCCCACTCAAAGCCTCTAAAGTCATCACTTTTATCATTCTTATAACACTATCGATGAAAGTTCTCAAAGTTTCGGTTATTCAAAAAATGCTTCAAATGGCTCTGAACACTATGCGACTTAACTTCTGAGGTCATCAGTCCCCTACAACTTAGAACTGCTTACACCTAACTAACCTAAGGACATCACACACATCCATGCCCGAGGCAGGATTCGAACCTGAGGCCGTAGCGGTCGCGCGGTTCCATACTGTAGCGCCTAGAACCGCTCGGCCACCCAGACCGGCGTGTGCGGTTGTACTTAAAGTACAATAGAAATGGCCAAATAATGGATTGAGTAATTACCGAAGACCCTTCTTTCCGATCAATTGCACGTAAACAGTGTCATACGACGATCTGAGTTTTGAGAAGAACGCTTAGTGATCTGCGCTTTCCACTGTACCGACAGTAGAGTTTGTAATCTACAGTCGCTTGAAGGTGTGCGTACGTCGTCCCGCCAGGCTGTTACAAATGGAGTCTATGCTCAGAATTGGCCTCAGTTTCTCATCAACGTTCGGCGCAAAATGTGTACGGCAGGGTGTTCGCCACCAGGTTGGAGCGAAGTCCATTACCCCGCAGTGTCCAGCCGGGACGGTTTTCTGTGCTCGCCGTGCCTCAGGTAGAGATAGAGGCTCCCGCGCTACCCTCACCGTTGCATCAACACCTGCTCCTTACTTGGCGGAACGAGAAACTCGTTCTTAGAACACTGTTACAGTGGCTACCGTATCGCTCAACAGTGTGAGCCAAGAGATTGTGCGGGTCAGAAGGCATTCCGTACATATTCATTGTTAAGTTTAGAGACATTCACTCGTAGGCGGTGTGTTGTACGATGATACGAGGGTCACTCCAAAAGAAATGCACACTATTTTCTTTTAAATCCATCTTTTATTCTACATGTTTGAAAGTTTTACAATGTGTAGGTACATCGTTTAGGAGCAATATTTTCATTTCTCCTCTTAATTTCTATCCCTCTCAACTGCCTTACGCCATCTTGGAACCAGCGCCTGTATACCCGCACGGTAAAATTCTGGACCAACCTGTTGGAGCCACTGTTTGCCAGCGTGCACAAGTGAGTCATCATCTTCAAACCTTCTTCCACGAAGAGAGTCTTCCAGTTCCCCAAAGAGATGATAGTCACATGGAGCCAGGTCAGTACTGTAAGGCGGGTGTTTCAGTGTTGTCAATCAGTTTTGTGATCGCTTCCATGGTTTTTTGACTGACATGTGGCCGTGCATTGTTGTGCAACAGCAAAACATCCTACTTTTGCCGATGTTGTCGAACACGACTCAGTCGAGCTTGAAGTTTCTTCAATGTCGTCACATATGCATCAGAATTTATGGTGGTTCCACTTGGCATGATGTCTACAAACAAGAGTCTTTCTGAATCGAAAAACACCGTAGCCATAACTTTTCCAGCAGAAATTGTGGTTTTGAATTTTTTTTTTCCATTGATTGCCTCTTCGTCTCTGGTGAAAAATGATAGAGCCATGTTTCATCACCTGTCACAATTCTTCCAAAAAATTCATCTCCACCATTCTCGTACTGTTCCAAAAGTTCTCTGTATACCGTTTCTCTTGTTTCTTTGTGAGCCACTGTCAACATCCTGGGAAAGAACCTGGCACAAACCCTTCTTAACGCCAGCACTTGCAGTATTCTGTAAACACTTCCTTCCTCTTCCTCTATCCCAACGTAGCGTGACAATTCGTTCACTGTGATACGTCTGTCAGCAGTCACCAATTCGTTAACTCTCTGAACATTGTCTGGAGTGTGTGCAGTACGAGGCCTGCCGCTGCGAGGACAATCCTGAATATTGCTGTGCCCGCTTACCCGTCACGTAACCTGTTTGCCCACCGACTAACTATACTGCGATCGACAGCAGCATTTCCATACATCGTTTTCAGCCTCTTGTGAATGTTTCCCACTGTCTCGTTTCACAGCACAGGAATTCTATGACAGCACGTTGCTTCAGACGAACGTGAAGTGTAGCAGCCATCTTGAAGACATGCTGTGACGGCGCCACTCACGGGAACAGGTTGAACTGAGTTTGAAAACAAGCCGGAAGGATGTATCTACACACTTTAAAACTTTCACACATGCAGATGAAAACTGTATTTTTACAAAAATAGTGTGCATTTCTTTTGGAGTGACCCTCGTACTATTGTATATACATGTACAGTACCTTCGCGTATCTGTGAAAGGCTTGTTGCAGCTCAGTCACAGCAAACGTGAAGCTATAGACAATATGTAGTACTTGTTAGTGTCGTATTTCACCTAGAAACTCATCTTCCGAAGGTTCTGAATTAAACTGTGACAGTAACAGTAACAGTAACAGTATACTATCTCCTTCTGTACTGTCGTCCTATATAGTCACGGTACACCCAACTTTTTAGTACCTGCATTCAGTGTTATGCGATGTCTCCAAATGAAACCGATTCCAAAATTCACAGCAATCACAAAAAGTAAACTTTAGAGGAGTCAGTGTTGCTGAGGGGAAGAAACGGCGACAGGATTTCTAATAAGTGATGTCGTTTGGATTTTTATTAAAGATACTGCTGCATAATCAGAGGTTTAGAAACGGACTGGAGTGCGCGTAGTAAACAGAACAGAGGATATAATTCTTAACGGAAAGAAGTCTTCAGAACTAAAACTAACTACGCGCGTACTCCAGGAGTGTGTTCGAGGACCATGCTTAGTGAACTAGTGAATAACGTTGAAATCTCAATGACGCTGTTCACGGCCGATGCTGTTGTAGAGAGGGTGGAAGGTACACCCTTTGAGGGGGTGATAGTGTCAGTGATTGTGAAAAATAAACTTCATATGGACGTATACCCTGTTGCGAAAGGTTTCCGAGACAGAACAAATTTTGTGTATGTTGCTGTTTATTTTCTATGCTATTCAGAAGTTGTCATTATTCATAACGTGCATAGTAGAGTAGAGGAATTTGAGAACAACCATTTGGTACAGGACAGTTTTGTCTATGCAGTCGGAAACTACTCGTGCCCAAGTTACAGCGCATGCGCGTCGCACGAAATTTTCAATATTCGCGCTCTCTCTTCGCGCAAACATATTAGTCTTAGAGAAAAATGAGTAGGTTCCAAGAAAGACGCACAAAAAATGATACTAAATGTGTTCTATCCCGGAAACCATTTGTAATAGGGCATACGTCCATACGTAGTTTCTCTCTTTTTTTCGGAATATCTGATACCATCACCCATGAAAGCATGTACCTACCCTCATGAATCACTCGGTATAAAAGTCGCAACGCTAGAAAACTGTACAGATTTGTAGGAAGACCGGCAGACGGTCGACGCTTGGTGCAGAGTTTGTCGTCGATCCTTAACGTAAACGTACTGTAAATAGGCGGGAAGACACGATATTGGAAGATTACACGATGCTTTCACATGCATGAAATACGCGGGTGTACGGGTACGGAACGGTGTAAAGTGAAATGGCCGTACAAAACATGTCTTAGCATGGCAGATGCCGGACTGACATTCAGTGAAAGAATTCTCAATCAGTGTAGTCCATACACGGAGTAGGTAGCTTACTTAAAACACTCATTTGAACAGTGGTTGAATATTGCTCGTCAATCTGGAACCCTTACTATACAGGGTTGTCCATTGATCGTGACCGGGCCAAATATCTCACGAAATAAGGGTAAACGAAAAAACTACAAAGAACGAAACTTGCCTAACTTGAAGGGGGAAACTAGAGTGGGGGGGGGGGGGGGGTGTATGGTCGGCCCGCTAGATGGCGCTGCCATAGGTCAAACGAATATCAAAATGGCTCTGAGCACTATGGGGCTTAACATCTGAGGTCATCAGTTCCCTATAACTTAGAACTACTTAAATCTACCTAACTTAAGGACATCACACACATCCATGCCCGAGGCAGGATTCGAACCTGCGACCGTAGCGGCGGCGCGGTTCCAAACTCAAGCGCCTAGAGCCGCTCGGCCACACTGGCCGGCAAACCGAATATCAATTGCGCGGTATTTTTTTTTAATAATAGGTACCCCATTTTTACATATTTGTGTAGTAGGTAGAGAAATATGAATGTTTCAGTTTTACAGTATCACTAGTTTCGACCACGCTGGATCATTTTCAGATGCTCCTCCTATCGTCAGATGTAATATTTTCATATTTTTATCAATATAACCTTGTTGGTTGATTCGTACCAGTATAACTTTGTCGGCTGCATTTTTATGAGATACAATAGTATTACGGCAACTGAAGATTGGTGAGAGCCCGAAATGCCTCTCGACTAAATAAATCTGTGGCTTGAAGCTGTGTAAGTCGTCAAGAAAGAGAAAAAGAGAGGCAATAAATCTGAGTGATGTCAAATGTTGAAAGCAGAAATTGGTTTCGGCTGACGAGCGAAATGTTTACGTGTTTAACGATTTTGGTTCCGCGTGAAAACTGCAGTTCGTCGGGGCGGCAGTATTCCTTTGTGTTAATCGATTTTTCGACTTGAGCGTTTTAGTGCGAGACTTTTTCACTGGGTAGTAGAGCAGTGCGAAGTCGGAATCGAGACGGGTGCCAGCGACCGCTCCAGTTTGGACGAGTAATTAGAGAGGAGACGGCCACAGCTGAGGCGGGTGTGCCCATGCTGCATCAGCAGGAGCGCCCGCAGCTGGGGTCGCGCTGGCAACACGGAGCTGGCAGCGGTGGGCCAGGGTGTGCGTCGCCTCCCCTCCCCTCCCCTCCCCTCTCCGTCACCCTAACAGCCAACGCTGCTGCTGCTGCTGCCGCCGGGGTCGCCGCGAGCCGTGCAACAACGCGCTCTGCCCAGCACACGTCGCATCTCTTCCCTTAAACCACTGTCCCTCGCGCCCTAACCAATCGCCGGCATCGTTAAGCCGCAGGGAGGCGACTAAAGTGGAATTAACCGCAGAAATCCGAAGAAACGAAGATTGGTATTTCAAATCCCGTCGACGTGTGAGACCCAACTCGCTTTATTTCTTCATGAGACCCAGAAAATATTAGATACAGGCTTCCAGGTAGATGCTATTTTCCTTGACTTCCGGAAGGCGTTCGATACAGTTCTGCACTGTCGCCTGATAAACAAAGTAAGAGCCTACGGAATATCAGACCAGCTGTGTGGCTGGATTGAAGAGTTTTTAGCAAACAGAACACAGCATGTTCCTCTTAATGGAGAGACGTCTACAGATCTTACAGTAACCTCTGGCGTGCCACAGGGGAGTGTTACGGGACCATTGCTTTTCACAATATAATATAAATGACCTAGTAGAGTGTCGGTAGTTCCATGCGGCTTTTCGCGGATGATGGTGTAGTATACAGAGAAGTTGCAGCATTAGAAAATTGCAGCGAAATGGAGGAAGATCTGTAGCGTATAGACACTTGGTGCAGAGAGTGGCAACTAACCCTTAACATAGACAAATGTAATGTATTGCGAAAACGTAGAAAGAAGAATCCTTTATTGTATGATTATATGATAGCGGAACAAACACTGGTAGACTGGTAGTAGTTACTTCTATAAAATAACTGGAAGTAGGTGTTCGCAACGATTTGAAGTGGAATGATCATATAAAATTAATTGTTGGTAAGGCGGCTGCCACGTTGAGATTCATTGGGAGAGTCCTTAGAAAATGTAGTCCATCAGCAAAGGAGATGGCTAACAAAACACTCGTTCGACCTATACTTGAGTATTGCTCATCAGTGTGGGATCCGTACCAGATCGGGTTGACGGAGGAGATAGAGAAGATCCAATGAAGAGCGGCGCGTTTCGTCACAGGGTTATTTGGTAACCGTGATAGCGTTACGGAGATGTTTAACAAACTCAAGTGGCAGACTCTGCAAAAGAGGCGCTCTGCATGGCGGTGTAGCTTGTTCGTCAGGTTTCGAGAGGGTGCGTTTCTGGATGAGGTATCGAATATATTGCTTCCCCCTACTTATGCCTCCCGAGGAGATCACGAATGTAAAATTAGAGAGACTAGAGCGCGCACGGAGGCTTTCAGACAGTCGTTCTTCCCGGGAACCATACGCGACTGGAACAGGAAAGGGAGGTAATGACAGTGGCACGTAAAGTGCCCTCCGCCACACACTGTGGGGTCGCTTCCGGAGTATAAATGTAGTATAGATGTAGACGACGAGGTCATTAGCACATGTTCGGACTGTGGACGAATGGCGAACGAAATCCGATGTGCCATTTCGAAGGAGCCACCACGGCTATTTCCTTAGGCGATAAAGGGAAATGAGGGAAAACCTACGCCACGCTGACGGGAGGGGGATTTGAACTACAGAAACGTCGCAAAGTCGCCAATGCGAGTATGCTGTTCACCACGGAAACTCGACCCAAAAAAGAATTGGTTTCAGCCTTTACATTAGTATTTACGTCTATACTCAGCAAACTACTTCGATTATGGGCACATAACTTGTAACCTACATCTACGCCCACACTCCGCAAACCACTGTACTGTGCTTGCTACCACTACCAGTCACTTCCTTCCCTCTTCTTCTCGCAAACAGAGCGAGTGAGAAACGACCGTCTAAAAGCCTCCATACGATGCCTCGAATCTTATCTTCGTGGTTCTCACGCTAAGTACCGGGTGATCAGAAAGTCAGTATAAATTTGAAAACTGAATAAATCACGGAATAATGTAGATAGAGGTACAAATTGACACACATGCTTGGAATGATAGTTCTATTAGATCCAAAAAAAAAAATAAAAGTTCAAAAAATGTCAGACAGATGGCGCTTCATCTGATCAGAATAGCAATAATTAGCATAACAAAGTAAGACAAAGCAAAGATGATGTTCTTTACAGGAAAGGAAATGCTCAATGTGTCCACCATCATTCCTCAGCAATAGCTGTAGTCGAGGAATAATGTTGCGAACAGCATGTCCGGAGTTATGGTGAGGCATTGGCTTCGGATGTTGTCTTTCAGCATCCCTAGAGATGTCGGTCGATCACGATACACTTGCGACTTCTGGTAATCCTAAAGCCAATAATCGCACGGACTGAGGTCTGGGGACCTGGGAGGCCAACCATGACGAAGGTGGCGGCTGAACATACGATCATCACCAAACGACGCGCGCAAGAATCCTGCATCGGGCATGGATATGTGTTACTTACGTTTAAGTAGTTCTATGTTTTAGGGGAGTGATGACCTCAGTCTTCAAGACAATGCCCATTCACAATCGACTGGGAACAGCTTTCACACTCCGTATATAAACCGCTTCCAGGGCTCGATGGTTATCCTTTGTTCCTGCCCCATAGTGCTCAGAACCATTTGAACCATTTTGTAAAAAAATATGCAACTAAGACGGAAGAATAAAAGATAAGTTCTTTTTTTAATATGAGCACGTTTGCCGGATTCTCTCATGATTATTATTTACGACTTCCATTAGTTTTCGAATTCGTTGATGGGTGTGCCAAAGTCGGCGAATTGTGAATCGAGATCAGTAGATTTTATGGCAAAATCGTTTGGTATTTTTCGTTTGTAAATAGAGGTACTGTAAATTTATTTTTCAACTCTGAACCCGGAAGTTAAGTTCGCATCGACGAAGACGGCAACGAATTTGAAAATCATAATTGCCACTGTACTTCCACGTAAATCTGTTTTCAAGTGCGGGAACAAAAGACAACCATCAAGCCCTAGAAGCGGTTTATACACGGAGTGTGAAAGCTGTTCCTAGTCGATTGTGAACAGGCATTGTCTTAAAGCCAAATTCTTGAAACACAAGAAAATTCAATAGACAATCATGAAATCTAAACGCATCTATTTTGTTGAATGTTTGCGTGCTCGTGTTTTATCATGACCGTTAGTATGGCTGTCATTAAACGGTCTAACCCATTTTCTCACAATTCTATCGTGTTTTGTCTGTAAAGTTCACTAAAATGCCGATGAGTCTAGGGGTTGCCAACAGCACCACATCAGTAGTCATATGTAAAAATTGCTCGGTAAAAAAAATTAAGAAACTAGTATATTCACCAAGACATTGTCCAGTGCATTGTGAAAGCTTTTTTCGTGCAACTCCAGTTCCATTTACGAATTGAGTGAGGCGATAATTACCGCCCGTATGGCTGTTGGAGGAACTTCTTTAGCCCTAACGATCATTATACAAAGATAAGATAGATGCTTTGTAACAGTTGCGCACCAGTTGGTATGACTTTGTCTGTAATAATATTAATGTGTTTAACACGTTAAATACGAACTGCCGGCCGCCGATTTACGATACGTTTACTTCCAGGGTTTGTTTTCTTTTTCTCTGACCATCAGATCACGTGAGCACAGAGGCGTTTTTCTGTTTCTCCCCCATCCCCCATTTCTGTCCAATCCGAAGTGCTGCTCGCTTTATAATGTCATGGATCAAGGCGGAAGACTAGTAAAATCCCTTCACCAGCACTCCCGCCTCATCGTGAACTTTTTCTTGTTTTGACACTGGAATACAGCAGCATTCTAATATGCGTGGTTTCTTTTCACTAGAGCGCAGCACCTCTCAGTTGCTTAAATAATACTCGACTTCTGAAGTTTACTACCGAATAATGAAATAAAAATATTTTTGTTTTATTTTTGAGAAGACATTTTCATTCTAAGCCGACATTGTTGCTAAATAAACGATTAACCCGGGACACGGGCACCGGGTTGTTGTTGCAAGTTGCTTATCTTGCTACTTCCAGGGGAAACAATATCTAACGACTGCCAGAGTAACAAAATATAATTATTGATGGACTTTAAAAATTGAAAATGTCTTAATTTAGGCGTTAAGCCGTATAATGTTATGTTGAAGGTATAATACGTTAGAAAGTGTTATATTTAGAAACTGTGTACAAGATGTTCCGAAACTATTCGTTCAAAGTGATGTAGGAAGTAGAGAGCATCAAAACAAAATATACTTAGTTATAGTAAATCTGGTCCTTGACGGCAATTTCTAATGCTAGGGGCAATTTACGCAAAAGGTAGTTTAGCATGCTAGATACAGGAACTGCTCGAATGCGTAACCATTGACTGTCGCGTCCGTTCGAATATTAATAGTATGTTCGAAATGGTACCAGCAGCGAATCAATTCTAACGGCGGATGGTCTTATGTTTCCACAACGGTTTTATACACTGGCTGTTTCATATGTCCCCAGAGGGATGTATCCAGACACGTGAGGTCAGGTAATAAATGTGTGGCCAGGTCACAGGGCCACCTCGACCGATCCAACGATACATCGAAGTCGCACTTAGATGATTCCTCACAGCAATGCGGAAAGGGGCTAGCGTCCCATTGTGCTGGAAGTACAACCCTTGAACCCCTATCTAACCTTCAGAGGTAAATGCCCCAGCAGTCCTAGCAACACATGTTCCACGAAGATGCGATAGCTCCGCCATTGAAACGAATGGAAGAATGTATGGTCTAGTCAACCTATTGCCGAGAATTCGCCCACAAATTAACACCGAATCGCTCTTGATCAGTGTTGGCCCCCGTTAGCTGAGCGGTCAGCGCGGCGGAATGCCACGCCAAGGGGCCCGGGTTCGATTCCCGGCGGGAGCAGGAGATTTTATCCGCTCAGGGACTGGGTGTTGTGTTGTTCTTATCATTTCACCCCCATCTCCGACGCGCAAGTTGCACAATGTGGCGTCGAATGCAATAGGTACTTGACCTCGGCGGCCGAACTCCCCCGAATGGGGGACTGCGGGCTCATTTACATTTTTTGTCTTCATCAGTACGAGGTCAGGTACGTTGTGGATTCACATGTGCCCAGACATGCGAATGGTGAATATGTCAATACCTTTTCCCAGTCAGCGACACAGACTTAACAGCTTATTCCACCGGCACTACAAGAATATTCCCTAAGAGTACAATATGACTTCACAGTCAACACGTTTCCAATCGAAATATGTTTTTGATGTTCTCCACCTCCTACAAATAAGTTTCTGCCTCAGTCACTTTTTATTTCGCCACAACGCGTTTCGATGGTTCACACAATCATCTTCAGGTGGAGAATTGTTTATTTTCATGGCTGGTGTTTGTGAAGAGTACAGATGTCGTTTCACAGACGCAGACCAAGGGCAATGTAGGTTATTTTGCGACTGCGAAAAGACATCGGTACTCTTCACCAACACCGGCCATGTAAATAAACAATTCTCTACCTGAAGATGATGGTGTGAAACATCGAACCGCGCGGTACCAAAATAAACGAGTGAAGCAAAAACTTTTATTTTTACTGATCAGCAGTCGCAGCCCCTCATGATGCCGTCACTTAGGGATGAAATATTCATCTCTCTCACCTGTATTGATTTGAACGAATAGTTTGGGAACACCCTGTATGTCTCGAGGCAGTGGACCTCATGACGTGCAAAATAATCAGACTACAGCATATTCATCCAGTGTTTCGTAGTGGGAGCGCTTTGTCACTTTCAACAAATTTTACACATAACTTCAGACCGTTTCTAATGGTTTCCTCTCGTAAATGCTTAATGCCAAATATGTAACACAGTAACTATTTATAAAGCAGTAAGACATTTGTGGTTACTTTGTACATGCGAGTTCTGTTCTTTAATGAATTGGATGTTTATCGATAAGACATATGTATGAACCAAAATCATGGCATATACGACAGCGGAAAGAAGTATGCTGAATGGAAAATAGACGGAGTTTTTAAGTAAAGGCGCAGAAAATAAAACTTCAGCATATGGCGCATTCTCCCAACGACAAACACTAAAATTTCAGTGGCCAGAACAAAAAAAATGGTTCAAATGGCTCTGAGCACTATGGGACTCAACTGCTGTGGTCATTAGTCCCCTAGAACTTAGAACTACTTAAACCTAACTAACCTAAGGACATCACACACATCCATGTCCGAGGCAGGATTCGAACCTGCGACCGTAGCAGTCGCACGGTTCCGGACTGCGCGCCTAGAACCGCGAGACCACCGCGGCCGGCTGGTCAGAACATGTCACGAAAAGATCAGAATAGGTGTTCAGAAAGAAAAAGTGTGAAGAGGGGACAAAATATGTCGATTAGCTGGAGAAGTTTGTAAGGCAATTTTGGCCCACAAAAGTTCGAGCCGAACACTACAACCGCGTGTACACCTAGCGGTAAAGCCATCGAACGCGAATTGCAGGAAAAGTTTCAGGATTGTTCCGCGACATTTGTCCAGTGTTCTGTGACTGTCGTGATGCAGAAGTCGGCAGATGTCGGGTTTCCTGTCGAAACGGGGGACCTGCAACACTGTTGCGTGACTTATTGCAGGCAGTATGTTTTCAGAGTCAGCTTCTACTTGCCCGTCTTGTAGAAAACATTCAAAATAACTGAGGATTTTCAGGTCCTTACATGCCTTTGGGGGAACCGTGCGACTGCTACGGTCGCAGGTTCGAATCCTGCCTCGGGCATGGATGTGTGTGATGTCCTTAGGTTAGTTAGGTTTAAGTAGTTCTAAGTTCTAGGGGACTAATGACCACAGCAGTTGAGTCCCATAGTGCTCAGAGCCATTTTGCCATGCCTTTGGGATGTGGCATCCTAAAACGACAAAAAACAGAAGGCAAAGGTGGGATGCTACAGAGCCTGGGGCCATAAAATACTAAATCTCACAAAACGACATGGGGATAAAATGCACAACTTAGAATCACAATTCAGGGAAGAACACAAAAAGTATGGTCTTCTCCGATAAATCCCAGTTGGTTGGTTACAACCCATTTCAGTTTTTACTACAGGGAATCTAGGGGAAGCCGGCATACAGACAGCAATGAAGGCGTTGAACACTGATATTCCTAATAAAAAAAGTATCATCTATTATTTTTACAGAGCCGTTCAGTGAAGCGATTATACTAGAGATCGCGTGTTTAGAGATGCTAAATGTATACATCAGGCTGTTGAAACGGAGTGTGATAGCTAGTCGGACGAATCTGGAATCGTTTCCGTTTTGATATCGGCAGGGCAAATTATTAAAAAAATAACCTGAAATCTGTACAACTTCTAGTTTTGTTGAAGAATATTCATAGCAACAGATACAATTCCCGAAAATAGACATTGCCTTCAGTAACTTTCGATTACTATTTTTCTTTTAATAGTATTAAATTAATTGTGCACAAATTAAATGCGCAGGGATAAATTTGTTGGGGCGTCGCATTCTGATTTCTGTAGTGCAACAGACTCCGTAGATGTGGACGTGTGACTTGTATCGCGACTGCCCGTATACAGTGTCTCGCGAATTCGTCACTTGGTGTGCACGTGTCTCAATGGCAGCAAATGGGAGACGTTGCTGGGCAACAGCAATAACGGCTATCAACAACAACAGTGACCACACAAACGCGCCCCGCATATCCACGCTCAGTGTGCGTCGTGAGCGCTGCAGCGCAGTGCTGTAGTATGTGGCCAACGAGTATGATCCAGAGCTTGTGTGAGAGCTTTTGACTGCTGCCGAATGGATTAGTAAACGCCAAATCTGGACTTAGCATAAATTATGCTAGAAAATCGCGGTTCATTTTGTATGGAACGAGTTCGCGCTGTTGTACATTGGGGCAAGATGGGATTGCCACGGGTGAAATACAAGCGCTATCGTTGCCGACATCTGTAAGTACGTTTTGTATTCCTGTTCTGTGCGTAGCGAAAAGATGTTTCTCTATTTAGACTATAAAATGTGAAAGTGATGAGGATGAAGCACACTCATTCTCTAGCACAAGGAAATACCGTACACAGCTAATCTCTCACTTTTCCCGCGATTGACCTCCGAAATACATTTTCAGTGCTTTTCATGATATTGATGTAAGCACGTCAACAAAACGAATCTCAGATGAATTTCTTTTTGATAGATATATCTTATTGTATTCATTTATGCGCGCTATGTTTCTTCGAATGCTTAGTGAGTTAACAACTGAGAACACTATCCCTTACGAGGTGTGGTCTCGCAGACCGCGCAATAATTTTGAACTCTCTCTCCAAAGCCAGTGGTGGAATGTTTCTATACTCTACCTACCCTTCTTAAATTGCCAAGCCTAGGCTGTTTAGTTGTCGATTGTGTTATCGCCGCCTGTGTTTAATGTAGACACGTGTTATTGAATGGTGTTAGTTTCCTAGACCGCGCCTCGTTAACTTCGTACTCTCTCTCTCTCTCTCTCTCTCTCTCTCTCTCTCTCTCTCTCTCTCACCCTCCCCTCCCCCCCCCTCCCCTACAGTACTGCTAACGAACAAGAGTATCATTCAGAGGAAGAACCACAGGGAATTTGTGATGGGGATCTTTGTTTCTTCAACGAAATACTTTGTGTCTGTTAAAATAGAAGTGTTCTGAGTGGTGATAAGAAAAATGTAGTTCCCAGCAAGGGGAGTGAATTTGACAGACTTTCTTTATGTTTTATTTGGAATCTTTTTTTTCCCACAGATATGTAAAATTTTTCTGAATGTAAAATTCAGTACTCCATGAGTCTATTTGTGTGTACTGTTTAAAAGAACCACACAAATTTATGTGCTTTTGTGTGATGAACAGCAAAATGCTACAGGCTTTGTTTATTGCAATCAAATAACTAGAAACGTTTAAACAACACTTAAATAACTGTAAAAATAAATGTTACATAACATAAATTAAAAATTTGAAATTATTTTTGCCTTAAATCTAACTTCAAAAATAGGGGTCCCAGAGTCCACATCTTCTGATACACGTTACAGAAAAGTCACCTCGCTAGTTACGGGCTTGCAACTGATTGCGTCTTCTCGAATAGGGTGACAGGAGAGGGCTAATTGTTTTTCCACATTGCCATAGTTTGCCGTGGGAATTAACAGAAGACAATAGGATGGCACATTGTTTCCGTGTCGGGCCAACAAAATTGGAACAGTATATAGAAGCCAATAAATTGTTTTTAATGAGGTAACTTTAAAGAAATGCAGAATGACATTATATTAGGAATCAATTTTTAAGGGATGGGGGCTAGACTCTAAATTACCTTTCGTCATTGGAAACAAAATATCATTCCCATATCGGTACGTTGACTCTTTTCAGTCACTGTAAAACTCTTCAAACCTCGGTCAAAAAATCTGTTGACACAAAACATATTAAGTTCGTGTCAAATACAGTGTTCGTACGAAAGGATATTTATATTCTAACACTTAATTTTACCAGATTTATTTATTTCGTATAGCTTACGCGTAAACTAATATTAAACAAATGGGAAAAAGGTAAGTGTATTCATTTAGAAGTAAGCTAATATTGTCAGTGATAATTATGGTTCTGCTGCATCTGCTTCACCTCTTCTTTACTTGTATTTCTAAACTCCAGACAGAGTTCTTGCACGGATGCAGGTACAGAAGTGAGAATCGCAAATTCTCTGGCTTATAAATTCTTCTGTCTGTTAACTCCATTTTTTGAACAAGGATGCACGATTTATTGACTTTGTGTTTATTGTGGGTGCTATTGTCTGAAATTTACTCTTCAAATCAAAACCCATGTTTGACAGTTACCCTTCTTTTAGCGAGGAATACCCTCTGCCTGCACTAGTTTATTATGTACCTCATGTTCGGTTCATAATGTTATTTACTTCAGAGGTGTATTGTTTGCACCCTCATACTGGTTAATATTGTGATCTTACTGTAAATCATGCGATAGGAAATGTATTTACACTAAATCAAATAGGTAGGCCTCATTATAAAGGAAGACATGGCGTAGCTTCTAGAGTGAGAACGATGATACCTACCTTCTAAACGTCACGGAAGTTTCCCTGCATACCTTGCTGGACTAGCAGTCCTAGAAGAAAGGATACTGCAGAGACATGGCTTAGCCACAGCCTGGGGGTTTACTTCCAGAATGAATTTACTCAAGTTCACGGATATTTTTCCTATTTGATACATGGAACTAAATAAAAGGAAACATATCCGTGAACTTGAGTAAATTCATTCTGGAAGTAAACCCCCAGGCTGTGGCTAAGCCATGTCTCCGCAGTATCCTTTCTTCCAGGACTGCTAGTCCAGCAAGGTATGCAGGAAAACTTCTGTGACGTTTGGCAGGTAGGAGATAAGGTAACAGCGGAAGTAGATCTGCGATGGCAGGTCGTCAGGTAGGTGTCGGTAGAGCACTTGCCCGAGAAAGACAAAGGTCCCGGGTTCGAATCCCGGTTGAGATACGCTTGCAATTTTTTCTTAGGAGAAAGCAACTAACTACCACGACAAAAGATTCAGGAGTATTTCTGTTTCTTTCTTACTGGTGTTGATGTACCTCGAAGGTGATGTATTTGTCGTCATCCATCTTTAACTCGAACCTCAGCAGTGATAATGAAAAGCTCGCTCTCAGAAACCCCCCCCCCCCTCCTCTCTCTCTCTCTCTCTCTCTCTCTCTCTCTCTCTCTCTCTCTCTCTCTCTCTCTCTCTCTCTCTCTCTGCTTGATTCGCTGCTCTCTATGGCAGTACGGCTCCAGTCCTTCATGTTCGCATCCCGGCGAACGCTAGAACGCCCCCTGGTTTATTCACGCCCTTAATGGCGATGGCCTCCTGTTGTCGCGCCGCCCGACTTCAGCGTCGTTTTTTCTTCGTTAATATTTCAGGAAGGCGCGGAAGCTCGTGTGGAATCTGCGCTCTTTTATTCATTTCGTCCTGCGCCAGCGGAGTGCGTAACATTCCGCACCCAGGCTTCGGTGCACGTCAAAGAATAACCAGATTTGCTCTTGCCAGTCTCAGGGCCCTAATTCCCGTCGCTATACGATCCTTGTTTTAAAATATTGCCGTTATCAACATCAAGTAGGACATTCCAGCTTAGATTACTTATTCGTTTATGGAGATCAACACAACTTAGCAATGAAGTAAGAAGTGCACGTTTCAATAAATGCTTTTTGTATGGTACAGTTCAAAACGCGGAACAATACTGTCGAAAGTAGCATAACTTAAAATAATAATATACGATTTATTTTTCGCTGTTTCACTGCTGGACAATGTAAAGCAGTTACAAACAGAAGCAACAAACATAAAATGCACAGAAGACCCAAAGAAACTGGTACACTAATATCGTATAGCGTTCCCACGAGCACTCAGAAGTGCCGCAACACTGTGGCATGCACACGACTAATGTCTGAAGTAGTGCTGGAGGCAATTGACACCATGAATCCTGCACGGCTGTCCACAAATCAGCAAGAGTACCAGGGGGTGGAGATGTATTCCGAGCGGCACGTTGCTAAGTTATCCCAGATATGCTCAATAATGCTTATGTCCGGGGAGTTTGGTGGCTAGCGGAAGTGTTTAAACTCGGAAGAGGGTTCCTGGAGCCACTCCAGCAGTTCTGGACGTGTGGGACATATCGTTGTCCTGCTGGAATTGCCGAAGTCCGTCGGAATGCACAATGGATATGAATGGATGTAGGTGATGAGACAGGATGCTTAGTTACGTGTCACCCGTCAGTCGTATCTAGACGTATCTCACTCCAATTGCACACGCCCCACACTACTACAGAGCCTCCACCAGCTTGAACATTCCCCTTCTGACATGCAGGGTCCATGGATTCATGAGGCTGTTCCCACAGCCGTACACGTCCATCCGCTCGATGCAATATGAAACGAGACTCGTCCGACCAGGCAACATGTTTGCACAGCATTAAGAAAAGTCTTAATCGCGATTTTTTAATTGTTTAGTGCCAACCGGTTTCAGCCCCTGCGATGGGCTGAAACCGGTCGGCACTAAATAAATAAAAAGTCGCGATTAAGACTGTTTTCTTAATACTGAGTTAATTTATAGCAATCGCTGTTTCTCCACGACCATCTTGTCCAAACATCTTTTCAGTCGTCAACAGTCCAATGTCGGTGTCGACGAGGCGGGGCGAGGCGTAAAGCTGTGTGTCGTGCGGTCATCAAGGGCAAACGAGTAGGCCTTCGGCTCCGAAATGTCCTATCAATGATCATCCGTTGAATGGTTCGCACGTTGACCCTTGTTAATGGACCAGCATTGAAGTCTGCACCAATCTGCGGCAGGGCTGCACTTCTATCACGCTGAACGATTCTCTTCAGTCATCGTTGGTCCTGTTCTTGCAGGATCTTTTTCCGGCCGCAGCGTTGTCGGAGATTCGGTGTTTTTACCGGATTCCTGATATCCGCGGTACGCTCATGAAGTGGTCGTACGGAAAAATCTCCACTTCATTCCGACCTCGGAGATGCTGCGTCATATCGCTCGTGCGCTGACTGTAACGCCACGTTCAAACTAACTTAAATCTTGATAAACTGCCATTGTAGTAGCAGTAACCGATCTAACAATAGCGCCAGACACTTGCTGTCTTATATAGGCGTTACCGACCGCAGCGCCATATTCCTGATGTTTACATCTCTGTATTTGAATAAGCATGCCTATACCCGTTTCTTTGGCTTATCCGTGTATATTCTTTAAACTTATCGCATTTGACATAGGCAAGAGTGGCTCAGTGTGCAAAACTTAAAGATAGTAGTAATTTTCGCAATATTTGTTACTTGGCAGAGAACATACGAATGAAACGTGATCATACAAAGGAAGAAGTGCTACAGTGTAGTACGGAAGGTAACTCAGAGAAATAAGCAGACGAACAGAAATGATACTTCTGTTCAAAGATAATTACACTGACGTCACCGCGATTTATCATGATCCCCTGAACATTCAAACGGGGAGGCATTGCTGTCAACGGAGTGCGTGATGACTACAGACAGCAGTGCGTGCTCTGCGACGTGTTCCCGTGCTGGGCACAAGGTTGGTTCGGAGTTGCTGTGGTAGCGCCTCCCACTTCCGCCGCCAGACGGCTGCTGTATAGCCGTTCGTGTGTGTAGCTGTGCTCCAACAGGTCCTCCCCCCCCCCCCCCCCTCCCACCCCCATCGCATCCCACACGTGTTCGATGGGACACCACTCGGGCAGGCGAGTCCATACATGTACCCTCTCGCTCGAAGAGCACCTCCGGTTGCGCTGTTTGGAGTGGCCGCGCATTGTCATCCACTGAAACCATGTCTGTGCCAGATGCAACCCTTAAGACGCACATGATGGAGTACAGTATTCAATGTCGGTCTGCAGATGCAGTATTATTTCTCTCCACGCCATAACACCTGGACCAACAAAAGGAATATGTTCGACAATGCTGGACGTACCATCAGATTGCGACAGGTGTGCACGCGTAATGTAAGCAGGAATGTTGAGGAACTAGATCGTTTTGGTAGTCCAGGTGTTACGGTGTTGGAGAGGCATAAAGCTGCAGGGTCTTGCTGACATCAGAATGTTTAGAGTCTGTACACTCACCGGTCAGCAGGTGCTCCTTCCCCATGTGCATCTTTTTCTGGGATGCATTCGACCCTGTTCTCATTTTTATGGATAACAATGCGCGACCGCTTGGAACAGCGCCGGTGGAGAAGCTCCTGGGACGAGAAGGCATTCGGCGAATAGATGGACTGGCCTGCACAGAGTCCTGGCCTCAGTCCTATAGAACACCTTGGGGATGTTTTGAAACTCCGACTTCGTGTCAGGCCTCACCTACTTCACCTCTCCTTACTGCAGCACTCCGTGAAGAACGGGCGGTCATTCCCCAAGAAACATTCCAGTACCAGATTGTACGTATGCCTATGAGAGTGGAAGCTGTCATCAAGGCTAACGGTGGGCCAACACCATACTGCACTCCAGCATTACCGATGGAAGGCGCCACGAACTTGTAAGTCATTTTCAGCCATATGTCCGGTTACTTTTGATGACACAGTGTACAACTAAGAGTTCCCGTTCGAGACAAAACCAGAGGAACTATTGATTAACTCAGTCGAATCAAAATCGTCTCATGATTAACTTTTCTACATATCTGCGCTTTCCCATTAAGGTGCCCTTCGACTGATTGCTTTCTTTTTTCTCTTCTTATTCTACATCTACGTGTGTACCTGATAAGCCTGCGGTTTGAGTGATGCCACTGTCCTGCTCCCCTTCTCCGTTCCATTCGCGAATGGCGCATGAGAAGAATGATTGTCGGTAATTCTGTATTTTCTTTATATCTCCTGTCAGCTCTTATTTTTTAATTTTTCCGTACATTTTCTGCTTTTCTCTTAAGCTTCCTCAGACGTTTCGGCCGTCACAAAGTTAAACCCCTCTGAAAACTACGTTCAGGGTACGCGTAACGCTTGCCTTAACGTAGTTGTCACTCGTTTTGTACTCGTCTTACAAAAATCGGTTACGTACGTGTTTCGATTTGCCATTGATGGCAACCGTGCGTCTGATTAAGCGTTTTTGTAGTAATTATTTTAGAATGGAAGATGTTAAATGGAGTTACTAGCCTCAACTTCGGGGAACGCTGCCCGTTCGCCATTTGCGGTCAGCTCACCTACTTCTTCGTCCCTTTCCAAAATGTCACTTTAAAGTAAATTTCTCTCGTGTTGTCCTTCTTACATTCTTCACACATTTCAGCTTTCCCTTCTTTTTGTAGTACTCTCTCACCATCCGAGCTCTTGACATTCACAGAATTACTTTTTCTTTTCTCAAAGGTCTCTTATTGTAGTTGCGGCGGAATTGTGACTGAATGTCGTGTGTTTTTCTTGTGTTTATGGTACGGGGAATCTTCCGAAGCTTCGCAGAGCATTTCCGCGACGGAGGAAGGTTACGGCGGAACAGTGTACGGGGTTTGGGGTGAGGGGAGGCGCAGCACGGCCCACTTGCGGCGGCCGGGGTCGCTGACCCCCAGAAGGGGCTCCGTCGTGTCGTAGCGCCTTGTCAGCGGCAGAGGCAGACGCAGACGCACTGTGCCGGCTGCTCGCCGTGTACAAAGGCGCGCCCGGCGGGGACCTGCGCTGCGCTTCGCTCGCAAATGAACTGCAGCTCGCCTCCACCCTCCTCTGCCCCCTGCAGGCAGCTATATTACGCAGTGGCCGACTCGGAGGCCATCGCGATCTGACAGTCACTGATCCCAAGTTGTCACGGATGTAACGCTGTTAGAGACACAAGCCAAAGGCTCCCGGATGTTAGTGGGGCAAGAATGCGTGTTGCTTTTGGTTTTACTGACTTTCATGTAGGTACCACAATTGTAAAACATGTCAGAAGTGTAACATTTCCGCAGTAATTGTAATTCCTTATTTTCCACTGTGGGCCAAAATCTGCTGTCATGTCATTTTCGAGCGCCAGTCGACCTGCACGAGAAGACACCAAGCTGCGATACTGCAGTGCATTTGATGTTAAGATGATGCAATCTTCCTTCGAACATGCATGGATGTACTGAGATTACAGCTCTTACGAGATACATGAAACGTATTCGTAGTTGCGAATACGAACAACCATCAGGTGCACAAGGGAATGACTACAATGAAAATTGGTGCCGGATAAGAACTCTGCCATGGATTTCTCGCTTTACGTGAGTCGTCACCTTAACCATTTTGCCTGTGCGTGCACGACTCGTGTCCAAACCAAAACTTTCGTAATCGTCAATATCAAAGAAATTCTAAAACAGCCTTGTAAATGAGATGAGTTTTTATTATTTTGAAGGCCAACAGTTTCGGCATTCCGCTATGCGATCTTCAGGCACCATACGCATTTCTCCGAATAAACGATGTCATATAGTGCAGCACTCCGTGAAGAATGGGCTGTCATGCTCTAAGAAACCTTCCAGCACCAGATTGTACGTATGTCTGCGAGAGTGGAAGCTGTCATAGTGCCGTATATCTTTGGCACTATATGACATCGTTTATTTGTAGAGATGCATATGGTGTCTGAAGATAGCATAGTGGAATGCCGAAACTGTTACCCTTCAAAATAAATAACATTGCAGTTACACGGCTGTTATAAAATTTATTTAATATTGACAATTACTTAACCAGCCGCTGTCCCCTGTCCATGATGGGTCACTGTCCCCTGTCCATGATGTGTCAACAGAGATCAAAACTTCCGTATGTCGTTCGCGCATCAGAACCTGTACTCGTATACACATCTGACCGCCCACCATCATGTAGTGAGCAAACACAAATCTTACAGGTAGTCCTGGGAGTCACATTCTAGTGACCAACACTTCATTTGATTATTAACAACATTTCCATACTTTTTCATGTATTGCGTTGAAGGGAATGAGGGGCGTTTTAGGGTCATTATCCAGTCACCTACATTGTTGTGCTACACTCCGTTATCTTTACCAATGTCCCACAAACCATTATCCGGACACCTATTACTGGGCATTAATATGGTTTGTGCCCTCCCTCAAACTTTATGACGGCTTCAGCTCTTGTAGCGCCTCTTTCAATTAAATGTGTCAATCCTTGTGGAGGAATGGCAGCTCAGTCTACCGCAAGAGAAGATAGTGTTGTTGGATGCTAGAGTGCGCAGCGAAGTGGACATACCCAGTCCCAAAGGTGTTCTATTCGGTTGAGGCCGGGAATCTAGGCAGGCTAGTTCGTTTTAGGAATGTTAAGCGCAAACCACTGCCTCACAGATGCTGCGTTGGGACAGGGTGCATTATCATGCTGATACAGTCATTTCTAATTTCCTACGTCTGCAGCTCGTAGTCTTGCCTTGCCTAGTCAGCGGTGCGAGCCTCCCGCATCGTCCCCTACGCTCCTCGGAGTATGGGACCTCCTCATCACGTACAGTCACTGTGCTAGACAGTTTGCTGGTAGCACTTCGGAACTCGAGTGAATCCTTCCGTCGATTCCGTGCAATTTTTTTTTTTTTTTTTTTTTTTTTTACAACCTACTGCACTTCTCCATGGTACCCATTCGTCAGAACATGTCTGCCTGCCTGTTCTTGGTTTAGCTGTGGCGTTCCTTTGTATTTGCTCTTCACAATCAGAGCACCAACAGTGCAACGGTCGTCCGTAGCAGGTAGCAAGGGGAGAACCACTGCGCTAATGGCTACGGAAAATCCCTCGGACGTTGGCGCGCCAGGTACAGCGAGCGGGACTCCAGTGCGCCAACAGCAATGCAGGCTGAAGCTTTGACAATGCCAGCCGCTCGTACTGGCGAAACGGAAGAAAACCCCTCAAATAAACGTCGGCCGAAGAACCCGAGACGGGAGCCAATGGACAGTTTTGTCATTCGACATGTATCGAACTTGTTTCCACTAGGTACCAAATCCAACTAGACAGATTCTTGAGCAGAGCAGAAAAGTTCCTGTAGCCACTACTGTTGTAGCCACTACTGTTGTAGCCACTACTGTTGTAGCCACTACTGTTGTAGCCACTACTGTTGTAGCCACTACTGTTGTAGCCACTACTGTTGTAGCCACTACTGTTGTAGCCACTACTGTTGTAGCCACTACTGTTGTAGCCACTACTGTTGTAGCCACTACTGTTGTAGCCACTACTGTTGTAGCCACTACTGTTGTAGCCACTACTGTTGTAGCCACTACTGTTGTAGCCACTACTGTTGTAGCCACTACTGTTGTAGCCACTACTGTTGTAGCCACTACTGTTGTAGCCACTACTGTTGTAGCCACTACTGTTGTAGCCACTACTGTTGTAGCCACTACTGTTGTAGCCACTACTGTTGTAGCCACTACTGTTGTAGCCACTACTGTTGTAGCCACTACTGTTGTAGCCACTACTGTTGTAGCCACTACTGTTGTAGCCACTACTGTTGTAGCCACTACTGTTGTAGCCACTACTGTTGTAGCCACTACTGTTGTAGCCACTACTGTTGTAGCCACTACTGTTGTAGCCACTACTGTTGTAGCCACTACTGTTGTAGCCACTACTGTTGTAGCCACTACTGTTGTAGCCTCTACTGTTGTAGCCTCTACTGTTGTAGCCTCTACTGTTGTAGCCTCTACTGTTGTAGCCTCTACTGTTGTAGCCTCTACTGTTGTAGCCTCTACTGTTGTAGCCACTACTGTTGTAGCCACTACTGTTGTAGCCTCTACTGTTGTAGCCTCTACTGTTGTAGCCTCTACTGTTGTAGCCTCTACTGTTGTAGCCTCTACTGTTGTAGCCACTACTGTTGTAGCCACTACTGTTGTAGCCACTACTGTTGTAGCCACTACTGTTGTAGCCACTACTGTTGTAGCCACTACTGTTGTAGCCACTACTGTTGTAGCCACTACTGTTGTAGCCTCTACTGTTGTAGCCTCTACTGTTGTAGCCTCTACTGTTGTAGCCTCTACTGTTGTAGCCTCTACTGTTGTAGCCTCTACTGTTGTAGCCACTACTGTTGTAGCCACTACTGTTGTAGCCACTACTGTTGTAGCCACTACTGTTGTAGCCACTACTGTTGTAGCCTCTACTGTTGTAGCCTCTACTGTTGTAGCCTCTACTGTTGTAGCCTCTACTGTTGTAGCCTCTACTGTTGTAGCCTCTACTGTTGTAGCCTCTACTGTTGTAGCCTCTACTGTTGTAGCCTCTACTGTTGTAGCCTCTACTGTTGTAGCCACTTACACAAACCATAGTCTATGTATAGTTTGTCTGGGACTCACTGATAAATCTTTTGCAAAAATTTAAGGTATTCATCATTATTATTGTACAGTTATTAGGAATTTAATTTTGGATTTGGCACTTTTCGCCATAAAAATTGTTTTAAAAATATACAAATTATACTTCACATAAATTATTTTAGAGGTGTACAAAGCATACTTAATAAACAAGTCTCCTCACAAAATAAATTCCACATCTTTAGTATTGTTAATTCTGGAGGCAAGTATTTTCTTAATGGTGTCTCTTTTTTCTCCCTCAGTGCTGTTGGCTGCATTTAAAACTTATTGTGTGAGCTGTAATTTCAGCCTTTAGTTTCCTCATATCACGACCAACCATCGCACCACCTCTCTTTCCAGAAACTGCGGCCCACCATTCAGTTTCTCGTCAGCTGTACGCTCAACCTTACTTCTCCCAGCATTAAAAATACTTACGAATGCAGATCTGTTGACAGGGACCTTCCCCATAAGAGCACTTTGTATCCTATAGCTTGTAGTTTTCTTTCCACTCGAACATTCATTCTTACTTCCTACATTTATGATAGTTAGAGTCAATGTATTCCATTAAAATGTTTCTCTGACTCGCACCATCTGAAGTGTTTAGTTATTTTCACGAATCATCTCATCTTCTGATATGCAAATGCTTTGCAAAATATACCATTATGCTTACTTGTGATTCGAGGTTTTGCACTTGCAGGAGCATTGTGTTTTTCGTGTTTCAAAACACTCCGCTTCCACATACTTAAGTCTTTCACTTTTCCATGGCTTTCCTTTAAATTCAGGCAAATCGGCATATTCATCGGTCATATCAGAATTCATTTTAAATGTTCACCATAAGCAAATACAACTGAAAACACATGAATAGCACATGAAATGACGCAATAAAAAACTGAAGTTTGTTGACTGCTTTGTGACGTCACAGTACTCGGCCAGATAAGTACAAGAACCATTGGTACTTTTCGCTATGAAAGTTCGGATTTGGTATGTTTCAGTGTAAACTGCTGGATTTTTATACCGCTATAAAGAGATCTGATAATTTTTTCCAAGAAAAGTTATTAGGTGGAAGTTGCGGTGTCATTTTTGAATTTTTGGGTTTGGTACCTTTTAGAAACAAGCTCTTTCTTCGGTATGCTAACATGGCTTCTATCAGTGTTCAGTATCTCCAGAGCTACCAGTATTGATTTTGATGAAATTAACTCACTTTCTCAGTATCCACAAAGTAAAGACGAACTGGTCTATTGTGTAATTTTATTCACGACTTGAAAATGAGCCAATGGGCTACATCGACTTCTAGTCATGTTATCCGTAGTAGTTTGACTAATACCCAACTTTTTTCTGCGCAGTCAGTGATATTTCCAATGATTGCTCTATACCTCTAACAGTTTCTTAGATCTTCACTGTTCCCCTTTAAGCGATACAGAGTTATTAGAGCATTTCTACCCTTTTGGGAAATTGCCTGCCTCGGTGACGTTTAGTCAATAATTATTTTTTTTAATTTTCCAGCAACCTTAACCATTTCAATTGAAGCGTCATAACTGCAGAATCCTTTCCATGACAGTATGTATTTTCATCCCAATACATGCTACTAATTACTGTTTTTTGCTTATAAGCGATGCATTTCGGGCTGATCTCCTCGTCGTGCTCTGCACATGCCAAAAAAGAAGCAATAGCCACTTTAGGAGCAACGGTAAAGTCATTCCCAGAGCACCCGTTTCTTGGGACCGATCGATGTGCCGCAGTAGTTAGCACTCAGGAAGGATGATGGTTCAAAACCGCCTCATCTAGATTTAAGTTTTCGGTGATTTCCCTAAATCGCTCCAGGCAAATGCCTTATAGTTCCTTTGACACAGTGCGATCTTGTGTTCAGTCTGTAATGGTATCTAAGTTGCGTTATTTGGAACTGCGTTTAACGCTGCCAATACTTGGCTTCAGGCCTAATTGCTCTCGCGGATAGCACTGTGTATTCTAAGACTGCTTTTCTCCCCGATGCTTCCGGGAGGCTTACGATGTGTGTTGTTTTGCATTGTCGCCGCGGTCATGTTGCGTTACGCTTTTTCTCTTTAATCTCAGTACATTTACTCCACTAAAAAGACAACAGTATGCCATAAATCCACTAAATGATTCCTTGAAGCACGTTGGAAAAAGTGCAGAAATACACGCTGACGAGTGTGCGAGATTTCTGCGTTATGCCAAGCACCGTCAATGCTAAACCGAGTCATGACTTGTATGTTTCACGTCTTCCACGAATGTGTTGGTTTAAGATTTTAGTAAATATAGGAGAAAGATGATGCAAGTTCGAATGTTAAATCTGTGGAATGCGCCTATGTTTCATTTTGTTCCTTTTGTGAAGCTGTCCATGTCTGTCCGGTGTACTTAAGATGGATGTACAGCCGGCCTTCTTAATCAGTGAAGCTTATCATAAACACAGTAGTAGTACCAACACTATACATTTGTAATTGAGTCACCTCCTTTTTTTAGGTACTACATCCAGTTTATACTGCGTAATGCGAGAAATGTGTTCGTGATCTAAGTTGTTCTCAGTCGTCAACGTATCTTCGTGGAGCAGGAATGTTACATTTTGTCACCTCACTTCTGTGCAGCACATAGGTGTTAGTCTCCTTGTCGGCGAGTGCCAAGTAACATGATTGCAGAACAAAATCTGTCGGGGCTTATAGCCACATCTAGTGATTGTATTTCCAGGGCCTTTCAGCGCAGTGCAACTATATCGTGTCAAGAAGAGAATGAAGACTATGTAGTTGTTCCTCCCGAAATACTGAATAATTCCATCACTAAAGGCGCCGGTTTGCAGCTGAGCACAGCATGAAATCTTTTCAACTTGAGATATACATGGTTAATCTGCAATTCACAGTGCGTGGCAGAGGATTGATCGAACCTTTTTCATACTACTTCTCTACCATTCCACTCACGAAAGGCGCGTCGGAAAAAGGAACACCTAAATCTTTCCGTTCGAGCTCAGATTTGTCTTATTTTATTCAAAAGTGGTTCAAATGGCTCTTAGCACTATGGGACTTAACTGCTGTGGTCATTAGACCCCTAGAACTTAGAACCACTTAAACCTAACCAACCTAAGGACATCACACACATTCATGAGGCAGGATTCGAACCTGCGACCGTAGCGGTCGCGCGGTTCCAGACTGTAACGCCTAGAACCGCTCGGACACTCCGGCCGGCTCTTATTTTATTATGATGATCATTTCTCCCTACGTATGTGGGTGTCAACAAGATTTTCGCATTCGGAAGAGAAAGTTGGTGATTGAAATTTCGTAAATAGATCTCGCCGCAAAGAAAACCGTCTTTGTTTCAGTGAAGGCAACCCCAACTCGCGTATCATATCAGTCACGCTCTCACCCGTGTTGTGCGATAACACGAAACGGGCTGCTCTTCTTTGCACTTTTTCGATGTCCTCCGTCAATCCTACCTGGTAAGGATTCCACACCGCGCAGCAGTATTCCAGCAGAGGACGAAGACGTCTCTTTAGTGGGTTTGTCGCATCTTCTGAAGTGTCCTGCAGACAAAACGCAGTCTTTGTTTCGCCTTCCCCACAATATTATCTATGTGGCCTTTCCAATTTAAGTTTTTCGTATTTCCTTGGTATTTAGTCGAATTGACAGCCCTTAGATTTGTGCGATTTATCCTATACCCAAAATTTATCGGATTTCTTTTAGTACCCACGTGGATGACCTCGCACTTTTCTTTGTTTAGTGCCAATTGCCACTTTTCGCACCATACAGAAATTCTCTCTAGATCATTTTGTTATTGGAATTAATCGTCTGATGATTTTACTAGACGGTAAATTATAGCATCATCTGCAAACAATTTAAGGGGACTGCTCAGATTATCACCTAAATCATTTATGTAAATCAGAAACAGCAGAGGGCCTATGACACTACCATGCGGAACGCAAGATATCACTTCTGTTCTACTCGATGATTTACCGTCTATCACTACGAACTGTGACATCTCTGAGACGAAATCACGAATCCAGTCACACAACTGAGACGATACTCCGTAAGAAAGCAATTTGATTAATAGTCGCTCGTGAGGAACGATACCAAAAGCCTTCTGGAAATCAAGGAATATGGAATCGATCTGAGATCCCATGTCTCCAGCATTCATTACTTCATGGGAATAAAGCGCTAGCTGCGTTGCACAAGAACGATTAAAGCCGTCGCGGCAGCCGTGGGACAGAAGCATCGTCTAATACGGTGTTGGGCTGAGCACCGATGACGCCACAGCCACTACTGCGACTGTAAAAATAAGAGGGCAGCAGACAGCCTGTTACCATTGACAACGGCTGAGGAGCACTTAGCCTAAAGCTCTTAGAAGTACCACCACTTGACCTACAGCTTGAGAGGAATTTATTCGGTCATATCGCCGTGAAACCATGCGTTCATATGATAAGATTGCAGCATTGCTTGTTTGTCATTTACATTCTCGCCACCACCTTTGACGTCATTACAGTCCGATTGAAATTACTAGATAGTTGTCACCTCCAGCGTAGGAGCTGGTTTCTCCCAGTCAGAGCGCTCAGTGTCACGTTCGAACCCAGTGCTTTACCCGAACCGTGCCAAACTGCCACAACAGTGGTCACTTGACATTAAATTCCTTATGTGACTTTCTTTCCTGATGTGTTTGGATGTCGAATCCTGGGTCTGGCCCTTCTGTATTTGTGTATTTATTTATTTATTTATTTATTTATTTTCCGTGGGACCAAATTAAGAAGTCTCCATGGTCATGGAACGAGTCAATACATGAAATTATAACACGATAGTAGATACAAATAAAATGAAATATAAGTAACATATTCAGGTGACAAGCCGTAAATTTAAATAAAGAAAATCAACAATGTAACACTGGAATTTGCTTAATTTTTTTAGCTCTTTCGAGAGCTCCATAGAATAGGAGTGAGCCATGAGGAAACTCTTCAGTTTAGACTTAAAAGTTTGGACTACTGCTAAGATTTTTGAGTTCTTGTGGTAGCTTATTGAAAATGGATGCAGCGGAATACTGCACTCCTTTCTGCACAAGAGTCAAGGAAGTGCATTCACATGCAGATTTGATTTCTGCCTAGTATTGAGTGAAAGCTGCTAACTCTTGGGAATGAGCTAAATTGCTAACAACAAACGACATTAAAGAAAATATATACTGTGAGGGCAATGTCAGAATTCCCAGACTTTTGAATAGGGGTCGACAAGAGGTTCTCGAACTTGCACCACGCATAGTTCGAACAGCCCCTTTTTGAGCCAAAAATACTGTTTTGGAATCAGAACAATTACGCCAAAAAACACCATATGACATAAACGTATGAAAATATGCGAAGTAGACTACTTTTCATGTTGAATTGTCACTTATTTCAGGTACTGTTCTAATGGTAAATAAAGCAGCATTTAGTTTCTGAACAAGATCCTGGACATGTGCTTTCCACAACAGCTTACTATCTATCCGAACGCCTAGGAACTTGAACTGTTCCGTCGTATAATATGCCCTTTCTGTCTGATCAAAATATCGGTTCTTGTTGAAGCTAATGAAATGTCCGTTTCATATGGGATCTTTCCGCTCAAGATGCAATCCAGCGTCATATAGTTACTATGATCACAGAGATCGACTTACTTCAGATAAGCTTCGCACGACGTTGCTTGAAGTCGAATTTTTGAAGGCTGCACTTCATCGTTGCAGCTGAGCGTGAGCCATAAATATAACAACTAAGAAGTGCAGTGGCGTAGCGTTGTTGTTAAAGTATAAGCCTAGCGTGCAGAAAGTTGTAGGTTTGAATGTCGGCAAATGCAGCGATTTTTTTCATTTCTTAATGTCATAAAGTCAGTCAGTTAACTGGTTTAAATGCACTTTTTATTTACTATACTTATACGCATCGTTTTAATTTTTGTGTTGACTTTTAAGTCCTCTTATTTTTCTTATCGTTTTTTCGTTTGGAATCTGCGTGAGTCGTCCGTAATCTGCTACTCAGCAGCAGGTAAGTCGACAGCACGATTAGCCAGTGTGAGGTAGTTTAAAGTAACAAATGACAGGGAAAAATTACACTAGCTTCGAGCGCTGAAACTGAAGTTTTTCTGTCTTCAGTGTGCTCGTCGACGTGGGTTTTAATCGCCGTGGGCGGAGCAGTCGTATTTCAGTGCTGCCACAGATTGTTGACGGCCGCTTTCTCGTATACATTGCCCATCACGTGTTGTAATTACGTTAGGACACGAGTTCAAATTCGTGGCTACAAAACGCGCCGTCTGCCGCATTTGGTCAATTAAAACCAGCTGTTGGCAGAGCATGTCGCATTTTTGTCACACCCTGTGGCCGCCACCCTTGCAGCATTGCTCCGCATTACACGTTAACAGCATTTGTGAAGGGACCCGCGTAGTTTGTGTGTCGCCTATAACCGAGCGGTAGCTGGCAGCGGATGTGGCAAAACTGCAGCGGGAACTGACGGATGTCACCTGTCAAGTAATTTAAATCGAACTAGGTGTAGTGACTGTTCAGTTCCTGTCACCCTTTTTCCCTTTTCTTTTAATGGCCTAAGCGTCAACAGGGCCAAGTTTCGTCTTTCGTGTTCTTCCGCTCCCTCTCTGATTCGTGAAGCGCCGGTCGCACTTCATACTCAAATGACACCACCATGGTAATTAATTTGCTCCCTTAAAAGGCTGCCCCAGAAGCTGGTATTCATAATCCAACACACATGTTAAAGAGAATTCTGCGAACATTTACCGAGCAAGGCCGCTTAATGGTAAGAGACTTTGGTAGTATCCTGGAGAAGGGCAAGCCAAAGATGAATTTTCTCTGTTTTCCCTAAGCCGTCATTCTCAAGCAAACTTTCTGTCGCGTACCTTCCCCTATATTTTCCCAGCCCGACCGCTTAAGACTGCAGTCTGACGAGTGTGCCTTATATCCGCAACACGGCAGTGCGGAGTGTTGAAGGGAACAGCTGAAAGTGACGAGACACTCGCGTGTAGTATTGGTCCTGGGAACATGCGAGCGTCGGTGTTCAGCAGCGAGGTAACGGCGCGCGAAACGCTTGTAGCGACTCGGAATGCAGCAGGTGTTCCGGGAGGCGCAGCGCAGCCCGGGGAAAGCTGCGAGTTTCGCAAGAGAGGGCGCGGGCGGTCGCGCTTAGTCTGCCGTGTGCAGCCAGAGGCCTGTGGGCTGCCCGTGTCTGGACAGCGCCGGCGCTGTAAATACGTGCTGTGGGGGGCGAGGGCGCACTCCAAGCAAACCAGACAGCCCCGGAGTAGCTGATGCATGCCGAAACTGTGCTTAACTCCGTCTGGCCCCATAAGATCGCACGTGATACACAAACTGAGGGGCCAGACAAACTGGTACGCCTGCCCAATGACGTGTAGGGCCCCCGCGAGCACGCAGAAGTGCAGGCCAGTTCATTGTTGTTCTTGTTTTTGTCTTCAGTCCTGACACTGGTTTGATGCAGCCCTCCATCCTACCCTATCCTGAGCAAGCTGCTTCATCTCCCAGTACTTATTGCAACCTACATCCTTCTGAATCTGCTTAGTGTATTCATCTCTTGGTCTCCCTCTACGTTTTTTACTCTCCACGCTGCCCTCCAATGCTAAATTTGTGATCCCTGATGCCTCGGAATATGACCTACCAACCGGTCCCTTCTTCTTGTCAAGTTGTGCCACAAACTTCTCTTCTCTCCAATCCTATTCAATTATGTGATCTACCCATCTAATCTTCAGCATTCTTCTGTAGCTCCACATTTCGAAAGCTTATATTCTCTTCTTGTCTAAACTATGTATCGTCCACGTTTCACTTCCATACATGGTTGCACTCCATACAAATACTTTCAGAAAAGACCTCCTGACACTTCAATCTATACTCGATGTTAACAAATTTCTCTTCTTCAGAAACGCTTTCCTTGCCATTGCCAGTCTACATTTAATATCCTCTCTACTTCGACCATCATCAGTTATTTTGCTCCCCAAATAGCAAAACTCCTTTACTACTTTAAGTGTCTCATTTCCTAATCTAATTCCCTCAGCATCACCCGATTTAATTCGACTACATTCCATTATCCTCGTTTTGCTTTTGATGATGATCATCTTATATCCTCCTTTCATGACAATGTCCATTCCGTTCAACTGCTCTTCCAGGTCCTATGCTGTCTCTGACAGAATTACAATGTCATTACCGAACTTCAAAGTTTTTCTTTTCCATGGATTTTAATACCTATTCCGAATTTTTCCTTTTGTTTCTTTTACTGTCTGCTCAAATACAGATCGAATAACATCGAGGAGAGGCCAGAACCCTGTCTCACTCCCTTCCCAACCACTGCTTCCCTTTCATGCTCCTCGACTGTTATAACTGTCAGTTCATTACAGGGATGTTATTGTCGTGTATCCACTCCGCCACAGGCCGCCCGTTATGAGCAGGTGCTCGATGGTGTTGAAAGATGCAGTCGCCATCCACGAATTGCTGTTCAACAGTGGGAAGCAAGAAAGTGTTTAAAATCTCAATGTAGGTGGGGGTGTGCTGGGCTGTGCCGGGATAGTGCCACGCAAAACTGGGGGTGCAAACCCCCTCCACTAAAAACACGACCACATCATAACACCACCACCACCGCCTCCGATTTTTACAGTTGACGCTACACACGTTGGCAGATGACGTTTACCGGGCATTCGCCATACCCATACCCATACCCTGCCATCGGATCGCCACGTTGTGTACCGTGATTCGTCACTCCACACAACGTTTTCCACTGTTCTGTTGTCCAATGTTTACGCTCCTTACACCAAGCGAGGCGTCGTTTGGCATTTACCGGCGTGATGTGTGGCTTATGGGCAGCCGCTCGACCATGAAACCCAAGTTTTCTCACCTCCCACCTAACTGTCATAGTACTTGCAGTGGATCCTGATGCAATTTGGAATTCCTGTGTGATGGTCTGGATAGATGTCTGCGTATTACACATTACGACCCTTTTCAACTGTCGGCGGTCTCTGTCAGTCAACAGATGAGGTCGATCTGTACGCGTTTGTGCTGTACGTGTCCCTTCAAGTTTCCTCTTCGCTATCACAGCGGAAGCAATTGAAATAGGGATGTTCCGGAGCCGCGTACATACATATGATGCAAGTGACACCCAATCATCTGACCACGTTCGTAGTCCGTGAGTTCCGCGGAGCGCCCCATTCTGCTCTCACTCGATTTCTAATGACAACTGAGGCTGCTGATGAGGAGTACCTGGTAGTAGGTGACAGCACAATGCACCTAGTATGAATAACGTATGTCTGTGGGGTATGTCCGGATATTTTATATTGCATAGTATGTTATTTATGTTAAGGCATAGTAACATCGTTTACATTGCATCGGATCTTCGTTTGACCATGACTTGTTTACTGAAATAAACGCTACATTCCAGAGAAATGTAGTTAAAAAGGGGAGAGCAGATTTAGCACTTCGATCGTTGGCTAACATATGTACTGCAGTAGCCGCGCGGGATTAGCCGAGCGGTCTTGGACGCTGCAGTCATGGACTGTGCGGTAACAGTTGATAGAAAAACACTGTATTTCACACTACCATGTTCGATGTAAATTACGGTAACTCTTGAAGTTGCTAAGTTTGTAACTAATCAGTGAGCGATAGCCAATACTACCGTGTAATGTTGTAAGGACTGTGTGTGAAAGTCGAGACTCAGGTCACTTAATGTAGTAAGTGAATAACGCGGTTCAGTATATATCGTTGTCCTCTGGCGTGCCTCACCAGTGATATGTGCTGCCTGGGTGTTGATTTCTGATCTCAGAACGTGTAAATTCGGCTTGCCTGCCAGGTTCTTGCTAATGCATAGTCAGTCATGTTGTAGTTAAGTAAAGAATTCTTTATCAAGTACAGACAGGTGTAATTTTTTTTGCTTTATTTTCTGACTTTGAGCTTTGTGTCAGTATGCGATATAGGCTGATATGGGAGCAGAATCGGAAAGTGTTTTCATTTTGCGTTCTAGTGATATATTGTGGCAACCGCGTCGTAATGAGGCAAGAAACGAAATACAAGCACCTTTGGGTGGCACCCTCAGACGGCCACAGGTAGCCATCTGGATGGTATAGAGACCACTGTGCTTCACACATCCTAAGAGACCCTAACGGGAATTCAAAAAAACCCGACTCTCACGTAGGGAGACGATCAGTAGTTAAATATTTATTCTGGCCCATTGCCTTTCCTCTACAACGTAATTCGTAATCCACCGATTATTAAGGTAGGAAATAATGGCCCGAATGCATGTAATGTAATACGTTTCGTTTGCGTGCGAGAGTATTCCGTGGATCTCTGATACATCATATGAGGGGGGAGGGGGGGGGGGGGGAAGCCAACCTAGAACACCTGTGAAATGTTTTATACCAGGTTGGTGGAATGTGCAAAACTCAAACTCACATCGTTCATGACCACCCGTTTGTTCTGTCAGGACTTAAAAAATATGTTAGAAGGAAAAGCTGCTCTCACCCCGATAGTTTCTCGTTACGTTTTTGTGCGACAAGCGCAACGCTACCCAAGAGTCGCTTTCACTGCTGTGGACGGGAGTCTGTGATTTTGCTTCAGGTTTTGCTCGTGAAGCACCTCGTAGTTAACAGATACAAATGGCCCCCAGCACTGACATCGGCTTTGGCGAGGAACTTCATTTGCTGGCAAACTTTGTGATCACTGTTACAGATGGCCAGTGTGGCCTAGCGGTTCTAGGCGCTTCAGTCTGGAACCGCGCGGTTGCTGCTATCGCATGTTCGAATCCTGCCTTGGGCATGGATGTGTGTGATGTCCTTAGGTAAGTTAGGTTTAAGTAGTTCGGAGTTCTAGGGGACTGGTGACCTCAGATTAGTCCCATAGTGCTCAGAGCCATTTGAACCAAGTGTCTTTTAATTGTGCCTGTCTGCAACTTAACCCGTCTTCTTTGTGGTAAATAGCATCCTGTTTTTGCCTACATTGTTGATATTGATTCGATTATCATTGCCCATGACGCATATTCTGAGGGTTGGCGTTCGTAGCATGGCCGTACCGCACATCATCGTTGACAATGCGAGCATGTGCTAAATGTTCATCTTCCATGACTCTGGCGTGCAAGTTCACTGTAGTCATCAGGTCAGACAGTCTTAAAAAAGATCCTAGCACGAAATGGCCTCAGTCGGCACCCGTTTGTCAAATGTATCACATGACAAATATTACCAAACGGTATGTTTGTGAAAGCCACCATGGGATAGAAATCACTTGTTACTACTTCATAAAGGAAAATTTCGAATTCGTAATTATTTAATACAAAAAGAGGGGAAGTAGCATCGCATTAAATAAAGCAGTTAAATAAAGTGGGAAATGAACGAAAATCTAAACAGTAGCGAGGAATCATTAAACTCAGAGGAGAAAAGGAAACAGCCGTGCTTGAACACGTGAAATGCGAAATAACGTTTAGTTCGGTGTTACTTAAGATGAAATGGTGACATGTGAAAGGGTGACACAAATATCATCGTTTGGCATTGTAAAGAAAACGAAAGCGAAGAAGAAACAGCGGTTACATCAATACGAATTTGCTTTCCGTTTCTAGAATTGGCTCAAAGTGCGTATACAGAAGACATTCACGTAGGTCTTACACAGTTAACGTCATCAATGATACCGATCACAAACTATGGTACTAAGACTTTCTTAGTCTCAACTCCATGATCTTATCCTGTTCTCGAAAAAGAATTATTCTATCTCGATGGCAGAGAAAGTATGATACGAGAGCTAAGAAAAGACGCTTATCTGTAACTAGTTTGTATCTCTCAATAATTTTCGTATCATAACTATATTTCACTATATGTGCTACCTGCTGCCGTCGCGATCCTAAACACTTTTTTCCTCTCTCATTCTGCGCGTCTCCTACGTGCAAAGAAGAGCACAGTTCCTGCTACAGACAATTGCGCAAAATCTGGTGATAGTCGAGGAACCGCTTTTCAGTGGACTACGACAAAAAAGGAAAAGTACGTTTTTCGCCGTGGAGGAGTTTCACTTCCGTCGGATCCACGGAATGTTAGGGAGCACGTTGGCCTCTCCAGTTCACAGAGCAGCGGAAGGCACACACAGCGTGTTCTCCGAAGGTCTCCATAAAGAGTCGCTTGTTACCCAGCAGTTCTCTGCCATCATCAGGTTATTTCATTTTTCTCTACTAATCTGTTCTCCATCGTTTGTGAAAACTCGTCCAATGGTTCAATTTTAGTGCTGCAATTTACATCTGACGTTTGAGTCAGTAAAAACAAAGTAAAAGCCATCGTCCACAAGAACGTAAGTCACTTACTATTCATTTTTTTACACAATCATTATTTTGGTTTTATAGTCACTATCAAACGCAAGTTCAAATATCATAAAATACCCGATAGATCACTTGCTTTCAGAACTGCTATATGCGGAGGTAATGACTCTGTGAATTAAAAGAATAGTAATTTAGAGTCAGATGATGAAACTTTCTTTCGAAGCGTTGTACAAGACTGTGTTTCCCCATGATGGAAGGATCCTGCACTAATTGCTCTATTCATTCCGTATAGTGACGGATCTTTCGACTTTCTCCTGAATGGATGCATCGCATTCGACCGCGTGCTTAGACATCAGCGAGCGTGCTATCCGGTCACTTTTCCTCATAAAGTATGCACCAACCCTGGATGGTGTGTTTCATGTTAATATTGCATATTTCAAAAATAGAGACCAGTCGATTAAATAAAGTACCGTTTTCGCGCTTGCAATGACAAAGACAAAAAGTACAGGTTACGTACTCAAGAAAGGAATTAAGAGTAATGACAGACGAGCCAGAATATTACGTCGAAACAGAGAAATAAGGCTACGTGAGATAACCATTTAAGAGATCGAAGCCCCATAGTCATTGCTGAGATTCCAGGCAAGGCTGAAAGTACCCAACGTTAGCCAAAAATCTTAGCTTTGGCCTAAGTTTAGACATGTCAGTCCGGTGCCATGCGTGTTTTCTGTGACGGACTAATTACCCGACGAGTGCTTGTGCACTGTAGTGTCGTGCTTGTGTTGTTCCTTCCCAAATCAGAGCTTCAGCTCCGTCACTAATGACCTTGTCGTCGACTTTCTTTTACTTTCCAGATAGACCCCTAACAAGTAAACTACTATTCTTTCAGACAAATGCGTAATCAGGGACTCAGAACGGTGTTTTTTGAAGCTGCCTTGTAAAAAGGTTATAGGTATGGTAGTATTGAGTGGCTTTTTGCCTGCTTCTGGGTATTTTGAGCCAATTTCAAGTCGACAGCTCTTTGATACTCACTGCCGTGAGACGCAAATCAGCTGCGAATCTTTGTATCTAATTAACGATATGCGAAGGTGCGAAGAGAATGTGGATCTTTCAAGCAACATTTCAGTGCGCCTTTCTTTGCTGAAATTTTAACGCCAAGACGTGAATTTGAGCTTAAAAACTTCTCTAAGAGACGTTGGCTTCGCAGCAGTCGTCCCATCAATGACAGCAGCAAAGCCGCACTTCCTGCTGTATGGGTTCCAAATCGAATGCTGCAAGGTGACAACTAAGTGTTAACGCATCGTTATGGCCGTCGACGTTTAAATTGGTGACAAGTCGCACTGTCAAAGTCTCTCCTCCTACCTAGCATGTATGTCGTCTGTGGCTGCATCATCCACGCGCGCAGTCCGTCCTGGATTATGCATCTTGAACGTAGGATAGCATCGGAAAAGTGGAATGCGACTAGTTTACAATAGCAATTTTTTGCGTGTAGATCCCTGTTTCAGTGCACTGTTTCGCCGGACCACTTTTCGCCCATAACGTTCGCCATCCTTGTGCAGTTTCTCCTCTGTGAGGCTAGTATATCGTAAACAGTAACTCTCATAAGGGTATTCTTATAAGAATGCTGCAGGTAGTACGTAAGAAGCAAATAAGGGCCTTTCTGACATGTTATCTAGTCAAGGTTTTGTGTAATTCACAGTGATGACATTGAATATCAGTTTTTTTATCCGTAATTTACCCCTGTGAAACTTCAGTCCTGCGTTCGTATAGCAATTAATCATGTTTGTAACAAATTTTACTTTTACCCGGATCCCTTGGTGGTGTAATTGCGGCTTTCCTTTTTCTCATAGTGTGGGCCAGCAAGAAACTAAACATTTCCGTATGTCTGTAACAGAGATGTGTTCAAATGAAAACACTCCTTAAAGTGCCACGTGACTTAACAACAGTGCTGCAAACGCGCGTTAACAGAAACTCTGCGGGTGATGCAAACGCTGTGGTCGGAATTTTCATCAGAGTGATTCCAATCGCAGGCATCTGAGGCCGAGCGCTTTTAGGCGCTTCAGTCCGGAACGGCGCTGCTGCTACGGTCGCAGGTTCGAATCCTGCCTCGGGCATGGATGTGTGTGATGTCCTTAGGTCAGTTAGGTTTAAGTAGTTCTAAGTCTAGGGGACTGATGACCTCAGATGTTGAGCCCCTTAGTGCTCAGAGCCATTTGAACCATTTTTTGGAATTTGTTGAGCATCTCTATACCACTCACTGCGGATTACAGGAAGACATCAAAGTAGTTCAGAGGCGAGCTGCTAAATTTGTTACCGGTTGGTTCGAACCATACTGTCGGACAACGGGCATCCCCGGAGGGAAGGCGACGTTCTTTTCGAGAAACATTATTGAGAAAATTTAGAGAACCGGCATTTGAAGCTGATTGCCGAACGATTCTACTGCCGCCAACGTACATAGCGCCTAAGGACCACGAAGATACGAGAAATACGGACTCATACGGAGGCATATAGACAGACGTTTTTACCTCGCACTCTTTGCTAGTGGAAGAGGAAAGACAGTGGCTAGTCGTGGCACAGAGTACCATCCGACACGCACCCTACGTACGGTGGCCTGCGTAGTATCCATGTAGATGCAGACGTTTCATAAGTCACTACTTTCGTGGACAAATTACATTTCCTTGACATTCTTATTATGAATCTCTCAGGCATATACTTTCCTTATTAGTTGTTCAATGTGGTCATTCCACCGCTCCGGCTATTTGCTTCTTCGGACGACTGATGGAACTTCAATAGTGGTAACTATTTATTCGCAGCTTACACAAAATATGAATTTTCTAACTTTCACTGCCCTTCAAAGTAAGTATATCCCGTTGACAGCGATGTGCAAACCGTAGGATACACGTAGCAGCGCCAGTTGTTGATAATTTGACAGACTTTTACGAAATTATGTGAAACAGGATAGAGTTATGAAGTTGTGGGAGGTAAAATTCAGGGAGTGAAGTGTTGGGCAGAAATCAAATTGCAGGTAAGAATGGCCGAAAGACGTGAAAAGGAAGCAGGACTTGAAGGTATAACGTGTCGAATCTAGGGAGAAACCTTGGCAGGAACTGGACATAACGGTGAGCTATGTCTTGAGCAGTCCAGGTAAAGTTTCCGTTCCTCATTAGCGACTAGGACGCGGATACGACAGGAGACTGGAACTTAACAAACGTTGGGAGAATGCCGCAGTGGGACTTAACATACGGTTAAGTGGGTTTTGAGTTTGAGGAAATATGGACAGAAGCCAGTAGGTAGGAAATGGTTTGTGTTGAGGAGCTACGGAGAGGGTAGACGGACAAAGAGAGGATTAGCGGGAGCAACCGACTGGGTTTTGCCGGCATAGCTCTTACAGGAGGCCGCAGATCAGGCGCGCTGCACCACAGGTGGTAGTGTATACGGCAGGTCAGCGACAGACATAGCACAACGTTTAATAGTCTGAAATGGGACCAGGAAGGCTGGTACAGCAAATGCAGGAGTATTAAATCGATAAACGCAATGCAATACATAGTATAAATTACTAACTGGAGTCATAAATATACTTACAACCATGCCATTGATTCCACCACAAACGTATACACTTCCTGAGTGATTCATAATTTTAGGATATGTCCGGTAACAGCGTTGCAAAGTAGCCACCATCGCAACAAACAACAAATATTATAATGTTAAATATTCTGTAATCTTAAATCTGTATATGCAAGGGTGTCGAACCAGACCGTTCTACACACTTACTAATAAAATGTAGCAGTGTATAGTCACTAGTGAATCGATTTATTACTGTATGATAGTGCTCATTAAAATATAAATTGGGGTGCGCTAGAGCCGGAAATATGTAGATGTTAATGAGATATGTGAGCAACAGCCTTGCCGCCGTGGATACACCGGTTCCCGTCAGATCACCGAACTTAAGCGCTGGGGGGCGTGGCCTGCATTTGGATGTTTCCCTGTTCATCTTCATTAATTTATAATTCACCTAATCTGTCTACCCTCAATTATTCGACAGCATGATCTTCTTTGGGATATTCTTGCTAATACAGCAACTGGACGTGAAGCTAACGGTGTTCGGTTCGTCCCTTTTCAGAGCCTTACTTCCTCTCCCTCCCCGGCCACATCAAATTCGGACCAGCAACGTCGCAAAGGGAGTAAGGCAGGATTGTAGGCTATGACCTAGGTTACCCAGTATGTCCTCAGAGCAAAGAAGTAAAGGAAACGAAAATTAAACTTACAGAAGATGGAAATGAAAAGTAAGATTTGGCAGTGACATAAAAATTCCGTCATAGAAATCAAAGGAGGAAAAGATCAACGGAAGGGATAGTGTTTTGGAGGGTTACAAGATCAACGTCAACAAAAGGGGGGAAAATGGAGTATAGTAGAATTATCAGGTACTAACGGTACTGGGAATAGCCGTTAAGAGAGCAAGTAACTGATAGTGACAGAAGTCCAGAGGGTAGGAAATGTAGACTTGCAATAGCGTGAAACGTAAGTGTTAAGAAGTTCATGGCTCTGAGCACTATGGGACTTAAGATTTATGGTCATCAGTCCCCTAGAACTTAGAACTAAAACCTAACTAACCTAAGGACATCACACAACACCCAGTCATCACGAGGCAGAGAAAATCCCTGACCCGGGCGCGGCATGCGAGAACGCTACCGCACGGCCACGAGCTGCGGACATGTTAAGAAGTCATTCCGGAACACATGTTCTTGGCATGTAGCACTCTTGAGGGAGACGAAGACTCAAATACACTAAGCAGGTCCAAATGGGTTTAGGTCGCAGTGAGGCCTTGCAGAGGGTGGACTGGTGTGGAGAGCTGAATCAACCGCTCGGTCTGAAGGCTGTAACAGCGACGGGAAACAATATCTTGAAAATTCATGGAGATACAGTATCGGATTTAATATGATTCAATGAATGAATTGCTTAAATGGTAAGCAGAGAGAAGAGTTGTGACCCTACGCCATTACAGGCTACGATAACGAGCCGCTAGTGACCCGTGCCCTGAATTCACTCGGGCGCCTCTGGATACAGCGGAAAGGCTGCTGCGGCTGAAATGCACGGCGGAGGCAGCGAGGCTCGGCTCGGCGCGGGCCTTATCGCAGCGGTCAGCGCTATCGCAGTTTGTTCAACAGGCGCGCTGTGCTCGCAAGGCAAATAACGACACATTTCCGGGAACGCTCCGGGCGAGGACCGGGGACCGAGGCCAGCCGTCGCTCACCACCCCACACAGTGGGGGGGTCCTGTCGAAGAGGTGCATACTGCCCTTTCACTTGTTTAAAAGAAACAAAAACTACACACAGGCAGTGCCGAGGGCTGCTGCGACTATTTTTGTACAAACGTCTCGGTATAACGCGAAACTTAAAAGTAGTAGTCTTTAGCGAGCTTCTCGTATAGCGTAACGCGTAGCGGGCTAGTTGGGAAGGTGAGTCAGACGCACGTGGATCGAATCTCCGCGGCAGAGTAAAGACCGTGTGCTGGTACAGCAGTCAGCCTGAGCGTGGCTTTTAGGCGGTTTACCACGCTCCTTAGCAAATACTGGGCTGGTTCCCAGATTCCATCTCACAGTTAAAATACAGTTCGATAACGCACAGAAGTTTTCACGGGTCGCATACAGATGGCGCGCAGGGCTCAGCTTCCTTAGTTTATATTAACGGATGCTGCGTCAGGAAGGGCATCCAGCCACAAAGTTGAGTTATATGTAAAACTTACCAAATATCGAAAGAAACAAACCCCGTAGAAGATGGCGAATAGGGTGGGTAGCAGCTTCGGGTTGTATGGTGGCGCTACTGTGGTGAAACGGAAGATACCGTCGTTAAGCGACTGTAGGAGGATACAAGGTGACTTACACAAGATTTCTGCACTCTCGCTCATAAATTAAGGATAACTGCAGAATATCTTGCCACACAACCTGGCACTACATAAATATGGCGCTAATAGCATAGGTACATAGGAACACACGCGACACAGATCTGTAAGCCCACGGTATTGGTGATAAGAAACCCGTCCTGAAACACATGTGCTACAAAACGCTACTGTTCCTTGCGAATGTACCCCGACATCAATATGGAATATGATCACCATGGCCGGCCGGGGTGGCTGAGAGGTTTTAGGCGCTACAGTCTGGAACCGCGCGACCGCTACGGTCGCAGGTTCGAATCCTGCCTCGGGCATGGATGTGTGTGATGCCCTTAGGTTAGTTACGTTTGAGTAGTTCTAAGTCTAGGTGACTGATGACCTCTGATGTTGTCCCATAGTGCTCAGAGCCATTTTGAACCAGTGGTGATTAAGCAAGACATCGAAGGAATTCGAAGAAGGGTTGCTATGTGTTACTGGTAGGTTCTGGCAACACGCTAGTCTTTCGAAGTTTCGTGAACTCAAACTGGAATCCCTGGAGGGAACGCGACGCTATTTAAAAAATTTGGAGAACAGACATTTGAAGTAGACTGTGCAACAGTCCTACGGCCGCCAGCGTACATTTACCGTAAGGACCGCGAAGATAAGGAACGAGAAATTAGAGTTCGAACGGAGACACGAAGAAAAGCCATTTCTCCGTCGCAGTATTTTCGGGTGGAATAGGAAGGCAAATTGCTAGAGGTGGTACAGGGTACCCTCCGCCGCTGACGTAACTCTGACGTTTTGGAGTATGTATGCAGGTGTAAACAATTCGGAACGATGAATCTGCGTGTGCCTTCATCGCACTTTCCACCTCGTCAGTAATGACATTTGCATCCACACTTGGGACAAGCTCATCAGATGCTGCTTAAGTAATCAGAACTGTGTATTAGCTGCAGTACTGTGCGCTGACGCACAGGTTTAGCTTTGTTCTAGGTGACTGTTGTAAACCGGGTGTATTTCAAACTTTTTTTTATCGTCACAGTTTGAGAAAAGGTGGTAATTTTCTAGCTTTCTCACATTTATCGACTTCCTTCTTTGAACTCTGGAGATACCCTTGGAGCACAAGATGATTAGCCTACACATTCCTATTAAAAACAACTCTTACTTCGCTAATTTGTGAAATTAGCCTGAAATGATTCCATTTATCAACACATGGCCATTTGTCGAAAAAGTAAGCTGTAAAACAGATCAAAGAAACATTTGACGTGCCTTCGAATGGTGTTCAAAATCTCGGAGAGCAAATGAGATGCATTCAAGGGGTCTTAGACGTGCCTCCAGTGCATTTTATTTCTTTCCGTTAACGAATCATTTCACAAAACATTTGACCGTTTTTTCATTATTTGTAATTTCCTAGGTTTGTTCATTGAGCGTGATAACTTAGTTGTCTATTTCCCACTCCGTATTGCTATGGAAGTTCGGACGAAAATCCTCTGTGTAATATCTAGGAAACGCTTCGTAACGTTCAACCGCCGTGATTGAACGTTTCTGCCACACTTCCATGGACCCAATGGCCCCAACTTAAAACAAGATGGAGATAGTGGACCGACTTCTGTAATTAGTCGCGTTTGAATTACGTCCACAGAAATGTCGGTCATTTGAGCATGTCTGAATCCCCTGTTCTCGATTTGAAGACGTCTCACATAAGCAAAATGAAGATGCTACGAACTTCTCGATCTCTGCTTTCCCGTCCTAACCTTCCCTATTGTTGTTGTTTAACTCTTGTGACGGGGCTTCATTTTTCGTCTGTCACAGACATTGCCTGTGTACTGAAAATTATTATTATTGTTGTTCTCGTTGCTTTCAGTCCAAAGATTCATTTTATGCAGCAGTTGACGCTATCTTGTGCAAGCGTCTTCATCTCTCCGGAACTATCGTAACTTGCTTCCATTTCAACCTGCTTACTGTACTCAACTCTTATTCTTCCTTTACCCGCCCACACTTGCTTCCGTGCCAAGTTGATTCCTTCATGTCTCAGAATGTGTCCTATCAACTGATCCCTTCTTTAGGTCACGTTACACGACAAATCCCCTCCCCCCGTTCGATTCGGTACTTACTCACTAGTAACGCTAACTACCAATGTATTCTTCAGCATTCTTCTGTAACATTGCATTTCAAGACTTTCAACTGACGTCATTTACCGTCGACTTTTCACTTCTGTACGAGGCTGCGCTCCTGACAAATACTTCCAGAAAAGACTTCCTAACATGTAAATCTATATTCGATGTTAACAGACTTCTACAGAAACGGCTTAGTTATCATTGCCAGTCTACGTTTTATAGAATGAGGAATCATCCGTCGAACGATAAAATTAACTCCAACAGGTGAATTCCATCTCGATGCAACATTCTCTTAGGCCGTATGTCTAGTATGAGTAAAAAATAAAAATAGTGAATACGTAGTGTCTTTCTTTTAAGCACTACGAATGAGATGAGCGTCTTGACGTACGGAACTTGCGGACCACGTGTTTGATAGAGGAATTGTTCACGTCGGGACAGGGTACAGAACGCAAACACACTACTGGAAATTAAAATTGCTACAACACGAAGATGACGTGCTACAGCCGCAAAATTTAACCGACAGGAAGAAGATGCTGTGATATGCAAATGATTAGCTTTTCAGAGCATTCACACAAGGTTGGCGCCGGTGGCGACACCTACAACGTCCTGACATGAGGAAAGTTTCCAACCGATTTCTCATACACAAACAGCAGTTGATCGGCGTTGCCTGGTGAAACGTCGTTGTGATGTCTCGTGTAAGGAGGAGAAATGCGTACCATCCCGTTTCCGACTTTGAAAAAGGTCGGATTGTAGCCTACCGCGATTGCGATTTATCGTATCGCGACATTGCTGCTCGCGTTGGTCGAGATCCAATGACTGTTAGCAGAATATGGAATCGGTGGGTTTAGGAGGGTAATACCGAACGCCGTGCCGGATCCCAACGGCCTCGTATCACTAGCAGTCGAGATGACAGGCATCTTATCCGCATGGCTGTAACGGATCGTGCAGCCACGTCTCTATCCCTGAGTCAACAGATGGGGACGTTTACAAGACAACAACGATCTGCACTAACAGTTGGACGACGTTTGCATCATCATGGACTCAGCTCAGAGATGATGGCTGCGGTTACCCTTAATGGTGCGTCACAGACAAGAACGAGCGCCTGCGATGGTGTACTCAACGTCGAACCTGGGTGCGCGAATGGCAAAACTTCATTTTTTCGGATGAATCCAGGTTCTGTTCACAGCATCATGATGTTCGCGTCCGTGTTTGGCGGCATCGCGATGAACGCACATTGGAAGCGTGTATTCGTCATCGCCATACTGGCGTATCACCCGACGTGATGGTATGGGGTGCCATTGGTTACACGTCTCGGTCACCTCTTGTTCGCAATGACGGTACTTCGAACAGTGAACGTTACATTTCAGACGTGTTACGACCCGTGACTGTACCCTTAATTCGATCCCTGCTAAACCCTACATTTCAGCAGGATAGTGCACGACCGTATGTTGCAGGTTCTGCACGGGGCTTTCTGCATACAGAGAATGTTAGACTGCTGGCCTGGCCAGCACATTCTCCATATCTCTCACCAATTGAAAATGTCTGGTCAATGGTGGCCGTGCAACTGGCTCGTCAAAATACGCCAGTCACTACTCTTGATGAACTGTGGTATCGTGTTGAAGCTGTATGGGCAGCTGTACCTGTACACGCCATACAAGCGCTGTTTGCCTCAATGCCCAGGCGTATCAAGGCCGTTATTACGGCCAGTGGTTGTTGTTCTGGGTACTGATTTCTCACGATCTATGCACCCAAATTGCGTGAAAATGTAAACACAAGTCAGTCCTAGTACAATATATCTGTCCCAATGAATACCCGTTTATCACCTGCATATCTTCTTGATGTAGCAATTTTAATGGCCAGTAGTGTGTTTTTTAAATTTCTAACGTGAGGTGTACATGAAGTCGAGAACAGCAAAGCGCTGCAGTGCTGTGCCAGTGACGAGCGCGAAGTGCTCGCAGCGGCAGCGGCAGTGGCAGTGGCGGGCCCAGAGGGTCGTGCAGACGCGGGCCTGGCCGGCGTGGCGAGGACGCGCAATCGATTGCGGCGGCTGGGGCGCAGCGGCATCACCTCTTGGCGGACCCACGTCGCCATCTTACTGGCCGTGGCCACCCACCTCCAGCACACACGGTGCTCTTCCCCAGCAGGCCGTCGTCAGCGTGCTACCGTAGTAGCCTCATCGAAATCCACCGAGTTACTTCCAGTGGCGCGAAACCTTTCAATGCTTCCTGTAAATGTACCGTTAAGCGTGGTCACATTATACGCACTCGACAGTTCTAGTCACAGAGCAAAACGAGAAACTGAGTGAAGTGTGATGAGATCGGTTTGCTTACAACGTACAGGATGATTCTGGGACGATGCAGTACAGTAAATCTACCAATTTGAGGTTAAGAGACCCTGGTTCGGAAACGACCGGAACGGAAGTTACGGCGAAACACGTGCTCATACCTGTGGAACTGGATTCCTTTGCCGCAAGCTCTTTGCTTCCCATATTTTTGGAGGAGGTAATATGGACCAAACCAAGAAAAGAAAGTGTAGTTACATGGGTTCTAAAATGCATACATTAAGAGCTATCAGAACTTGCTCAGTTGAAGAGAGGTGTTTTACAGCAGCACACATGAAAAAGTGCTCGTAGGCCTTTAAGTATGCACTTTAGAGCCCATTTTTACTGAATTTTTTGCTTGTTTTAGTTCATACTACCTCCCAAAGCATGGAAAGAAAAGAGCTTACACTACAACAGGTCCACTATCACAGGCCTTCGCTTCTAACTTTGAGTCGGTCGTTTCCGGACCAGTCTCTTACCTCAAAACGATACATTTGCCATTCTCCATCATCCATGAAAGTTTATAACATCATCGTGGAATTAACCTGTACGTCTTCCTTCTCCTTCTTTGGACACTGATAGGAAGAGCATCTCAACTATCAGATCCTCTAAAACTGAGAACTGGCATGTGAATGGTGCAAGAAATGGCTCATATAACGTGACGTTAGTGACGGGTGAAACTTCGGGACTACTGTGAGATTTAAATGAGGCTTTTGACTGTGTGCATTTTAGTCCCTGCACACAGGTATTAAATTCTAAGTTTAGAACCTTAACACTGGCAACTAATTTTTTACAACTTATGCAAAACAAATACAGTACATTCTTCAAAGTTTTACTGTCGTTCGAAGTTAAAAAAAAATGGTTCAAATGGCTCTGAGCACTATGGGATTTAACATCTGTGGTCATCAGTCCCCTAGAACTTAGAAGTAATTAAACCTAACTAACCTGAGGACATCACACACACCCATGCCCGAGGCAGGATTCGATCCTGCGACCGTAGCAGTCGCGCGGTTCCGGACTTAGCGCCTAGAACCGCTAGACCACCGCGGCCGGCTCGTTCGAAGTAGTCACCAGTATTTTATGTCACCTGTTGCCAGCTATTTGGAGGATCTAAGATGACGTTAGGAGCCTCACTTGTGTTGACGGTGGAGCCATCTGTTGCCCGACGAATCTCTGTACCAGTTCTGAAGTGAAAGCCATGACGTGCTTCCTTCAATTTAGGGATGAAGTTGAAGTCCACAAGGGAATAAGTCCGTTGACTGTGGTGGGTGGTACAGTACTTCCCAGCCTTATCGATCGAACAAATCAGCCAAAACATAAGTCCTAAACGCTCGGTCCTGCAAAGTGATGTGCAGGTCCAACAGAAAATGCCGCCGCTTCTTTTTCTAAGGCCGCGTGGTTTGAGGCGCCATGTCATGAATTGCGTGGCCCCTCCCGCCGGAGGTTTGAGTCCTCACTCGGGCATGGGTGTGTCTGTTGTTCACAGCATAAGTTGGTTTAAGTGAGTGTAAGTCTACGGACCAATGGCCTCAGCAGTTTGGTCGCTTAGGAATTCACACACATTTTTCTTTCTCTAAGCTGGCAGCAGGCCGTGTTCCAGAATTTCTCTCATATTTTCGTAAAGTTTCCAACTTCAAGTCAGTCCTTTTTTTATGAATTACTTGTAAAAGATTTATCGTTCTCATGATTATGGTATTTTCTCAAACTGTACTTTCAAGAAACTATTTTGTTATAAAAATTTAAAACTAAATATAGGAAAATGGGTAGTTACGCCTGTGGAAATATCTCCATAAGAACGCAAAAGGCATGATTAACAAAAACATAAACTAAAAAAATGAAAGGTGCGAGCCATTCAACTAAAGGAGAAAAGGGAGACCTAGAAGAAGATACACTGAGTACATAATAATGGATCTCACCAGTATGGGAGTCCGGGAATGGAAAAGAGCAACAAATAACCGAAAGTGTGGAGAAAGATCTTTGAAGAGGCCAAGGATTACAAAAGGCAGTAGCGCTACTGAAGAAAATAAACTCCGGCTACCAGAATTACTTTTTAGTCAGAAGTACATTCGGAAAAGATTATGCTTGTACGGCCTTAATTAGCGTGAAAAGTTATGATGATTCAGTTTGATAACAACGTAGAAATTGTATCAAAGAAAAACCAAAAGATCTCTGCAAAAATTTCTGCGATCGAAGCAGCGGGTGCGAAACTGGTACTCAATGTCGCAGAACGTTTCTCAAAAAAATGTTCAAATGTATGTGAAATCTTATGGGACTTCTAAAGTCATCAGTCCCTAAGCTTACACACTAGTTAACCTAAATTATCCTAAGGACACACACACACACACACACACACACACACACACACACACACACACACACACACACACACACACACACAATTATCCACGGACTTCTTACTGCCCATAACGATGGCATCACGATACAATTCAGCATCAGGTGATCAGATGTTTATAACATATGTTTGAAGTGTTTTTTTTTTTTAAATTAAAATCTGAGCTTCGTAAGCAACTCATCATTGACTGGTGGAGATAACGTGGAACGAGATACTAGAGTTTTCGGAAAACCTGTTGACAGCACCCGCGGAGCAAGAACGGACAGTAATACCTGTCGACGGATTCTCTGAGCGATATGAGCGACCGTGATATTACTGAAGTGTAAACAGGACAGTTTCGAATCAGCAGAACACGTAAGTCTCCAGAATGGCATTTTAGGAAATAATTTTACTGATAATTATTCACGCCTCGGATTTTGCATCCCATTTAATTTGATCATTTAGTGAAACTAATAATAAAAATGGCTCTGAGCACTATGGGACTTGACACCTAAGGTCATCAGCCCCCTAGAACGTAGGACTACTTATACCTAACCAACCTAAGGACATCACACACATCCATGCCCGAGGCAGAATTACAACCTGCGACAGTAAGATTCACGCGGTTCCGGACTGAACCGCGTAGAACCGCTCGGCCAACGCGGCCGGCGAAACTAATGATAGTTCATGATTTGCATAGATGTTGAAAGTAAACGTTTCAGAATAGAATATAATTCATTTGAAGCTATGACTTCTACGGGGAAAAGCTCAGAAGTCCTGAAGAATGTGAGCAAAATTGTATCTGAGTGATCTGGTCTCCTCTAGCAATTTTGTCGACTCCAGTAGTTCTCTGGTCGATGTAAAAGTTTGCTGTAGTCTTTGTATAGCGTGCGTGTGTTCCGTAAGAGCAGTGGAAGACGCATGTCTTCACTTGTTGGGTGCTCCTAATACCTGTTGGGAAGTCTTTCGCGTTCATTTACACAGTTCATTGTCGGTAACCCACTTAACCTTGCGCAACACGGCTGTGGAATGACATCTGAGTGCGAACCGAGTGCAAGGCGGCCCTCAAGGAAGCGGACGGTGATATTTCATTTCATCGAGGTGTTGAGGTTGAGAGATCAGAGCATTCTGGCGTGAAAACGCTGTTCAGGCATGCTAATGGAAGAAGAGTGAATTTTAACATATGGCCGAGTGGAAGCTTCAGACACGAAGCACCAGCTTTGGCGAAAAAATGTAACGGGAGATTATGGCGGCGGCTGCTGCTGTATGCCGTTCACTGAGAATTACTTGTTACGTTGCTTACGCAGAATACGTTTTCAGAGGAGTCACCTTTGGTGCCAAACAGAAGTATTATAACTGATCGTATGTGGAACACCGAAACTTAAGATTCGCTGTCTGACTTACAAGCTTTCACTTATAGATAGCAATAAGCAGTGAAAGAATAAAAATGGAGCCGGCCGAAGTAGCCGTGAGGTTCTAGGCGCTGCAGTCGGGAATCGCGAGACCGCTACGGTCGCAGGTTCGCATGGATGTGTGTGCTGTCCTTAGATTAGTTAGGTTTAACTAGTTCTAAGTTTTAGGGTACTAATGACCTCAGAAGTTGAGTCCCATAGAGCTCAGAGCCAGTTGAATTTGAATAAAAATGGGGGGAGCAAATGACAGTGGTTAAGGTTAACAGATGATACAACCTTTGTGGCTGGAAGTAAATAGTATTCGGAGACTCGTTGAATGACGGGAAAGGCGTACATAGTAGTACGATCGTTAGGTTAAGTATGAGCAAAACAGAGCTGAAAGAAATGAACAGTACGATAAAACAGGATAGGAAAGCCCAAAACATGTAGATGGTGCATGACACAGTAGCAAAGTAATTCTCCTTAATGAGATTTTCACTCTGCAGCGGAGTATGCGCTGATATGAAACTTCCTGGCAGATTAAAACTGTGTACCGGACCGAGACTCGAACTCCCGAGTGTAAATTTGTGCGTAAAAATGCGGAAGAAGTTACTGGAACTCTACGTCAGACGTGCGAAGGAGGAAAATTGGCCTGGGAAGAACCGGGAAAGAGGTAGTTGGAAGAACGGAATTTGATGTTGCGAATGAAATAAAATTTTAAATGGGCACATATGCGATGTGAAGAGAAGAAAGGTGGCTTGTATTGTAAACTTGTAAGAAGAATGAAAAACTTAAAGGGACAAGTGCTAAGGGACCTAGGAACAAACATGGAACAGAGAGAAAAGCTTTCGGATAAAAGACTAGATTCTGTAAAAACGGATTAGGACAAATTTTGCACATAATAGGGATGCGGATATTAAAACATAAGTGCTGAATAGTAATCTTACAAAAATAAAGAACCAAGAACTTAATGTCTTCATTCAGACTAGTCACACACTTAGGGTTGGATTCTGGGGGATTCTCTCTCTCTCTCTCTCTCTCTCTCTCTCTCTCTCTCTCTCTCTCTCTCTCTCTCTCTCTCTCTCTCTCTCTGTGTGTGTGTGTGTGTGTGTGTGTGTGTGTGTGTGTGTGTGTGTGTGTGTGTGTGTGTTTTTAGAGACTCTACCCGGTTCTTTCTACCCCGTCCTCCATCTTTCTGTTCCCTCCCACCTTCTCCCTCAGTACTATAATTACTATAATTTCTTTCCATTTGGCCTTTGTACATTCCTTTCGCACCATCGTAGCAACAAAACTATCTCAACTTCGAGAGTACCATAATTTACGCAATACAAAACTAAAAGGGCGCTCACCAGTGCCACTATTGCACTTAGTACATCATTTGTGAATTCAGATCTGCAGACTACTGCTGTTTGAACATGTCAATGGGGCGAACGGTGTTTCACTGTCTTTTTCGCTACCTTCCAGGAAAGTCATTCATTTTTTCCCCAATTCTCTCAAAACCTTATGGTTTGCCGGTCCTGCCTGTGGACTCCGATAGCTGTCCGGTTTGTTGTTGAGTGTAGTTGTGGTCAGCTTTCCTCCAGACCTGCATGCTCTCTTCGCACGGTCAGGCTGCAAACGCACCCCTGTGTATATCCTGAATGAAACATAGCTCGTAATATTCTCGATGTCGTTCCAATTTTTAAATGTTTTCCTGGCGCTGTTTTATCGAAAATTAGAAACTGTAGCACTGATGTATGTGGCAAAAAAATGCTTTCAGTTAAATCTTTTGAGGCGTTATGATCCCTATGCTCCAACCCCCCCTCTCTCTCCCTTCCTCCCAGGATCCGCCTAGACGCTGACCGAATCTTGGAAGTCCATGCTAGTGGAGTTACCATTCCCTATAGACACTGCCAGAACACCCACGTTAGGTAGAAGAAGACTGTAAAACCATCGACAGTGAGTTAGGGGCATCAACCCCTGAGAGTTGTCAGTTTTTTTTCTGACTATCTGACTTCAGCTGCCTTGCCAAACTCGGTTGGTGCGAGGATAAAAATCATTACAGTTCTGCTGTTGGAGAGAGTATTCCACTGTTTTGAAACTGACAGTGTTGTTGAAAATTTATGGAAGAGTCTTCGCTAAGAGGTGTTTGGCGGCATCTGAGCGTGTGTGCACGCGCGCCATTGGAGACAGAGCCACGGATCTGTCTGGGATGGGAGCTTAGCTGGCAGGCTGGTGCGCAGCTGTGTCGCGCAGACAGCCGCAGCTGCTGGTGGCAGCTGCGGACTCGAGCCTGCCCGGACGCCCAGCCACGATAAGATACAGCCTCCGAGAAGCAACCCGAGCTAGCTGGCCGCTCGCGCGCCGTTGCAATAGTACTTCTTCAGAGCGCGGTTCAAATCTCCGCCAGGCCGTACTGATTTTTGATCTCGAAGCTTTTCCCCGTACATACTAGCGACCTGGTGTTGCCTGGGCAACAGCGCCCGCGGCCTCAGCTGCGTAGTCAAATTGCGTAGCGCGCCGGGGTCGCGGATACCTTCTGAGTAGGCAGCGTGAAGCACTAGGCCCGCACAAAATTAATCAATTGGCGGACCCTAGTTGTCTAAATGCGGCCTTGCAAAAGCAAATCAAAACAAGCAGCCTATTCCTACACCTCTTCCTCGCGCGCCACTGCAATGGTACTTCTTGAGGGCGCGGTTCTTGAGTGTTCTCTTCAACAAGGAAACAGCTACGTACTTCCACATTGTAACTGACAAGGGAACCTCCCGATCGCACCCCCCTCTGATTTGGTTACAAGTTGGCACAGTGGATAGGCCTTGATAAACTGAACAAAGATCAATCGAGAAAACAGGAAGATGTTGTGTGGAACTATGAAAAAATAAGCGAAATATACAAACTGAGTAGTACATGCTGAAGATAGGCAACATCAAGGAGTGCGTAGGCACAGGAGCGCCGTGGTCCCGTGGTTAGCGTGAGCGGCTACGGAGCGAGGGGTCCTTGGTTCAAGTCTTCCCTCGAGTGAAAAAATTTACTTTCTTTATTTTCGGAAAGTTATGATCTGTCCGTTCGTTCATTGACGTCACTGTTCACTGTAATAAGTTTAGTGTATGTGTTTTGCGACCGCACCGCACCGCAGTAGACGAAAGGACGTGCCTCTCCAATGGGAGCCAAAAACATTTGATCGCAAGGTCATAGGTCAACCGAGTCCTCCAAAGGAAAACACGTCTGATATATTCTATACGACACTGGTGACGGCATGTGTGTCACATGACAGGAATTTGTTGTCGATCCACCTAACTTGTACACTTGGCGAATGGGTAAAAAGATTCTTCTACCTTGCCCGATTTAGCTTTTCTTATGGATGTGATAATCACTCCCAAAAAACTGGTGAAAACATAATAGTTTGTCACATAAACTGAAAATAAAGAATTAAACTTTCCACTCGAGGGAAGACTTGAACCAAGGACCTCTCGTTTCGCAGGTGCTTACGGGACCACAGCGCTCCTGTGCTCACAGTATCCTTGATGTTGCATATCTTCCGCATGGACTACGCAGTTTGTATATTTTGCTTTTTTTCGTAGTTCCACACAATTTCTTCCTGTTTTCTCGGTTGATATGTGTTCAGTTTTTCAAGGCCGATCCGCTGTGCCAACTTGTAACTAAATTTGAGGGGGGGGGGGGGTGCGATGGGGAGGTTCCCTTGTGAGCATTATGTCAAGTGGACATTGTGGAATAGTGTCCCGCCTTGGCGGTGGTGGTTAGTGTTTAACGTCCCGTCGACAACGAGGTCATTAGAGACGGAGCGCAAGCTCGGGTTAGGGAAGGATTGGGAAGGAAATCGGCCGTGCCCTTTCAAAGGAACCATCCCGGCATTTGCCTGAAACGATTTAGGGAAATCACGGAAAACCTAAATCAGGATGGCTGGAGACGGGATTGAACCGTCGTCCTCCCGAATGCGAGTCCAGTGTGCGTGAATGTGATTCTTAAGTGTGATGCCACTTCGTGTGACGTGCCTACATGGAAATGTGACAAGCCATGGGATAGCGATATGCACATATACAGATGGCGATAGTTCAGATTATACAAAGTATAAAAGGACAGTGCATTGGCGGAGCTACTCGGCTGATTCATGTGAAAAAAGTTCCGACATGATTATGGCCGCACGACGGAAATCAATAGACTTCGAACGCGTAACAGTAATTGGAACAAGACGCATATGACATCCCATTTCGGAAATCTTCGAGATCCAAAGTCTCAAGATTGTGCAGAGAAAATCAAATTTCAGGCGTTACCTCTCACCACGGACAACGCAGTGGCCGGCGACGTTCACGTAACGACAGAGAGCAGCGGCGTTTGAGTGGGGTTGTCAGCGCTAACAGGCAAGCAACACTGCGTGAAATAATCGCAGAAATCAAAGTGGGACGTACGAGGAACGTATCCGTTATGACAGTGCGGCGAAATTTGGCTTTAATGGGCTATGGCAACAGACGACTGACGCGAGTGCCTTTGCTAAAAGCACGACATCGCCTGCGGCGCCTGTCCTAGGCTCGGGTCCGTGTAGGTTGGACTATAGACGACTGAAAGACATGGCCTGTTCAGATGAGTCCTGATATCACTTGGAATTAGGTGGTGATTGTTAAAGTTTGGACCCCAGGGAGCCATGGGTCCAAGTTATCAACAAGGCACTGTGCAAGCTGGTAGTGGCTCCATAATGGTGTGGCCTACGTTCACATGGAATGTAATTTTTCCTTCGTTCCATCTGAACCGATCATTGATTCGAGTAAACCATTTGCAGCAATTAATGGTCTTCATGTTTCCAAACAATAGAATTTTTATGGATCCCAATATAGTAGGTTACTGGGCCATAGTTTTTCCCGATTGGTTTGAAGAACATTCTGGACAGTTAAAGCCATTGCTTTGGCCACCAGATTCCCCGACATTAAGTTATGGGACATAATCGAGAGGTCAGTTCGTGCATAAAGTCCTACACTGGCAACACTTGGCAATCAAATGGTTCTAAGCACTATGGGACATTCTGAGGCCATCAGTCCCCTAGGCTTAGAACTACTTAAACCTAACTGACCTAAGGACATAACACACAGCCATGCCTGACGTAGGATTCGAACCTGCGACCGTAGCAGTCGCGCAGTTCCGGACTCAAGTACCTAGAAGCGCTCTGCCACACGGCCGGCCAATAGTCTATCCTGAGCTCGGATTCATTCAGACCTACACCCGCGTCACTTGCCAGCTAGGCTATTAAATTTAACGTTGTCTGTACAGACGCGTTTTAAAAGTGTAGCTGACCGAACGTTAACACAGACCGAAAGCTCCAACCGGATAAAACTGAGGAAATGTAATTAACGCACGGAATAATATGAACACGAAATAGCGTTTCATTACACTATTAAGGAATGAGTCAGTCGTGTCACTAATATTTCTGGGAGTGACAGTGCTCGGAGGAATGAAGTGAAACTATCGTGTAGTCTGTTACATCCACAGCAGCTAGCAGACTCTGGACCATTCGCAACAGTCTAGGAAACTGTAGTTAGTCCACAATATAAATAGCTAATGAAACATTAATAGTCATAAACAGGAATACGAGAGTGAGAGATCTACGTTAATAGATAACATTGAGTTTACACATTATCTGATCAAAAGAATCCGGACACTCCTATTAATGCGGAGTTGATCACTAGACGTCACTAGAGATTAAAGGAGCAGGGAGTATTGTGTAACCAATAGAAAAGCAGCTAACAGTAGCATGGGTCGGTCATCAGCGCTCAACGGTTTCAAACGTGGACAAGCCATTGGATGTCACCTGAGTAGAAAGACCGTCAGGGACGTTTCAACCCTTCCAAAGCTGTCGACTGCTGATGATGTGATTGTGAAGTGGAAACGTGAAGGAAAAACCATAGTTGAATAAAGATCGTACGGATCTCATGTACTCGCGTAGAGGGACTGCCGAGCGCTGAGGAAGAAGGTAGTAAAAAACATATAATCGCACGTAATCAGCAGAAGGAATAACGAGGGAGTTTGTGTGCTACCAGTAGATCAGTAAGTACAATGACTGTGTGTGTGTGTGTGTGTGTGTGTGTGTGTGTGTGTGTGTGTGTGTGTGTGTGTGTGTGTTTTAGCGCGTACGCAATCCCGATTTGTTGGGGGTAAAGATAGTTTTACAGTGGTTAAGCAGCTCCTCACATAAGCAACATATTTCTATAGTCCAAGTGATGCTTGAGGTACATTGAAGAGCCAGACAAACAGGTACACCTGGCTAAGATCGTGTAAGTCGCCCTCGAGCACGCAGAAGTGCCGCAACACGACGTGGCATGGACTCAGACTATCGTCTGAAGTAGTGCTGGAGGGAACTGACACCATGAATCCTGCAGGGATGGAGTACGAGGGGATGGAGATCTCGTCTGGACAGCACGTTGCAAGGCATCCCAGTAATATTCATGTCTGGGGAGGTCATCGAAAGTGTTTAAGCTCAGAAGAGAGGTTCCTGGAGCCACTCTGTAGCAATTCTGGACGTGTGGAGTGTCGCACAGTCCTGGTGGAATTATCCAAGTCTTTCGGAATGCACAACGGACATGAATGGATGCAGGTGATCAGACAGGCTGCTTATGTACATGTCACCTGTCACTCGTATCTCGACGCGTCAGGGGACCCATAGCACTCAAACTGCACACGCCCCACACCATTACAGAGCCTCCACCAGTTTGAACAGTCCCCTGCTGACATGCAGGTCCATGGATTCATGAGGTTCTGTCCATCCACTCGATACAATCTGAAACGAGACTGGTCCGACCAGGCAACATGGTTTCAATCATCAGGAGTCCAATGTCGGTGTTGACGGGCCCAGGCGAGGCGTAAAGCTTTGTGACATACAGTCATCAAGGGAACACGAGTTGGGATTCGGCTCCGAAAGACCATATGGATGATGTTTCGTTGAATGGTTCACACGTTAACACTTGGTGATAGCCCAGCACTGAAATCTGCTGCAGGATCTTTTTCCGGCCGCAGCGATGTTGGAGACTTGATGTTTTATTGGTGTCCTGATATTAATGGTACACTCCTGAAATGGCCGAACTGGAAAATACCCACTTAATCGCTACCTCGGAGATGGGGTATACCAACGCTGGTGCGCCGACTATAACACCACATTCAGGCTCACTTGAATCTTGATAACCTGCCATTGTAGCAGAATTTACAAGTCTGTACTTGAATAAGCATGCCTATACTAGTTTCTTTGGCGTTTCAGTGTGTGAACGAGTAATGTGGAATGATGAATCGCGCTGTACAGTGTGGAAATCCAAATAACGGTTTCGGTTTGGGGGTACCTGGAGAACGTTACCCGAATCAGGTGTAGTGCAAACATCGAAGTACGGAGGTGGTACGATATGGAGTATTTTTCGTGGTTTGGGCTAGTCCCCCTACTGGGTTCAAGAAAATGCTAAATGCGGAAGAATATGAAGCATTTTACAGCTTCGTGTACTGTGTGCAGTAGAGGAACACGTTTAGAGACGACGATTATTTGGAGGAACAATAATTCATTCTGTCATGAAGTTACATATATGAGGCAATGGTCTGTGGACACTAACAAACCTGAAACAGCCTGACCTGCCCAAAGTCCCACCATGAACCAACACAACGTCCTTGGAATGAGTTACAAAGTGGATTTCGCTCTAGACCGCAGCGTCCAGTATTGGTACCTTCTCTGGTTTCGGCTCTTCAGGAAGAACGGGCTGCCAATCAACACACAATGCACCTCACTGAAAATATACGCAGCATAGTTTAAACCGTGATCATTGCGAAAGACGGATACACTCTGTTAATTTTGAAGCTAAAATAGCTTCAGCAGCAGGTACCTTGTTTGTAATCACGACTGGTTTCGCAGCATTGTACCTGCATCATTAGGTGCAGTAAAATAATGTTCTGACCAGCAAAGAGAATGGGATGACCCAGCGTTCATAGTCAGCAATTTTTCGCTATGTAGCAATAGCCAGGCAGGCGACTCATAAGTTCTCAAATCTTCTTAGCTCATCTTACGCGTGTTAATGAAAAATATGGAAAGTGCACTACTTGCAGGGACACAGGACAACAGTGTCCAAGGATTCACAATCAGCATACGATCGAGACCGGGCAGGGGTAAATGCGGGACAAGTGGTTTTTAATGTTATGTAATCCTGTAGGTGATCATACACGTCCAGTTGTTGGTCACTTTTTCGGTGTACTGGGATGCGTTGGCTCACCATGTACTCCTGGTATCACGGGGGCGTTATATACTGTATTGTGCTTTTTTATACTTCTGGTCCGCTACGTAGCAAAAAATTGCTGGCTATAAACGCTCGGTCGTCCCATTCTTTCACGATCAGAACATGACTTTACTGCACCTGATGATACAGCTATAACGCTGCGAAACCGGTCGTGCTTATCAATAAATTACGGCTGAAGCGGTTTTATTTTCAAAACGATGTATCCCGGGTGTGGGTGCCCTGAACACAGTTTACTGCACCATTTCAATGTCCATCAATAGGTGTACTTCGAATCGCCACAGGGTTGTTGAATTGGCGAGTGAGTCAAGACATCTTGAATTTGAGCAGTCTCTTATTCTCTGTGAGAGTCGTTTCGGCATGTGTGGATGCAGAGACAAGAAATCCGCCGCGAAAGCACTGGGAGCAAGTGATGAGGCAGTGAAGCAGGTGATCCACTTGGCCTCCTAGGCACTGATGAATAAGAGGAACAAATGAGGACGACGAGTAAGGGCAGAGGCAGCACCCGTAATGTTGAGACGCGGCCCGCCTTACAACAGTGCACCGCCGGCGGTACCGACCTGCGTCTCGCTGCGCCACAATTTACATTTAAATGGGGCAGAGCAGAGCGTGTGGCCGCCTTAGTGCAGCCATCTCCCCCCCCCCCCCCCCTCTCACACCCTGCACCATGGTGTGAGGGGTATTGTACGCCCCGTGCCGCGCACGTAGTTTCCCAGCTCTCTGCTACGAGCCGTCCTTGTTGTGTAGTCTGTCCTAAAGGGGGGCGCAGAACACGGGAAAAGGCGGGGGGGGGGGGGGGGGGGGGCAGCAAGTGCCAAAGGCGGAGAAAGATAGACCCGTGAGTGCATTGTGCCCAGCTGCGGGACGTCTTGCCCGTACCCTGTAGTTCTTTCGTCATTTTTATTGTATATCATTCTTGCTGTCGAAGAGCTAAAACGAACGAGGTGATCTTTCCACGAGCACAGGTACTTGCTGCCCCTCCCCTCACTGTTTCGTCCTGCCTCTCCGTTAGGTTTATTTGCGTTAGGTTTATTTGTGACTGGATGATTGGATACAAGTGCCTTTGCGGTTATCAGAAAAACCATTGATTCTTGAAAGAATCAAACTCCCACCTATAAAACAGCTTCAAACGTTTGAGTACTTTAGAAATGAGTTAAGATGTTACATTTTTCCCTCCAAGTATGTAAGCCAGAAAAAGTTCAGGAAAGGTTTGAAACTATGCTTGAAGTTTGTTGGAAATCGCTAAGTGTTCACATTTTCGAACACTGGATGAGTGTAGAATGGGTAACTGGCGGTCCGTTTTGAGAAAAAGCTAGTCTTGTACACATTTCAGTGTTCACGAATTCACACCTCCTGACCTGTATATAATTTTGCAAGTACATTCATTGTATATGTAGATACTATATGCAAAGTGTGTTGCGCATGGAGATATCAGAAAAGTGATAAATGAAAGCGTCATGCCTGGTGTAGTAACCAATAAACATTTTCTTTTTTTCATCGTTTTGTGGGGGGCGGGCTAGAATATGTTCCGTAAAGGTTCGAAATCATGTGTAAACTTCGTTGGAAGTAACAAAGTGCTCTCATTCTTAGATACAGGATGAATGAAATCCTGATATATAGGTGCACTCTATTACGCTACCTCAGGATACTCTGTTTCTAACCGTAAGAACTGTCTTATTCTGTTAAATTTGTAACACAAGATTTTTGCATCTTAATAAATTGAAAATCGAAGTACGCGCCCTATTAAAAATGTAACTTTTGTTACCTCTATGCTGCCTCTGCTACCGAGAAAATATATTTCCTACACCCTTGCCGATTTCATTACCTGACACTAAAGCGCGTCCTTCTGTGCATCGCAATGTTTCCAACACACTGAGCTTTGCGCGTGCAAATACTGCCGGCTTGATACTAGTTACCTTAGTATCGTTTTCACAGGAAGTGTTCTCTAATTTTTGAAATTAGCATTCAAGTGACAGACATCGCTTGTATTGCAGTTTGCAGTCCCTGTGTGTGTTCAGCATTTCTGTTACCCTTCCTGTTGGTTAGGTAGATCGGTCACAAACTTAGTTTTTCTACATTTTCAGTCATTTAGACCTAGTGCGAAGTGGCGCAGTGATCAAGAAACTGTCCTCGTGTTCGAGGGGAGAGGGGCGGATCGATGTTGCCTTGCTCGAGAACTCGAGAACACGCCTCCCCTCCCCCCCCCTCTCGTCTTGTTGTTTCCACAGTCCCGGAAATGAGACATCTGCTGAAAAATGTTTTCTTATGCCCTATTCTCCTCCTGCTTTCTTTCTTCAGAGCTGTGCTTGTTGTTTTTATTTATTAGTGGTAGATTTCGAAGCAACTACTGCTTGATCGTAAAACACTTCAGCACTGCGTTTAGTGACATCACCGGAAGTAGCCTATGTGCTGTTCATGAGTCTCACTATCACAGTATCCTCAGCCGTGTTAACTGTAAGATTGTGAGGTCACATCACGCAGAGAGCTGAAATACCTGAAGTGGGGCAAACAAATGAAAACTCTAAACAGGCCTGATGGGAAGAAACTAAGAGAACAACTTTTGCTTCCCGTAACAGAACCCTTGATTAGGTTTGCCAAGATTTACCTTAATTTGTTCAGGCGAATACCTCAATGGATCCTTAGCAGGCCTCACGCGCCACTTTCTTCCTTCTAAATAAACGAGAGCACCATCTCCAATGGACTGACATCGACGGAGCGTTCCAGTTTGCCCAGCTGTGGGCCATCTCGACTAGGTAAAGACCACCCACAGGGACCCAATTCCAAAGGGCGAAAGATCAGGCTGTGACGCCCTTTGCGACAGTCACTAGAGACGTAGCACAATTTCGAACTGGACAACTACGACGAATGAAATTGGCCGTCTGCTTTTCGAGGGCATATACCGTAAGCGGTTAGGAAACCCTAAATTTGAAATACCGTTCTGGGATCTGAACTCTGATCCTCCTGACGACTAGTGCCTTAACCCCTTCATCACCCCCTAGACTAAGAAAGGGCGGACTGCACTAGTGTTTTGTTCTGTGACCGAGAAACTACATCTCTGTGCGTTGCTACGATTGAACCAGTCACATATCATATTTGCTTACTACCCGATCTATACGTGTACGATTGTGTCTTCCGATAGAAAAGGTCGTCTGATCCGGTTTAGGATCAAAGGCCTCTACCCCGTTCTCACTGCAGCTTGCCATCAGCCTTTGTCCAGCTTTAACGGCGCGCAGCGCACCAGAACAGTGATAATGGGGGATCCCCCTGGCCACGGTTGCAGCACAGAGTGCTTGCTCGCACCGCGCGCCCTTAACCGTGGCTCGTCCTTTTATCTGCCGTGCCGCTTGGAAGGCTGGGGCGTATTATTACAGCGTAGCGGAAAGTCAGTGCTCTATAAAGCTTTCTTCTTTTCTTCTTTTTTGTTGTTATTTAAATTTGCCAAATGTCTCTGAACTATCATTCCTGGCTACCGAATATCGACTGTTGCTAAGTGTGTAACTGTTCTTCCGTTATTCTGTTAAACTCAGTTCAATGCATCCTCCCTGTTCCCATAGGTCCTAAGTTGCTTCGAGTCGCCTGAACCCTTCATCGCTCCCAGGCCCTGCCTAGTGGCCACAGATACAAAGAGCATGTCACAGCATTTAAGTAGGGTACAAACCATTCAAAATTTTCGGATCATCTAAAACAAGAACACAATATACCAAGTAATACTGAAAAAAGATACGAACATCATAAAAATTAGTAAAGACAGTTACCTTTTCTTTTGCCAAGAAAGTTTCCACGTACACAAAGCCTTAACAAAGAGTAAACAGTTGCTCAATGAGCAAATAAATTGAAGAAATTACATGAAAAAGCAAAGAGCCTTTTCCGTCCTTCATCCTCCTTCATCCTCTTCCACTCCTCTCCCCCACCACCACCACCACCACCACCACCACCACCACCACCACCTCTCGTTTCCCCAATTTTATTTCACTTCTTGCTCCTCACATTCTCCTCCAACTCAACACTACTATGCACTTATGTCCACTCATCATGGCTTCTCCCTTCCTCACACAAAAAGAAAAACCCCCGTCACTATTACTTCATTACCCCTACACAGTTTATAAATACACAGCAACATAATTAAATAGAATAACACACATACAGTAAACTAAAAAGAAAAGAGCATAGATCAAAGACAAACTAGTGGCAATGTTACGTTGGAGACACTACAAAAGACAACCGCAATACATACTTAGAAGAATAAAATTAAACAGAAAACAGTGGTGTACGAAGAAGTGTTCTGTGTAAAACATAAAAAAAGTTATATTTCTGCAGGGCAACTAAAAATTAGGCTACAACTATGTCTCTAAACGTCAGCGATGTGATAGCAAACGGCATTTCCCGATGTAGACGAGAAATCAAGCGGAAATCACCGTACGTAAAAACCAACACATTGCTAACGAACTGATTTTCGATCTTATAAACAAATGAAAATGTAAATAAATTGATTACAGATCACTGATAATGCCTTACCTCAATAAAACGAAACGCACCCGTTGAAAAACCTCAAGAACTTTAAAGCAACTACGGACAAATGGCCACACAAATGAAGATTTTAAACCAGTCTCGTCTTAATAGCGTTTAGTCATCCTCAGATTCCCTCGCCGTCGCAGCTTTCGGTTGGTCCTAAATACGTTTCGTGTCCACCAATGTCTTCACTGGACCAGAACTCTACCTCTACTTGTACTTTTTACATGCTCGTCATTGATCTGTGCTGTGCTTGACCGTTCTCTGTATTGCACGTTACTGGAACTCATAATATTACGTAATTTTACGTTCCAATTTATTGCCCCTTTTTAAACTTGTGCTACTCATAATGAAGCGACACTCATTGGAATAGTTCGTGGATCCATTCGTGGTACTCTGGTTTCACATTCTTGCGAAATGATCTCTAGCTTGGTAGATACGTCCTTCAACTTCCCTTCAACTATGTCTGCAGCAGTCTTTGTCTTCACTCATGATCGTCAATAGCAGAAGAGATGAAGCAAGGAAGCTCAAAGTTTAACGCTTCGTCGACATCTTGGTTACCGTAGGTAGAGAGGAAAAACGTCGTCGTGGTCTTGACATGGTGGTGCAGCCGGCTTTCGCTCGATAATAAAGCCTGAATAGGAGACGAGAGTTGAAATGTCACCGTCTGTCCCCCGCTGACAACTCTAAGCCCTTAACAATAGGAGCACCTGGTCATTACATCATTCACATAAAGTAAGGCAACTAGTTTCAGTGAAGTGCTAACTTACTTCGTGTTCACTTCGGGTCATATCATAAACCAGGCGTAAACTGTCAAGCGTGTGGGATGCCACCTGCATTTGAGCAGAGATACACCACGTTTGACTTGTTACCTGCTTGGTTCTTTATAATTGTTTCGAAAACTTAGTACTGAAACAGTGTGTTTATAACAAGAGGACGGATGTTAAATTTTAAAGGTTCACTATTTTCGTGTCCTACAGATGAAGTAACTTCAAATTATTACTGACTCACGTTTCTGAATTTTGTACTTAGTTGTATATGCAAATGGCAGACGCAGCTGGAAATAGCATCACCACGTTTGCACGTTTTCAAAGAAAATCATGCTCTCGGCCATCCGTGCGTATCACTCGTAATTTACGATACTCCTCTTTTTTAAGTTTCCGCTTCTACCGCTGTTGTCGCGAAAATAAGTCGAAATTGATCTTTTCCACAAATTTGATACTGAGTATACCAGTTTTAACATTGTAGCGCTGTTACTTTGTAAAATTATCATTCCATAGAATAGAAATTCGTTGGTCATTAGAGTGCGTCGTGTCGTCAAGGATATCAGGAACGTGCGTAGAAATATACGAACTCATGTAAGGCCGGCCGTAGTAGCCGAGCGGTTCTAGCCACTTCAGTCTGGAACCGCGCGGCCGCTACGGTCGCAGCTTCGAATCCTGCCTCGGGCTTGGATGTATGTCATGTCCTTAGGTTAGTTAGGCTTAAGTAGTTCTAAGTTCTAGAGCACTGATGATTTCAGAAGTTAAGTCCCAATGTGCTCAGAGCCATTTGAACTCGTGTAAGGCGCTACAGGTTTTATGGCACCAAGTAGAATATTTTCATAGACGGATGTTCCGAATACTCGGACCGCTAGTTTGTTGTTGTTGCTGCTGGCTGCAGTGTTTGAGCCTGTTCCTTCCCTTGTCTCAGAATACACGAATGGAGACAAACGGGCAGTTTTCTTTCATCTCGTTGGGCCGTTTCTGATCATTGTGTACTTTCCACCCCGTAGAAATAGTATGTTTGTCAGCAACTCTGGTTTCTCAGTATGGATTGCTCAGCGTTCTTCATTTCTGTGAGAGACGTTGTGATATTTTGAAACTGGCTTTACAGAACGCAGTTAGAGGGAAGTGGCTCTCCATATCCTTGTCGGTGTGGTGGCAGTGCATCCAGTCCGAAAGATGTTTTCTCTGAGCGCAGGCTTTTGTGAGTTCGTGGCTCGCTTTGTCGTCCCGCCTTGTATTGTGCTGAACGAGGGTTTCCCGCAGTGGTTGTTGCTAGGCCCTCAGGCGTCAATGGTGAAGGGGGGGGGGGGGGGGGGCGGGGCGGGCTCCACAGTCCCAGGACACCCGAACTATGCAGAGTGCCGAAGCCACGATAAGTGAGGAACTGAGTAGCCATGGTTTGATCTCGGAATGTTCTTTACTTACCAGGCAATCTGGTAGCCCGCGGATGAGTCCGTTCTCTGTGAGTGACGGATGGCTTTTCTCTGTTACACTTAACTCTGGAAGCGAAGTGGTCGATGCTCTGAAAACACTTCTAGTCTTCATTAATAGTACCTACGACAGAATAACGAAGAAACTAATATTTCAACCGAGCGAGGGGGGCGCGTTCGAGAATATGGCCGTGAAAATCGAAATTTAAAGATAGAGGTTTGTAGTTTCACTTTGTAGACTTATAGCTCCAGGAAGCCTGCGTAAATAATTTTGTCACTTTATTATTTTCTCTGTCCATTATATTTAGCAATAAATGTAAGTTTAGATATTAAAAGAACATAAGTGTTTCAATGTATCTGTATGGTTCTTTGCTGTAAGAGAGCCTATTATCACAAGGGAACAATCCAGCTCTGTGGGCGAAGGGAACACGGGTCGATGACGTGTGGCGCCGTCGGTGTGGCTGTTAACGTGCCGGACAGACACGAGTCAACCATTGGACAGACATGGACAAAACATTTTAATAGATATGTGCACGTTATCGTGTGAACGGTGCACTCTGATTTTGTACGTGGATGAACTAAAATTTATGGTGTGCAATGGACAGAAATCGGTGGGTCACCGGTGAAACAGCGTGTGGTTCGGAACCGCGGTGCTGCTACGGTCGCAGGTTCGAATCCTGCTTCGGGCATGGATGTGTGATGTCCTTAGGTTAGTCAGGTTTAAGTAGGTCTAAGTATAGGGGACTGATGACCTCAGATGTTAAGTCCCATAGAGCTTAGAGCCATTTGAACCATTTGAAACAGCGTGTGTGCCGATATTAGGTCTCCACGTTTCGAGAACTGTAAATTCGTGAGAGTAATAATTGAACTTCGCCGTATTAGCCAGTGGACCGAACTATTTAGCTGGTGCTTTGGCTTGAGATATTGAAGTGTGGAATGTCCTTATTTTTATTAGAAAAGGGATGCATTAAAAAGTTAAGAAAAAAAACGTGAAATAATTAATGAAAAAGGGGACAGATTGTATTGACAAAATTTAGCCCTATAAATACAAACACTCTCAATAAGGTGCATTGCGGGGGAGGGAGCACTTTACACCCTCATAAATAAAGTATAGTTGGTTACTTATTGTTGACTTACATTAACAACATACTTCCTAAAGACGTGGTGACTTGTAAGTACGGTTTAAAACCTGAAATTGTTTTCAGCACACTCTTAGCAATATCAAGGCACTTTCATTAACGTGTCCAAGCAGGTGGGGGCAGAGGTACTTTGTGACCACCAATTTTTTTATATATATTTATAGAAAAAGGCAAATTTCATTAATTCTTTAGTTTTACTCACGATATACTACTTCAAAAGATCGATATGAAAATATTGACGATGACATTCATAAGGGATATAAGTACAGATATTTCTACTAATGACTGAGGACAGAATAATGAACAAAGATTAAATAAGAATTTACTTCATTTGCAAACTAATGACGTAGCTATTAGGAGTAATATGTTTCTGGGGCGGTTAGTACCTCCAGGTACGTTCACCACAAGCAAGCCATTCATGTTTCTTTTCCCTTGGGCAGCAGGTTAAGTATCAAAGTGTGGGCGCAAAACAGAAAGTCTATACTGATAGGCGAAATCCACTTCACGGCGCAGCTACGACCGTGCAGAAAACAGTACTGAATTGTATGGTGTGTTTACGGGAAGACTGTTAGACACAGAAAAACACCTAACACACTCAAGTGGGTACATATTAAAATAGCAATTAACCAATCAAAACAATGTCTGTAATAATACAGGGCGATTCGGAAGTCCTTTGACACCTTCATAAGTTGAAAGATGAAAGGAAAAATTGAAATGTGATGATGGGAACATAGGTTTGATGTGGGGCGGCAACCTTTGGAGTGAATGTCATTCATGGCCGCCATCTTGAAACCCGTCATTTTGGATTCAAGTCATTTTAAATGGGAAGGGGGGTGTACGACACATCAAATAACACTCGCTTGAGCTCTGGAATTTAGTGGTGTAATTTGTTTTTGTCTGTCTTGTGCAGTTTATAGGTTATTAATGTTCAAAGTTGGGAAATTACCTTCATACCGACTGCTACAACACATGTTCTACGTGTTGTCCGTCCCGAGACATGAGTCTGTATCAAGGTAACTTCGAACATTAATAACTATGTTCCCATCATAACATTTCAATTTTCCCTTTAATCTTCCAGCTTACGAAGGTGTCTAAGGACTTCTGACTCGCCCTGTATCTATGTCTATTGTCCCAAGTAAAACACAGACAGTGCTTAGTATGTCATACAGGTAGGCAAACTGATAATTTTCCAAGAAGGAACTCATATCCGGAAACGCATAGCTAGGGTGCTGGAGATCTTCGATGTCTGAGAACAAAGGGTTGTGACGATTTCTTAAGATTCGTACCGACGTCTGAATACGTAAGGTATGTAACCGTTTAGCCATCTATACTTCTAATGTACGGCCTCGGCCTAATGACATTGCTGCCCTACACTCCGTGACGTAGCCCTTGTACGCATCATACTGCGGATGTTGTGTGGTCTACCAGAGTAGTTAACATTGTCGACAGCAGTGCGACATTTACTAGAACTCAGCTGCGGAAGTGACCGACAAGGTGCTTGCATTCGGCAAAGCAGGTTCCAAGGGGAGAGCAGCTGCAAGATTGTATGCGGAACGTTATTCAAACAAACCTACCCCCACATCATTCCACGTTCGTGGACAGAGAGAGACGCCTCAGAGAAGCCGGGCATGTAGGTACTTTCTGCCTGAAATGTCCATTATAAAGTGAAGTAGTGGCACTTTGCGCTTAGTACTAGCGAATAGTATCCCCATTCTAATGTTTGCCCTCTGGTAGGTGCCGAAATGTGATGCGAATCGTCCACGCTCGGCTTGAACACAGTTGGAGGAGGACGTGCTGACTGTGTTCGATGAGGATGCAGCCTCCAGCATTGGGCACATGGCACAGGCGCTGCACGCGGGTAAACCTGCCGTGTGGCGTATTGTCCATGACCAACAAACAGTTCCGTCCATACCATCTACTCAAAGTTCCGGCATAATAGGAGGCGGCCTAAGTACGACGGGTACAGTTTGCACAGTGGTATTTACGGCAATGCGTTCTCAAGTCACAATTCCCGATCTTGGTGCTGCTCACGAATGATGGCATATTAAAATAGCGCAACGTGCTTCGAGTTGGCAGACGAAAATCAGCGTGCGCGGGTGATTCAAAATCACCAACACAGGGTCAGTGTTAACTTCTGGGCCGGGATAATTGGTGACCATATCATTGAGCCATATCTACTGCAAAATAGACTAGCTGAGCCGATCTACGTCACATTTAAGAGATATTTTGCCTACCCCATCGTATGTAGTGTCACTAAATGTTGGATGGACATGGGGCTCAAAATAACGAAGCTTCAGGACACGTTGATGTCGATGTGCGGAATGATCCCATCATCGCATATCCCAATCGATCGATTGGTAGAGATGGACCAGTTTCATGGTCAGCATGGTCGCCAGATCTGACATCTCTAGAGTATTTTCTGTGGAGTAGCTGTGCGGTTCTAGGCACTGCAGTCTGGAACGGCGAGACCGCTACGGTCGCAGTTTCGAATCCTGCCTCGGGCATGGATGTGTGTGATGTCCTTAGAACTACTTAAACCTAACTAACCTAAGTTCTAGGGGACTAATGACATCAGAAGTTGAGTCCCATAGTGCTCAGAGCCATTTGAACCATTTTTCTCTGGAGTAGTATCAAGGCTATGGTGTACGGTAGACCTGTAGCATTAGCAGAGAACCTCATCTCTAGAGTTCACGGACCGATTGAAATACTTCAGACAACCGCGCGTATTAAGTCATGTGTACGAGGCTCAGCACTCTCGATGTAGGTTGCTCATTGGCGTAAGAGACACGCAGTTCGAAGCCTGTTTGTAACGTAGACAGCACGACGTCTTACTCACGTTGTGCTCATTGACGTAATGTGAAACTCTCCCCCATCTCAAGACTTCATCCGTCACTAGCGCCCTGGCATTCATTTCCTGGTATGGGTTCCTTCTTCAAATCTCATCCATGTGCCTTCCCACACAACATGTAAATGTTGTCGTTTTTCTTCTGGGGGAAGGGGAGGAGATACACAGAAACGACAGAAGAGGGGGAAATTATTAATGTACTTGCTGATTTTGCAGTTGCTCCCCCTATTAGCTCCAGTGCAGTGGTGTGAGGAAGTGGCATGAATCGGACAAACGTGTCCTATGTATTCTCCATCGACGTACGCTTCATCCTTATTACATCTCTCTCTCTCTCTCTCTCTCTCTCTCTCTCTCTCTCTCTCTCTCTCTCTCTCTGTCCATGTAAAAGATTGAGAATCGTGTTACCTTCTGAACAGGCCATTACGACAGTATACTTCATATATATCATGTATCTTGTTAAGTGATGAAGCCACATTTACCAGTCCTGGCCATGTAAATCGCCGAAACATGCATATGTCTGTTGGCAACACCCGTTGGCTTCGCCAGGTGGAACGTCAGCGTCCGTGGAGTGTTAACGTCTGGAATGGGATAGTGAACCGTCAGCTCATTGGTCGGTTTTTCATAGACTGAACACAAATATCGCATCCTCGTAACAGACCATGTTCCACGGATGCTAGGAAACGCTGTTCTACAGACTGGGGCAAGCTGTGGTACCAACATGATGGTTGTACAGAGGGCAGTGCACGAAGTACCGCAAGGTGTCTTTCCGAATGGTTTACAAAGTGTCGGAATGGATGCAGAGGATTTGTACCTTGGCCGGACCATTACACGGATTACACACCTGTAGACTTTCTTTTTATATGGGGAAAAGCTGAAAGACTCTGTCTACAAGGACATAACAAGTACACCCGATGATAGCCAACGAGCCATTACTTCATCCCGTTCGGATCTCCACTGAAATGCTTGCACGTGACGTGTGCAGCAGTCGTTCCATATCAGACTGGAAGCGTGCAGCCGGCTGTGGCGCCTGAGCGGTTATAGGCGCTACAGTCTGGAATCGCGCGACCGCTACGGTCGCGGGTTCGACTCCTGCCTCCTGCCTCCTGCCTCCTGCCTCGGGCATGGGTGTGCGTCATGTCCTTATGTCAGTTAGGTTAAAGTCGTTTTAAGTTCTAGGGGACTGATGACCTCAGATGTTAAGTCCCATAGTGCTCAGAGCCATTTGAACCATTTTTTTTTTTTTTTGGAAGCGTGCCGTGCCTTGCCGCTGCCGGTGGTAATTTTGAACATAACCTGTGATGGTCAGTTGTTCCGTTACTGGTCAGAATCTACATAACTAGTATATGCACTTGCGTTGTTCTTTAGTGTGTGTGTGTGTGTGTGTGTGTGTGTGTGTGTGTGTGTGTGTGTGTGTGTGTGTGTTACGAAAGGTATCGTACAAGTGCCTGTCTAGAATCGTGCAACAAATTCTACTGACATTATAATTTAGTGTAAGTTGGTTATTGTCAATAGGCATTGTTCCATCTAAAAGTGCAAGTTTGCACAAAAAGTACACTTTCTAAGTATTATTACAGTCTGATTGGCTAACAAAAGGAGCCCCTGACTACCAATCCATTCCGTGAAAACTGGACGTCAATAGCGCTTTCCATATACGCAATATTTGCGTGGTCCATTTTAGGTGATTTACCCTAATATATAATCTCCAGCTTCATGCTTTGACAGTGTTTCCACGTGAATAGCCTAGTTTTAAGATACCGTACTTCTCGAAAAATTGCTACATTCGAATGCTGAGGCAATTGTGTGCAAGGCCATTTAAGGCGAACAATTGCTGACTCGATACTGGTATTCATACCAACGGGAAATTTAGTATTCGCTGCTCCCCGCAGCTGCTGGGTATCTTGGCGTCCTTGGAAACGAGCCCTGGCGGAGGCGCCTGGAGGCTGCAGGCCGCCCCTGGGCAGCCGCCGCTGCTGCCGGCGTATCGAGCGCCGTGGGGGTGGGGTGGGGGTGGCGCCGTCTGCAGAGGGCCGCCTCCGCCTCAGCCGCCTCTGGAGCCGCCGCCGCCGCCGCCACCGCCTGCCCACACCAGGGACACCCACGCCTACCACAACAGCCGCACTCCACTTCTAAATGCGCCGCCTGTACCTACTCGAGGCCCGTTACTACTGGAGCTCCCCTTATTAAATACCGAAGGACCATTCTCAGCCTACTCTTGGCAGCTAGTTTATAGCAGCTTACGAGGGGACCTTCTGGGAGGTGCATCGAGTTATGAGCTTCGCCTGCTTATAGTCTGAAAAGGCACCTATCACACCCTAAAATTGTAGGTGCCAATGCGGCCTCGTTTTTTGAAATATTGCCTGTTCAAGTTTGGGGAGCTTTTTATATACAAAAAAGTTTCCCTCCCGTCCAGGCGACCCTGGTTCGAGACCCGTCTATGCTACTTTTGTTTCCTTTTTTTCAATTGCTTGTTTTAATTTACAATTAATCATGAAAATTGTTCAAGGAATTGAGTAAAAAGAATTACTACCCTCTATAAATCAAAATTACACATTGAATGTCAAATTTTGTCTTCTGCGGTTTTTTTATTTTAACAAAAAATTAACCGTAATGTAATTTCTTGAAATATTGTATTATTGTTCAATTTTTTCGTTGTATTTTTAATTTTCCCTTGAGGTAGGGAATATTAAAAAAATACCAACGAATGAGGGATTAAAAATGTTTTATTTAATGGAACGTTAATCGGTATTTCCTATATTTTGACGAGTACATTCCGACGGATGATACTTGTTATAAAAGCAATCAAAACATTTGTACTTTCGACACCACTAACATTGTGCGAATGCACATTCATTTTCGTCGCAATCGCATCGGTATTTTTGTGAAGTGCGCGGGAAACGCCACTGCACTGATGTTATGGAATACTGTTAAAGTAAAAAAAAAAAACCGCAAAAGATTGAAACAAAATTTGAAATTCAATGTGTAATTTTGATTTATTGAGGCTTGTAGTTCTTTTTAATGAATTCGTTGCGTAATTTTCATAATTAATTATAAATTAAAACAGGCAATTGGAAAAAAGGAAGAAAAATAGCATTGACGAGTTTCGAACCAGGGTCACCTGGACGGGAGTCTCGCTCACTTGTCACAACAGTGAAACTTTTCTGTATATAAACATCTGCCCAAACTTCAACAGGCAATATTTAAAAAACGAGGCCGCATTGGCACCTACAATTTTAGGGTGTGATAGGTGCACACCCACACTACAAGCAGGCGAAGTGGCAGTTCATAACTCGATGCACCTCCCAGGAGGTCCCTTCGTCAGGGTTTCATCATGGCGAACGTATTTGCTGACTAGGTATGTGCAGGGCTTTTCTCTGCACATAAAAAATGGACCTCCACGAATGAAGCACTTCCATCCTAAGGAACTTAATGGACTTCTAAATCAGAATTGAGTAGCGTCGTCTGATCGTCCTACTTAGCACGTTTGGTTACTCTAAATGTTGTAGGCCGAGGTGACAAGCCATTGGATAGCGATATGCAAATACACAGACTGCGTTAGTATTGCTTACACGAAGTGTAAAAGGGCAGTGCATTGACATAGCTTCACTTGTGCTCAGCTGATTGACGTGAAAAAGTTTCCGCACGGGGGGGATTAACAGAATTTGAACGCGGAATGTTGGTTGGAGCTAGACATGTGAAACATTCCATTTCGGAAACCGTTAGGGAATTCAGTATTTCGAGATCCACAGTATATGAGAGTATGTAAGTGCATTGCGAGTGCTACGTACAGTTTCTTCTCAGAAAAGAAGGGTAACTATTCACACTGGGGTAGAGACATATTACAAAATAAGCTTCCTCTGCACCACTCCTCTCCCTAGCAACACTTGATTCAGCCACATCCTATACCCCTATTCAAAATCAACTAAGATAAAATGTGTACACTGTACTTAACCACTGAAAAAAGCACTTGATTGATGGTCTCCTTACTTCTGAAATGTCAAAAATTACAAGTTTTCGGTTTGCCAGTGGTTTGACCACTGTCACATTATTATTATTATTATTATTATTATTATTATTATTATTATTATTATTATTATTATATGTAGACCCTATATCAGTGAAACATCCATTACTTACTTACCACTGTGTTGTGCTGGGTCAATTGGTGCGTTTATTGTTGCAAAGTCAATAATGAAACCATTTCTGGCCAATTGCAGGGACTAACTCAACTCGGAAAAGGCGTATTCACAAAATATTTAATCATATGTGATACGTCTCAATTTTGCGGTCCTAGACACGTGGTAAAAAGTGTGTAGTGTGTAAACTATGTGAAGATGATTATCACATATTAGTTTCTAAGGTGTAACTTCCACTTCAATGACTGTCGCGTTAATGCGCTAGTATGTGAACAAAACGTACATATATTAGTGCCTCATGTAATCAGTAACTCCGTCTTCCGAAGTATTGATAAGAGTAATGATATTTTAAAAATAAATTAGATTCATGAGCGAAACACAATTGAACACTTTAGTTTTTTAATCCCCCCCCCCAGAAAATTTAATTTTACTGTTTCGGGTGTAATTATCCCCGTGTTTGGAGGCACTTCACTTGGTGAAAGTTGGGCTTGTGTCCACCTCCCGCCCTAGATACACATTACGAGAACATTCACGAAATGTTATCACGCTTTCACAAATGATTAAATCTAGATGCAGACAGGTAGACTACTCAGATTCCGTCCTTGAGGTGGGAGTACAGGGGGGGGGGGGTAATGGAGACTGTGATAATCTTAGATATTCAGCCTTTCCAAACCTTTAATCAACAGCAGCATATGTGACTGGTGATAACAGACGGTGCTCTGAACCCTTAACAGGTACTGCAACGTCAGGATGGTTGAAATGGCTTCGAGCACTCTGGGACTTAACTGCTGTGGTCATCAGTCCCCTAGAACTTAGAACTACTTAAACCGAACTAACCTAAGGACATCACACACATCCACACCCGAGGCAAGATTCGAACCTGCGACCGTAGTGGTCACGCGGTTCCAGACTGCAGCGCCTAGAACCGCACGGCCACTCCGGCCGGCTGCAACGTCAGGACAGTTTCACAGCCAACAGTAATCCTTGCTGTAACCAAGTCATGGCAGTCTAATATGTTTGTTAGGCGGTGTCTGTGCGCGAGCCTGCCTATCGACCTAAGAGGCTCACGAACTTGTTTCGCATTCCATGGACCGCGAAAACGGTTTAAAAATGATGACCCTCCAACAGCTAATACAGCCAAACTGTAAGCTATGTTAACTAAAATAAAATTCGTCAGAAGCATATTCAGTGGCTGGTGGACTAGTCCACGACCCTTACAGGGTGCTCTACTTCCATAGTTCCTAGCAATGCAGATATGTACGAATATCTTTAGTTTGTACTCGTAACTTACATATGTTTCTTTCCATTTCAGGTAAGTACCGGAAGAGGAACATCTCGCTGTCAAAAAAGTCTAACTGCACTTCAGTTTGTAAGTAAACCATGCATATTCTGAAGGCAATGAGCCATCCATTTCATCCGAACATACGACACTCTTTTGTGAATATTGGTCGGAAACTATCACATTCAGCGCGTAACGCGACAATGTAGTGAGTGCAGCGGTATCCGATTTCAGGAAATCCTTAAGTCAACGTCTGTCTGATTTGTTTTGTTTTTGTTCTCTTTCTCGCTGCCTTCATTAGTTTTTCGTTAGTTGTGTGATTATTAGGTAATTTATTTACCAGAATTATATTACTGTTTGCTACAGTGCCATTTTTGAAGAGTCCTTTTATCCATAAGGTACATTTATCTTCGATATAAGAAGATTTTTATTAGATTTGGATTTAACGACAGTTAGGCGTGTTCAGGAGACCCACTTTGGTGGTATTTGCGTTTTTCGTAAGTCGTGGAAAACAGTTTTACGGGTGGACGATATTTCAGTTAATCCATTTCAACTAAACAACAAACTAAAACAATTAATCTACTTTAAAACCTGCATAAAGAAATTTATTTCTAGGATCACGTTGACACTTGAACTAAAGTATTGCGCACCACGTAAAGCACGATAACAAAATATTGTCACTGATAAAAACCCAGTTCCTAGTTTTTCTTTCATCATGCCCTCCTAAAAGTCTTACTACGTTTTCTAACAGATTTCTAAAAATGGTTCTCTGAGGTCACCAGTCCCCTAGAACTCCGAGCTACTTAAGCCTAACTAACCTAAGGACATCACACACATCCGTGCCCGAGGCAGGATTCGAACCTGCGACCGTAGCGGTCGCGCGGTTTACGACTGTAGCGCCTAGAACTGCTCGGCCACAGCGGACGGCAACAGGTTTCTAGTACTACGGTTGTGGCATATCTGTCGTACTGTTTTGTTGTATTCTTACTGTGCTTTCTTATTGGCGAAAGAAAGTCAGAAATATGTATATTAAACTGTGTAATCGGCGAAACATACACATTAGGGTCTGCTGGTTTTGTCGTGTTCACTCATCATGTGGGTGACAGCTTTTAAATCGACGTTTGTTGAAAAGCGTTTAGTGGGTTTTATTTCTGTTGGGCAGGACCATTTCAAATGTGTCCCGTCTTTGCCAAGCCTGTACAGGCGTAAAATTGCGTGATATATTTTAGTAAATGAGATTCCTTAGCGGTGCACAGAACTTAGTCGGTAGCTGACACTTCCGCTGCGTCTTTATCGCTCCTTACCTTTCAGAGCGGCATTCTTCTAGCAAGACAAGACTACTAGGCATCGTGCGGAATGCGCTGCACGTAGTGGCGACTTGCTAACAGCAGAATCACGGTAGTAAAGTTGTATACCTAACGCACTCGTGAATCTTTCTGTTGACCGCTAAGTGGGCGAAGATTGCGTCGGCGCCGGAAAATTCTGAGAATAGAGAAGCCATAGGGAAGAAAGAGGGCTGGAAGGGGCGCGCGGTGTTACCGGCGACCCTGCGCTGGGCGCTGGGGAGTTGGCGAAATTACTTCTCTGCCAGCTACAAGGGGCCGCTTTGTTGAAGTGTTGGCTACGAGGCTGTTCTAAATGGTCTTAAAAAGTTACTTTCTATGAAATAGCTCTTCACACCTTTATTAGCAGCATAATTTGACTTGGCTGTAAATTCGAACATTTCGCCGGATTCCATACAGTTCGTACACACACGCCTCCAGACTTTACCACTGACTGTACTAAACAGCTATTGCGTATTTGTCAATAAAAGTAACATTATTATGTCGCAGATAGTGAAACTTGGTGCCAGACAGGAACTCGAAAACAGTTTTTTCCCCTATTTTTCGCTAGCAGGCACCTTAATATTCTGTCTTCTCTCGCTCTCTGTTGTTTTATTTATTTATTTTTTTAGATGAGGGGAGAAGCCTTCTTCCTGTCCTGATAGAGCCTCCATGCTCTCCCAAAACTGACCTGTATCAGAATCAGCCTCGGGATCGTTGAAGTTTCCCCACGCAGTCAAGCTATTCTCTTGATTCCTCTGAACCTCGCCACAAGCTGTCAGAGCCCACATGCAGGCCTGACTCAAACTTCGGTTGTCACTATTGTTTCCACTTGTCGTTCCACCACCTCGTCCTCGTCGGCCGCTGTGGCCGAGCGGTTCTAGGCGCTTCAGTGCGGAACCGCGCGACCGCTACGGTCGCAGGTTCGAATCCTGCCTCGGGCATGGATGTGTGTATTGTCCTTAGGTTAGTTCGGTTTAAGTAGATCTAAGTCTAGGGGATTGATGACCTCAGATGTTAAGTCCCATAGTGCTCAGTCATTTGCACCATTTGAAACCTCGTCCTCGTTAGGACTTTGCAGCAGCCCCTGTTTTGCAGTCAAATGATTTGAGATAAGTACTCGACCTTCCTAGACTGTTAGACTCCGTAATTAATACTTCAGTAATCTAGTGGTTTCATTTTTACTTATACGGTCGTGTACGGAGTTAACTTGCAGGCTGTTGGTCCTGCATTGGTACATTCACCTATTGATCCTTTTATGGTGTGAGTATATAGTTCCAGAGGACCCACTGTCCTCCCCCCTTACTTCCATCAAAAAGATAGGACGGAATACAACTTGGTATATAAAAATGCGTTTATTCCGCAATACCTTCCTACACACACACACACACACACACACACACACACACACACATACACATACACACACACACATACACATACACATACACACATACACATACACATACACACACATACACACACACACACACACATACTTGTTTAGTGTGTACTGCCGAAAGTTTCCTGTATGTATGTATGTATGTATGTATGTATGTATGTATGTATGTTAGCTACTGTTTAGTGCTGTATTGACTAGAACGTAGTGCCTAACAGTTTCCGAATTTTCAGATGGCAGAGATGCATTAAATTTTGCGTGAAACGTAAGAAAACCTTTTGAGAAACACACCGAACTATGGAGTAAGTCTGCGGCGATGAACGCTTAAGCCGAACTCTATGTTACGTATAGTTCACATGGTTTAAAAATGGCCGGGCGGAAGTTACAGATGACTCTCGTTCAGGACGCCCTTCGACGTCTACCGACGATGCTCATGTCAGGGACGTCAAGGAAATTGTGCGTTCCAATCGAAGACACTGTCAGAGAGCTTGCAAAAGAATGTTACCCCCGCGAGAAAAACGATAATGCACTTGCACATTCATACCGGTTGATGCATGACTATTACACAAAAAACCAAATAACCGTGCTGCCTCATCCTCCGTATTCTCCAGACCTTGGCCCCTGCGGACTCCATTTTATTTCCTAAGTTGAAGACCGCTTTCAAAGCACAAAGATTTGCAACGATAGACGACATAAAAGAAAATTCGCAGTCGGCGCTTCGCGCGATCTAGCAACAGGCGTACCAAGCTGTTTCGAAAGTGGAAACTGCGTTGGGAGCGAAGAAAGTTAAAACGGTGCTGGGAACATGTATTAGTTGTGGAGGACGTATTTCGAAGGAGACCATGCACTATAAGGAAAAAGTAAGCTTAGAAAAATTTTGGGGACAAAGTTCCGGAATTTTTTGGATAGACTTCGTACGTGTGCTAGCTGCGGACCGTGCGGTCTCTCCCCATGTTACCTGCCGCATCTTCTCTCAGCTAGCCGCTCCGTAAATCCCCGTACTACCTGTGTGCCAGAAGGGCCCGGTAGATCCCGTTAGGCGCATCTCAAGTTCGAATATTTCCCGACAGAGAGAAGATTATACTGGTCAAGCTTAGAGAACCTGTACAGCGAGAGAGGCCAACCGGACGATACGGCGGCCATTTTTTCTGCCAAACTGCGGGCGGGACTTTAGAATGGTCAGTAGTGGAGTAGCGGAGTACACACTCAACGAATCAAAAGTACAAGACAATAAGGCGAAATCATTCGTTAAATGCCTTTCTTTACAGCTATAATATACTCATAGTAGCCTGCTACGTACAGCACAGGAAAATTTGATACAGTGGCTGTAAAAATTATTCGTCACTTGCATTTATCCCCTTTAAAGTTCGTTTACTAGACATATTGCAATGAAAGTAACGTAAATAAAAAAAAATATAGTGTATAGCATTTATTTTCTATCAGAAGTGCAAAACGCTAAAGATTTAACGTACCTGTATTACGTCAGATGAATGAAAGTCGTAAGCAGTTGTTTACTTGTGACATGCAAAAAGTGCGAGACGTATTAGTACTTGTTGTCACGTCTTCAAACTTTTTGCATGTCACGAGTAAACAACTGCTTAAGACTTTCTGTCATATATATATCAGGTAACGTTAAATGTCAACCAAATATAACAAGAAAACTACCGTATCCCTTCTACCCCACAGTAAGTAGGCCTATTAAAAACTGTCTTTAAGAGTGCCTACAATTAATTACTACGAATAATGTTTCAGCAACCACGACATCTGCGGAAAACGTGCTTACAACCTGCCTGCGTCAACAGTCAGGCAATAATACCGAAACCAAAATAATGTCTAGTGTTCTGATTCAGAACGAAATAAAGTTTGACGCTATAAAGTCAAAAGAGCCTGGCACAACAATTACAGGAACTTTCCGTTTCCAGCAAGGACTGTCAGATATTGGCTTCAGAAAAGCTTGTGATGCTACGAGTATGCACGAATTGTTAAGGAAATAGCAGCTTAAAAATGCAGTGAATTGTAACAGGCCTACCTGTTTGGCGTGACTAAAAATACTTTAAAAATAAAATTAGAGTTCTCTGAGCAAAGTGAAGAGCAAAACATTTTTATAGGCGTAACTGAATAAATATTTCGGGTAATATATACCATAAAGAAAGTTGTACCTGGACTTTATTACAAGAGTTACTCATTCCTTTCTGACTGGACATTTCAGACTGCAACAAGAAGTTACATTATTTCAACTCGTATTTAAGATCGCAGACGCGAATTACGTACTAAAAACGATATACAACTTCATTTAACATGCATGCACAACGTATAACAAGTCTCTCAATAATTCAACTCAAAAGCACGGCGAACATAGGAAGCGCGATAGACGTTTGGCAGAAAAATGGCGCCAAAGCTAAACAACCAATAACGGGCAATTTCACCAATGGCCAATATCTCTGTATACAGGCTCTCTACTCAAGCTGACCCGTGAAGTTCGTAGTAGGTGGCATTCACATTTGCTATAAAATGGTTTACTTGCAATCAGTCCACACATTTCGCACTTTACCACACACTCTATCCACATTTTATTCGGCACTCGTAAATTAATGCGCAATCCATATCGGAAGACGAAATGACATACCGAACTACTGCCGTTAATATCACTTCCTATGTGCTTAGCAATCTTCGACATCATGGTAGTTTTGTGGCAGTGCAGTAGACTCAAGCTAAGGCAGAAGCTAGTAATTACCATTAGATAATCCGTCTGCAAGTTTTATATCGTTGAAAATGCTGTATTAACACTGGATTGAAAATACAAAGCAGTTTGAATCTGAATCCTCTCTCTTCGAACGAAATTTCAAAAGAGCAGAAGCACTAAATTTATTACCAACCTAAACCGCAGATGTATTAGAACTGAGTCATTATACTTCATTGATCATTGAAGAGTTTGTCATCTTTCGTGTGGCACGAGATAATTCGAGGCTGTAGATGTGTTTCAATAATTAACTTTATTTACGTAAAAACTACTCATAGGACCACCATGATGGCCATAACTTAATAAAAACCACCTGTTCTTAAGTTAAATCTGTAGTGTTGCATATGTTTATTACATAGGTTTCCGTGTTTATGTTAATTTATAATTCGCATAACTTGTATACCTTCGATTATTTTGCTAATGCAGCAACAGGGAGTAAAGCAGACAGTATACGGCTCGTCCCTAAGACTTCTATGAGCCAAGCTTTATTCAAAGCCGTACATTCGTGCTTATGTCACATTAAATGCAGAACGTAAACGTAGCATCCTTGTGGATTTTTTTTTTTAATTCCGTAAGCTTTGACACACTTCCTTGCTGTATTTGTCTGTGTGCAAGTATGATACAGGCTGACTGGTTAAATGTGGCAGCACGTAAATTTAAACGCGCATTGTTCACAATACTGCTAGTTACAGAGAGAAGCAAAAACGATGAAGGAATTGTTTGGAAATACTTGGCGTCCTCTTTCTGTGTGTGCGTTTTTCTTCTTTGTGTTTCTTTCCTTGCCCCCCCTCCTATTTTTTCACTAAATGTTGTTGTTATTGCACGGTAGCTTTCGAAAGGTGGTCCTACAGAAGAATGTTGAAGATTAGATGGGTAGATCACATAACTAATGAGGAGGTATTGAATAGAATTGCAGAGAAGAGAAATTTGTGGCACAACTTGACTAGAAGAAGGGATCGGTTGGTAGGGCATATTCAGAGGCATCAACCGATCACCAGTTTAGTATTGGAGGGCAGCGTGGAGGGTAAAAATCTGAAAGGGAGACCAAGGGATGAGTACATTAAACAGATTCAGAAGGATGTAGGTTGCAGTAGGTACTTAGAGATGAAGCAGCTTGCACAGGATAGAGTAGCATGGAGGGCTGCATCAAACCAGTCTCTAGACTGGAGACAACAACAACAACAACATTGCACGATACTCAACGTTCCATCGAAATCCTGAGAAACGGAACACTGTCAACTGCAGAATAAAGGAAAAAGTAACATTGTTCTTGACCTGTTGAAAGCACTGTTCTTGGATTCGCCCGATAAGGTCTAGAAAACGCTGAAAATAAAGGATGGCCGTACGACGTTTGGCCGGTTTCTCTCAAATACGACTCCAGCAGCCATTTGAACAGTAAGGCTGATTATCCTTGGGATGTAGTAAAAGCTGCGATCATGATTAGATATTTGACGTAATTACAGTGTCGTACTGGAGCGCCGTGAATCCGGCCCCGCGCACGGAGAGTCGGCTTGCGGCTGTGTGCGTGCGCGCGCTTGTGTGTGTGTGTGTGTGTGTGTGTGTGTGTGTGTGTGTGTGTGTGTGAGCGAGCGAGCGCGCAGACGCCGTACGCCGGCCGCTCCAGAAATAAACAGCGCCGGCGCAGGATCGGGGTCACGCGTGTTACGAGAGCAGCCAGCGGCGTGGGGCCGCGCTGGCCGTACCTGCCGCCTCCCGTCTTCACGGCGACCCTGCGCTCGGTACACGCACTCACACAGCGAGACGGCTGCAGTCAGCTTTGGTGACAACGCTGCAGAGATGGTGGCTTCACGGGGCTGGTTTGCACATTTCGAAAACCCGATTCCAGTGATAAAATTCTCTCGAGCTCTCGGAGGAGTACTCCTCGCACATTGTCAGGTGGCCACCGAAGTACACCAAAAGACCGGAAGTGCAAAGCTCGTTTTACGACAGGAAAACGGGGAACGACAGTGGCGCTCCTAGTGGCGTGGCAGCGAACTTTGAATACGAGAAATTCATAATAATATATTTCCGTAGATGGTATCTGGTATCTGTTCTTTCGGACATGTCTGAAAAAACATAGCTCACCGGCCATCTTCTTCTTCTGTGCGAATGCACAAACAGTGCCCGAACTCTTACGGGAATCGGCAACGCGCCGCGAGTAATGAGTATAATGAGCGGGGTTACTACGAATGTAGTGTGGGATAACACGTTGAGAATGTGGGTTTCGCGGGAGGCGTGGCAAAGATAAATCCCTGCAGTCGCGCTATCCTCTGTGTCCTCGGTGGCTCAGACGGATAGAGCGTCTGCCATGTAAGCAGGAGATCCCAGGTTCAAGTCCCGGTCGGCACACACATTTTCATCTGTCCCCGTTGACGTATGTAAACGCCTGTAAGGAGCTAAGGGTGTTCATTTCATTGTAATTTCATCCGTAATAATGTTTTTCAAAATATTAGTACCAGGTGATAATATTTTTTACTTAGAGTTAATGGGTGGGTTTGGTAGTCTGGCGGTAAAATCCGGTATTGAAATTCCGACCGCGTTGCTATTACGAGGTGGAAACCATGTTCCTGATTGCGACCATCTTGTGCTCTTTGAATTGCAACGTAAGTATGTTATTCGTATTCTGCGTAATTTTTGCTGTCATCCGTAATCCTGAGTGGGGTAAATCATTCCAAATTTTGTTTTCGTATGGTATGAAACAGAAACTGGTTTCGTCAATTAGTATTCTGTGGGCTCAGGTCTATTTGTTACTACTTACGAATCCGTGTGTAAACTGTTTGATTTAAATGCGCTGTAAGTATATTGCTTGTATTGTAAGTTATTTTCGTTTCCGTCCGTATCTCGTCGTCTTACATTTAATATAGGTTCTCGTAATTGTCATTGACTTCTGCTAAAATCTATAGATTGCAGAACCTGTTAGTAACGCGTAAAAACTTTTGCGTAACTATAGTGACATTTTTAGCATTTGCAAGGAAGAATGCTCTAGTCACCAAGATTACAAAGCATAGGTCCTACTCATCTATATCTAATCCATGCTCCGCAAGGCACTGTGAAATGCGTGGCACTCATTGCCAAGAAGCAACACGATTCAAAGTAGAATTACATAGTCATTCCGTGGCAAGGTAAAAAAAAGCTGGATACGAATGCTGTCAAAAGCCTGCTAACATGGTGTTATCTATTATGTGCGAGAAAGTACCGAAAAAGGGTGCAAACAAAAATAACATAGAACACCAGCAATATACTTAATATCGAGGCTGGTATAAGGCCCAAGCGACACGTGCCGCCGCTGGCGGAGGAGGGGGGGTGGTGGTGGTTGTGGAGGGGGGGGGGGGGGTCGCCAAGCTGAGAGGGGCGCCAGTTGCACTGAAGTGTGCAAGATTTATATACGCGTATCACAGTTACTAGCGGAAACTGATGCAAATGAAAATGTAAGAGTTAAAAGATGGGGAGAGTGGGAGAGAGGTAGCGCCAAATGAGTTACTTCAGTGCAAAAATGTTCTTGAACCTGCTCTGCTTACAAAGCATTGAAACTGAGAAGTTAACTGTGTTTTCTTCAGCAACAACAGATACACAATGGTCTGCAAAAAAGGAGCAACAACAACAGCTCTTGTTTTATATGAAGCAAAGAAAATCAGGATCATTTACCCCAAACAATATTACGGGTGCGAGAAGAATGCAATCAGAAAACGAGTAACATATTTACAACGCAATTCACGCAAGAAGTCGTAATCGGAAGCGCACTGTGATGACACAAACTTCTGTTAACTATGAAACACGAACATGGAAGACTAAAAGTCGACCAGTAAGAAAGCGAGATGGACTGATAACCTTCCAGCAAACCAAGGGCGTGTTACCAAAAGTCGCTATATGAGTTTAAATCCCCTTGGTGTTCACTATCTTTTGTTTGCTGCTACCGTCCTTATATAGCCGTGCTGTATACTGGAGCGTCACTGGTGGTGAGATTATCTCGATCGCCTCTTTTATTACGCTATTCCAGGAACCATTAGTCCATGTAATAACAGATGTCTTGTCGAATGCAGTAGGGGTCCGTTGCTCCGCTGCCACTGATTTCACAGGGTACCGAAGGGGAAACACACATCTGTTCAGTAGTATGCACAGTCTGTCCGACATAAAATTGCCCACACCCACACGCCCTAGACAGGGGCCCTCTAAAACGGAGTTGCTTGTATCGTCACATCGACATCACACTCGTTGTACGGTCTCATGGACGTGAACAGCTGGAAGAATTCTTGGACTACATTAGTAGTATCCATTACAACGTAAAGTGCACAATGGAGGTAGAAACAGCTGGTGCATTGTCATTCGTTGAAGCCTCGTACGCCGTAAAGCAAATGGGTGTATCAGTCTGAGTTTACCGGAAACCAACCGACACGGACCGATCGGCACGCTAACAGATATCACCATCTGTCGCAGAAACTTTCTGTGCTGAGGATTTTGGCACGAGGAGCGAAAGAACGTCTCAGGCGCTGAAAATGTGCAGAAGGAACTGAGCGACTTATGGAAAGTATTCAAGGAAAACGGCTCCACAAGCCACAAGATTTCGCAAGCAGTCTTTTCGAAAACACGCAAGTGGAAGGACCCCGAGCAGGACAAGAAGACGTTTGCATGTTTGCCGTTATGTGGCTCAGTAACAGGAAAGATTAACCGGCTCCTAAGAAGCATAAAACCGATTCGGTCTTCAGCGCTCCAGGAAAAAGTCTAGAGCTCATGAGGCCTGTGAAAGATGATGCAGGTCTCAGAACACCAGGAGCATATGAAATACCCTGTGGATGCTGACAGCTTTGTGGGGCAGACTGTGCACACTATATAGGGTGATTCAAAAGTAACTGCGCACACACACACACACACACACACACACACACACACACACACACACTCTTCGTGGGTGTAATGTACGGATCAAAATAAGAGTAAAATGTTAGAGTTTCGTCTCTAACTGCTTACTTCCAAGTTACGATGCATAATGTCAATTGTGGTAGGTATTACATCAGGGGCAGCGCAGGCTTTCGTCGTGTCGTGTTAGTCTGCACATCGACAGAAGTTACTCTGTCGATGGTGCTTCCCTTAACATATGTCGGGAGGCAAGAGTATCTGAGTTGCTTATCCCGATAAGTGGTGACGTCTCGTAGCAGCAGTCGTTTGGTCCGCTAGATCTCCGGAGCTTAACCCCTGGATTACGTCTATCTTTGGGGCCGTCTCAAGGAGCTCGTGTATGCTGTTGCCACTGGGAATGTAGCACAACAAAAAAAGCGAACTGAAAATAGCTGTGCGACTGTGCGGAACGAGATAAACTGAGTCTGCAACATTCCGACAGCGGTAACACGTCGAGCACGTCACTGTTTTCGACTACATGGACATAGTTCGAACATTTCCTGGGGTACACGTGCAGTATGTAGTAGAGCTGAATTTCGGATCCCTTCATGTCTTTGCCTTTTGACAATTAACTTTGTGTGCTTTGTGTAGCACTTGTGATCCCGACACTACCGCGTAACTCTGATATAAATATGTTTCAGACGGAACAGTATTTAACGTTTTACTCTTATTTTGATGCATATGTTAAATGTACGAATTGTGTACAGTTAAACTTTTGAAACTATGTAGAACACGAGATATGTTTTCGCCTTCGGTACCCTAAGAGATCAGCGGCAAAGGGCATTTTATTGCAGTGTACGAGATATGTTACTGCACTGACTAATAGTTTCCGGGATAGCGTAAGAAAAGAGGCAATCAGTATAAACATTTGTTACGCCCTTAATAAAGATGGCGGCCTGCAGCTAAGAAGGGCTTGGAATCCGGTCAATGGAAGGTGCTGGAGCGGGCACCAGTGACGTCACGGAAGATAGCGCGACTATGCAACGACGTCAGCAGCAACCAGGAAATTGTCATCAAGACACTGGCCGAGGAGTACTCGGCCGAATGCTCGTGGGGTTTTAAACCAAGTGACGTGACACGAAACTGGAATTTTATCAATACATATCACCGCGATATTATGCACCCGTATACCCGATCCAGGCTGCTTCTGAAGAAATTGCCCATCAAATTGAAGCTACTCTATTAAAAGGTCGTCGCTTTGCCATAGGTCTGATGGTTGAATTGTAATGTTATCCGAAATTAACTTCATATGAAGAATCTAAACATAACGCTTGTTAATTTCACACTTTACGCCCGAGGAAAGCCTTTTGGAAACCACACCTGGAAAAGATGAGCCTTAATCCGAAGGAGTTTTCTTGCCTTATTTATTTTGGACATTCTGGATGTAATCGCTACTTGTAAAACGATTAAATACTCTCGTAACGTTATGGGAGCGTTCACATGAGCAGATCGATTCTGTCAGTCACTGATTTGGAGAACCACAAATTTACTACAGCACAGTAGCGCTATACAAAAAGAAAAAAATGCATAGCACGTTAGAATCTTTTCAACACCATGATGGTGCTGAGGCTACACGAACAGAACATACAGCCAAAAACGCACGGCGTACGGAGGGAAATAATGCAAAGAAGAGAGTAAAACGAATCACGAATAAACCTGCCTACGTCACAGCATCATACATTTGCCATATTTCGAGAAAACTGAAGGTAAAACTACCATTTCGCACTATTAATAATTTGAAAACAAAAACACTGCCAGGAAAATCAAATCCATGTTTTCTCAAATCCAAGAGGTTTCAAAATCTCGTGGTTGCAGTAAATTTTACTTCAGACAACAGGTAGAAATTTCAGAATGAGGTTCAAGGAACACACCTGGGACTGTAAGAGCAATCAGTCCAAATCTTACTTGCACCTATGACACCAAAAACTCACAGCAGAAAAAAATGCAAAACGCGGTAAAAATCTTACATAGCGTACTCAAGGGATAGACAATGACTAGTTTGGAAGACCTTGAAATCTACACCCACAAAAACGCATACGCAAATTCCTAATGAACAAACAGAATTTACACACACAAAATATCTGGGAAGCGTTTGAATCCGAAAAGTAAAATGTCGGCACATCACGACACACACAACCAACAGAATACTCAACTCAAATATCTTTGTAAGAGAAAGAAACAAAAATAAATCTAAATAAATTCACCGACTGCGATCAGATGTGTTAGGTATAGACATAGGTACACCACCTGTTACTTGTTAAAATTTATGCTGGACCGAAAGTGGAACCCGGATTTCCCGCATATCGTGGGTAATCGCCTTAACAACTTCGGCTACCCGTGCATGCCTATCGGACCGACCTAAACTTCCGTAACCACATGTTATACATCACTATGTTAAGTGATGACTGTAGGCGACTGTGATATAGTTACATACACAGTGTGACACCTGGAAGTTAGGGTCGGTCCGTGAAGTGTACCCAGAAAGCCTAAGTGGCTGTAACGGTAGCTCGCGATAAGCGGCAGTTCTAGATTCGAGTCCCGGTCCGGCACAAATTTTCGTATGTCACTAATAGGTAGTATATAGTTGAACGGAATGGATAGTATCTTGAGAGGAGGATGTAAGATGAACATCAACAAAAGCAAAACGAGGATAATGGAATGTAGTCGAATTAAGTCGGGTGATGCTGAGGGAATTAGACTAGGAAATGAGACACTTAAAGTAGTAAAGGAGTTTTGCTATTTGAGGAGCAAAATAACTGGTGATGGTCGAAGTAGAGAGGATATAAAATGTAGACTGGTAATGGCAAGGAAAGCGTTTCTGAAGAAGAGAAATTTGTTAACATCGAGTATAGATTTAAGTGTCAGGAAGTCATTTCTGAAAGTATTTGTATGGAGTGTAGCCATGTATGGAAGTGAAACATGGACGATAAATAGCTTAGACAAGAAGAGAATAGAAGCTTTCGAAATGTGGTGCTACAGAAGAATGCTGAAGATTAGATGGGTAGATCACATAACTGATCAAGTATTGAATAGGATTGGAGAGAAGAGAAGTTTGTGGCACAACTTGACCAGAAGAAGGGATCTGTTGGTAGGACATGTTCTGAGGCATCAAGGGATCACCAATGCAGTATTGGAGGACAGCGTGGAGGGTAAAAATCGTAGAGGGAGACCAAGAGATGACTACACTAAGCAGATTCAGAAGGATGTAGGTTGCGGTAGGTAATGGGAGATGAAGAAGCATGCACAGGATAGAGTAGCATGGAGAGCTGCATCAAACCAGTCTCAGGACTGAAGACAACAACAACAACAACATCCGAATCTAACACACCTGAAACAAGGATTTTCGCAGACAGCGAATTTATTTCGAATTAATTTCGGGCGGCTGTCAATCGCCATTAATGTCTATTCATCCAGGTATGAAAGAAAAAAAATATAGTTACACAATCGTTGTAATGTACTTAGTACCGCTGAATTTCCACGAATATTATTAATTGTAAATGTATAAGCGTGAATAGTAATCATTGTAAACATACAAGCATCACTAGAGAAATCTGTCAGTTACAATTAATTGATAGCTTTCTCAAGTTTTGTTATAAACATGATCGCAAACAAAAATTGGAATTCACGCGCATGAGTTATCATGAACTAAACTAAATGCCAGGCTAGGCGTCCGTGCATTGTTAAACTGGAGAACTGTAGCAAGTCTCGTTAAGAATCTGTTATACAAAACATCCAGGAATACTGTCAGTGTGTGACACTCAAATGCCAAGTAACAAAACTATTGCACGGCCTCATTTCTAGAAAAAAAATTGAAAAATCCTTTTTGCCGTCACCCTACTGTGAGCGATTGCTACCGCACAAAAATTTACTGAAGATATTTAGTAACGAGTTCTTCACTGCCGAATCCGTCTACACGCCGGCCGTCCCATGTTCATTGCTTACCCGGGGAAGGTGCAGGCGAGAAAAATGATTGTAGTAAGCGTACAGGCGTACGCGCATTCTTTCTTTGCTTGATCCACACTTAAAAGTTGAGAGAACTTTGTGCTATTACGTTGAGTTGAAGAAACAAAGACGCGGAATAGATAAGAAGGCTACTTCATGCTGGAATGATCGTTGAGACCTGTGTTGCATAAGTAGTTAACTTCAAACCACATCATTCAATTAGAATGGTAATTTATCATGAAACGCTGTTGTTGTTTACAGGGTAAGAGATGAGAGAGCCAGAAACTCCTACTCTTAACCCGAATCCGTAATGCATGCCAGCGCCGAGTTTCCTCTCTAACTTGGCGTAATTCTGCTGGGAATAGCGGAGTTTCAAGAAAGAGACGTACGTAATCGTTACGCGACGTGTGTGTGTGTGTGTGTGTGTGTGTGTGTGTGTCGTAATGCTGCCCAGCACGCCACGTGCAAGAATGGCGGGAAGAGCCTAGAAGCGGAGATGTGTTAAAGAAGAGCGCGACACAAAGGCTCCTTTAATAGCATCCTCCGTTCTTCGAGGATTCTTAACGTTCGCGGTAGCTTTTTACAGCTGCCAAGGGCAAACACGTGTAAGATTTCGTATCTATTCCTGCTTGTAGGGTTCTTGTTTAGACTGCCTATCCTATACAGTCAGTTCAAAAAGTTTCATGATGGATTAATAAAAAAAATAAAGAAAAGTTAAGATCGTGGTTTTAATGCCTTATATATCGACATAGCCGCCAGCGCCCCCCCCCCCCCCCCCCCACACACACACACACACATACACTTGAGTAAATTGCACAAATTGTTAATTTGTGTGGTAACATTATCTGTAGTTGCTTTACAAATTCTTAGGGTGTTTTAGTTCTGTCGCAGAAAGCGAGTTTTTCCACCAGACGCGTTTCGCTTCGTTGAGGTAAAGCATCATAAGTGGTCTGCAATTAAATTATTTATATTTCGGTGTGCATTAATATAAAAAAAAACAGTTTGTGAAAGTAAGCTGGTTTTTACTTAGGATGATTTCCGCTTGCTTTCTCGCATACATAGGGAAATGTCACCTGCTAGCACATCGGTTATGTTTTTCGTCTTGACACTGGTAGTTGTGATCTAATGTTTAGTTGCTCTGCATCACTGTGCACTTTTATGTTTTTCATAGCACCCTCTTTCGTACACCACTGTTTTCTGTTTCATTTTTTACCTCTAGGTATTGTGGTTTGTGGTTTGTGTTTTGTAGCGTTGCCAACATAACCCTGCCACTAGTTTGTCTTTGATCTATACTATTTTTTGTGTTTTTCTTAGTTTATTGTATGTGTAATTCTAATTATGTTGCTGTGTATTTATGTACTGTGTAAGAGTAGGGAAGGCGTGGTGATGGAGTTTCTACAATGTATATAAATACACAGAATAATAAACAGAATTACTAATATACAATAAACTAAAAAAAAGAGTAGAGGCCAAAGACAGCACAGCGCCAAGGTCAAGTTGGCAACACAACAAAACACAAGCCACAATACATAGAAGTAAAAAAACAGAAAACAGTGCATTTGTCAAAAACATAAAAAATGCATAGTGGTGCAGAGCGACTAAACATTAGAACACAACTTTGTCTCTCAAGAAGAAAAAAACATCACCCGTGTTCTAGCAGACGACAGTTCCCGATGTAGGCCAGAAATCAAGCGGAAATCACCGTAAGTGAAAACAAACTTACTGTTAACTGTTTTTTTATTCCAGTCTTTGATCACAATACCTATTCTTTTGACGATGACCGGTTCAGTCCGCAATGACCATCCTCGGGTCTACAATACACAAATATATACACCTTATGAGCAGTGTGTCTTTCAACACAATTCAGCAATACTTATCACAATATACTATCATACAACCAGGGAAATGTACAGTTAAAATACGGTAAAACGTACCTTTTCTACACCGTGTTCAAAAGTACTAAAGCCATATTTGCATCGTCACAACATATAAATATAATCAGCCTAGCATCGACACACAGATCTAAAATAAGGTGTAGAATAGATCACATCGGCCCCACAGTCCTTATTGCAACTGCCTACTGAAGTACAGTAGCTACCAGAAATATGTTTGCCTACATCCTACCTAGACGTCGCTACTGTGGGCTTAGATGGAGTCATCATTTACGCAAAAAACATAATCTGATAAACACATTAGGTAAAATACATGTAGCAGACTTTTAAATATTGATAATTATCATAGAAACCAATTGTTGTACATTAATAGACGAATACAGTTACCCATATAACATTATTAAAAGGAAATATATGAAGGGAATAGGCCCCACGGAAATATATGAAGGGAATAGGTCTCACCTTTTTATGGTTAACGTAAACAAGGGCAAGGAAAATGGAAGTGACTTTTGAACCAACAAAAAAAAAATTGTATAAGTCGAAATCTCTATCGATATGGGCAGAACTCCGGCGCTACAGCATTCATATTAGACCATGAATATCGGATATCACCACCATAATTAACCCTAAGTGAGACAAATATCAACTTCTCTCCCTCAGCAAAGACTCAAGGAGAAATGTCAGATGAAAATCTAGATTAGGCGGAGCACGTAACAGCAAGGTGCAAGAAGGCGTCAGCATCCCCTCATGCTCTACAAAAACATAAAAAGCTCTTCACTCTTCACCTGAAAAAGAAACTTGTACACTTTCACATCCAGTTAATGATTACAGCGATGTTATCCTGTGAGGTTACTCGCAGTATTGCTCACGGCGCATGGAACTGGTTGTAAACGCCTGTGTTAGAGATATGTGACGTTCGACTCTTTGATCATGGGTCACCAGTTTCAAAAGAAAGTCAGTGACACATAAACTGAAGCAACAGTAATGATCTCCACTTTACATTCTCCTTTCGAATCGGATCTTCATTTCCCAGCTGGTGCAGTCTCTTTAAATTTTCCTTTCCCCAGTACTCGGTCTATCAGAAAATACAGATTTTGTAGACTCAGAATACTTAACATCTCCCACCACCGCGACCATCGTTGTTGTTGTTAGTGGCAGCCTCAGTGGTAGGGCTGCCAGTATTAACTTCGGTAATCCTTAGTCAGTGTTACTTACTCATACTGTGTCGATAGAAACTTATATCATATATTATTGTTCGTTGATAAGTATGATGAAAAAAGATACAGTATTTTTGAAACCATGGTCCGATGTAAGAGAGCGCGTCGTGGCCTTAATCGTTCAAAATGGTTCAAATGGCTCCCAGCACTATGCGACTTAACTTCTGAGGCCATCAGTCGCCTAGAACTTAGAACTAATTACACCTAACCAACCTAAGGACAGCACACAGATCCATGGCCGTGGCAGGATACGAACCTGCGACCGTAGCGGTAGTTCGGTTCCATACTGTAGCGCCTAGAACCGCAAGGCCACTCTGGCCGGCCTTAATCGTATCAGGGTAAATAAATAAATAAGACCAAATTGACTTTATGCTTTTTGTAAAATACAGCCAAGCAATTAGATGAAATAGAAAAGAAGGTAAGGAAAACAGCCAGGAAAATCTTGGAACCAAAATACCGAGGGATCAAAAAGTTAGTATATATTTGAAAACTGAGTAAATTGCGGAATAATGTAGATAGACAGGTACAAATTGACACACATGCTTGGAATGACATGGGGTTTTATTAGAACAAAAAAGACCCCATATTGCTAGACGCGGGGAAGATCGCTTGCGCGCGTCGTTTGGTGATGATCGTATGCTCAACCGCCACGTTCGTCATCCTTGGCCTCCCAGGTCCCCAGACCGCAGTCCGTGCGGTTATTGGCTTTGGGGTTACCTGAAGTCGCAAGTGTATCGTGACCGACCGACATCTCTAGGGATGCTGAAAGACAACATCCGACGCCAATGCCTCACCATAACTGCGGGCATGCTGCTCAAAACATTATTCCTCGACTACAGCTATTGTTGAGGTATGACGATGGACATATTTAGCATTTCCTGTAAAGAACATCATCTTTGCTTTGTTATGCTAATTATTGCTATTCTGATCAGATAAAGCTCCATCTGTAAGACATTTTTTGAACGTTTGTATTTTTTTGGTCCTAGTAAAACCCCATGTCATTCCAAGCATGTGTGTCAATTTGTACCTGTCCATCTACATTATTCCGTGATTTATTAAGTTTTCAAATTTATACCGACTTTTTGTTCACCCGGTATGACAATGGCAGTTGGAAATTAGGAAGCAATAAAGGAAGTTATGAAAGAATAGAACTAGTATTAAGGAGATTGAGAGAGATAAGAAACGTACTCTATGAACACTACAGACGCTAAATGAGAAAAGAATACGAAAACGAATTTTTTACTTTCTTGACAGAACCAAAATCACTAACGTGGCTCAAAGAACTTAAAGCAGGCCTAAGGGGAAATAACGCATGAGGAAATAGGACAAAGCGAGAAGTTCAGAAAAAGTAAAGTTTTCAGAGCTTCCTGGAGAAAACAAAGAAAAGGACAATATGGATAGAAGAAAGGAGGAGAAAAGAAAGAACTCATAAATTTTCATGTCGTCCTCACTAGGCCAGACCATTAAAAACAAAAAAAAAAAAACAGGTTTATAAAGAGAGAGAATAGACATATTGTGGCTATAGTGGTGTCTTGTTCACGCATACTGTATGTTTGTGTCGGCAGCTGGTAAGACTTGCACCGCCGACATGACGAGCGTGCTGTGTGGGCCAGCCGCTGCTCTTGCTCGGGGTTATCGACCCGCTGCTCCTCCGATGGCAGGCAGAGCATTGTCGCCCCGGCGTATGGGACCGTTCCCGTATTGCAGGCAGCGGCTCCCCTGCTGCAAAACTGAGAAGTGCTGTCGCCGATCGGAGTCCGTTATCCAGTAGCTGGCAAAATTACTCCAACTAAAATTTAAGCTGAAGTAGAAAAATACCGTAGATTACGGCTAAATTAGTTCTTCTTGGCAAAGTGGGCCTACACGTTATAAAGATCTTTTGCGAGGCGATGATTACTGCGGCAAACACCATCTAACGTTCGAGGTGATGACTCTGTTAGGCACAGACTTTAATACTGCCCTAAAGTTGAAAATGTGTTACTGGCGTTACGTGTCACGCGTATCAAAAGGTAGCATAGTTACTCAGAACATGAGAAAATGGTCCTTGGTTGACAGTATTCCACATTCTAAGTTGGAGATTAAATATTTAAGCAACCAGCAGAAAAAATGCTGCTATCTGAGCACAAAACAGGCGATGACTGAAAAGTGGGACACCAGCTGCCTCATTCCATCTTCCTCAGCATCTTTTAAAATTTTGGTATGCGAACATATTCGCTGATTTTTAAGTTGAGAGAGAACAAGACAGCACCATTGGCAAAACTAATAAATATTGGAAGATGGTGGACATTGTGTATGTGAAAAACTTCCTGGCAGATTAAAACTGTGTGCCGGACCGAGACTCGATCTCGGGACCTTTGCCTTTCGCGGGCAAGTGCTCTACCATCTGAGCTTCCCAAGCACGATTAACGCCCTGTTCTCACAGTTTTACTTCTGCCAGTACCTCGTCTCCTACCTTCTAAACTTTACAGACGCTCTCATGGGAACCTTGCAGAATTTTTTCTCTCGAAGTGTGCTAGTTCTGCAAGGATCGCAGGAGAGCTTCTGTAAAGTTTGGAAGCTAGGAGACGCGGTACTGACAGAAGTAAAGCTGTGCCGATGGGGCGTGAGTCGTGCTTGGTTGTTGAGATGGTAGAGCACTTGACCGCGAAAAGCAAAGGGCCTGAGTTCGAGACTCCGTCCGGCACACAGTTTTAATCTGCCAGGAAGTTTCATATCAGCGCACACTTCGCTACAGAGTGAAAATCTCTTTCTGGAGTGCGTATGTTGTAGAAAAAGCGAGAAAGAAATAGGCACAGTGGCAGTGGAATATGACGGCAGTGACAGAACAGTACAGGGAAAGACTGACAAAGACAGTGCCTGAGGATGGGGGAGAAATAAGGAGAAATAAAAAGAAATTTACATAGTTGTCTTAAGAAAAATGGTAATAACGCGAAACTAATTCTACACATCAGTCGGGATCTTATGGTCAAAAATAACTTTACAGCATGGGGTTCCCAGATAACGAAGACACTTCACAGCATATTTCTCAGTGCTATGCCACTTCATAAACTATGTTATCGCCTCACACCAGATTTTACGTGTACAAGTATGCTAACTTTGAACTTCTGTCTCGGAAACGGATAAAGATATGAAGAAAATTTTCCAGGTCGTTAGAGATCGGGATCTTAGGAACACATCGAAAAAATTACAGCCATTTGCTGCGCATAACTGGCTTTGAATCCTCGGCTGGGTATTGGGCCGATGGTGGCGGCGAAGATACAGCAGAAAACCTTTTTTAGGGTTTGTAGAGGAACCATCCGTGACAGAGTGGTGTCTCTGTAAGTCTCATAAAGCCCATCGTAGTCCACATCAAATACAAAAAGAATTGACCGATTTGCTCCATTTGGCTAAGCCGCAGGAAGTGTGTAATATTCATACTTTGACCCTTTACTGTAGGATAGTGATCGGAGACGATCTTTTTTTTTTATATGCAAATTGTCCCTAGTCAAAGGGCTATCCAAAACACGTGACCCTACCTCTTTACCGCCAATAGAACCTGGGTTTTGAGCACCGAGAAATACCGTTTTCATGCGCGGCGTTTCGGAACATATTGCGTACGCATGCTGCCGCATGCATACCAATTTTCAAAAATTTGTCACCCACTTCAATTTATGCAAACATCAGTCCGGTGATAACTGATGAGTGGATCCAGGATTTCTAAGCATAATCCAACGGCTAACAAATAAGTACGATAAATTTTAAATGAAAAAAAGAAATAAACGGCAAGACACTAATATTTGCATCTCCCAGCCAAAAATTTCTTTGTGCAAGGAAAATCTTCTCTGAGGGGAACTTAATGTTTCAAGCAATTACTGTATTCTATCCGTACCAGTTTTTACCCGAAACCTTACGATCGTAGTAAATACCACTTACTTATGCTTATACTTGTTCTGAACAACAAACCCCGTCTTCAGATGGCGCTTGCGTATTTAATTATGCAAATAAATTAGCATGTTTGGAAGAGATCCACACTGAACTGGTTTCTGCATGCGGCGTGATAAATATGCATGGACTTCAGCAGATTTCCTTGCATCTTGCAACACACATTAAAGCATGAACCGCACAAAGCACGTGTTAATCGTAGATCGCCAAACACGTATTAGCTTTATCTACGGCCTCTGTTAGAGAGCATCCTACGGAAGAGATCCGGAGTGCTCACAGACGGTGCATCGCTCTTGCCTGAAAACGCCTCTCCGCATACTCCTCAAAGACAAATGGAAACTCTGCAAGATTTCAAGTTGTAAGTCGTCGACCATCTGCTGTGAGAATCTAACCTTGCATTCAAGCAACGTCCTTTATCGGTTCCCTTAGACATTATCCTCCGACTGAACATATTCCTGTCGATAAAGCTCTCAATATAAAGTCAGCGGGCAACATTATGATGCTGGTCTTAAGCTCATACCTGTTACGATGTTAAGTACTACGCCTGTTCATAACTTACTGACTGTACAGCATCATTCAACATATCTTAAAATCTGAAATTATTGCATCATTTCAGATTAATATAATAATTACAGAGACATGGTTAAAATTTTAAGGCAAGTCACTTGTGATACAGCGTAAACGCTAGAAAATCGTAAACACTCACACAGCCAAAAACTACACCAGCTAACAGTGCTATCTTGCTATTATCCCTGAGGGGAGTAGCTCTTGTGGCTTTTCCAATTACTGGAGCTTTACTTAGTCTATTGATTTTCAGACGCTTCAACTTCGGTTAATACGTGAAATTGCCTCAGAGCTTGCTGGCTAACGTATTGAAGTGTTAAAGTTCCCGTTGGCAGAAGCGGCAATTCATCCTAGTGCTTTAATTCATCCTAGTGCTTTAATTCATCCTAGTGCTTTAATTCATCCTAGTGCTTTAATTCATCCTAGTGCTTTAATTCATCCTAGTGCTTTAATTCATCCTAGTGCTTTAATTCATCCTAGTGCTTTAATTCATCCTAGTGCTTTAATTCGCCTACAGAATATTGAGTGTGCTAAGCATAGGAAGTTCCGTGTAAGGCATCATTCCGACTTACAGATGGTGTTTCATATTTTACACTATTGTTCGTAGCGTCGTTTAAAAAGCTAGTAACATCATCGCAACAATGTAATTACGCGTGAGTACAGACGAATGAAAACTGAGCTACCCAGTCAGACACCAACTACTTTCTAGCGGTATGAATTGGCAGAACAACCATTTTTCTCTCTTCGGTCCAATACACGTAGTAAGCAAGACGAAGAATACATTTCTAAGCCTACGCAAAGGACGAACCTTCTGGGTGTAGTTTCTTCTGTTCGGTTTTCTACGCGTCCGTTGTTTAACTGATCCACATTCGTGCAGCTCTGCCACGATTGTTAACTACTGTCATACGAAGGATATCGAAACTCATTCTTTTTTGAAACAAGAAGAATGGTCCGTCGTTTCTATTAAAGGAAACACGAAATTGTAGGAGCAGGAACAAATCGAATCTACTTAGTGCAACTAGATTCTTCTATTTCAGGCGCTATCGCCATTATGCTGAATTTTATTTTGTTCTTTTCCAGTCCCCATAATGTGCGAGGCGCTGCGTAGCTATTCTTTGGGTATTCTCACTTCCCGACGTAAATAAAGAGTACGACGATACGAAAGTGCTTATCGCCGCACGCGATCTCACAGTCGCTGTTAGTGCCTTCATCTGCAAGGACAACTGCGTTCACGGCCATGGGCGCACGTTAAAATGGCACCCAGTTACGGCTTTCAGCATGGAGTACGCTGACTTGCTTACATGCTAATCCTGCTGGTAAATTTGTGAAGTTACTAAGCTCATTCAAAGGCCATCGAAACTGTCGGGTCATCGTCTTTGTTGTCCTTTTATCCAGCATGCGGCCAGGTTGGGACATGCATGGTACTTCTCAACTTTCCTTTCTCTTACCGCCATTTTTCTTCTATAACTGTGTTGTTCTAGTCTAGATTCCTTCTTTTTAAACTAGACTTCATTGGATCCATCTATCTTGCTCTGTCCGCTTTGGTATTTTTCCACATTCCGTTCTCTTCATACGTCCAAATCCTTTAACCTGCACTTCCTAAGTTTCTCACTCAGCTTTTCTACTCCAGTTTCGTTCTTAACATCTTCATTTTTCTATCTGTCCCTCTTCGCTTTCCCTAAAGTTGGAAATTTCGTTTCATTGGCTTGAATTCTACTATTCTGTCCTTTTTTCATTGTCCAGGTCACCGCTGAGTTTGTCAACACGAGTGTAAAATATGTCTTGTACAGTGCTTTCTTACAGTTAATTGGCACGTCTCTTCCCCGGGCTAAGCTCCCGACAAACTAGTGAAATAAACTATTTCGTTGTAACTTTTCGCTAACTGTTGCCCCAATCTTGCATTCTGCATTACAACACTTTCTAGATTTCTAAAGTTATCCACAATTTCAATATCCTATCCTTTAATGTTAATGGATCCGTTCCGCTGGGTTTGCACTACGAGACACACCGACGACAGCGCCCTCCAGCCGGTACTATCGAGGTACACAAGCTCCGCGACTGCTGCAGCCCATTTTCATCAGGTACAGCCAGCCAGGACACTTCGCTTCAACTTCGCACCGCCTTTCAAGTTATGTAATGTGTTTGCATATGTTATCCACTACTAAAGGTGCATAAACCGTATTTGCAGTACCGACAGTACCTTTTCCTGTTCCTTACCCAGAGGCGGCGCCTTTGTTTTAATGATTGCCACTCCATTTCACGTATCATGTCTGTGCCACTATCTTCCCTATTTCGCGATAATAGAAAACGAGCTGCTCTTGTTTGTACTTTATCGATGTCATCCGTCAGTCCCACCGAATGCGGATCCCACACCACACAGCAATACTCCAGAATAGGGCGGACAAGCGTAGTGTAAGCAGTCTCTTTGGTAGCCATGTTACCTTCTAAGTGTTCTGCCAATGAATCACAGTCGCCGGCCGGAGTGGCCGTGCGGTTCTAGGCGCTACAGTCTGGAACTGAGCGACGGCTACGGTCGCAGGTTCGAATCCTGCCTCGGGCATGGATGTGCGTGAAGTCCTTAGGTTAGTTAGGTTTAAGTAGTTCTGAGTTCTAGGCGACTGATTACCTCAGAAGTTAAGTCGCATAGTGCTCAGAGCCATTTGAATCACAGTCTTCGGTTTGCTCTACCCACAATATTATCGTATTATCTATGTGATCGTTCCAATTACCGTGTATGGAGCGATTTACGTATACACACACACACACACACACACACACACACACACACACACACACACACACACACACACACACACACACACGGAAACTGGTATAGGCATGCATATTCAAATAGAGAGATAGGTAAACGGTCAGAATACAGCCCTGAGGTAGATAACGCCTATATAAGGTAACAAGTGTCTGGCGCAGTTGTTAGATCGGTTACTGCTGCTACAATAGTAGGTTATCTAGATTTGAGTTTGAACGTAGTGTTGTAGCGATGGGACACAGCATCTCCGAGGTAGCGATGAAGTGGGGATTTTCCCGTACGATCATTTCACGAGATATCAGGAATCTGGTAAAACATTAAATCTCGGACATCTCCAACATAGCTGCGGCCGGAAAAAGGTCATGCTCGCCTGGGCCCTACACTGCGGGTGTACCAGTCCCTTTGGCTCTTCAATATATACGCAGTGTGCAAAATACTCAAAATTTTACGTAGAGTTCCAGACTCGTCACAGTCGACATCTCAACCCTTGACGCGACGTGGGTACACCGGCAACGAGTGTTAGATTTTGGCCAGACTGCCCCCATGTGAGACGGGCTGCCTTCGCGAGTGGCCAGTATTTCCGGAACGGGTCCTTGAGCACAGTGCCGGGAGGTGGTCCGGGCGGCGCCCGCGACCGGTTCTGCCTGCCGGCGCTCGCGGCTGCGCCCACGACGCAGCTCCCAGCTCTGCCGCACGGCGGGCCGCCTTGCGCAGGCCCTCCGCTGGGACGCAGCCAGCAGCTCCCTGCTCATTCATGCCGGCGGGCTGGCGGTACGTGGCTCTGTCCGGGAGACAGGTGCTGCGATTAACAAGGCCGCTGCGCTACGTCGCCAGGGGGCCTGTCACTCAATTTACGCCAAAGCTTACCCTACATTACAATAACATGTACACTACTGGCCATTAAAATTGCTACACCACGAAGATGACGAGCTACAGACGCGAAATTTAACCGAAGAGTAGAAGATGCTCTGGTTGCCTGGTGAAACGTCGTTGTGATGCCTCGTGTAAGGAGGAGAAATGCGTACCATCACGTTTCCAACTTTGATAAAGGTCGGATTGTACCGTATCGCCATTGACGTTTATCGTATCGCGACATAGCTGCTCGCGTTGGTGGAGATCCAATGAGTGTTAGCAGAATATGGAATCTGTGGGTTCAGCAGGGTAATACGGAACGCCGTGCTGCATCCCAACGGCCTCGTATCACTAGCAGTCGAGGTGACAGGCATCTTACCCGCATGGCTGTAACGGATCGTGCAGCCACGTCTCGATCCCTGAGTCAACAGATGGAGACGTTTACAAGACAACCACCATCTGCACGAACAGTTGGACGACGTTTGCAGCACCATGGACTATCAGCTCGGAGACCATGTCTGCGGTTACCCTTGACGCTGCATCACAGGCAGGAGCGCCTGCAATGGTGTACTCAACGACGAACCTGGGTGCACGAATGGCAAAACGTCATTTTTCGGATGAATCCAAGTTCTGTTTACAGCATCCGTGTTGGGCGACATCGCGGTGAGCGAACATTGGAAGCGTGTATTCGTCATCGCCATACTGGCGTATCACCCGGCGTGATGGTATGGGGTGCCATTGGTTACACGTCTCGGTCACCTGTTGTTCGCGTTGATGGCACTTTGAAGAATGGACGTTACATTTCAGATGTCACGACCCGTGGTTCTTCGATACCTCCGAAACTCTATATTCCAGCAGGATAGTGCACGACCGCATGTTGCAGGCCCTGTACGGGTCTTTCTGGATACAGAAAATGTTCGGCTGCTGCCCTGGCCAGCACATTGTCCAAATCTCTCACCAATTGAAAACGTCTGGTCAATGGTGGCCGAGCAAATGGTTCGTCTCAATACTCCAGTCACTACTCTTGATGAACTGTGGTATCGTGTTGAAGCTGCATGGGCAGCTGTGCCTGTACACGCCATCCAAGCTCTGTTTGACTCGATGCCCAGGCGTATCAAGGCCGTTATTACGGCCAGAGGTGGTTGTTCTGGGTACTGATTTCTCAGGATCTATGTACCCAAATTGCGTGAAACTGTAATCACATGTCAGTTCTAGTATAATATATTTGTCCAGTGAATACCCGTTTATCGGCATTTCTTCTTGGTGTAGCAATTTTAATGGCCAATAGTGTACTTCGAACTTTGTACACTTCCATTACTCCATTAGGACAACACGATGTGCAAGTAGTGACGTACCGGTGCGTTACGGCGCTGAGCACGAGATGGCGGTGGTCTAATAGTTCCGTAATCAGTGTATCGCTACGTCGTATACAAGTTATTTTTTGAATTCATATTTTCTCAACACTAGTCATTATTTCGTCCATAACTTTGCGGTGTGTTACTACAGATGGAGTGGTATTGAGGAGGATGACACAGAGAAAACTGACCCCCGTAACCGAACCCTGGAGAAATGCACTGCCCCCAGGAGGTGCTGGGGGTTGGTGGTGAGTGGCGGAGATAAGATGTTGGCGTGGTCTGCTGCGAGCTAGGGGGTGGGTGGCGGAGTCGTGGGCTGTTGGAGAGGCCGCACCACCCGTCGCCCTGGGAAGCCCCGCTCAGCATTCCCGTGGCGGCGTCGGGCGCGGGCGTCAGCCATGTGAAAGTCATTCTGCCGCCCGACGCCCCTGAATGCTGATGCGTCAATTAATGCGGCCGCTCGTGGCCACTGTCGGCCTGCTGGCGCTCCAAACCGTCTCTAAACGCACCGTCTAACCAGGACGAACACTACTCTGCGAAGTTTACTCTCAGGTGACGGAAGCCATGGGATAGCGATATGTGCATCTACAGATGGCGGTAGTTTCGCGTACACAAGGTATAAATAGGCCTTGAATTGCCAAAGCTGTCATTTGTACTCAGGTGATTCGTGTGAATCCATTTGGAAATAGTTGAGAAATTCAATATTCTGGGATCCGCAGTCTCAGAAGTGTGCCGAGAGTACCAAATTTGAGGCATCAGCTCTCATCACGGATAACGCAGTGTGTCATAACCAACACCTGGGCCCGTGATCATAGTGTATCGGTTGGGTCCTAGGCGCCTGAAAAACCGTGGCCTGGCCAGTTCACTTGTTAAGTACTAATGGTAGGTTTAAAGTGTGGCGCAGACCCCACGAAGCTATGGGCCCGTGTTGTCAACAGGGCACTGTGGAAGCTCACGGTGGGTCCATAATGGTGAGGACTGTGTACTGGGAATGGAATGGAAATGGTTGTGTTCGGCTAGTTGGGTACCATTTGGCTACCATTCATAAACTTCCAAAACAACAGTGGAATTTTCATTGATGTCAGTGCGCCATGTCATCGGGCCACACCTGTGTGTGATTAGTTTGAAGAAACATTCTGGACAATTCGAGTGAATGATTTGGCCGTATGATCGTCCGACATGAATCCCATCAAACATTTGTGAAACGTAATAGAGAGGTCAGTTCGTGCACAGAATACTGCGCCGCCAATACTGTCGCAATTCTAGCTGGCTAAAGAGGCAGCATGGCACAACATTTCTGCGTGGGACTTAAGACTTGTTGAGTCTATGGCACGTCCAGTTGTTGCAGAAAGTTGGCCAATAGGAGCTCCGACACGATGTTAGGAGGTATCCCATGATTTTCGCCGCCTCATTGTGTTACCTGTTTTAGCTGACTTGCATTCAGAGTGAAAAAAGCTCTGTGTCGCAAGATAATTGTGTATCATGGCTATGAGTTTAGTAATGACAGCGCATTACTATATGAGATAACATTGCAAAGTACTGAAAATGGAAGGATCAGGTAGATAATGTTGCGCGGAAGGCGAACCAAAGACTGCATTTTCTTGGCAGAATGCTTACAGAAGATGCAACAACTCAATTAAAAAGACTTCTACAGAAGATGCAACAAATAAACCAAAGAGACCATATACGTAGCCGAGCGGTTCTAGGCGCTACAGTCCGGAACCGCGCAACCGCTGCGGTCGCAGGTTCGAATCCTGCCTCGGGCCTGGATGTGTGTGATGTCCTTAGGTTAGTTAGGTTTAAGTAGTTCTAAGTTCTAGGGGACTGATGACTTCAGAAGGTAAGTCCCATAGTGCTCGAAGCAATTTTTGAACTCCATATGCTATACTTGTCCGTCCTCTTCTAGAGTATTACGAGGTGGTATGCGATCCTTACTAGATGGGATTGACGAAGGACTTTGAAAAGGTTCAAACAAGGGCAGCTCGTTATGTACTGCTATTGCGAAATAGGGTGAAAGTGGCACAAATATGATATGTGGTGGGGGTAGCAATGATTAAAACAAAGAAATTTTTCGTGGCAGCAGGATAATTTCACTAAAATTTAGTCTTCTACTTTTCCTCCCACCTACGTAAGGAAAAATGATCATCTTAATAAATCAGAGCTCACCGAGAAAGACTTATTTTCGTTTTTTCCGTGCTGAGGAATAGTGAGGAAGTGGTTCGATGAACTCTATGCCAGCAATGTGTAAAGTGCAGAGTAGTCATGTAGAAGTACAGGGTGATCAAAAAGTCAGTATAAATTTGAGAACTTAATAAACCACGGAATAATGTAGATCGAAAGGTAAAAATTGACACACATACCTGGAATGACATGGGGTTTTATTAGAACGAAAAAAAGCAAGTATTGCTAGATGCGTGAAAGATCTCTTGCGCACGTCATTTGGTGATGATGGTGTGCTCAGCTGCCTCTTTCGTCACGCTTGGCCTGCCAGGTCCCCAGACCTCAGTCCGTGCGATTATTGCCTTTGTGGTCACCTTAAGTGTGTATCGTGATCGACTGACATCTCTAGGGATGCCGAAAGACAACATCTGACGCCAATGCCTCACCTTAACTCCAGACATGCTGTTCGCAACATTATTTCTCGACTACAGCTATTGTTGAGGAATGATGGTGTACATATTGAGCATTTCCTATAAAGAACATCATCTTTGCTTTGTCTTACTTTGTTATGCTAATTATTGCTATTCTGATCAGATGAAGCGCCATCTGTCGGACATTTTGTGAACTTTTTCTTTTTTTTCCTTTTTTCCTTTTTTTCTTTTTCTTCTTTTGGTTCTAATAAAACCCCATTTTATTCCAAGCATATGTGTCAATTTATACCTGTGTATCTACATTATTCCGTGATTTATTCAGTTTTCAAATTTATACTGACTTTCTGATCACCCGGTAGATTCGAAAAAAAAATAGAAAAACCATATCATGTGAAGACTGGCACATGGCTATGGCTGTTGTTGCAGATATAGGTTGAAAAATAATAATTTGACGATGTAGAATTCTTAGAGGTGCTTTTAGTTTTAGAACACAGGAGATTATTTAACACGGAAAGTACTGTTTGCTTAGACTTCCAAAGCTGGACACAAATCTTCTAGATACTACAGAGAATCCTAGTACGAGTGTAAACGAAAACACTATCTTTCAGATACTATAACTTAGAAGAATTATCTGGAAACCACAACTCCATTATGCTTGATTTTTAACTCACCTCAAGAATCCCATTCGTTGATGCTCTCGTCACACCCTTTGCTTGCTTGTCAGACTTAATAGCATATTTTTGTGAAATCGAACGTTTGTCTACCTTTCATTAAAGACGTTACTGACCACATAGAGATGGGAAAAAAATAAAACTGAGTATCGCGGAGATCTACAAACGTACCCTGAAGATACTGGATCACCTAAGATTGGCCAAGGATGCTCGCAAATCGCTGAAAAAAGGCAGGAATTTATAGGATTTATAGTGATGTGTACGTGGATATTACAAAAAGAACGGCCAAAAAACGACTAGAACAGCACAGGGACAATTATGGAAGGGGGGCGGCTCACGGATCATCTGTTGCGGAATATTTTCTGCAGCCAGGAGACCATGTTCATTTTGATAGGACTCATGTAGTGGCAGCCACAAGCGGACACCATGAAAGGCCCTACAGAGAGGCCATGGAGATTGTTAAATACCACACGAATATCAGTAGGAAGGAGGAAGGCTTGAAACTGAATCACATCTGCATCCCGGTGCTGAAGACGATGCATATTAGTCTTCCACCATGGGGTGATGGCAACAGCGGAAGGCGGTAACCGATTGCGGCCAATTGCACTCGGGTGTTCAAAGTGAGGGCTACATCAAAGACAAGCAGCGTTGCGTACGTCGCGAAGGTAGTCCGTTCGTTTGTTTGTTCATTCGTTCGTTCGCTCACTTGATCGCTCTACTCAGCAGACAAGCTACGTTTCTACACATGTTAAATAGTAACTAGGTGTGTACGTACAAACGAGAATCGCATCTTCTCCTCAAATCCGCTAGTATGGAGTCTTACTGTTATTAGTCCTACAATGTTCGGAAGGTCTACTTATAATTTGTTACGATTTATACTGGGGTACAATAAAATTATCCTCATGCCAACTTGATTATATGTTGCATAAGGTATCACTTCTTGCATGAAATGACTGCTAAGCAGAAGAGACTAAATGCTATAAAGAAGCAGTTAAAACATTTACATCAAGCATCGATCTTAACTTTTGTTGTAGTACTGTTAATCTGCAAGACTTCGTAATAGCAGATTCCAGTAGCAGATGCAATTCTCGTTAGTACGTACACACCCAGCTGCGAGTTAACAGGTTTACAAACGCATTATGTCTGCTGAGCTGAGTGACGGGGCGAGTTCAGGGCTACCTTCGTGATGTACGCGCCGCAGCCTGTCTTCCTCGTACGCCTCGGTTCAAAGCATATGACGTCACGCCACTGCGCCGCGGGATTGAGCGTAAAACGGAATTCTGCGGCAGTCAGTAGCGAGCCAGGCGACACTCGAAGAAGCTACGATCCCCCTCGGAAATGTCCTCCGCAGATGGGAATGAAACGTTTTTAAATGTGAAATCTATAATAGGTCGCAACGTTTTATTAATTGTAACGTCTTCGTTTCTAATGAGATTAATGTTTCTAGACTGTTACCCTCCCGCCACATCGCTTGCTCTGTATCAGAATAATGAAACCCAATAATTTATAAAAGCTGTAAGATGTTTTCATCCATCAGTTTTAATAGCTCCTGTCGAGTGGTCTCGTTGCTTAGCTCAGGTGGCAGGAGTAGTGCAGACAGGAGAGCGCGCGCGGCAGCTGGAGCCTGCAGGCTAGTGTTGGCGTGTGGTGAGGTTAGCGGCGGATTTCCTGCTGATAGCGGCCCAGGCGAGGCGAGGCGAGTCTAGGCCAGGCCAGGCAGTGTGTTGGCTGTGGGCGCTCCGCTCCGCTCCCCGCGGCTATTAGCGGGCTCCGCCAGCACGAGGAGGGCCACTCCACGGCCCCTGCTCTCCTGTCCGTCACACAGCCGTCTGCTCCCCTCCTCTCTCTCTCTCTCTCTCTCTCTCTCTCTCTCTCTCTCTCTCTCTCTCTCTCTCTCTCCCCCCCACCTTCCTCCCCCATCACCTCGGCCAGGCGGCCCGCCGACGTGCTCCTTCACGCTGTACTCACACCACTTTGTTCCGATAAGGCCGGGGCAACCCATATAAATTTTCTGGGACGAAGTAGGTGGAGGAAACCAAGCGTAGCTTCGTACAAAATAAAACTGCGAGCATAGAGCACAATACAGTTCACAGCTTTCTTTCCAACATTTCGTTTTAAGAGGGGGGGGGGGGGGGGGTAAGGACGTAAAACGGGGAGACTTGGAGCAGGAGAGGCACCACAGGATATTTTAATTTACAGTGTCTATACTTTTACAAATAAATTCATAAAACTTTATCATGACCAGGAAGGATTCAGGATTCACACTCATAGCAGAGGAAGTTCAAAAACCTAACAAAGCAAATTTTCTTAACATGTTAAATTTAATCATTTTTTCACTTGGTATTTGCTGCATTTGTTGTTGTAAGTACAGTTTTCTTCATAAGTAAGAGAGATTCTTCGATGAATTTTGCACAGCGTGCAAACCATCCTTACAGGTGTATGAAACTCTAGGATTTCCCAAATCTCTTAAAAACTGTGCTAAAAATTGAGATAATTAACTATAAAATAATTTTTCTCTAAATACGAAGTATAAAACGTAACAGCCCATTCATTTTTCCATAGATTAAATAAATTCTAGAGTTTCATACATCTGTAAGTATGGTTCGTAAGCTATGCAAAATTCATCGAAGAATCTCCTATTTACGAAGAAAAGTGTACCTATAGCAACAAATGCAGCCAACAGCAAGTGAAAAAAATCATGAAATTTCACATTTAATAAATATTTTTTCGTGTTTTTGAACTTACACTGCTATGAGTGTGAATCCTGAATCCTTCCTCGTCATGCTGACAAAGTTTTACGAATTTATTTGTATAAGTATAGACAGTGCAAATTAAAATGTCCTGTGGTGCCTCTCCTTATCGAAGTCGGCCCGTTTATCGCCCTACCCCCCCCCCCCCCCCCCCCTTAAAGGGGAGAGAGGGCAAAAAGCATAATTTCTGTCGTTACGTTATGCTAGGTAGAGCCGACATTTGTAGGTATTTTTGTTCATTTGCAGCTGAAATCGGGCATTGTTACTGCTCTATACGTAGTAGACTAGTTTCCTCCGAAATCCTCAATATTAATGCGAAGGTTTGTCGTTTTCTATATTTTGTCCAGGTCAAAATGAAACATTTTGAAACACATCATTGACAGCTTTCCTTTTTGCAAGCGACAGAATTACAGTTGTTCGGCAGAATCGTGTTTTTTGTTGCACTGAGACGCAGCATTACAAGACAAAACAGGCACGAATTCCTATCGTGTGCCAACCTCTTCATGTCACAGTAGCACTTGCAGCCTACGTCCTCTACTATTTGCTAGAAGTATCCCAGTCTCCGTCTCCGTCTTCGTCTACAGTTTTTACCCACTACAGCTCCCTCTAGTACCAAGGAAGTTATTCCGTGATGTCTTATCATCCTGACCGTTCTTGTCTGGTTTTATCCCATAATTTCTATTTCTCGCCAGTTCTTATGAGTCCACCAAATTTTCTATATTGTTCTGTAACACCAAATATCAAATACTTCTATCCTCGTCCGTTCCGGTTTCTCCCACAGTAAAGTGTTTCAAGCAGCATACAGAGCTGTGCTTCATGCATTTACTCGCAGAAATTTCTTCCTCAAATTAAGGCCTATGTTTGATACTAGTAGAGTTCTCTTGACCAGGAATGTCATGGGAAGTTCCAACAGGACAATGCGTCACGCCACACGCCCTGAATTGCTACAGGGAGCACTCTTCTGAGTTTAAACACTTCCGCTGGGTACCAGACTCTCCAGCAATGAACATTTATGAACAGCCCCGCAGGATTCATGGTGTCAGTTGCCTCCAGCATTCTTCAGACTTTAGTAGAGTCCGTGCCGCGCCGTGTTGAGGCACTTCTGCGTGCTCGCGGGGGCCCTACACGATATTACGCAGACGTACCCCGTTTCTTTGGCTCTTCATTGTATGAGCGTGGAAAGCAACATCAAACCTTTCTTCTGACTGAAGACCACAACAATAGGGTGTAATTTACGCTTTGCTGTCAACAATAATATTTGTAAAATAGTTTTCTTTATTTGTATACTGACGTTTCAAAATTTTCCGTTTTTCTGTATTTCCGGCTCCCCTGTGCAGTAAGGTTCGTTGCCGGTGAGGTGGGGGCAAATCGCGAGCGGAAGGCGGCGACGGGACGACCGGAAGGGATGGGATTGCGACGGGACAGGGCGGAAAGCGAGGGTGGGAGGGGGGCGTCCAGCGGTGCCAAGCACTCCGGGAATCAATAGCGTCTTCTGCTCATTGGCCCGTGCGCCTCTCCACCCCCCGTCTCTCTCTCTCTCTCTCTCTCTCTCTCTCTCTCTCTCTCTGCCGGTGCCACGGCAGAGCCGTTTCTGATGGGGACGGCTGTGTGTACGATACGGGAGGGGGTGGACGGACTGAAGGTTTGTAGCACCAGTGAGCAGTCGCAACATAAGAGTGTAATTAAATCGACAGACGACCTATATCGGTCCCAATAAGCGAATCCTGAGCAATAAAACTCTAGCTCCTCCATTCTAGCGCTTTCGTGTCGCTTCTGGATTGTTTCGCTTGTATTACGAGGGCGATTGAGAAAGCATTTGTTTCTATTCTTTATTATCCGATATGAGGTACATACAGGTATTTACAAATGTATGTTCTGTTCTACGTACCTTACACTATTTTTCCACTTAGCCACCAAACTATTTGATTTTTTTTTCCCGTCGCAGCAATAAATTTGAGATGGCCGTGTGATAGAATTCGTCCGGCTGGCTGGCTGGCTGGCTGGCTGGCTGACTTACTGCTGCCCTGGGTACATCGTTTCACGTGAATCCCTGTCCTGGCAGGAACTTCTTCAGCGCACTGAAAACGTGGAAATCACTAGGGGAGAGGTCTGAATTGTATGGAGGTGGTCCAGTCTCTCCCGGTGAAATGACCGGTACTTGTTGGCGGCTCTGATTGTCACATGTGGACTCACATTGTTGTTGGGGATAACTACTACTGTCGGTATTGATGGTTGCACCTAGTGCCATGAAATCCAGCAGGAGCGGTCCATGGCGATCCCAGAACACCGTTAACATCACTTTTCCGATAGATGTCACCGAGCGAAATTTTTTTGTCACAGGCGAACCCAGATGTTTTCACACCATGCTCCGATGCTATGACTCCGGCGTAAAACGCAGTGCCCACCTTTCATCGCCAGTAACAACACAGTCCAAGGAACTGTCACCCACTTATCATATCGTGGCAGATGATTCAGTGAAGCAATCATTCGCTTATCTTTTCTCTTGTCATCCAACTGCTTAGGAAAGGCACGCACCGATATGAAACGTTCCGGTACCTAAGGACCCGTGAATCGTGTTGTAAACATTCCCGTGCGATATGCCAAGCCGCCGGGAATTGCCCTTGGGGTGCACGCGGCAGTTCGCTTTCATCACTGGATCCACTCGAGAAACGTTGTCATCTGTCAGCGACGAACGCTGTCGCCACAAATACTCATTGCCACGCAAGTCTTTCAGTGCATTTCGTGAACTTAGAACAACGCCGCCACCTCCTCCTTCCTCCTCCCCCTCCTCCTCCTCCCCCCTCCTCCTCCCCCCTCCTCCTCCTCCTCCCCCCTCCTCCTCCTCCTCCCCCCTCCTCCTCCTCCCCCCTCCTCCTCCTCCTCCCCCCCCTCCTCCTCCCCCCTCCTCCTCCCCCCTCCTCCTCCCCCCTCCTCCTCCCCCCTCCTCCTCCTCCCCCCTCCTCCTCCTCCCCCCTCCTCCTCCTCCTCCCCCCTCCTCCTCCTCCTCCCCCCTCCTCCTCCTCCTCCCCCCTCCTCCTCCTCCTCCCCCCTCCTCCTCCTCCTCCCCCCTCCTCCTCCTCCTCCCCCCTCCTCCTCCTCCTCCCCCCTCCTCCTCCTCCTCCCCCCTCCTCCTCCTCCTCCCCCTCCTCCTCCTCCTCCTCCCCCCTCCTCCTCCTCCTCCCCCCTCCTCCTCCTCCCCCCTCCTCCTCCCCCCTCCTCCTCCTCCCCCCCCCTCGCACCATCACCACTTCTCGAAACGACACTTTCCTCCCTTACGCGGGCTGAATTTCCCTGTGGTTTTCGATGGCCGTTCACCCTTGCTCCATAGAAAACGAATCACTTTTCGTTGCCCGTAGGTCGTAGACGTGTGAAGGACAACCGCCACTTTCAGTAACTGACAGCAGCGCCGTACTGCGGAGCTACCAGCAGATAAAAGGTCCTCAGCTGAGAATAGATATGTTGACTTGGCACTTAGAACCGTAATTTGGCTTAAGGTTTCGTGATACGCCCTTCTAGAACGCGACGTTTGCCAGCCTATATCGTAATTTACATTTGGAGTCTGTGGCCGTGTTTCTCCAGGAAAGTGCTGCTGTTTAACTTGTCCATACCGCTAATGTCAACAGTATGGAAACAAGGGTTACAAAAAGTGCAAGAGATACAAATACCCAAATTTCTGAAAATCAGTTGAACCCTTAGTCTAATACACTTTCCTCAAAAAGCGTAACTGCAACGAGGGTTGGAACTTAAATAGTGGCAACTATTTATTGACAACCGATATAAAAGAACTAAATGTTTGCACCTCTTACTGTTCTTCAAAGTAGTCACCAGCGTTTTGTAGAACCCGTTGCCAGAGATGTGAAAGGCGTAGTATATCGTTATCAGAGCCTGTTCTGTTGATGGTGCGAATGGAGCGGTCTACTGCCTGTCGAATCTCTGGAACAGTTCTGAACCAAATGCCACGAAGTGGTTCCTTTATCTTCGGAATCAAATCAGTCACAAGGACATTAGTCCGGGGAGTGTGGTGGACGGTGCACTACTTCCCAGTCCCATCGACCGAACACAGCAGCCACAGACTGCGCTGTATGCGCCCGTGCATTGTCGTGCAAAATGATGGGTGGGTTGCGCAGAAAGTGTCGCCGCTTCTTTCGCAACGCTGGTCGCAAATGATGCTCCAAAAAAAACGAACAGTAATACTGTGCATTGACGGTCTGCCGGGGAGGAACGTAATGCGTTACGATAACACCATCACAGTCGCACACCAGAACCACCATAACTTCAGACCGCTCCATTCGCACCATCAACAGAACAGTCTCAGCTAACGGTATTCTACGCCTTCCACATCGCTTGCAAAGGGTTCTACACAACGCTGGTGACTACTTTGAAGAACAGTAATAGGTGCAAACATGTAACTCCTTTTGTATCGGTTGTGAATAAATAGTTGCCACTATTTTAAGTTCCAATCATCGTACTTCGTCACAAGTACGAGCTGTGAAAATGCCGCTCAGACAGATTTTACGAGACGCCAATGTTCTACCGTATTACTTGCCACAAAACCGTGTGCCGGACTACAGCTCGCAAACTCTTTTATGCGGACACCGTATTGTTAAATGCTCTCTACTAGCGCACATGACACGTAGACTCAGTCTTCAGCTTTCTTCATTCCTTCCAAACTCGGCAGCGACTCACTGTTCTATTGTTGGACCAGAATTTTAACACCCCATTGCTCTGTGTCTCAACACAGGGATTCTTTCTTCCTTCTCTCTCAGCGTTGACTCCACGATAAACAAACACCAACGTTGACTACGCGCATTCATGAGTCATGCATATTAAACTCGTGCTCCAAGAAGGAAAGGTGGTACTAACCACCAACAATGAAACTTTTCCCATGCAGGAGGTACAACTGCCCTTCCGTGTCTTGTAGCCATTGATACCTAACGACTGTACTCCACCTTCCATATATTCATGGATGACCAGCGTATTTCAGATGTCAACGTAGAATTCTTCCGCTGCTTTCTCGTGTTTCTCCTCCTACCGCCGTTCTCCATTCACCTCGTACAGTTAGTGTCGTTTCATCCACTTTTCCTACCAGCCGTTACCAAATGCTTTTAAAAAGTCGTAACAGGTTTGGATAAACTGAGTATAGAAGCGATAGTGGGTGCTCGGTGAATGAAGTAACCTTTTGAGTGTTAGGCCGCATCATTATGAAACACTGAAACAAATATGAAGCCGACGTTTCGACCGTTTTCGCAGCGGCTTCTTCAGGACAACTAATGTTGTGAGTTCTGGGGATGTTGTTCTTTATGGACACTGGTGTGTGATGTCAAGATGCCAATGTGCCTGTACTACGCTAGCAGGTGATTAGCAAGTGACTGCCTCGGTAGGCCAAAGTTTCATCGGAGTAAGATCCGTGGTGAATTTCACTGTTACAAATAAACTCTTAGTATGTGGTAACCTACGTGTTTATGTGGTGGCTTGTAAAATACAACTGTGTCCGTATAATTTTGAGCCGTATATTGCAAGTAAACAAACAGCTAATAACACCGTCATTAACGAGCCATAATTTAGGCGTATACGTACCTGGACACCCTGTTGATGGAGGCTTCGCTCGGTACTATCCGCGTGGTAAATAAATAAGGTTGGCGATCAATAGTGACAAATAAAAGGTACAGCAACCATAGCCAGGTTCCAATCCTGCCTCGGGCATGGATGTGTGTGCTGTCCTTAGGTTAGTTACGTTTAAGTACTTCTAAGTTCTAGGGGGCTGATAACCTTAGAAGTTAAGTCCTATAGTTACAGGTCTGCGCGGATAAGAAAAGTGCAATCCGCATCCACAAGTTGCTTATCCACATATATTTAAGTTTTGAAAGAGTAATAGTAATAGACAATAGTACTTAGAATCACGGTATGTAATGACAGTTATTGTTAGGGTGGCATTTCTGCGACAAATTAACTACTTTTTATATATACTAAGATGGTATCTGTTCTTTCGGACATGTCTGAAAGAACAGATACCATTGGTCACCGTGCAGCTCGTTAGAATGAAATTACAATGAAATAAACACCCTTAGCTGCTTAAAGGCAGATGAAAATGTGTGCCCCCGAGCGGGACTCGAACCCGGCATCTCCTGCTTACATGGCAGACGCTCTATCCATCTGATGGTAGACAGTGGGCAGGTTTGCCACCCAGAGAGCACTTCACAGGACACACAAAAGACACGGTCGCGGAAACGGATTAGGCGCAGGTTTCTTGGGTACAGCTACGTCGGTCGTAGCCAGGGGATGAGGACAACAGACATCCGCTCTACCCGAGCGCTGCAAGATTCCAAGAATGTCAACAAACTTGAAGTTTTCAACTAACATTGCAACATATGTATTGGACAGATGCCTTGCTCATTCTCCGCAGATGACGCGCGGATATCCGCGCCGCTCGCGATTTTATCCTCCAAGTAACAAATACCGCGGATATATCCGAGGATATCGGCATCCGCGCAGACCTCTACCTATAGTGTTCAGAGCCATAGCCAGGGAGACATGCGAGATATAGCGACAAAACATGGCTTTTCTACCGACTGATAGTTTCATAAATTTGGTTGTTGGTTGTTCATCCATAATGGTGATGTCGAGCAGTACCTTCTATCCGCAAGCGGTCAGTAAGCAGTGGGTCCAGTTTCTAACACCGTCTACAACCACATGCACGCTGAACAAATAGTCCGCCCCGATACCTGAGTGGTGCCGGTACGGAAGCTCAGCGTGTTCGGTCAGATTAGAAAACTGAGTCAAGGAATCAACGACCGACTTGAACGGATGTCTTGTGACGTCCGCCGAGATTGAAAGAAAACAAAAGTAGTCAGCGCGACGGAATGCCGTGCAAAGGGGCTCGGGTTCGATTCTCGGCTGGGTCGGAGATTTTCTTCCCTAAGGGACTGAGTGTAGTGTTGTCACTATCTCATCCCTATCGACGCGCAAGTCGCCTAAGTGGCGTCAACTCGAAAGAATGGTCTACCCGACGGGAGGCCCTAGCCACAAGGCATTTAATTTTTTTTTTTTTTTTTTTTCACTGAACAAACAACAAGATGGATTGTCTTGTGAGGACTGCAACTACTAATCAAAACGAAAACTATTTTTTGTAATTCACAAGTTTATTTATTTCTTTAACTACACGGTCCGACTATGAAACCATCCTTGTGTTAGTTACTGCACTGGGAGAAGCGTAATGCATTTTCACGTCCGAATGCAACTTACATACTGTTTTTCTGGCACTTGTAAGGCGCGGCGTAACATCTAGACCGCTTTGCGTGCTGTTGGAAGAAATCACCTAAACTCGTCACTGAAAACACTGTTAGACATACCTTCCACTTGATTATGGTTTATGATTTAACCGTTGGAACACTTAGTGACACAGAATTGCATGTGTACATTTTACTCTGCAAGTCACTGTGCAGTGCATGGAGGTGGATTCTTCATACCAGCTGTAGCCATTTCTTGCCCGTCACGTCATGTCAATTAGCGTAGCTCAGTACCGAACGTTACAGTGAGTGTTGTGTGTTGCCATTCGTGACACACAGTCGGGCTGCAGTAGCGGAATTGAGGGATTAACAATGACAAAGTCTACAGGGTGCCACAAAAGTAACTGGAAACTGATTTAAACAAAATATTGAACATATGTTTCATTAGAAATACAACCAGTACTACTACTTTTTATGTTCAAACGTTTTCCGTCTTCATTAAAACATCTTGTAAATCTTTTTAGAACACTATTACATATTCCATAGCATAGTGTGGTATCACTGCCCAAACCATGAAATGAAATGCGTCGTGTGTATGGTCTTAGTTCAGCGATGGTCCGAGGCTTTTGAAAATAAACAGCGGTAGCCCATAGAACAAAATCAAAGGGAGTGATACCTGGTGAACGTGAAGCCAAGTCAGTATCTGTCGTTTGACCTATTCTTTTCTTTCGAAAGTTTCCTTTAAATAATAGCAGACGGCAGTGGCATAATGTGCTAGGGCACCATCGCGTTGAAAGAAAATTTCACGGAAGTTATCAATACACGTCGGAAGTCCTGGTACGACGTAACCCCTGTAATGATTCTTCGAAGAAGAAGAAGAAGAAGAAGAAGAAGAAGTTGTTCCTTTACGCCCTGCCAGTAAGTGCAGTTATGACGGTTTGCTTTTCCAGTTACAAATGGCCTCGTCATAAGATATAGACCATGTTTCTATTGATGAAGCATCGATTCACAAAACTGAAGGCGTCGATCTGGATAATCTTTAAGTAACCCCGTGTCGTAAACGTACAATGTGAACTTCAAACTTCTGTTTTGTTCACTGAACTTCGTGATGAATCCAGCTCAGTTGCTAATTGTCTGATTTTCACGGACGTAAGGTCACAGCTAAACATTATATTTAATTGTATTGTATGGAACTGGGGACCTAGAAACGACGGAGAGGCTTCGTCCCCGCCATAGCCCTCAGTGGTTCACAACAGCTACAGCAGTCCCTTCACCCCTGTAAGAACGCACTGCTAACCGGGTGGGCCAGCTAAACATACAAATTCATTTCCCTTTTTCTTTCGTTAACATCGTGACCTTGCGGAAAACTACAGCTGCAGCCCGTCTCTCACATCACGCTTTCAACAATTCACTAGTTTGATTAATGTTTGTTTTATTTGTTATTGCATAGTATACTAACTTGACAAGGCATAATTATCACCATTTGGTAATAAGATTACCGGATTAAAACTTCCTATTGTATTAAGTTTTGCTGTTACTTTTGTTTTCTTCTAACAAACTGTCCAGTGACGTTTGCGCCACTCGGTATTAATGGCGAATGCGAACTTTATATCGTATGTCCTTGATCAGTGTTGTGTGGCAAAGTGCAGAGAAGTGAAAAAATATTTGAAAACATCGATATTCATTTGCTAGAGAAAATATATACAAATACATCCAACAAGATTTGTAAGAGAATAAATAGTATGTTACTTTATCCAATATGCTTTTTTTCCTTACGTATGCAATAACAGTTTTCAATAACTGTATTTTTCTCCTGCGTTAGAGCTGATGTTTTTCACTTGAAATGTTATTTAATGAAAATTGTTTGATAAAGTTACATTCTTATTTACATACGATGTGGGCATCAGCTCTGTTCTACTATTTTGAAACGTCAATAATTTTTCGTTTTCGTATATCTCACCCCGCCTGTGCAAGGTAGTCAGTGGAAAAAACAATGTCAAATTCGTCATGGAACCTTTGCAATTTGCTACGAAAAGAAAACTATAATAAAATAAAGATGCCAAAGTACGAAATCTACTACTTTCACACGAGTGAGGGCGGCGAGTATAGGTTAACTTCCGATGCCAGCAGACGATGTCGTCGTCATAACTTTCTTCCCTACAAACCTGGACGTGACGATGGATGCCGTGGCGGTCCATTGACGGCCTGTGTGTATGCCTCCATTTGAAATGGCTCCTCCCCATCCGATTCCTTCCTCCCCCTCTTCTTCTCTCCCTCCTCCCTCCTCTCTCTTCCCTGCCCTCCCCCCTCTCTCTTCCCCCCCTCTCTATTTCTCTCTCCCGTCCTCTCCCTCCCGCTAAGAGACCTAGCTGATAAATAATGGACAACAATCGGTCCTGCAAGCGTGTTGTAAGTCACTTGTTTTCATGCATGTGTTAAATGTACTTAATATTCTTACAGTTATGTTAGTCTATCAGTTTTTCCTATAGTTTCGCTTTACGTGACCGCTGTGGACGGTTGCTACTAGGTATTTTCTTGTTTTTGTTATTTCCTGTCATTTGTCGCCAATTCTGTAATCGAACAGTAATGGATCTGGTCTCCTGCCAACAAGCAATTATCACCAGTTTTTTTACTTATATGGTCGAGTGCCATTCGCTGCATCAAATGTCGATCCTCCGGAGATCTTTCTGTATTTCGCTACATTTACCTGACAGAGAGCTTCCGACCTTATTTAGTTATTAGTTAGCCTTACGTCTGGTTGTGTCCTTCCGTTAAGAACACGATGTTGAGTTTCATCTACGAAGTCCTGAATCCAGTCGCTAAATGCTGCTATACTCGGAACACTCGTATATTCAGTAAACGACTGTGCAGAACTGTAAGGAATGCCTCCTCCCCTTGCCGTAAACAACTTCCCACCCACGTGTGCCCAGAACGGGAATGGTCGTCTCCGGTCGAGTTTTGATGGCGCCGTTATGTGCGGTGCGGTGCGTCGCGCAGCTGCTGCTATCTGGCGGCGGCGGCCGGCGGCTCAAGGCCACGCTGCGCACTACTCCCTGGCCGCCAGCAACAGGTTGGCCGCCACCTCCCCGCGCCTGCTGCTCGCCGTGCCCCTTCCCTCTGCCTTTGGCGCCTCCTCGCTGGAGCCGCCAGCCCGCCACTCAGGCCGCCATTGTTCCGCCGTCGTGGATCCTGAAGTTGAGCCCCGTGCGCGCGCGCCTCGCATTCAGGTGGCGATGTTTTAACGGCAGACGGTACTCGCAGAGGAGACAAGCGCCGCGCGCCGCTGCACGAACTCGTCCTCCCTCGGACACGTTGCGCCGGGTTGTGCCTTCCTGCCAGCGCATAGCACGAATCTGTTCTATTCCTACCAGCTGTTTTTCACTCTGTTGGCGAAAACTAGCAACTTGTAACTACAGGTGTAACATCTGAATCGTTTCGGTCGGAACTTAATGAGTGGCGTAACTTTGCCATCCCCGACCACTATCCTGCCATCTATATGTTTATTCTATAAACTTTCATTGGATTGGTTAATTAATCATAATGGAAGTAGTATCATTTCGTAGACGAAAACAGGATGTAACCGGGAGAGGTTGGTTGCATCTATCTGCTGATATACACATTCAAGTCCTAATCTTCTCCTGATTTTCTTTCATAAAGCTCCGCCCCCCCCCCCCCCCCCTTTCATTGTGCAACTTTTTCCTACGTCCTCATTACTGACTTCGTATTATTCTTTTTTACCCTGCCAGCCGCAATCGGTAAAAATGTCTAAATCTACATACATACTCCGCAATCCACCACACGGTGCGTGGCGGAGGGTACCTCGTAACACAACTAGCATCTTCTCTCCCTGTTCCACTCCCAAACAGAACGAGGGAAAAATGACTGCCTATATGCCTCTCTACGAGCCCTAATCTCTTATCTTTGTGATCTTTCCGCGAAATGTAAGTTCGCGGCCCTACACTTGTACAGCAGTCAGCCTCAAATGCTGGTTCTGTAAATTTCCTCAGTAGTGATTCACGAAAAGAACTCCTCCTTACCTCCAGAGACTCCCACCCGAGTTCCTGAAACATTTCCGTAACACTCGCGTGATGATCAAACCTACCAGTAACATCTAGCAGCCCGCCTATGAATTGCTTCTGTGTCCTCCCTCAATCCGACCGGATAGGGATCCCAAACGCTCGGGCAGTACTCAAGAATAGGTCGTATTAGTGTTTTATAAGCGGTCTCCTTTACAGATGAACCACATCTTCCCAAAATTCTACCAATGAACCGAAGACGACTATCCGCCTTCCCCCACAACTGCCATTACATGCTTGTCCTACTTCATATCGTTCTGCAATGTTACGCCAAAATATTTAATCGACGTGACTGTGTCAAGCGCTACACTACTAATGGAGTATTCAAACATTACGGGATTCTTTTTCCTATCCATCTGCATTAATTTACATTTATCTATAGTTTGAGTTAGCTGCCATTCTTTACACCAATCACAAATCCTGTCCAAGTCATCTTGCATCCTCCTACACGACGACGACACTTTACCGTACGCCACAGCATCATCAGCAAACAGCCGCACATTGCTATCCACCGTATCCAAAAGATCATTTATGTAGATAGAAAACAACGAACCTGCCACACTTCCCTGGGGCACTCCAGATGATATCCTCATCTCCGATGAATCCTTACAGTATTGCTTTGTTGTCTACCTGACTCTTGGCAGTCCTTTTTCTCAGAAACTGGCAGAAGTATCAGTTGATGTGAAATTTATGCCATATTCTAAAGTCTACAGTTCCTTGGCGCTGTGAAAAATTTAAGTTTCTAAGTCAATCAGTGGATACGGCCCATGTTTTGATACTTCCACACTCGCTCATCAGAACCTATAGATGAATTATTTATGTACGTGGCGGGCCTGGTGGTCTAGCGGTAAAGCGCATCTCTGGAAACAGAAAGGTCGCGGGATCGCATATCGGTCCGACCTCAGATTTTTTTTCCGGTTTTCGTTTTAGGCTAGCCTTCACCTTTCAACGATGTCCGGAGTCGCAAGAAACAACTAGGGCCCTGACTTCGCGTTAAACTGTATGTCCCCTTTCCCTTGGCTGGTCAACTGAGGTAGGTTAGGGGCAGTGTGCGATTTGCAGGGGGGGGGGGGGGGGATTTCTCCCATCCCCTCCTCTGGTTTTAGTTTATGCATCCCAACCTGGGATGTTTATTTCCCAAGCACTGGAGTGAAACTTTACATATAATTTAAATTTGTGGAGCCGAACACTGAAAGTTTTTGTTATACAGTCTTACCATTAATACTATTAATATGTTTGCTTAGTAATTTTGAAAAAGTGTTATGTAGTAGGTAAGCATTTCAAAACATTTGGAACTAAATGACAAGACGACGCGCGCCACATTTCCGTAGCATGTCACAATGTTGCAAGACGTCGCCACAGCGTAAACGAGGCTTTAGAGGCAGGTCTGTATTGTATGGTGGATGTGATGTGTTGCGTACGAAAATAAACCTGCAATCAGATCCAAACGTCGTGAAAAACTGTGAAGAGGTGTCATCCTGCACCAAGATAACGCTCGCCCACGTTCTGTCAAACGGACAGCCGACGCAATAAAGGAGTCCAGACCTGGCTCCAAGCGATTTTCACATGTTAGGACACTTAATGGAAGCACTACAGGGAAGAAGATTTGAAAGTGATGAAGACGCCATTGCTGCGGTGCAAAATTGGTTACAGATGCAAGCGATAAACGTATTTTTTTCTGATGAAATAAAAAACTCTTAAAACGTCGGGAAAACTGCATTGGAGTCGAGGGATGTTACGTAGAAAAATAACGCATGTTTCAGTTTTCTATCGGAATAAGTACAGCTTTTCACAAATGTACCTTTACTTTTTGAATTCCCCTCGTATACCTGTATGTAGATGACTTTGTAAATAAGCTTTACCTATAATGTACTTTTAAAGATATAACAAGGAATGGCTTTTCTAATAGTGCATACGCATGAATAGTGAGTTTCGGCATTAACATCTATTTATAAATAACCTTCTAACCAAGGGTAACGCCACGGTCCAAGCTTGTAACATATATAATTGTAATAACCCACTAGGACATCCCCCCCCCCCCCCCCCCACACACACACACAGGTAAAACCACAAATCGAACGCACAAGTCGCCAAAGTGGCGTGCGGTACGACTTGCACGAGGCCACGGAGCCACACGAAATTATTATCTGTATACGAAATTAAGTTTACGAAACCCTCAGAGCGCAAGTTCTATTCGCAGTTGTCCGGTGTTGGTTTTTTTTTTCAAACTTCGCTTTGCGCTTCGCCTTGGTCCTACTTTTTCGCATGTCACAAGGAGCGCCCCAAGATAGGCACCGCGACTCGATACAATGCGATGCTCTAGTTAACCCTTGGCTTCCGATTAAAATTGCACTTAGGACTACACATAAGTCACTGAAACTTGCCAAGCTGATGTTTTAACGGAGGTAAAGATTTAACGTAAGAACTTCAAAAATTAAAACGTTAAATAGCATCAAAAATATTGACAGCCGTATAGCCGAGCGGTCGCAGGACGTTGGTGTCTGCCCAGGTGTCTCCTAACACCACAGATGACCGCCACTGTTCAGAAATCGGCTCAGCCATATCCACAGATTGGACTGTCCGTAAAATTTTCCCAAGACTCTTCTGTATCGAAGGGAAAGTGTTCTGGGCTGTTGAAACTGGAAACTGCCCGTAAACGGCTTTCGGATGACTGCTAGTGTTCAGAGCTCTGTAAGATCAGTTTTTAAGTGCAACCTTTCGTGTGCTCTTCATTTATTCTGCTCCGAGGCAGTTTCCATTTATCAGCCGCTTCTGAGCCTGAAGCCTATGAGAAGTGTTACCTTGAATGTCACCATTACTGGAGGCATTCAAAAAGAAATTCCCTTTCATCGGCATGGGTCCAAAATTAAGCATTAGAAAAGAGTGAAAAAGAAAGCCAGACGTATTGTCTGCAGCAGAAACCCTAACCATGAGTCACATAGGCCAGATTGAAGAGTTAGAAGTAACACAAAAAATACAAGAAAAATCATAGAAACAAAATTTCAAAACAGTGTACGTCAAAAATGAAACTTTCAAAGAAAACTCAGATCAAATTCGAAAATGGAGACTAAATTTTTACAGACATTTTCTCCGAAGCAACTCCAATGTAATAATTGACGAATTTTTGATGTTTTCGATAACAGCATAACGAAACGTGATTGGTTTCTGTAAACTGAAAAAGACCTAAAAGAATTGAAAATTAGAGAAAAGTCATTACTCGGTAGAACAACTCAGGTGAACATTAAAGACGAAAAAAATAATGTACCAAGACAAAATAAAGTCGAACTCCATCACCTCGGAAGAGGAGAGGAAGAGGCGGTAAGAGAGAATGGTGAAATAGTGCGACGAAGGAAGGAACAACAGCCAAAGAAATGACTGATTGATCCTACTCCGAAGTGGGTGAAACGAAAGAAGAAAAAGAAGACAGGAAACTTGAACATGGAAAAAACTGCTACTTCATCATTCCATTTCACTCGCTGTAAAATAAGTTTGAAAAGAAAAAGACGAAAAAATGTTACACGTGGAGTGCGTACACCCATTTAAATTCCGTGGACTCGAGTTTCTGCGCTTTCTGTAATTTTTCATGGCCGATAAACGGGATCCGGCCGGGGTGGCCGAGCTGTCCTAGGCACTTTAGTCCGGAACCGCTCGACTGCTACGGCCGCAGGTTCGAATCCTGCCTCGGGCATGGATGTGTGTGATGTCCTTAGGTTAGTTAGGTTTAAGTAGTTCTAAGTTCTAGGGGACTGATGGACCACAGATGTTAAGTCCCATAGTGCTCAGAGCCATTTTTGAACCAGCGCATCATCACTGGCCATTTGGAATCTCGCGTTCGTCCAGGCAACACACACAGAACCACTAAACAAATTATGGCAAAAATTAACAACACGGCCAGCCTGAGGCTGATGTCGATATAGCTTGCCACCCTGCAGTGGGTGGCACCTCAGGTACGCTAGTGTGTTTTATTTACAATAGATACATTTCCATTAAATTCTGTAATCTTTAATTAGTTAAAGAATGCACTGACAATTTTACACAATACCGTTATTATTCAGAAATAATTACATACAAGTCCTATTCCTGTTTTGATCCGATAAAACCACCTCCGTTACATTTGGCAAGTAAGTGAGATGCAGATAATGTCTGAAGTAGATGCACTCGTTAGTACTTATCACTGTCCTTCGTTTCGCTGCGACGGGGATACGCGAACATACCACGTTGCAGTTCGTCGTGGCGCTAGCAATCGACCAACATGACCGAGAAAACTTTCTCCACCCATAGAGGCTACCGACTGGACCTGCAGCATGGTGCGCCCAGCAGCGTGTAATATAACACGGGTAGTTGGAAGCTGTAGGCGGGAGCTCGCGTTTCTCTCGCGTGTAGACAAGGTGGCTTCCGGAAGAGTTGCGGCCGACCGCCGGAATACAGCCCACCCTCAGAGACTTCTCCTAACCTTAGGAGATAATCTCACATACATGTTCTCTCCACTTCGGCTAATTACTCGCCTCTGGCGTCTCCATATCGAAAAAGATTCAGATCATAGTTTACCCTCGTCCATTATCGGGCGAAAAGTCGCTATGTCGTTAGACTCCAGGATCGGTCATCAGCAAGAATCATAAGAATCGAGCAGTAAACAGTCGGATAAAAAGTGGACATTAATATGGAGTTTGTCCACCTTTCCCCTACAGGACGGCTTGAACTCTGCTGGGAAAGCTTCAGTGAGGTGTCGGAAAGTCTGCGGAGGAATGGCAACGTATTCATCCTCAAGAACCGAACGCAGAGGGGATAGTATGGCGAACGCTGGGGCTGAAGCGGAATAGAGTTGTAACTCAGCCCAAAAGTGTTGCATTTGGTCCAGGTTGTGACTCTGCTGGGCAGGCCAGTCCTTTTCAGGAATGTTATTGTCCACAAACTATTGCCTGACACTACTGTTCCACGACGGTGTACATTGCTATACGCAAGCAATCACGGCTACCGAACTGTTCCTCTGCTGGACGCACAACGCAGTGCTAAAAAATGTGTTCATAACCTACAGGATTTAGCAGTTTCTTAAGCACAGTGAAGAGGCACATGCCAACCCCAAAAAAATCCCCCATATCGTAAAACCACCCTGCTCCATACGTCATTGTTCTCATTACACATGACAGGTAACATTCTCTAGACATTCATCAAACTCACCCTTCCATCGGATTACCACAGGGCTTAGCGCGATTCATCTCTCCAAATTACTCATTTCCAGCAATCCACTGTTCTTTGTTGCTTAGGACTCACTAAAGAAATGTGAGGCTTACGAGCAGTTCATGTTGGATAGCAATAGTCATACAAACATTTAAAACATAAATTCTTATTGCACTATGGGCAAAATAACGCAGAGGAGGCTTTAAAAGAAAAGTTGTTATAAGTAGAACGAAATTCAAGCGAAACGAGAAGTAAAATACTGAATGCAGTAAGATGGACGAAAATATAAGATGATAAAATGGAAGAATTAAATCGAAGTTAAAATAACAGTAATCAAAATCGCATGAACGAAGATTCCAACTGGAGAAAAGACTAATTCGAAGAAAAATCGGAGCAAATGATGTATTTCATATGATAGGTAATATGACGTGCTAAATGAAAAGAAAAACTATATTTAACCAAGTTAGTGAATAAAAATAATGAGAAAAGTCATTTCGATAAAGATTTTTTTACTAGGCTAGATTAGAAGCGACAACCTTTTGCTTATTAAGTTAGTACCTTAACCATCAGGCTATTCAAGCAGCCTTAACCGTTACTGTTTTTAAACCTATAGCGCATCACGCGGAATTAAGATATATTTTTCTCGATTAGTCGCAAACTAGGACCCACTAGGGTGAATGGCTGTAGGGTGTGTGTCCTTTGACTTTGACCTACATCGCCGCACAAATTTTCAGCAAGCCGATCTCGGCGCTGGGACCTCTCCTCGCCAGTTGAACTGCCGCTGGCGTCCTGTTACGCTGCAGGGGAACATGGGGGCAGTGGCCGGTCCCGAAATGGAGCGTGTCAGCCGGGCGCCGCCGTGACCTTAGGCCGGGGTCACGCGCCGGACTCTTCCGTGTCTGCCTGCAGGAGCAGGGCCAGCATCGGCCGCTGCAAATATCTAAACTTAGTGCAATACCTTAAACAGCAGCTAGGGTCCAATCCTTCCCGCATAAAATTGCCGAACCCGCTTTCGCAGCTACTAAGACACTGCAGCTTTCAGAAAGAACCGGACTCGAAATCCTCTCCGTGGTTTCCTTCACCAGAAACGAACAATTTCCCCATCCACATTTAATACCAGCCTAGGTTTTCAGATACGTCGGTGTACTTCGGAATTTAAAATCTATCCATTCTTTTTCGGTACAGGAGGCTAGCACTGAAAAATTCTACAAATTCGGGGGTATCGAACCATTTACTTTTTTTTTTCTGGAAATCGGTTCCCTCTTAAGAATTGTTTATTACCTCAACTGAATTGTTTCCTACAAAATATTAGCTGTGCTTAGAATTACAGAGGTCGGCGGAAGAAAGTCCTGATGTGCAGTTGAGTAAGGATTAGTCTAGCGTGAATCAATTTTCGAAGAAGCATATGCTGGCAACAAGTACGCAGTTCATTATGTACCACTGGAAGATATTATCTGCTACATAATTTCTATTTTTGGCTGGCCATTGTGGCCGAGCGGTTCAAGGCGCTGCAGTCTGCAACCCCGCGACCGCTACGGTCGCAGGTTCGAATCCTGCCTCGGGCATGGATGTGTGTGATGTCCTTAGGTTAGTTAGGTTTAAGTAGTTTTAAGTTCTAGGGGACTGCTTACCACAGATGTTAAGTCCTATAGTGCTCAGAGCCATTTGAACCATTTTTTTTTTAAATTTTTGTCTTTGAACTTACTCAAACACAGCGCTGACCAATTTGAAACAAGCTCTTAAGGGTTTTCACTTTCTTCCGCTGACCTGAATTCCCGTTTTCAATATTCTAGTAATAAAACTAACGATTTCGTGTTATCCAGAACTAAGCAGTGGTACTTTACTGGGAGCTGAGTGGATATTTTCCTTTGACTATTACTGATAAGCACGCCATCTGCTTAATGTCGTACATATAATTAAGATTATCGGGCAAGAGATATGGAGTTTTACTATGACTGGAAAGGTCGTATGAGGACTAGAACATTTCTCAAACCGAAGGCAATAAAAGTAGAAAGATTTTTATCCATATTAGCCGATTAGTGTTCTGTGACTGTTAGTAAATAACATTATTAAATAGTGTTCCTAATATGTTGATTTATCAAGGTTTTTACAGTTTCTTAGCATTTGCCCCTTGCATGAAGGTCCACTGGGTGCATATGTTCTCGATCTAAGTAAGTCACGGCGAATCAACAAATTAGCGAAAGTCAAGTTAATAATTTTGGTCGCGTAAATAATATATAAATGATTGTATGCATATATAGAAACCATCAGCAACCAGTTGCATAAGAGATTTTATTTCCTTAATCAGTTTTAAGCACTTACTGCCCTTCTTCAAAAGGTTATAGCTGTCGCATTATTTGCGTGCGTCAGCGGTAAGATGGATGCAGCATACTCTGGTGGTCGTGTCAGTTGTATGCTTTGGTGCCTGACAACGAGCGCTTAGTGCCTCGAAACGCGTCTCTGCATCAAGGAGAGAAGGAAGTCGGCTGCTCGGCGGAGTAAAAAGAGGGAAGTACAGATTGCCCCCAAACAAATACGAGTAATGGCTGTATTCTAACTGATTTGGGTTCTAGTAACTTTGCTTGTCTGACTTCCTTGGGACTATGCTCAAATTTGCTGGCAGGACGTCCACAGAGTCGCAAGCATGTGTAAAGGTCTCGTACGGACGTAACTTTTTCAGTGGACATTTAGCAATTGGTTCAGTTGTATACGCTGTAGATACCGCTTAAGTAGCAGTACTCCATTACGAAGACGGGCAGTGGCGGAGAAGGAGCAGGCGCCAGTGCGAGGAGACAGGGCATCATGACCCATTCCCGCCCTCCCCCCCCCCCCCCCCCCAAAGTAGAATAATTCTATTTTTACGTACGCCAAATTTCAAAGAACTTTCAGAAACAGTTTCCATACACGCAGAGGCACATATTCGTAGACTCACAGTGCTTGATGCCAACAAATCTGACGCCGTTCGTGAGCCACGACTGGAACCGATAAACAACAGGAAGTTGGTTGAGGAAGACGGAAAACGAAAGGACTTTCCATTAGCAAAACATACAAAAACCGTAAACTTACTTCCCAAACTTAGGCAGAAACGACTGAAACAGCATTCCTCGCATTTACCCTCTCGCACACCTGTGCTCATAAAAAAAAATAAAAAAAATATTCAAATGTGCGTGACATCTTATGGGACTTAACTGCTAAGGTCATCAGTCCCTAAGCTTACACACCACGTAACCTAAATTACCCTAAGGTCACACACACACACACACACACACACACACACACACACACACCAGAGGGAGGATTCGAAACTCCGCCGGGACCAGCCGCACAGTCCATTACTGGCAGCGCCTTAGACTTTTTTTCCTCGGCTAATCCCGCGCGGCTGTGCTCATAATCGCAGCTGTAGTAGTAGTAGTGACTGTACACTTCACTCTTACATTGTGTAAATTACGAGGTTTTCAGTTGACTTGACACGCGGACTTGTCAAATTTTCGGATGAATGCTTTGCCAATGCTTTATTTCTCGTAGTTCCTGTTTCTTGGACGATATGTTAAAAGCGATCTGCTGGGTACCGATGAAAGCAAAATTTTATTACTATATTAAAATATTTTTCTTGTAATAAAATAATTGTATTAAGACTTTATGTATACTTCATCATTATGATAAGAAACTTCGGCATGTGTAGCACATTCAAAGTGGAGGCGGAAGCAAATATATTTCGGTTGAGGGAGGGGGGAGGAGGAGTTGGGAGAGACAGTAACAAACTGAGATGCCCTCCCCCCGAAAAGCGAACTCTGGACTCTCACCTTGGAAGAGCAATACGCCAGACCTCCCGCTCGCTGCAGTTTTTGCGTGCCAGGCCGCTCTGCCCACGTGTGGGGTCGGCCCAGCTTATTTGCGTCGCTTCGCGCCGGTGGCGCCTCTGGCGGTCCCCCACGCAGACAGTAGCTGCTGCCGCGCCACTGCCTCACCCCATTGTCAGTCAATCACACGCGGTCGCCTAACCTCCACAAATGCTGCGCGTCTTACAATTAGTCGACCGCAACATTGTTACGCCTGGGAGTGAGCGCGCTTCTTAAAATCATTCATAATACAATGCGCTTTTCTTAGTCACCATAGTACTTGTTTACAATCGTAATCCCCGCGTGTTTCCGATAACGTGCAATAATATTGTTACAGGCCGTCTCGCCTCCGGACTGTAACAGGGTTTTTGCGCTCCGTCTTCAGGCCACGAGTGGCCTACCGGGACCATCCGACCGCCGTGTCATCCTCGTGGGGGTTGCGGATAGGAGGGGCGTGGGGTCAGCGCACCGCTCTCCCGGTCGTAAGATGCTATTCTTGACCGAAGTCGCTACTGTTCGGTCGAGTAGCTCCTCAATTGGCATCACGAGGCTGAGTGCACCCCGAAAAATGGCAACAACGCATGGCGGCCTGGATGGTCACCCGTCCAAGCGCCGACCACGTCCTACAGCGGTTAACTTCGAAGATTTACTCTTCTAAAAACTAATCGCGTGTCTTAATCACCTTTTTCCAACAACCTAACGCTTTTCGACTTTCCGTCTTTCAAAGGCTACAAATACAACACGTAACTGGTATCAGAAGATATAAAAATAAGGTACATTTCACTAATGATAGACATAGTACAAAGAGTAGAATAAGACTTACCAGTCTTGAGTCAGTCACATAAAATTGTTCACTAGATGCTTTCTATCGCTTCAACATTCTCGATCACGAGACAAGTGCAAACTGCTAACAAGGGAAAATACTGGAAGCCAAGTGGACGAAACTGCTAGGCGCCGCTTTTTTTTTTTACATATTAAAAAAATCCTGTAAAACTGTTTGTAATACTCAGACTACAAATGGTTATAAAATGGCATATTTAAATAAAATAACACGAAAGCGTTGTGAAACAGCTATAGCAGCGATGTTGCCAGTAGTTTTCAACTTGTGCCATGCAGCGTGAAACGCTAATTACGTCCGCTTCTGCATCGTGTTACGTTTCCGCGTCAGACCCAGTTCCTTATTCTGATATTCCCTCACTCCCATGCTCATTTTTTCAGCGGAACAATTGCCAGATTCGAATTTCGCCTGAGACAGCGATTTAATTTCCTATTGGCAGCGACACAGAGTAAGGGCAATTTTTCACGAGTTCCGCGAGGTAGAGGTTTCGCCTTTATCAGTCTTCTTTGTTAACAGTATCATGTCTGTAATGCTGGTACACATTTAAGACCGCGGCACAGTGCTTTGTCACTTCGCTAGGGGAGCTAAGCAATATGGTGCAGCCGATTGACAAGTAAACTAATGTGCGGTAATTCGTTTTCGGCAGCAGCGAGAACGTTGCAAGTGTCAGGTCTTGCCACATGACATTGTCCGCCGGACCAGTCAGATTACTCACATTCGAGTCTGCATATGAGGTCTGATAGCCTCAAAAGGACAGTTTTGTGAGTTGTTGTAAACCGGGAAAAGCTAGGTCCTTCAGATATCCCTCGTGGTTACAGGAGGCAAATCTCGGTTACGCTAGTCTAGTTTAAAAGTGTCTACTGCTGTCTGTAGGAATTAACTGACCCTTAGTGATTGACAAAACTTATTACTGTAGTACGGAAAGTATAGGAATACGCAGGTACTCCCTTCCGTAGGTGAGCGAGAAGTTAAAGACTTAAATGTGCGTCGCTCACTGTCTGTTTTGGCAGAACTGAATAGCATTTCAACTAGTTCTTGTATTACAGGGTCCTCTCTATGTCACAAACGCGACTTTCAGCTGATCAGAAACAAAGACGTCTGATTGTTGACATTCTAGTTATTACTTGTATGTGGTTTCCGTTACTGTGTGCGCCTGCTTAGCTGAGTGGCAATGTGGTTGTCTCCCATGCAGGAGATTTTTCTCCGCTCGCGACTGGGTGTTCTGTTGCCCTCATCATCATTTCATCATCATCACCGGCACGCAAGTCGACCAATGTGGGGTCGACGGAAATAAGACTTGCACTTGGCGGCCGAACTTCCCCGAATAGGGCCTCCCGGCCAACCACTCCATACTTTCATTTCATTTCCGTTACTGTAAAAGTTTCATGTTAAAAGTCCGCACACACAAGAAGATAACATCCATCCCTGCAGTATGACTGACTCTGGGACGTAACGCTTATAAGCAAGTCATTACTGTGGGGAAATTGAGACTAGTAAACATTACAGCGAAAAGAAATAAAAATTAGGACTAAATTGTCTTAACCCAACACTCCATGAGCGGTTACTGAGCTCCATTAAAGATTCAGAGAATCTGAGACGAGGAGATCATGATGATGAAAGTGTTGCTTACCAGAGACTGAGAAAATGTGTGGGGAATCTCTTGCAAATATGAAATGTACTTTTTCTGGAGTTAGAGATTTTATTTTCAATATTTTATTTTCAAATTTATGTATTGTATCTTAAGGAGCGAGAGACCGAAAATTCACTGTAAACATGATAAATTTGTATGCAATTGTAAATGTAACTGGCCATATAGCTGGATAGCTAGAAGCCGAATAACTAAGAAAATGGATGAATAATCTGTATTGAGTTTGTTTTATTTTGCAATGAATCTACTCGTATTTAGGGGTTCCCCGGTAGAGTAATCGCTCCTGTACTTTTTTCGAAAATCTAATCAATCCGATCCCTGTTGGTACAAGATGAATTCCCTCTTCGCCATCTTCACCTTTCTTACGCGCAACTCAAGCCTGTTCTGATCTGTGAAACGATCTACCTGAATAATACATTTACTGTTGAGGACTGCTTCGATATAGACATGGTCGTGTTTTGTTTGGAGTGCGAGTTACACAGTGAATTGAGCATGGCGGAAGTGTGACGCCTAGAGCGCCTTGTGTAGTTAGTTTGGAATTCGAACGTGAGCGGATGGCTACGTGAAGCGCTCCAACGTAGGTACGAGTTAGGTACAAAAAAGGTTGATAAGATGGACCATTTCTGTAGTTTAATGTTTCGTAGACAGCGATGTTCACAATAAAGCGCGCTAGTTCAGGGAAACAACAGCGTAGAGTAAGTGGCACATTACATCTAAACCGACCAGTCTTAATGGTGCCAGCATGTGAGGAAGGCGGAAGAAAGGGACTCCAATATCGACCATTAAGAAAGGAAGACTGTATCATCCACTACATGGATACTCTGCAAATAACTGCCTGGCAGAAGTTGATGGACAATTTCATTAGGGAAAGGAAGCTCATTAAATACTGCTGAGTAGTGACGACGATGACGATGACGACGATGACGATGAGGATGACGACGATGACGATGAGGACGACGACGATGACGATGAGGACGACGACGACGACGACGACGACGACGACGAATGCTCATGCATTTAGAGTAATCGCCGCCGCTGCTTCATTTGTGTTTCTTTATTTCATTTTTCATTGTAACAGCATTTACTTTGCGATTTTAAGATTAGAACCCCAACGAACAATTAAGGCGTTCGCAATGAGGCTTATTGTTACAAGGTATTGTTTGTATGGATTGCTATACTTTATCGAGTGTTAGTAATCTAAAATTGTTTGAGTTTCATCATCACAAGATACTTTAAAGAGACTTAGATTTATAATTCAGTTCGAAGATGTGAAGACACCGAGCCACAGCAGTCTCAATATATACCGGGAGATCAAAAAGTCAGTATAAATTTGAAAACTTACAAACTACGGAATAATGTAGATAGAGAAATAAAAATTGACACACATGCTTGGAATGACATGAGGTTTAATTAGAACAAAAAAAAACCATATTGCCAGACGCGTGAAAGATCTCTTGTGCGCGCCATTTGGTGATGATCACGTGCTCAGCCGCCACTTTCGTAATGGTTGGCCTCCCAGGTCCCCAGACCTCAATCCGTGCGATTATTGGTTTTGGGGTTACCTGAAGTCGCAAGTGTATCGTGATCGACCGACATCTCTAGGGATGCTGAAAGACAACATCAGACGCCAATGCATCACCATAACTCCGGACATGCTTTAGAGTGCTGTTCACAACATGATTCCTCGACTGAAGCTATTGTTAAGGAGTGATGGTGGAAATATTGAGCATTTCCTGTAAAGAACATCATCTTTGCTTTTTCTTACTTTGTTATGCTAATTATTGCTATTCTGATCAGTCGGACAATTTTTGAACTTTTGTATTTTTTTTCTAATAAAACCCCATGTCATTCCAAGCATGTGTGTCAATTTTTACCTCTCTATCTACATTATTCCGTGGTTTACTAAGTTTTCAAATTTATACTGACCTTTTGATTACCCGGTACTAGCGGACTCCACAGGTGTAAAGGTGCAACAGATACCAGAAGAAGAAACGGTCTGTAGTCATTTTGTTGCAACTGGTTGTTCGCCCACAGTGTCGATTTAGTGATAGGTTATTATTTACCAGTAAACCCCTCATTCTTCAAAGAAATGAACTGCCATGCATAAAACAGATTAAAACCTCTGATTACTTCATAAGTGAGCTAACTTGTTTAATAAGCATGTAAGCGAGAAACGGTTTAGAAAAGGTTTGAAATTATGGTTGAAGTTGGTTCGAAGTCGCTAAGTGCTATCACTCTCAAGAGGTGATGAATGGAGTCCCGACACTGCTCACCACGCACTGCAGTGAGAGCATGCCGCCTTGACACCACCTCGGCATCCTAATGAGCACTTAGCTCGGGGTGGGGGAGACGTATTGAGCCAGTCGACCGTAAACAACAGCCCTGTCCAATTGAGGCGTGGTGCTAATGTTCCTGCGGCAATTACTCTTTCCGCCTCCGCGCCGAGCGAGCAAATGAGTATAATACCGCACGTGTGGGGGCTGGACAGGGGCGCCTCTGGCGGCCGCTGTGTCAAGCAGCCGCTGTGACGTCACAGGTACTTGCTATACAGGTTGCGGGCCGCCTGCCAATAGGTGCGCCCCACTGTCTGATCGCCGGCGCAGGTCCGGAAGGACACTTTTCCTGTTCGCCCGTGTCTGCCAGCTCAGTTAGAGACTCCATCGTGCGCCAAATTACAATAACAATCTCTGCATCGTGCTTGGTGTCAGACACAGCGCTGTCGAAAGGGTACTGAACTGCAGGAGGCGGCGGTTAAGTATAATTATTTCCAAAATTTTGACCTAGCATTCGGAAACTGAAGCAGCATCAAATTAAGAGTAGCGAAAATGGTGCCAAATCTAAAGTCTTGCTTTCGGCAGTTCAGCCACACGCGACTATTATTATTATTATTATTATTATTATTATTAGTGCTGCATCAGTAAATTAGCGTACAGTTTCTACACTTAAATTACCAAAATTGTGTCAGTCTCTGCGTCAGTGACCTGCATTAAAACAGCAAACTTAGATGGTTAACCATCCGTTGTGTGGGTATGTTAAGGTCGGTGCGCTCCTTAATGGTATTCGCAAGGAGTACTTTCTGCCTCCTCCTCCTCCTCCTCCCCCCCTCTCTCTCTCTCTCTCTCTCTCTCTCTCTCTCTCTCTCTCTCTCTCTCTCTCTCTCTCTCTCTCTCTCTCTCTCACATAATCTCCGCTAAGAACAGTAGTACCTGCCACACCTCATATGCAAGCCATCGTTGTGGTTCAAATGGCTCTGAGCACTATGGGACATCACATACATCCATGCCCGAGGCAGGATTCGAAGCTGCGACCGTAGCGGTCGCGCGGTTCCAGACTGAAGTGCCTAGAACCGCTCGGCCACTCCGGCCGGCCATCGTTGTGGTTTCGGCTGAAGTGGGAACGTTTACCATGCATTATAATTTTCTTTCACATGCTATTACGCACATTTTGAAAGCTACCCTGACCCTTAAAAAATGCTGCACTCATGATCCCTAATTTTAAAAAAAATTAGTCCGATGTACCATGAAAAATCGTTAACCGGAAAAAAATGAATACGTAAGAAGGTTGTTTGCAACTGCGGCCGAACTAGAGGTATGTCAGCAGAATACACGACTTTGCCGTTACTTTCCTCTGGACTGTCTTTCCGTTCAGTTTACTTCTTGTACAAATAATTAAGCTACTAAATAAATGTACCAAAATAATTGCGGTACAGCCCATTTAGCACCAGAAAAGAATGTTACAACCATTTTCTAAATGTACTGACGGAAAAAACAAAACACACAAATGTGGAGTAATGAAATTTTGGGAGTCAGTTTGTCTAGGTAACATATGTACGTGATTAACAACGCAAGATCACAGGTTAATGCAAGCGCGCGAGATACGCCATTGCAAATGTGAAATACTGGTACACGAATAACCGATGTACCCGCTAGAAAGGTGAATGCATCCATTAAAACGTGCATGCACTGTGTTGTACTGGTATCAGTTTGTGGAATGGAGTTCCATGTCTGTTGCACATCTACATCTACATACCTATTCCGCAATCCACCATACGGTGCGTGGCGGAGGGTACCTCGTACCACAACTAGCATCTTCTCTCCCTGTTCCACTCCTAAACAGAAAGAGAGGAAAAATGACTGCCTATATGCCTCTGTACAGCCCTAATCTCTTATCTTAGTGGTCTTTCCCCGAAATGTAAGTTGGTGGAAGCAAAATTGTACTGCAGTCACTCAAATGTTGGTTCTCTAAATTTCCTCAGTAGTGATTCACAAAAAGAACGCCTCCTTACCTCCAGAGACTCCCACCCGAGTTCCTGAAGCATTTCCGTAACACTGGCGTGATGATTAAACCTACCACTAACAAATCTAGCAGCCTACCTCTGAATTGCTTCTATGTACTCCCTCAATCCGACCTGATAGGGATCCCAAACGCTCGAGCAGTACTCAAGAATAGGTCGTATTAGTGTTTTATAAGCGGTCTCCTTTACAGATCAACCACATCTTCCCAAAATTCTACCAGTGAACCGAAGACGACTATCCGCCTTCCCCATAACTGCCATTACATGCTTGTCCCACATCATATCGCTCTGCAATGTTACGCCCAAATATTTAATCGACGTGACTGTCAAGCGCTACACTACTAATGGAGTATTCAAACATTACAGGATTCTTTTTCCTATTCATCTGCATTAATTTACATTTATCTGTATTTACAGTTTGCTGCCATTCTTTACAACAATCACAAATCCTGTCCAAGTCATCTTGTATCTTGCTACAGTCACTCAACGGCGACAGCTTCCCGTACGCCACAGCATCATCAGCAAACAGCCGCGCATTGCTCTCCAACCTATCCAAAAGATAATTTATGTAGATAGAAAACAACAGTGGACCTACTACACTTCCCTTGGTCAAAACATGGACCGTTATTGGTGGTTGCAGATGACACAGGAGTCGTCGTGCTATGAAGTCCGATATGTGCTCGACTCGAGACAGATCTGCTGATGGAGCAGGCATTGGCAGCATGTAGACACTCTGTAGAGCACGTTGTGTTACAACAGCAGTGTATCGAGTGAACTTTATCCTGTTGGAAAAATCTCCCTGGAGTACTGTTGATGAATGACAGCACAGCAGGTCGAATCACTGGGTTGACATACAGTTTTGCAGGGAGGGTGCTTAGGGTAATCATGAGTGTGCTCCTGCTATCGTACAAATTCACACCTCAGACCATAACCCCAGGTGTCGGTCTAGCGTGTGTAGCATGCAGACAAGTTGGTTGCAGGCCCTCGGGCCGCCCCCTAACAACGCCTGGCCATCTCTGGCACAGAGACAGAACCAGCTTTCATCAGAAAACACAAGACCTCTGCCCTCTAGGGAGATCGCACTTGACACACCTAAATTCGGAAATGGCGGTGGTTTGGGGTCAGTGAAACGCACACTATACGGCGTCTGGTTCGGAGCTGTCCTTGGACTAACCAATTTGTAACAGTTCATTGTGTCTCTGTGCCGCCAACTGGTGCTCAAATTGCTACTGCAGATGCAGTACAATACATCATAGATATACGCCGAACACGATAATCTTCCCCTTCCCATGACGGCAGCCTGGGTCGGCTCTCCCGATCGCTGTCCGCGTTCGTTCCTTTCTCGCGTCTTTTCCCCTTCCTCCATCCTTCCGGCCCTCTTCTTCTACCCCTCCTTGGTCCCTCCCTCCCTCGCTTGCGGCTTTGCTTGGCTTTGTCCTGCGACTGCAAGTCCTCCGTTCCACCTGCCAGTCTTCAACAATTCCTGGCTCTTCTTGCCTCGTTTCGCGATGCAGATGTAGTCTACACCGATGATTCTGTGGTCGATGGACGTAATGGGTTTGCTTTCATCCACGGCGACTACGTTGAGCAGCATTCCCTGCCTTGTGGGAGCAGTGTTTTCACTGCGGAGCTGGTCGCTCTTTATTGTGCACTCGCTCACCTTTCCTCCTGCCCTGGGAAGTCATTTGTCATATGCAGTTACTCCCTGAGTGGATTGCAAGCACTCGGCCAGTGTTTTTTCTCGGGACCCTTTGGTGCGCGGTATTCAAGATGCTGCGTTTGCTCTCGCCGAGTGTGGTCGTTCAGCGACGTTTGTGTGGACCCCGGGCCACATCGGCATTCCAGGAAACTAACGTGTCGACCGGTTGGCCAAGCAGGCCACCATTTCGTCACCCCTGGAGCTTGGTCTCGTGGGAAGAGACCTCCGGTCATCCCTACATCGCAAGGTCCGCGATGTATGGAGCTCTGAATGGTCTGTCTTGAACACACCAAATAAGCTCCGCACGGTCAAGTCGTCCACGGCCGTATGGAACTTATCCTTGAGGGGCCCACGTCGTCGAATTGCACATACGCGGTTGACCGACAGCTATCTCCTCCATCGTGAGAACCCGCCCAAGTGTCGCTGTGATGCGGGACAGTGGTCCGTCTTCTGATGGACTGCCCCCTTTCAGCCCCCTTGCGGCTGTCCTTTAATTTACCAGCTGCACTTCCTTTAATTCTAGGTGACGCCTCTATAGCTGACTCAGTTTTACGTTTTATCCGTGCAGCTGGGTTTTATCACTCACTCTAGTGTGGGCGCTCTCGTATGATTTCTGAGCTACACCCGCTCCAGCGACTTTTTATTGTGACGTGGATACCAAAATAGTGTCTTTTATGGTAACAAGTTGTGTTGGTACCTGTACTAACGCTTTCCAGCGGGAGGTTCTTCGTTTGTAGTTACGTGGTTGACCTTTTACCTGACCATCAACCACTGTAGTCTGTTTTACTAGTCAACTATTTGCTCTGCTCCTTTTAAGTGTCCTCTATTTTGTGTTACTGCGATGTTCATTTTAGCTCTGTACCCCTTGGTGTTCCCTCCCTGTGGATGCAGAGGTTACGCTTTTACTGTATAGGCCTTTTACAAGTATGTCTGTTTGGAACAGGGGATTGATGACCTCGATGTTTAGCCCCCATCAAACCCCAAAACCGACCGACCGACCGACCAACCAACCTCTTGGTAATGCCCGTGGCCGTCCGGATCCCGGTGCCGGATATACGTGCAGTATCGCTGAAGAAACATCCAGATTCTCTTAGCCCAGTTACACAACCTCGTTGAAACAGTGAGGTGTTGATAATGACATCCCTGTCTACTCGAAGGCATTCTTGACTAACATCACCTCACCAAGGTTACAGCGTGTATTTAAAGAAATACCTAATTTGCATCCTAATAGTGGCGCTCCTAGCACCACTGTTTTGCAACTGGCGCAAAATCTTAGTAGATGTTATCTTCCAGATGTAGAAACACGCCTACAAATTTTCTATATGTCGCACAACTCCTTCTTGGTGTCGTAATATTTTCTTCGTGTCAGTGTAAACAGTTGTATCCCAATTGGAAGCTTTGTCTAGTTCGTGTAAGGTTAAGACTTTCGCTGCGGCTCATTTCCAGTGACAGCAGGCAGTTGACGCGGAGCTTTATGTCTTGCCCAGCCCACAGCAGCCGCGGGGAGGGAAGGGGGGCGGGGGTTGCTAAACGGCGAGGTTTCTCTGTCCTGGTCTGTGGTTACCGACAACGTGACGTCATAAAGAGCGCGGCCGCCGACGTCTTTTACGGCCCGGCCCTTTACTGCGCCTCGTGTCTCGTCAATCATTCACACAGTGTCCGCATCAGCAAGGCTTTGTCCTTTTATTAAAGGTGTGGCTAAGTGCGAGACACCGTTCACACTGTAATTCGTTGTACTTTTATTGCAAGTGATGGACTTGGAGCAAACTTAACAGGCCGTAGCTGTCTACATTTTCTGTGGTTGTGCCTATTCTTACGCGAGCTTCCCGCCAGTGTGTAGAGATACCATCTTTATCTCATCGATCAAAGAAACCAGCCGATTATGAGAATACATCATTTTTGCAAGGCGCCTGTCTGATGTATGATCATTTCTCCTGTTGTCCATTTCGGTCTGGCGACCAGTTTGAAGAGGTTATTTATATGATAACGAAGTAATAAAACCTAAAAATGTATTTAAACAAATTCACACACTAAAATCCATATTAGACTAAATATCAAGTCCCGTAAATTACGTTATAATTAAAATAACAATAGATGTTTCAGATGTTTGTCATAATCATGGCTGTACACAGGAATTATATAAAACAGGAATGGCAACCACCTGGCTCGTAGATTGTTTCATTTCAACTGACACGTACTAAGGCATGTGTTCTTAGTATGTAAATTGTACTTTCTTTAAATTCTTTCTTAAAAAATTATATATTAGTTTGTTGCGATGTTGCAGAAACACTTAAAATGCAGTAAATTACCAAATCTCTCGGTCTTCTGGAAGAAAAAAGTTGCCTTTCCGTTAAAAAAATGCGACTGCAATGTCAACTAAAATGAAAATATTAATCATTTGTAACCGCCAAGACGTCAGAACAAGTTCTGAGAAAAGTGAGCCGAGCGGTTCTAGGCGCTTCAGTCTGGAACCGCGCGACCGCTACGGTGGCAGGTTCGAATCCTGCCGCGGGCATGGATGTGCGTGATGTCCTTAGGTTAGTTGGGTTCAAGTAGTTCTAAGTTCTAGTCCCATAGTGGTCAGAGCCATTTGAACCATTTCATGCGGAAGACCCGCACCGCTGACTAGGCAAGGTCTTAGCGGAGATGGTTTGCCATTGCCTTCCTCCGACCGTAATGGGTTTGAATGATGATGACGACGACGACGACGACACAACAACACCCAGTTATCTCGAGACAGAGAAAATTCCTGATCCCGCCTGGAATCGAACCCGGGACCACGTGTGCGGGAAGCAAAGGAAGAGTAATGATATGAGTCTGTAATATCTGGATCAGCCTGACTTCGTAATTTGCATAGTTTCGCGCAATAGTTCAAAGACACTAGCCGTTTTCTTGTTGCAAAGGTCATGGACGAGGCGAAGATAGAATTGTGTAGAATTACGACGCGGAACCATTTTGTACAGAAACTAATGGTGCCTTAACTTCATCGAAATATATCCGAGTAAAAAAGGGACAAAATTCTTTGCCCAAAGCAGAACTTATTCAAAATCAAATTGTCCACTTAATATCTGTCTCGATCAGTCGAAATTAATGCTGGCGCCTAGCTACCTGACAAGTGCGTCATGCCAGAGTGTTGCTACAAGGTACTAAGTGCCGATTAGCTGGAAATGATTTGTTTCAACTGTCTTTCAAATTTTCTCTCGAGGGCCACCTAGCATTATAACACGGATTTAGTAGACAATCAAGCTCGTGCCCTTGAAAGATAATCAAATTCAGAAAACCCTTTCAGGGATTGTTCACTTAAACAAGCCAGATTTCAGTCCCCATCGATACAAGAACGTACAGTGATGTTTAGAGTGAAGTTTAGAGTGAATTTCTGCGAGTACATGCAAAAAACATGTGCCACGTTACACTGCTTGTGGTGCGATTCAAGTTGGAATTCGTGGCAAAGCCACTGACGTGTCAAACATCTTTAGCTTGCAACGCTTGCAGCTCAGGAACGGTTGCAACGGAAGGAGGTGTCACACATTGTTTCGCCGTTCGCGGAACTGCGGGCACCAGCGCTTTAAATGAGCCACAGAGTGGCGAACTTCCGCTGACGCACCGCGAAAAGCGTTGCAGCCCACCGGCTGGGACCGCGCGCCCGTTCGTAGAAGAGCACGCTGGGCTGCTACCGACAGCATCCGATTGTGGCCGGACACTCCCGAAGTGACTGAAACGTTGCACGAGACTTACTGCCTCCCCAATCAAGTGGTCAGCGTTACAAGTTACTAACCCAGCACTCCTTGTACGATGCCCGGTGACCACTTTAGATTTTTCTGTTGTGGAACGGTCTGGTACCGGCTGCACTCAATCAAGCGAGACCAAATAAAAAATCCGTGATCAAATAAGCAGCGAATGTTCTAATTGTTTCATTCCGTCCCTGATGCAGATGGCGGGCCAGTTTTCGAACAGACTGATGGGGTCATTTAGGTCGAAGTCACGCCTTTATGCTGTGGTGGCACTGTTTATTTATTAAGGATTGGGATTTAGGCTATTATTACATTATGAATATAGGTTATCTCTTGGCTGTACCAGGGAGAAAATTAAAAACCGTAAGACTTTCGTCCTAAGAGCCAAAGAAAAACATCCCTAAAAAAAAGAAGACATTGAGGGTTTATATACGTTAGACCATTTTTGTTCCTGATTGTTTTTTATAATGTTTTAAAATATCATTTTCTTGTAGATTTGCCTGTATACTAAAGCTCCAAAGAAACTGGTATAGGCACGCGTGTTGAAATACGTAAACATTCGGAATAAGATGCTGCGGTCGGCAACGCCTATATTAGACGAAAAGTGTCCGGCGCAGCTGTTAGATCGGTTACTCCTGATACAATGGCAGGTTATCAAGATTTAAGTGAGTTTGAACGTGGTGTTATAGCCGGCACACGAGCGATGTAACACACTATCTCCGGGGGATTTTCCCGTACGACCATTCCACGAGTGCAACGCGAATATCAGGACTCCGGTAGAAGATCAGACACCGCTGCGCCCGGAAAAAGATCCTATAAGAACGGGGCCAACGACGGCTGAAGAGAATCGTTCAACGTGACAGACGTGCAACCCTTCCACAAATTGCTGCAGATTTCGAAGCTGGGCCATCGACGAGTGTCAGCGTGCGAACCATTCAACGAAACACCGATATGGATTTCGGAGCCTAGGGCCCACTCGTGTACCCTTGATAACTGCACGACACAGATTTACGCGTCCCCTGGGCCCGTCAACGCCGACACACCGACATTGGACTGTTGATGACTGGAAGCACGTTGCCCCGTCGGACGAGTCTAGTTTCAAATTGTATAGAGTGGATGGACGTATGGAGACAACCTCATAAATTCATGGACCCTGCATGTCAGCAGGGGACTCCTCGAGGTGGTGGACGCTGTGTAATGGTATGGGGCGTTTGCAGTTGGAGTGATATGGGACCCCTGATGCGTCTAGATACGACTCTGACAGGGTGATACGTACATAAGCATCCTGTCTGATCACCTGCATTCCGACGGGCTTGGGGCATTTCAGCAAGACGGTGCGACATCCCACACGCCCAGAATTGCTACAGGGTGGCTCTAGCAACAATCCTTAGAGTCTTAAACATTTCCGCTGGCCACCAAATTCCCGAGACATGAACATTATTAAGCATGTATGGGTTGCCTTGCAACGTGCTGCTCAGAAGAGATCTCCACCCCCTCGTGTTCTTACGGATTTACGGACAGTCCTGCATGATTCATGGTGTCACTTCCCTCCAGCACTACTCTCGTCATTAGGCGAGTCCATGCTACGTCGCGCTGCGGCAGCTCTGCGTGATCGCGGAGACCCTACACGATACTGGGCAAGTGTGCCGGTTTCCTTGACACTTCAGTGTATTTTCCTGAGGATAGATTGTCTAATTTAACCAAACGTTGTTCGAGTGGATGTACACTGGTATAATTATACAGTTCTCTCCTGCTGGGGGCTTCGATTCAGTCTTGACGCTATTCTTAAAACAGTTCCCTGACTGCTGAAAATTCGTCTTGTGTGCTGAAGCTGCCATCTATATTGGCGCTACATGTTCTAATATAGATCATATAAAAGTACAGTATGAACACATGACATTTTTTTTATTAATTTTAGTTAATTCAGTCTAAACCTTGCTTTGATGATTAAATCATTGATTGCTTACCTGCATGTCATCGTCACGTCGAAGGTGATATCGAAGTATATGATTCATTTACTGAGAGTGATTGTTTTTCCCCATAATGTTAACGTAAAGTCTTCTGCCTTTTGCGGATTGTAATTTGTCATATTTCTGTTATTTTCCATTTGGCAAGCCACGGTTAAACCGTACAGTGGTATACTGTGTTGCTAATCTGTCTCTGTGTAGGCTTTCAGTTGTGGATGCGTGGCACAAGTAAGCCGTATTAGCAGCATAAATGCCTAAGCCTTCACTCCACTTTATTGGCTACGGAATAGGTGATATATATATATAATGTATAAAGGATAAGCGATAACATGGCTCCTAAAGGTACTCTACAGATGTGGTAAAATAGGGTTGATTTGCTCTTTGTGAATACCTATGTTGGTCTGTCATCAAATGAACTTGGTATTACTTTTATCAATTTAACTGGAAAGCCAGGTTTTATTAATTTATGATAAAATCTCGAAAGCCAGACTATATCAAACGAACGTTCAGTCTCCAACATTAGGGCTAAAGCACAGTCTCCAACATTAAGTGCTGGTCTCACGCTATTTGCTAACCAAAAAATTTGATCCGTTGCTGAATGTGATTTTCTAAAACATTCTTCTATAGATGGAATTAATTGTTTATGATCCATAATCTTTTTTATCCTGTTACGTAATGTAGCATCAAAAGTCTTGCCGATAAGGTAGCAACATAATCGTTCCACATGAAAAGGGGTAATTTGGAAGTTCTGTGGTTTTGGAATCACTGTCACCTTGGCTATCTTCAATTATTGCGGTATCTTCTGTTGTTTAAGAACCACGTTAAATAAATTTTGTGCTTCTTGTTAATCCGTCAAGTGATGTGACACACAAGCCGCCGAAATGGCGTCAAGGAGAAAGGCTTGCACGATATTAATTATTGACACGTAGCCTTTTGCCGAACGTACCTTGCCGAACGTAATTTATATTGGTGTGTTCTGTGGGGACAGGTGACAGGAGTTTCGGAAGTAGTCTTGGTTCAGTTATCTAGGAATAGCACTCAACTTTTCACGTTGTATCTTCAAGACTGGAAATGCCAAGAATCGTGTACACGCGCAGTTTCACGCAAAACTAGTAACACACAGTGTCAGAGTATGATTGACCGTGCCACTGGAGGAATCTCTTGAACACCACATTTCTGCGAAGGCGTAAACTTGTACCAGTTTTTTTTTTTCCTAAGGAAGAATCAAGTTCAGAATTCACTTTAGAGTGGAAGAAACCGTCAGAATTGCGCACTCAAGGGAGGTTGGTTTATCAAAACTAATGGTTGTTCATCTCACAGACTGGCTCACTTCCATGTAGTCACAAACTGAAGCATTACGTTATAGCAACATGCCACGATGCTATTTTGGTTAAGTGACGTAATGCCGATATTTACACAGACCACAGATCTGTGCTAATAACCTTCATTTGCGACACTTAACGCTTAGTTCAATCTTCCAGCGGCAACTGTGCGATTATCTACTATGAGCTGGTACAGCATTTGGTACCGTCGTGGTGCTTGCATTCACTAACACGTACAGAAACTTTGCCGATATAATTTATGTAAACACTGACTATAGCACAATTAAAAAAAAAAAAAAGCCGGCCGCGGTGGTCTCGCGGTTCTAGGCGCGCAGTCCGGAACCGTGCGACTGCTACGGTCGCAGGTTCGAATCCTGCCTCGGGCATGGATGTGTGTGATGTCCTTAGGTTAGTTAAGTTTAAGTAGTTCTAAGTTCTAGGGGACTGATGACCACAGCAGTTGAGTCCCAAAGTGCTCAGAGCCATTTGAACCATTTTGAACAATTAAAAAAAATAGCAGTTGAGTGTACCCTTCTCCATCGTTCCTTAAAGTTTATATCATCATCACGGAATCACCATATACAGGGTGAGTCAGGAGGAGAGGTTTGTGTTTTTACAGGTGACAGCATTAGTGATTCTAAACAAAAAAAGCGTGATGTGGACATAGACCTATTCTGAATGGCTTCCGAGATACAACACTTTTAATGTACATTTCAATTTTTTGTGTATTACTCATTGTCATTGTTCACAACGTACCATGGTAGTGTAGAGGAAGTTGAGACGAACATTTTGGTAAAAGACGCTTGCGGTCTATCAACTCGGAAAACTACGTCAAACTGGCCTACAAGAAGTACTTGAGCTACAGTGCATGCGCATCGCGCGAGGTTTCCAATATTCTCACGATGTCTTCGCACAAACTGTTAATCCTAGACAAAAAATACGACTTTTTTGTTGCAAATTTAATTTACTTTAATTGTGTACTGAAATATGTTTACGATGGAACGTGCGGTTTTCGTTTTAAAGAAAAGTACAAAAGTGATATTAAAGTTGTTCTGTCTTGGAACCCATTCGCACTAGGGTGTATGAAATTTTGCCATACACTTTGAGGGAAACTGTAGTTCTATCTGGGTGAGAACTGCGCAAAAAGTCGTGAATAGTGAGCCACCTTTTAGATGTGACAAAAGAACAAACAGTTTTTACATTTGCGTTAGGGTAAGTATTGCGTCCGAGATCTTCATTCACTTCAATGCATTCTTTCTGAAATTCTTATTTCAAGTGAACTCGGTACCGGAAAAATATAAGAGAGTCGTTTTCGAATTTTCTAACAGTTTCACAAGTAGCTACTTCTTATTCACAATCCCCCTTCCCCTCCAGTGCTTGGAATGAGAAGTTACCGGCCCTGCAACCATTGAGTATAGCGACCCCGAAAACTATGGATTCTGTATAAATATCGGTCGTTATCCAATATTTTTATATGTCGCGGCTTTTCACCCCCGTCCTCATCTTTAGGTGTGATTGGGGTATATTATCCCCCACAATATTGTTATACAAATAATGCGGCACATATGTACACAGTTTCTGGCAACGGCCTTGTTGGCGCAATGGATACACCGGTTCCCGTGAGATCACCGAAGTTAAGCGGTGTTGGGCGTGGTCGGCACTTGGCTGGGAGACCATCCAGCCGCCATGCGCTATTGCCATGGCCTCGTGATGCCAATTGAGGAGCTACTCGACCGAATAGTAGCGGCTTCGGTCAAGAATACCACATAACGACCGGGAGAGCGGTGTGCTGACCCCACACCCCCCTATCCGCATCCTCCCCTGAGGATGACACGGCGGTCGGATGGTACCGGTAGACCACTCGTGGCCTGACGACGGAGTGCTTTACGTACACAGTCTGGATGAAACTGAACCAGGCATTTCTCAGTTTTTTTCTGTATTTCCTCTACTCCCTCACCCTTATGGGAAGTATGTGGTTCTAAGTCCCAAAATACTTTTTGCCCGACAGTGACACAATTACCAATTTTGGTTAAAATCGATCCAGCGGTTTAGGAGGAAACAAGAATGTACGTACGCTTGTGCATGCATTATTTTATTATTTTTTTTAATGCACCTGAATGCATTTTCGTCGTGTTAGTATGCGAGATGGTTGTCATATACAGGGTGTTACAAAAAGGTACGGCCAAACTTTCAGGAAACATTCCTCACACACAAAGAAAGAAAATATGTTATGAGGACATGTGGCCGGAAACGCTTACTTTCCATGTTAGAGCTCATTTTATTACTTCTCTTCAAATCACATTAATCATGGAATGTAAACATACAGCAACAGAACGTACCAGCGTGACTTCAAACACTTTGTTACAGGAAATGTTCAAAATGTCCTCCGTTAGCGAGGATGCATGCATTCACCCTCCGTCGCATGGAATCCCTGATGCCCTGATGCCCTGATGCCCTGATGCTGCCCCGGAGAATGGCGTATTGAATCACAGCCGTCCACAATACGAGCACGAAGAGTCTCTACATTTGGTACCGGGGTTGCGTAGACAAGAGCTTTCAAATGCCCCCATAAATGAAAGTCAAGAGGGTTGAGTTCAGGAGAGCGTGGAGGCCATGAAATTGGTCCGCCTCTACCAATCCATCGGTCACCGAATCTGTTGTTGAGAAGCGTACGAACACCTCGACTGAAAGGTGCAGGAGCTCCATCGTGCATGAACCAAATGTTGTGTCGTACTTGTAAAAGCACATGTTTTAGCAGCACAGGTAGAGTATCCCGTATGAAATCATGATAACGTGCTCCATTGAGCGTAGGTGGAAGAAACTAAAATGAGCTCTAACATGGAAATTAAGCGTTTCCGGACACATGTCCACATAACATGTTTTCTTTATATGTGTGTGAGGAATGTTTCCTGAATGTTTGTCCGTACATTTTTGTAACACCCTGTAGATAAACATTCCGGTCTGTGAAGCGAGTGAAGTCGTGTCGAAGCAAAAACATCTGTGAAACGCACAGTGGCAGTCCTCCAAACTGTGTCTTTTGAGTGTAGGGGACTGTTAATGGGTCGTGTCTGTGTTGTAGAACGAGCGAAGGGAGAGAGTGGAAGTCTGTGCCGCCACATAGTCGGTGGACTAATCTGAGTTTACCGACTGCAAGATGAAGCTGTCAGGGGAACTGTAAGATGTCATCCGTAGGCTTCATAGCGCAGTCCGTGTCGACAAGGAAGACCGCCTCGGTGCTTAAGAGCCGGTGGGAGGCTTAATGAGCAGCCATCACACTGCAGTGAGCGTCGTTTCGCACGTGCCTCGTTTTGTGTGTGTTTTAGGTCTTGCGAAACAAACGGCTGTTAAAGCGTGTTGGTAAGAGAGAGCGGGTAAGTTGGTAGCTTTACAGTAGGTAACGCGGCTGCACTATTAAGAAAGGCTGTTGTATTTCTATTAGCGTCCGCTTACGACTGCGGGACCCACTCGCGATTGCAGCCGTAAGCGAAGATGGTGCACTATCCTGTGGTTTGTTCTTGCCATTAGCATGTCTGATGCAGCACGTGCTAGCAAGAAACAGCAAAAGAGGAAAGTATGTCGAGGACGCATGTGACATAACTACTGTACACCAGAAAAGCCTCAAGCGGAAAGATGTGGTACATCATGTCATGCTTACAATACATATGCACGCCTAGTATAACAGACTGAATTATTATTATTATGTAACAGGTGATTGCTACTGTAACTGTTGCGTCATTGTAACTGACTTAACTATTCCAGTCTGGCAAAACTGTGGCGTGGGGAAAGACTACACGTGATGTAAAACATCTTTCCATTTGGATCCTTGCTCGCGCCATTCAGCACAACGATGTAGAGTTCTTGTCTCTGGCTGGCCTCTGATCTGTTCTGCGGGCGTAGGGGAAAATAGCAAATAAAGGTGCATATGGGTCAAGTGAAAAATATGCTGGATAATGCGCCTCTTGGGTCTGTTGTTTCGGAAAAAACTTCCTTTGTCGGTTGAAGCACAGGAGTGCTCTAATTGGCGTTGCGAAATATGAAAATTGTCGCTCACTGGAATCTTCTACCATCATTTGTCATCGCCAGAAGATGGACAATATACTGCCAGAACCCAAAGCAGCGAGATTGTCCACATTACTGATGAACTGTATCGCGTGCCGTGTTTTTGCAGGACTGTTTTTTATCTGGGACTGTATCCTTGCGCTGTGGCAAGTTTCATCGACACCGATCTGCTCATTACAGTTGGCGAGCAGTTTTTCGGCTCTGGCTGAAGGAGAATAAAAGGCAGTCCTTGTCTAGCGTAACGAGAAGGCGTTGTTAAATTACTTGAAGAAAGATACTTTTTACGTAACATTTATGCAAAGATGCGTTTGTCTTTCATTCTCAGCGTTCATCTGAGTTCCTTGTTTCGCATTTAATCAGGGAATTGGACTGGTACTGGTACAAACGAGAGAGTTCGTACAGGACAATGTAGTAAGCAAACAACCCTATAAACATAACCCCGGAGTCGAATCATTTCTCCTATACTACTTAAGCACAAGTAAGTCATGCCAGTTTAAAACACTTAAAATGTTTAATTTTATCGTCGTTCCAGATACCTAAGTACTGGTAAACAGCATTTTCAGAATAAGTCTATCGGTCATGACTCGCCCATACCATGATCTCGCAGGTCCCCCTGATATGAACCCGTTCGTTTTTTTATTATTACTTTTTTTTGCGTGGGATATTTGAAAGCTTTGATGTTACACAGCACTGTTGGTAATTTCGATGAACTCCTCGAATTATTTATTTTATTTAGCGTGTGGCATTACATATGAACAGCGACTAACTATTGTGGATTACATAATTTTACAAATATATATTTTTTAATTTAAAAAATAATTCCATAAATTAATATCTAATTTGTCGATCCACTGCTTCAATCAAGGGCTGCCTCTGTCACTTCAAACAAATCTTCAAAGTTCCCATGGTAGGCTCTTCTGCTACAGCTTGTTACAATGTGATTGATCGTCTGGTGTTCATTTCCACAGTCACATTGAGAAGATGAAGCCTTTCCCCATCGGTAAAGGTTTTCAGCACGGGTATCGTGGCCTGTACGGATCCGATTAATTGTTTCTCAGGCACCTCACGTTAGTTCCATACCGGCTGGTTTTGTGTCACGTCTTTGGAGGGTCTGATGTTCCTCAGGGGGCCACATTTCAATCGACGTTTCGTTGATACTGAAAGTAGCGATTCTGTGAATAAGACAGATGGCTTTAATCGGTGCATTCGGAGTGCAGGAACGTGAGAGTGCATTGGGACCTCGGAGATTTTAAGTAATTTTTTTGGTATTCCTTGAGGAGGGCGATATGTCTTCGGAGGTTTGGTGGCGCAATTTTGCTTAGAGGTGTTAACCAGTATAGAGAAGTAGATTTGATGCAGCTTGTTATTGTCCTCATTGCTACATTTAGCTCCACGTCAATGTTTCTCACGTGTGTGCTATTGAGCCACACTAGGCCATAATTTTCGGCAGCCGAATAGACCAGCCCTAACGCAGCGCATCGCAGTGTCGTAGCTCTTGCTCCCATGAGGTACCACTCAGCTTCTGTGTGATGTTACTGCGTGATCTCAGCTTTGCTGCGGTGTTTGCTATGTGCTTCTTGTAAGAGAGGATTCTATCAAGCGTCACTCCTAGATATTTTGGAGAGTCTTGGTGGTGAAGGACCTGTCATTTAAGGTGACATTGAACTTCGCATTGGCCATTCTGTTGTTAAGGTGAAAGTAGTTGACTTCAGTCCTCGTTGAATTTGGTGTCAGTCTCCACTTTGTGCTTAAATCTGCGGACAGGATCTCCTCACCAGCTTCATGTGTTCTCTGTTGGGTGGCTAAGGCCAGATCGTCTACATAGATGAACTTCCTTGACTGTTTCAGGGAGATCAGATGTATACCAGTTGAACAGGATTGGTGCCAAAACGGAGCCTTGAGGAAGGCTATTATCTAGTTTCTTCTGTCTGGTTAGTTGGTTGCCAAGGACTACTTGGTAGTTATCTCCCAGATAACATGTTGTTTATGAGCCTGATTGTGGTTTGGCAGTGTATAACACTAGCGAGTTTGTACAAGACTCCTTGTCTCCATACTGTATTGTAGGCAGCTGTAAGATCAATAAGAGCCACTGATGTTTTCAGGCGACGTTGGAATCCAGCCCTTATGAACTCCTGGAACGGATTATGGATGGGTGTCAGTGCGTTCACAACACTCCTATGCTTTCTGAACGTGTACGGGCATCGATGAGAGGACGTACACATGAAACGTGGCCATGTGAAAAACTTGTTGTAGTTCCCATATTTGCAGTTAGGGTCCTCGGGCATTAGGTGTTCATTTACTGGGTCGTAATACGTCGTATCTGTGAAACCATTGGTTTCAGGATCTATTGTTCGCTTATTTCATTGTACTCAGCTCGCCTCTTTTGTTTATGTCTACAGTAGTCAAATGTCGTGTACTTGTTACCAACATTTCGATTCACTGGTGTACTGATGCAGCGCAGCAGTCGCCTTGTGGCCGACTTACGTCAGGATGTAGGCGACAAAAAAGGAGTACTGGCGAAGATAGTAATGTATGCTGACAGTTGAATATGGGCGAAAACCCAGAACGGCATAAATAAATTCGTACAAAAAGTGGTTGGTTGCTGAATGTAATTTAGCCGACAGACTCTACCATCATTAACATGGACCGATTAATGTTGTCATTTCAGAAATGTTTTGCGCGGTGGAAATAACTAAGGACGTGTGTGGACTCGAATGGGACCTACTTTGAAGACCGCCACTACTGCAAGAGGAAATCTGATGTGTACTCAGAAATGTGCAGCATCGGTCTAGATTCTTTTGTGGCAGACTTTGCTCCCCACATATTCAGACGCAGCCGAAGAAAACGCCAAAAGTTGTTTCGCTCTTCCACCGCCGTTGTTGTGGTCGATTTTGACGAAACTAGTCAAAGCGTATGGACACAGTTCAAAATAGAGTAGTCACTTACTAACAAACCACAACAAAATTGGTGATGCAAGGAGTTCCTTTGGTATGGTATCGGTGTAGTTTTGTGAAGTTGCAGCTATACCATCCGACGCAATACCTCAATACCAGTTACGGCTTGGGCAAAGTCGTAGACTTTAAGCTGCCTCACCGTGATTCCAGTCCGTAGACGACTTCCGGAATAAACGGTGTAAGTTCTGCAGCGAGCGAGAGTTTGGCATTGTGCGAAAGTAGTGATCCGACATTGTTGTGTTGAAATACGTTCCCAGGAGTATGAAAGTGTCCGGTCGCAGGGAAAGGCGCGAGGAAAATTAGGATTCAGCGTCTCACAGATGACAGTCACCGGAGATCGAATACGAAATTCGATTGGAGACAGGATGGGGGAGGAAATCGGCCGTACCTCTTCAAGGGAACCATCGCGGCATTTACTTCAAACGATAGGGGGAGATAATGGAAAATTTAAGTCTGGATGGCCGAACCCAAGTTCAGTGTGTTGCAACTTTAGTGTCCGTGTCCGAGGGGAAAAACACGCTACAAAGTGAAGCTCTAACAACGCGTGGTACGGACTGTGTGATTCGTGGCTGTGTCGTAGGCGGTAGTCAGGGGACACACAACATCCACTGTGACTGTTCACGCGGCCCAGTCGCAGGCAAGACTGGCAGTTCGTATTTCGTGAGATTGTTGGATATGTCCAAAACACACACCACCTTCACGCAATCAGGGTATCCGATACGGAGATTCATGCATTTTTTTCGTGACATTGTAGCACGAATTTTTGTTCTATCCTGCATTTTGAAGTTACAATCTAACCTACTTCATGTGTATTTTATCAGAGCAGAACACGACTGACTCACTCATTCGTGATGAAGGTATCATATCTATCTTAAATGTGCTTCTATTTTGATTTTTAGAGCATCTGCTACGGGGCTATTACCAATGCTTGAATGCTTAAGCTTAACGCGAGGAGACAAGGTGCTAGAACGATCACTCCGCTCTCTCTCTCTCTCTCTCTCTCTCTCTGTGTGTGTGTGTGTGTGTGTGTGTGTGTGTGTGTGTGTGTGTGTGTGTGTGTGTCTGTCTGTCTGTCTGTGTGTGTGTGTGTGTGTGTGTGTGTGTGTGTGTGTGTGTGTGTCTGTGTCTGTGTCTGTCTGTGTGTCCCCCCCCCCTCTCCCTCCCCAAATTCTTGTCCACCTGTTTTTTCTGAGTGCAATGTTCCATAAACCTCATGTAATCTGCTAGTTTGTGCGAAATTTTTAACCTTTTATCAAATGCATTGCCTGTTAATCTGTTTGAAATTGAAGGGACGAAGATCTTTCTCTGCCGTTGGCCTACCACACACTAAGCGTGCCTAAGATCTAGCTGCGAGCATGTAACAGCTACAGTCACAGGTAGTCACAAAGTTTAAATTACCACTTCTAAAAAAGAAAGTATCCTAATTAATTTTTGTATGCTAGCTTCCAGGTTCGTGGATGTTGCTCTCGTAACCACTGGAATATCCTCGCTACAGTGCCGTAGGACGTCGCTAGAGGTTATAAAAGTAAAGTTGTATAACGAGCTGGGTAATTGCCTCCCCTGATGCGACCACCTACGATGGTATGGTGCGGAGATTCCAGTGATTACCACGACACTATGCATATCCTACAAGGAAGCAAACAAACAAACAAACGAAAATAATTTGATATGTTTTTTTTTTTTTTTCCGGGCTGGTAATTTCAACTTTGCCTACTCCCTGAGGGAAGTGCCCTTGAACGAAGATGTCTTTTAGGTGATTCCGATTTTTGATCTTTTAAGACCTGGTGAACATCAGTACGTGATTCGTGAATAGTTCTCGAGAGAAATCGAAAGAGCCCTTTTATACACTTGCAAGTGGAACTTACAACAGTATCATTGAGTCGTGTTTCTTTTACACTTTGTTCACGTCGCTGTTTATGGCGCAACGAGCTGTCGCCTCCTGCTACTTACAGTGATGGACATGCAGCAGCTTGACGGGCAGAGGGGGGAGAGAGGGAGGCGCGGCCCAGAAAGCCAGGCTGCGGCGGGCGGCGCCTTGACACGCTTGCAGCGCCTTATCACCGCGCTGCACCAGCCAAGGCCAGCCGAACCGAACCGAGCCGGCAGCTTCCATGGCCGCCTGCTGCTGCCCTCTGCAGGCCGGTCGCCGCTCCTGATCTGTCCACAGGCAGAGCCCCGCAGCCGCAGTAGTCTTCAATCACTTCAAAGATCATCTGCGGTCGAACCAAAACCGGAGGCATGTCTGTGTGAGGCATTTACAGTAGTTCTCGGAATCTGTATTTGCAAGGGTAATGGTCTTCTCGCTAAATGGTAGAAAGGTACGGTGCCGTCGCCTTGATGATCCAGGTGGTGTGCAGCGCATGAGTTTTCGCTACGCGCCGTAACCAGTCACGGTTCATGAAGGAAACATTTTACTGGCGGAGGCTGATCAAGCGTTTACATTTCCCTGCTACTACAACTGTTTTATACACGTCTGTAGCGTTAGTCCGAACAGCGAGAGAGTGTTACTTTGCAGCTATTTTTAAATAAATCGTTTTGAGACCCATCGTTATCGCGTTACACTCGGCTGCAAATGAGAGTGATGAATGGAACGGAGGCATCGGGTGTTCTAGATAGGTAAACGCGCTAGGTATTGTCATTTCGTAATTTAAACTTAGTAAGCGGTAAGTTCATCACTGACATGAAGTTTTTGAATCCACGATGATGTCGTTGTCATTGTTATTATAATCATCAGCCCTAAGGCTTGTTTGATGAAGCTCCCCGCACTACAGATTACAAAAGTAACGGGCAAGGCGAACTCTAGATTGCGGTTGCAATCCTTCAACAAAGGGTATAGCTTAAAATATGTCAGTTCGTCCAGTCTTAGACTATTGTTCGTCTGTATGGGACCCTTACCAGTTGGATCTGACACAAGAGATTGAGAAGGTCCAAAGAAGAGCGGCAAGATTCGTCACTGGTACATTGGACTGCTCACTAAATTCCGAAATCCCACCTTCGCCGAGGATGTAGAGCATATATTATTACCACCAGCTTTCAAATCGCGCAATGATCTCCATTCAAAGATAGGGGAAATTAGAGCTCGTACTGAGGTGTTCATACAGTCGTATTTCCCTCGCGCGATCCGCGAGTGGAACAGACGGGGGGAAATGTGACTTTGGCGCGAATTGTGCCTTCCGCCACACACCGCTTGGTGGCTAGCGGAGTATATATGTAGATGTAGTCTACCATGTCCAACCCTCTTCTTCTCTCTAAGTGCTGCAACCTGCTTCCAATTGAATCGGCTTCCTGTAGTCAACTTTTAGTGCTTGCTCACAATTTTGATACCCCCCCTACTGACCGCCTAGCATTCACTGTCACTTAAACTGCGTGTGCCACGAAACTGTAGAGATCAGCGCGTCGTCATTGGTTGTTTCACCTACCCACCCAATCGTCAATACTCTCCTGTAGGACCAGATAACAAAAATTCCAGTTCTCCTCTTACCTAAACTGTTCGTCGTCTATGTTCCACTTCCATAAGAGGCTACAGTCGAAACACTGCCAGAAAAAGACTTCCTAACACTTAAATCACAAAATTGTTCAGTCTTTCGTGGCCACTTGTTGACAAATTGCATCTTGGCTTCTGTCAAGAGTTCTTCGGCCGACATTCGTCGGATGATTTTACTGACGTTTCGCCAGCACGAGTGGCTGGCATTGTCAAAGCTTCACCACCAGCAATGGAGGGTGAAGCTTTTTGCTATTCTGAAACACTTTGAATCGCTGTTGCCAGTCTGCATTTTACACGTTGCCGGAGGATCGAAAGAAAAAAGTGCCGTCCATTCCCGTGTTCAAGGAAGACCGTCGAGCAGACGCACGAAAGTGTAGTTCTACGTCTGTGATGTCGGTCTGCTGTAGAATTTGGAACGTGGTGTATGCTCGCATATTATGACGTTAGTGAAAACAGAAAATCTTGTTTATAGAAACATTGATTCCGAAAAAAAAGGATCGTGCGAAACCCATCTCCCTCTCTGTCCACGAGACCCAGGAAGCAGTAGATACAGGCCTCCCCGGGCAGATTCTGTCTAGCACGGCTGTCTAGTGAACAAAATACTACCATTCGGAATACCAGACCAACTGTTTGACTGGACTAGAGATTCTCTAGCAAAGAGAGGAAAGCATGTCATTCTGAAAGGAGAGAAGTCTTCAGACAGAAAAGTAACTTCAAGTGTGCCCCAAGGTACGGTATACGGCCATTACTTCCCAGGATGTGTATAAATGACCTAGTAGATAACGTAGGAAATTATCTGAGTTTCTTCGCGTATGATGATTGCGTATTAACCGAAGTCGCAGCGCTAGGAAAATGTTGTTGTTGTTGTTGTTGTTGTTGTTGTTGTTGTTGTCTTCAGTCCTGAGACTGGTTTGATGCAGCTCTCCATGCTACTCTATCCTGTGCAAGCTGCTTCATCTCCCAGTACCTACTGCAACCTACATCCTTCTGAATCTGCTTAGTGTACTCATCTCTCGGTCTCCCTCTACGACTTTTACCCTCCACGCTGCCCTCCAATGCTAAATTTGTGATCCCTTGATACCTCAAAACATGTCCTACCAACCGATCCCTTCTTCTGGTCAAGTTGTGCCACAAACTTCTCTTCTCCCCAATCCTATTCAATACCTCCTCATTAGTTACGTGATCTATCCACCTTATCTTCAGTATTCTTCTGTAGCACCACATTTCGAAAGCTTCTATTCTCTTCTTGTCCAAACTAGTTATCGTCCATGTTTCACTTCCATACATCGCTACACTCCAAACAAATACTTTCAGAAACGACTTCCTGATACATAAATCTATATTCGATGTTAACAAATTTCTCTTCTTCAGAAACGCTTTCCTTGCCATTGCCAGTCTACATTTTATATCCTCTCTACTTCGACCATCATCAGTTATTTTACTTCCTAAATAGCAAAACTCCTTTACTACTTTAAGTGTCTCATTTCCTAATCTAATTCCCTCAGCATCACCCGAGTTAATTTGACTACATTCCATTATCCTCGTTTTGCTTTTGTTGATGTCCATCTTATATCCTCCTTTCAAGACACTGTCCATTCCATTCAACTGCTCTTCCAAGTCCTTTGCCGTCTCTGCCAGAATTACAATGTCATCGGCGAACCTCAAAGTTTTTACTTCTTCTCCATGAATTTTAATACCTACTCCAAATTTTTCTTTTGTTTCCTTTACTGCTTGCTCAATATACAGATTGAATAACATCGGGGAGAGGCTACAACCCTGTCTCACTCCTTTCCCAACCACTGCTTCCCTTTCATGCCCCTCGATTTTTATGACTGCCATCTGGTTTCTGTACAAATTGTAAATAGCCTTTCGCTCCCTGTATTTTACCCCTGCCACCTTTAGAATTTGAAAAAGAGTATTCCAGTCAACATTGTCAAAAGCTTTCTCTAAGTCTACAAATGCTACAAACGTAGGTTTGCCTTTTCTTAATCTTTCTTCTAAGATAAGTCGTAAGGTCAGTATTGCCTCACGTGTTCCAACAATTCGACGGAATCCAAACTGATCCTCCCCGAGGTCCGCATCTACCAGTTTTTCCATTCGTCTGTAAAGAATTCGCGTTAGTATTTTGCAGCTGTGACTTATTAAACTGATTGTTCGGTAATTTTCACATCTGTCAGCACCTGCTTTCTTTGGGATTGGAATTATTATATTCTTCTTGAAGTCTGAGGGTATTTCGCCTGTCTCATACATCTTGCTCACCAGCTGGTAGAGTTTTGTCATGACTGGCTCTCCCAAGGCCGTCAGTAGTTCTAATGGAATGTTGTCTACTCCGGGGGCCTTGTTTCGACTCAGGTCTTTCATTGCTCTGTCAAACTCTTCACGCAGTATCGTATCTCCCATTTCGTCTTCATCTACATCCTCTTCCATTTCCATAATATTGTCCTCAAGTACATCACCCTTGTATAAACCTTCTATATACTCCTTCCACCTTTCTGCCTTCCCTTCTTTGCTTAGAACTGGGTTGCCATCTGAGCTCTTGATATTCATACACGTGGTTCTCTTCTCTCCAAAAGTCTCTTCAATTTTCCTGTAGGCAGTATCTATCTTACCCTTAGTGAGATAAGCTTCTGCATCCTTACATTTGTCCTCTAGCCATCCCTGTTTAGCCATTTTGCACTTCCTGTCGATCTCATTTTTGAGACGTCTGTATTCATTTTTGCCTGCTTCATTTACTGCATTTTTATATTTTCTCCTTTCATCAATTAAATTCAATATTTCTTCTGTTACCCAAGGATTTCTAGCAGCCCTCGTCTTTGTACCTACTTTATCCTCTGCTGCCTTCACTACTACATCCCTCAGAGCTACCCATTCTTCTTCTACTGTATTTCTTTCCCCTATTCCTGTCAATTGTCCCCTTATGCTCTCCCTGAAACTCTGTACAACCTCTGGTTCTTTCAGTTTATCCAGGTCCCATCTCCTTAATTTCCCACATTTTTGCAGTTTCTTCAGTTTTAATCTACAGGTCATAACCAATAGATTGTGGTCCGAGTCCACATCTGCCCCTGGAAATGTCTTACAACTTAAAACCTGGTTCCCAAATCTCTGTCTTACCATTATATAATCTATTTGATACCTTTTAGTATCTCCAGAGTTCTTCCACGTATACAACCTTCTTTCATGATTCTTGAACCAAGTGTTAGCTATGATTAAGTTGTGCTCCGTGCAAAATTCTACTAGGCGGCTTCCTCTTTCATTTCTTAGCCCCAATCCATATTCACCTGCTATGTTTCCTTCTCTCCCTTTTCCTACACTCGAATTCCAGTCACCCATTACTATTAAATTTTCGTCTCCCTTCACTATCTGAACAATTTCATTTATTTCATCGTACTTTTCTTCAATTTCTTCGTCATCTGCAGAGCTAGTTGGCATATAAACTTGTACTACTGTAGTAGGTGTGGGCTTCGTATCTATCTTGGCCACAATAATGCGTTCACTATGCTGTTTGTGGTAGCTTACCCGCATTCCTATTTTCCTATACATTATTAAACCTACTCCTGCATGTAACGAAATGAAAAAAAAAAAAAAAAAACCAGCAGAAGATCTGCGATCAGCGCAGGGATTGGCAGTCGACACCCATCTGAAAATGTAAAGTATGGCGAGCAAATATGGAGCAAGTGCCTTTATTGTATGATTATACGATTTCAGAGCAGTAACTGGAAGCAGTTACTTCCACAGAATACCTAGCGGTATTAATTGTCATTCATTCCTGGCGTTTTTCCTCTCATCGACAAAATACTAAAAAGAAACATTTGTTTCACATTCTGTACTCGAATCGCCTACTTTAGGATCCCGCCTCTTCGCACTAGCGTATGAGCCACCTCCAGTTCTTGAAACGATTGCTTGCACCGTTCCCCTACAGTTTGTCAACCGCTTCCCGCAGCCTATAGGAAGAAACGAACGATTTTTCCAGTACAATGTTTTCTGAGAATGCGGTAATGGCTAAGCGATTACTCGTCTCAAGAATGGTGTATCGCTGTAACGTTGTATTCCGTGAAAGATGAGACTGCCTCAACAGAATAAAGTTGTAAAAAGCAGTAATAACTGCAGGTCATCAGCGCTTGGTGAAAATGATCATAATTTGGTAAAGCATTTTGAAGAGCGTGAGTGTGCCGCAAAAAACTTACATTCCTTAGCTGCCTCACATGCAGTAAATAGTTAGAACGCAATGGAAAACTACATAGATCTTGCTGTCGGCATCGTGGAAGGACTACGTAATGTAGTTGTGGGGGGAAAAGCTGGTGCTGGTCTAAAATTCATTGAAGGAACTTGTCGAAAATGATCTTTGCGATGGAGGATACCTATAAAACTCCTGTCTTAAGCATTTAATAATATTGTTACTCTGTTTATATTCCTCTTAGACAGATTTAACTGAAGATGTAGAAAAGATCAAAGGTTTATCTCAATCAGAGCATATGTCAGGGGTATGCTTAATGAATTCTTGTGGATCGTGATGGTAAACGAGCTGCCGTCCGTAGAAAGGCGTCGAAGAATTTATTATTACCTAACACACACATTCCAAAATGAGCAGTTGTTGACAGTTTTGAAAATCAATCAATTTAATAAGTCATTGTTGAAAAATACTAACACGAATTCTTTGAAGAAGAATCGAAAAACGGGTAGAAGCAGACCTCGGGGAAGATCAGTTAGAATTCCGAAGAAATGTAAGAAAACGCGAGGCAATGCTGACCCTATGACTTCTCTTAGGAGAGAGGTTAAGAAATGGCAAAACCTGTATTTATAGCATTTGAAGCCTTAGAGAAACGTTTGACTATGTTGACTGGGATAGCTTCAGATTTAAAGGTGGCAGGGGTTAAATACAGGGTGCGAAAGGCAGAGTACAACTTGTTCAGAAATCAGGCGGTAGTTGAGAGTCGATGGACGTGAGGAGGAGGCCGTGGTTGAAAAGGGAGTGCGACAGGGTTGTAGCCTATCCTCTATTTTGTTCAGTATGTACACTGAACATGCAGTAAAGGAAACCAAAAAAGATTGTAGCAGGAATTAAAGCTTAGGGAAAAGAAATAAAAATCTTGAAGTTTGCCGATTACATTTTAATTCCGTCAGACAGCGAAGAACTTGGAAGGGCAGTCGAACGGAATGGACAGTGTCTCAGATCTCTCTTCTGACAGCTCTATCAAAAATTTTTGAGAAAGTAATGTATTCAAGAGTAGCCTCCCATATTTGTAAAAATAAAGTACTAACAAAATGTCAGTTTGGTTTTCAGAAAGGCTTTTCAACAGAAAATGCTATATATGCTTTCACTGGTCAAATATTAAATGCTCTGAATAACCGGACATCACCCATTGGTATTTTTTGTGATCTCTCAAAGGCCTTTGATTGTGTAAATCATGGAATTCTTTTAGATAAGCTAAATCATTATGGTTTGAGTGGGGCAGTGCACAAATGGTTTAATTCATACTTAACTGGAAGAATGCAGAAAGTTGAAATAAGTGGTTCGTGTAATGTTAAAACAACAGCTGATTCCTCAAACTGGGGTGCTATCAAGCACAGGGTCCCACAGGGTTCGGTCTTAGGTCCTTTACTGTTCTTGATATACATTAATGACTTACCATTCCACATTGATGAAGATGCAAAGTTAGTTCTTTTTGCTGATGATACAAGTATAGTAATAACATCCAAAAACCAAGAATTAAGTGATGTAATTGTAAATGATGTTTTTCACAAAATTATTAAGTGGTTCTCAGCAAACGGACTCTCTTTAAAATTTGAAAAAACACAGTATATACAGTTCCGTACAGTAAATGGCACAACTCCAGTAATAAATATAGAATTTGAACAGAAGTCTGTAGCTAAGGTAGAATTTTCAAAATTTTTAGGTGTGTCCATTGATGAGAGGTTAAACTGGAAGCAACACATTGATGGTCTGCTGAAACGTCTGAGTTCAGCTACGTATGCTATTAGGGTTATTGCAAATTTTGGTGATAAGAATCTCAGTAAATTAGCTTACTATGCCTACTTTCATTCACTGCTTTCGTATGGCATCATATTCTGGGGTAATTCATCGTTGAGTAGAAAAGTATTCATTGCACAAAAACGTGTAATCAGAATAATTGCTGGAGCCCACCCACGGTCATCCTGCAGACATCTATTTAAGGATCTAGGGATCCTCACAGTAACCTCACAGTATATATATTCCCTTATGAAATTTGTTGATAATAATCCAACCCAATTCAAAAGTAATAGCAGTGTGCATACCTATAACACCAGGAGAAAGGATGATCTTCACTATGCAGGGTTAAATCTGACTTTGGCACAGAAAGGGGTAAATTATGCTGCCACAAAAGTCTTTGGGCACCTACCAAACAGCATCAAAAGCCTGACAGATAGCCAACTAACATTTAAAAATAAATTAAAAGAATTTCTAGATGACAACTCCTTCTACTCATTGGCTGAATTTTTAGACATAAACTAAGTAAAAAAAAAAAACTTAATCGTTAGTGTCATGCAATATTTTGTGTAATATAATTTCTTGTACAGACTTCTTTTATTAACCTGACACGTTCCACATCATTACGAAGTGTCGTATTCATGATCTATGGAACAAGTATTAGTCTAATCTAATCTCTAATCTAATCAACAAAAGCAAAAAGAGAACGATGGAGTGTAGGCGAATTAAATCAGGTGATGCTATGGGAATTAGATTAGAAATTAAGACTTGAAACAGCAGATGAATACTGCTATTGGGGCAGCAAAATAACTGATGAATGTCGAAGTGGAGAAGATATAAAATGTCGACTGGCAATGGAAAGAAAAGCATATCTTAAGAAGAGAAATTTGTTAACATCCAATATAGATTTAAGTGTGAGAGGGCATTGTCTGAAAGTATATGCATGGAGTGTAGCTATGTATGGAAGTGTAACGTAGACGATAACCTGTTTAGATAAGAAGAAATCAGAAGCTTTTGAAATGTGGTGCTACAGATGAATGTTGAAGATAGGATGAGTAAATCACGTAACTGATGAGGTGGTACTGAATAGAATTGAGAAGACAAAGAATTTGTAGCACAATTTGCCCGAAGGAAGGAATCGGTGGATTGGACACGTTCCGAGAGATAAAGGGATCACCAGTTCACTATTGGAGGGAAATGTGGGTGGTAAAAATCGTAGCGGAAGACAGAGATGAATACAGTAAGCAGATTCAGAAAGATGTAGCTTGTAGTAGTTATTCGGAGATCGAGAGATTCGCACAAGATAGAGTAGCATAGAGAGCTGTATCAATAACAGTCTGCGGACTGAAGACAACAACATATAAACATAACGAAATGAATAGGCATTCAGACTCACAGAGAAGAACGCACCCTCAGTCGTAAACTCTGTGCACCACTCTGTAAAGGTGGAGGGGATGGGGGGGGGGGGGGAGCAATGATGCTGACACGCTAGGAAGCTCACAACGCAGCAAGCAGTAACCTCAGCATGCAGGAAGAAAGACTGCTCCTTGGCACGAGCGCAAAAGGCAGTGAAATGCAGATGTACACGAAAGAAACGGAGACATTGTCAGATTTACCGCCAACAAATACTGTGAAAAACACTCATTATCGGAAAACCGGGATTTTGTCAAAACAGCTCGTTTAAACAGATTTCGGACGAAGTGTTGACAGATCGACCAGTGAAACATGGCGACCGACCAGTTGATCGCGATGTCGCGATCGATGTGTTGAGCACCCCTGGTCGGTGTGTGCGGCGTGTGTAGGCGAAATCGCCACGTCATGCGGCACAGTGATTCCAAGTACTGCGTTGGTTACTAGAAAGCAGTCGGACATATCTGCGACGTGCCGTGGTTCGCGGTAACGCCTATTGCCCTGCACTTCTTCGAACGCTTTGGGCAGGGCAGTGTTTTCCTGCAGCGGTCACCTTTCTACGTCACAGCTGTGACGTAATTTTATCCGTCATCACCTGCAGCCGGTTTTCACTGGAGAAGCTCACAAGGAAGTCTTTTGGACTAGATTGCCTTACTATACAAATGGCATGCATGCTACGAACAAGTTGGTGTAAATACACACAAAAAGACACGATTTGCCTTTCATACTCTTTCAAATTCCAAAGGTGGCAGGGGTAAAATACAGAGAGCGAAAGGCTATTAACAATTTGTACATAAACCAGATGGCAGTTATAAGAGTCGAGGGCGTGAAAGGGAAGGAGTGGTGGGGAAGGGAGTGAGACAGGGTTGTAGCCTCTCCCCGATGTTATTCAATCTGTATATTGAGCAAGCAGTAAAGGAAACAAAAGAAAAATTCAGAGTAGGAATGAAAATCCATGGAGAAGAAATAAAAACTTTTTGAGTTTCGCCGATGACATTGTAATTCTGTCACAGACAGCAAAGGACCTGGAAGAGCAGCTGAATGGAAAGGACAGTGTTTTGAAAGGATATAAGAGGAACACCAACAAAAGCAAAACGAGAATAATGGAATGTAGTCGAATTAAGTCGAGTGATGCTGGGAGAATTAGATTAGGAAATGAGACACTTAAAGTAGTAAAGGAGTTTTGCTATTTAGGAAGTAGAATAACAGATGATGGTCGAAGTAGAGAGGATATAAAATGTAGACTGGCAATGGCAAGGAAAGCGTTTCTGAAGAAGAGAAATTTGTTAACATCGAGTATTGATTTGTGTCAAGAAGTCGTTTCTGAAAGTTTGTATGGAGTGTAGCCATGTATGGAAGTGAAACATGGACGATCAATAGTTTGGACAAGAAGAGAATAGAAGCTTTCGAAATATGGTGCTACAGAAGAATTCTGAAGATTAGGTGGGTAAATCACATAACTAATGAGGAGGTGTTGAATAGAATTGGGGAGAAGAGGAGTTTGTGGCACAACTTGATTAGAAGTAGGGATCGGTTGGTAGGACATGTTCTGAGGCATCAAGGGGTCACCAATTTAGTACTGGAGGGCAGCGTGGAGGGTAAAAATCGTAGAGGGAGAGCAAGAGATGAATACACTAAGCAGATTCAGAAGGATGTAGGCTGCAGTAGGTACTGGGAGATGAAGCTTGCACAGGATAGAGTAGCATGGAGAGCTGCATCAAACCAGTCTCAGGACTGAAGACCACAAAAACAACAACAATAATTTTCGTCCCGGCAGCAAATTTAAAATAGCTGCGTTATTCCGGCTTCCACTAACTTTTTCGGGACGCATCTCGTGGTCGTCTATTTCGGGGCTATTAATCCTCTTTCAAATAATTTCAGTTGGAAATCCCTTTACCCCACTTCTGTCCGAAGAGTTTTAGCTGAGAAAACAAGGCACCAAATTTGAGAACGTTTTGAGTTGCCGACTTGGTCAGGGAATGGATATAAACAAGAAGAAACTAATTGTATCGGCTATGAGGCCCTAATAGGGTCGATTGTAATTGTTCAGAAAAAATATTACAACGAAAATGCTGGCATGCAGGAATTGTTTGTTGGATCGTCTTTGTATGTGAAGTGAAGTGGTTCTCAGTTTGATGCGTACCGGTACATGTTTTTACATTATGATTTAATCTGAGCGTATTTACGTAATTGTAGAAAGAAAGGCGCGAAGTAATGTTAGCTCAGAATGCAGACAACACCCAGTAGTTGTTACAAACAATAAATAAATTATAACTTAGCATTTAAACAGCAAGAACAGTCTAGGTTGCAACCAAGGTTTAAAATCCAGCAAAGGATTCCGAAGAGTACGGCGTTGAAAAGCTATAAGTCATAACCTCCCGTCTGCTTCTCGGCCAAATGATGATGATTAAATTTCCTCTACTTTCATATTCTAACCTGCAGTCTCCAAATAGATCCGGAGTCCGTATCAAATTCGTTGGCTGTAGATAAAACCAATAAGACAATGTATGCGGTTACCTGGTCCTAGCTAAGCAGGCACTGACATGAACCGCGTAAAATGTGGAAACCAGAGTCTACGCTTGGCTGCTGCCAACAACTGCTATAGAGAGCGTCGATTAAGAGTAACGTCAGTCCAAATCAGTATGATGGACAAAAGTCAGAATCGCCTTCACACATAGAATTCCAAATCGAAGTCCAGGTGTAGAAAAGCGAAATGTACTCGAGAATCGGTATGACGAAGGCTTCAGTGACGAAAAACAAAACTGGCAATCCTCCGGCTGAATCTGACACTTGTTTCCAGACGGCCATCTCCGTCTGATGTATTGGCCGTGACCCGTGGAGTCGGGAGTCGCGCTGTAGAAGACGGAGTAGTGCTACGTGCAACTGCGGTGGCGGGATATAGATGATGCACCGTGCACAACACGTTTATGTCTTTGATAAATTGAACATTATTGGCAAAGACAGTAAGGGAAATATACGAACTGTTATTCTGTGTTGCTGTTGTTTGGTTAAGGACCCAGTATCCTCTGTCAACCTATAAAACAAGTGAATGCACTTGTTGTACCTGGGATGCACAGTCATAAAAACTTTTTTGAAGGACTTCATCTTTACGCCAGTGACTGTTAAAAGTTTTTATTACACTACTGCAATTTGAGCTCTAGGCCAGTATCAAGTGCTGATATTATGGCTTTAAGCCATGTCAACATAATGTAAGCTGACACAAAAGTGTGTCGTTGTCAGTCCTGTTAAATACATTCGTGTCGTTGTTACACAGTGCGAGCACACGTATACAAACATCGTAAAGCAACGTAATCTGTAAATGCACCACAACCGTGGTCTAATGTATGTGAGACTAGTGATGGGTTAATGAACATGTACATTTACAGATTACTTTGTTTTACGATGTTTGTATACGTGTGCTCGCACTGTGTAACAACGACACGAATGTATTTAACAGGACTGACAACGATACAGTTACATTACGTTGACATGGCTTAGCCGTAATATCAGCACTTGATACTGGCCTAAAGCCGAAATTGCGATAGTGTAATTCAAACTTAAAACAGTCAGAATGGGATTTTCACTCTGCAGCGGTGTGTGCGCTGATATGAAACTTCCTGGCAGATTAAAACTGAGAATAACTCACCGTTGATCGCGATGAGGCAGCACTTTCGAGCACTAAGAATGTTTAGGCTGGAGTATAAGCAGCAGTAAGGATCACGTTATATGTACAGAACATACAGCAGACACTAACATCAATATAATCATGTTATGTAGCACAGAAAAATGTAACATTTTGTGATTGTTTCTTCCGTCTTGGATGCCGTGAGTTTCACTCAAACAACACCAGCAACAAGTGCTACGTGACGCCGGTAGCTAAATGATAAAAAGATTTACAGAATGTTATTCACCAGCGTATGGCTTCGAAAATTGACGCATGGGCGTGGGATAACGGTAAATGATTGTGTGATAATGATCATGCCGTTAAAGGCAATTGCCATTAGGCTCCACGCTATTAGATTATCGGCGTGCTTGTGTAGCTTCAACGAGTATCAGGCACTGATTAATACAACATTTCGGAAAGCTTTCAGTACAATGCATACATCAGGTATAACTGAAATTAATACAATATCACAAAGTGTTGCCATTTTTATATTGCAGGTGTTATAGCGAATTTTAAATGACTGAATGCATAATAGGAGTCTGTAATAGGAGATAACGTGACATTTGCATTATTCAGCAGGTTCGAATCCTGCCTCGGTCATGGCTGTGGTTAGTTAGCTCTAAGTTCTAGGGGACTGATGACCACAGAAGTAAAGACCCATAGTGCTCAGAGCAATTTGAACCATTTGAAATGTGGTGCTACAGAAAAATGCTCAAGACTATATGAGTAGATCGCGTAACTAATGAGGAGGTATGGAATAAAATTGGGGAGGAGAGGAGTTTGTGGCAAAACTTGACAAGAAGAAGGGATCGGTTGGTAGGACATGTTTTGAGGCATCAAGGGATCGCCAATTTAGTATTGTAGGTCAGTGTTGAGGGTAAAAATCGTAGAGGGAGACGAAGAGATGAATACACTGAACAGATTCAGAAGGATGTAGGTTGCAGTAGGTACTGGAGATGAAGAAGCTTGCATAGGATAGAGTAGCATGGACACTGCATCAAACCAGTGTCTGGACTAAAGACCACAACAGCAACGTAATTTTCCGATACAACCTACCCTGCACCACCCTTACAAGATGGTCAGATTGTTTCTGACTATCTCATACATGTAAAATAAATGTTTCATATTTTCACAAAATTCTGGCAGTTAAGAATAAATACGTCCCGAGGAAAAAATTGTGGAACGTTATGTATTGAAAGACCCTCTTACAATGGTCATTACTCGATATCGACACGAACACCTGGTATCACTTGTAGTGGCGTATCATAATTTAACACCGAATTCGATTGCATGTAAAATAAGACCTATAAATACAGCTGAAAGTATGGTCTGTAATACTGCATATATGGTAGTAACAGCTGTCGTTTCATGATCAGTCGGAAGACGGATGCACAGAGACCTTTAGGCAAGATCGCGACCATTCTCGCTTCCGTTCTGTATATTCGCTCGCTGTCTCCGGCCTTCGATGACTCCCGTATAGTAATGTTGCAGCACTCGACGGCGGATGGGGGCTGACGCGTTACTGTCGTGGTGTCGCCTGCTGCTGCAGCCGCAGTGATTACTGACAAGGGAACCTCCCCATCGCACCCCCCTCAGATTTAGTTACAAGTTGTCACAGTCGATAGGCCTTGAAAAACTGAACACAGATCAATCGAGAAAACAGGAAGAAGTTGTGTGGAACTACGAAAAAAATAAGCAAAATATACGAACTGAGTAGTCTATGCATAACATAGGCAACATCAAGGACAGTATTAGTTCAAGAGAACCGTGGTCCCGTGGTTAGCGTGAGCGGCTGCGGAAGGAGAGGTCCTTGGTTCAAATCTTCCCTCAAGTGAACAGTTCAACTTTTTGTTTTCAGACAATTATCAAAGTTCAGGCACTCACACATAATCAACTTCGCTCTCCAAAATTCCGGGAATGTTAAGATTTGCTTGGACATATGCAGGATTTGACGGTCTCCACACGTAAAAATTTGAAAATGTTAAAAACATAAGTTTTGACAGAGCACAGGGAAAATGCGACTGTGAAACTGTTGCATTCATTTGTTGCAGTTTGTGTGTCAAACTCTTATGTTTTCATCGCTTTTTTGGGAGTAATTATCACATCGACAAGAAAACCTAAATTGGGCAAGGTAGAAGAATCTTTTTACCCATTAGCCAAGTGTACAAGTTAGGTGGGTCGACTTTATATTCATGTGACGTATAGAATATAGTGTTTTCCTTTGGGGCAATCGGTTGACCTATGACCTTGCGATCAAATGTTTTCAGTTCCCATTGGAGAGGCACGCCCTTTCGCCTACTAATCACACGGCTTTGCGGTGCGGTCGCAAAACACAGACACTAAACTTATTACAGTGAACAGAGACGTCAACAAACGAACGGACATATCATAACTTTGCGAAAATAGAGAAATTCGAGGGAAGACTTGAACCAAGGACCTCTAGTTCCGCAGCTGCTCACTCTAACCGCGTGACCACGGCGCTCCTGAGCTCGCACCATCCTTGATGTTGCCTATGTTTCTCTTGGACTACTCAGTTTGTATATTTTGTTAATTTTTTTTTTTTTTTTCATAGTTCTACACAACTTCTTCCAGTTTTCTCGACTGATCTGTGTTCAGTTTTTCAAGGCCTATCCACTGTGCCAACTTGTAACTAAATCTGAAGGGGGTTGCGATGGAAAGGTTCCCTTGTGAGTAGGCAAGTCGAGCGCCACGTCTGGGGGCGGCAGAGGTTGCGGCCCGCAAGTCCAACAAGACGTTTATTTTTAACGGGGCACGCGCCACCCGCTTCACTGGGCCAAGGTCGCGAGGCAGTAGCACGGCGTTGTGCAGCTTCCCCAGGTGGGGGTGAGGAGGTGGGGGGAGGGGAGGGGCAGAGGGTAGAAGAGTGGGGGAAGACGTGAGCGTGGTCAACCAGTTCCTATGACGACACAGTTCCCCGCTGTAAGATTCCATCCTCTCCCCTTTGTACTCCTCATTCTCCTCCTGCTGCTCAACTCGAAGGGTATTTGCCTCTCCACATCCCTTACCGCATTATACAGCATGGCGCACGATAAGACGCCCGATTTGTTTCATGAATAACACACTTGTTGTCAACAAGATTTGAAATTTATTGATGTAGAAGTAAAGAATACAGCTTGGAAATACAACCTAGTGAATCACATGCTCACAGCTTGGACAGCAACCTAGTGAATCACATGTTAAATATGTCTGCCGTTTTAGTTTACAACTTAAAATCGCGCAGTGCTTTTCTGATGACTCTTCTGCACAAACCTTGTTGAATGGCGCGCCATAACTCCACAATGATGGCCCTAAGTTGCACTGCATTTTCTACATCTATCTACATACATACATACTCGGCAATCTACGATACGGTGCGTGGCGGTGGATACCTCGTACCACAACTAGCATCTTCTCTCCCTGTTCCATTCCCAAACAGAACGAGGGAAAAATGGCTGCCTATATGCCTCTGTACGAGCCTTAATCTCTCTTACCTTTGTGGTCTTTCCGCAAAATGTAAGTTGGCGGCAGTAAAATTGTACTGCAGCCAGCCTCAGATGTTGGTTCTCCAAATTTCCTCAGTAGCGATTCACGAAAAGAACACCTCCTTACCTCCAGAGACTCCCACCCGAGTTCCTCAAGCATTTCCATAACACTCGCGTGATGATTAAACATACCAGTAACAAATCTAGCAGCCAGCCTCTGAATTGCTTCTATGTCCTCCCTCAATCCGACCTGATAGGGATCAAAATGGTTCAAATGGCTCTGAGCACTATGGGACTCAACATCTTAGGTCATAAGTCCCCTAGAACTTACAGCTACTTAAACCTAACTAACCTAAGGACTTCACACACACACACACCCATGCCCGAGGCAGGATTCGAACCTGCGACCGTAGCAGCCCCGCGATTCCGGACTGCAGCGCCAGAGCCGCACAGCCACCGCGGCCGGCCTGATAGGGATCTCAAACGCTCGGGCAGTACTCAAGAATAGGTCGTATTAGTGTGTTATATGCGGTCTCCTTTGCAGATAAACCAAATCTTCCCAAAATTCTACCAATGAACCGTAGACGACTGCCCGCCTTCCCCATAACTGCCATTACATGCTTGTCCCACTTCATATCGCTCTGCAATGTTACGTCCAAATATTTAATCGACGTGACTGTGTCAAGCGCTACACTACCTTCAAACATTACAGGATTCTTTTTCCTATTCATCTGTATTAATTTACATTTATCTGTATTTAGAGTTAGCTGCCATTCTGTACACCAATCACAAATCCTGTCCAAGTCATCTTGTATCTTGCTACAGTCACTCAACGACGACACCTTCCCGTACGCCACAGCATCATCAGCAAACAGCCGCACATTGCTACCCACCCTATCTAAAAGGTCATTTATGTAGATAGAAAACAGCGGACCTACCGCACTTCCCTGGGGCACTCCAGATGATACCCTCACGTCCGATGAACAATCACCATCGAGGACAACGTACTGTGTTCTATTTGTGTTTTCTGTGGTACACCTTCTCTTTAAGGAACCCCCAAAAGAAGAAGCCACATGGGTTAATGTTCGGGCTGTGGGACGGCCACATTCCTCCTCCTGCATAACGCTATGGAAATCTGTTTGACAATACCCTAAGGCCAAGCCTTTCACGTAAGGAATCAAGCACAACGTTGGCAGCATGCAGGCGTGCTCCACCCTGCATGAACCATTGTGTTCGCAATGGAAGACATGAGGTCATGAGATGTGGAAAGTACTGGTTTCGGAGCAGGTGTAAATAGCATTCAGCGGTTACTATACCATCGAAGGAGGACGGACCGACGATTCAATGGCTTGACATCGCGACCCACACGCATACTTCTCCCCGTAGGCGTCTTCGTGCGAATTATTCGTGGAGCTTCACGTGCCCAGAATCGTCCGTTCTGAATGTGCACAACACCGTTCACGTAAAAATAAGCTTCTTCAGAAAACAATGTGTTGTATAGCACTGCCTCTTGGTCTTGCTCGATTGCCCACCTTGCTAACTGCAATCTCCGCTCCTTATCTCTCCCAGTAAGCTTATGCGTCACAGTCATCTTGTATGGATACAGGCGAAGGTCGGAATGAATAATTCTTTCCGGCGTGAAATTCCCAACTCGGCACAGGCTCTTCTTGTTCATTTACTCGGACTAAGAGTCAGAGCCATTGGAACTCCATTGTTTTGCGGCGAACTTACGGTACGTGCGTGCGGCCGCTGACACTTGGAAACAGATCCAGTACCTTCGAATTTTTGATGTAATCTGCGTATTTTCTGTGGGCTGGGAGCCCACCGTGTGCGGAAATGTCAGCCTAGCGCTGTTCTTCGCCGTTAACAGTAACTCAATCTTCGTCTTTTGTGCAACGGTCAACCGTCCCTTGTACGCCATCGCGGCAAACTGAAATGCCGGACTCACAACGAAGTGATGAACTCTCAACGACATGTCGCGTCATTTCCATGAACTGCACGAAGTTGAGCATACAATTTGAACAATTTGAAAGTTATTGCCCCAATAGTATACTTGTAGGATCAAAATTCAATAGCAGGCCGTTGTGACCGAGCGGTTCTAGGCGCTTCAGTCTGGAACTGCGCGACTGCTACGGTCGCAGGTTGGACGTCCTTAGGTTAGTTAGGTTTAGGTAGTTCTAAGTTCTAGGGAACTGATGACCTCAGATGTTAAGTCCCATAGTACTCAGAGCCATTTGAACCATTTTTCAAAAATCAATCGGGTGAGTTATCGTGCGCCACCCTGTGGATGCTGTCCGTGTTCTCCTCTCGTGGTCTTGTTTTACTGCACCTTCCCCCCTTTTTCATCCATCATTCTATCAGTCAGGATATAAACTGCCTGGGATGGCGCAATAAATAGCTGAGTAGGCCGTTCTTCCAGCGGAAACTCTTTAAGAGGGCTGCTTCTCTCTCGTTCCGGTCGCAGTGTCTTCAGCGCTCTCTGGTGGCATACCTGTATCTCGAACGCTTCTTTTGCTGTCCTTAAACCTACGAGTTTCTAAGCTCTGTATGCCGACATTTCTTAAAAAACGTTACTTTTTGCGTTAACACGGTTGTCTTCTTATAAAATGAGAGCTTTTCAAGGACTGTTTGACACCTGTATACGCAAAATGCCGCGTTGCCCTGTGTTCACCACAATGATGTGCCAACTTTCCTGGTCCATATGCGTAGCGTATGCGCGTAGAGACTCTGTAATAATAATTAAAAAACCGCATAAGCGCGAGTAAAATTCGCACACCGGACGTTCCGCATAAAGTTAATTATGTATATAGATAGTTCACCCATGCGGGTAATCGAGAATTTTTGCCGGTTATCGATATCGATACTTTAAAGCTATTAAAATATGACGCACGGCCGTATCTTTTTACTGTACTGATGCGGAAGCTAAAATTTTTTACCCGCTTAGGGACTTATGACCACTTTTTCTCAGGATAGGGTTGATGTATTAATAATAGGCGGACGGCGAGACAAACCGCTTTCACCGATTGAGATGCAGAATCCTAATTAACATGAATTACAGAAACACAAATCTTGCGAAACGCAGTTGGCTCCGTCAATGGGATCCATGTAATTAAACGGTAGGTACCGTGTGCCCTGACAGTGCCGTACTATCTTTCCGTCCGTGCTGTCTTCTCGTGGACGAGCTTTCAGAGCATTGAATCACATTTATGATCGGATTCTGAATTTCCTTGCAAGTAGAACGTTGCACATAGTTCTTAACGGGATGAAAGAGGCAGGTATAAAGCTAATTACAGTGTATCCAAGGTAGTGTTGCGTTACACCACAAGTTCAATTTGTTGTAGCACCTAATGAAATCGAAATATTCACACCATATTTGGCTTATGGCTTATGTGACAAAGTGTCAGTTTCGTTTGTGAGTGTTACAGATTGTTGTGAGTGAAGCATAATGACAACCGTCCAAGAAAATGCTCAGTGTGTGGAATGGTTTATTAGACCAAATAGGACGCACAGGTTCAAAGGAACCTTCAGACACGGTTTAGAAAGCATCCACCCTTGCAGAGGTCGATACGACGGTGGTAACGGGATTTTATGCCGACAGGGAGCGTCGACATAAAGTTCATACTTGGCGACCCGGAACAGGTGAGGCAGACACAGAACGGACACGGTTGACTTTTCAACGTCCACCGCAGAAGTACGTTCGGAGTGCGTCTCAAGACTTCCTAGGGTGACCGCGCATCTGGTCCTTCGGAAACGTTTAGAGATTCGTATTGTCTGTGGGCTTTCGCGCGCGTTTAAACCAGGCAGTCCACAGCGTATACTATTCCTTGTGGACGTTTACCACCCCTTAGATGAAAATGGAAATTTTCTAAACAACTTAGCGTTTTATGACGAAGCATTATTCGTTTTCTGACGAGGTAACATCGACGTGTGTGGTAAGATCAACAAACACAATGTTCTCTTCTGGTGCACAAGTAGTCCGCATACTGTGACGGAAGAGATAAGTGACAGACGAAAGTGAATGTGTTGGTGTTTGATGGTTGGTCACATTTACAATAAAAAAAACCGTTAATGCTAATAAATTGTCTGATAAACTGAAGCTTTTTACGTTACCGTAACTGGCCGACCACAACATATAATCGTGTTCCAGGAAAAAGGTGCACCACCACATTGCGCCCAGACTCCGTGCGAGTTCTAGACCAGGTGTTCACAGATCGCTGTATTAGCGTGGTTGGTCCAATTCCGTAGCCTCCTAAGTCGCCTGACACTAAGCTGACGGACTTATATTTCCATGAGGCTATGTCGAAGACAGTCTGCCAAACTCCTGTCAACGACATCAATGACTTGAAGAACCGAATCGTTGCTGCCATTGTTACAATTAACGCGAATATGTTGCGTTGAGTGTGGACAGAGCTTGCATATAGTGCATATAGACTGGATATTGTGCGGGCCACCAAAGGTGCACATTTTGAAATTAATTGAACGGCATAAGAAGATTGTGGGACAGTGTGTCAGATAAGCCAAACGTGATGCGAATATCTTAATTAGTTTGGATACTATAATTCATGGAATTTGTACCTACCTTTCGCGCAACCCTGTGTATAAATGAACTTAATTCGTACTTATTGGGCTGTAATTAAAATTCGTCGACTGTCTATAACATAAAAGTCGTATTCAAAGGCTTCCTTTCGCCTTAGGTAAAGTACATTTCTGCTTAGGCTATTGCAGAGCGAAAACACATTGGATCAGGACAGGAAAGACGACTGATGAGTCTTGCTGCTGCTGGAAGGATTTCAGTCACGTTCTTCCACGACGCGTTTCAGGGACACAATGTCATTTCCAGATGTGCCAGAGGTTTAAGTGAGGATTTATTTTCTTGGATGTAGCCAGTTCTCTGCCTTACACTTTATTTCGAGGATGTTCCCGCAAAAAAGCACAATGACATTGTTATATTTGCACACATATATATCACTGAATATCACGCAATCGTTTTGAGGTACTGATACTCAATAGCTTTCGCTGGAGGCACCAGTCTTGAGCTGAATCTTAATTCCTTAAATATGTATTTTTTAAACCTTCTTGTTATCCTACTTCTTTACTAACTACAGTATGTACCGCTAATGGCGGTTTTGAAATAACGAGTGTAAACGTATCCTGCAGTAGGGCAGGGAGAACATTTTAACCTCAAGACTCAAGATTAATGCTGCACTCTGGCTCCACCGTAGGAGTCGCAGAACTCAGCAGCGCGTGTGTGTGTGTGTGTGTGTGTGTGTGTGTGTGTGTGTGTGTGTGTGTGTGTGTGAGAGAGAGAGAGAGAGAGAGAGAGAGAGAGAGAGAGAGAGAGAGAGAGAGAGAGAGAGAGAGAGAGAGAGAGAGGGGGGGGGGGGGAGGGGAGGAGGTGGTACAGGAGACAGATTATGGCGGTCACGGCCAGCGGGCTTGAGTGTTTTGTCATGTAATGTGCCATAAAGCCATCGCGAGACTTGGTAAGTGGTTTATCGAGTTCTTTCGGCTCGCAAATATACTTCTTCTAGCGCGCCACAGGTCACATGCTACATAAGGAAGCGAAGAAGGATTTTTTCTTCTCAGCAGTCTGACACACTGAAATTTACACGTGACCTTCCGTATAATTCTCGTACGAGTATAATGGAATAAAAACAGAGAGAGAACTTTATTGGAACTTCTACAACAGTCTCTAAGCTACTTCTCAATGCATGAACCCTCAGAAATCACACACTTGTTGCACTACGTAATCGAATTTTATACCCTTGTGTCGTAAGTTTGTCATTTGGCACCGAAACCAATGCGTAAAGTGGCCTGTATCTTTTACAATATCGAGAAAATCTTGACTAAATGGGAATTTGTTCAGATGCTAGTATAGATAGAAACTGCTTGTAGCGAAATCACTGTTATAAGACTTCAAAAATATGAATTAGGAGAGAACATCTTCTTTATTTTGTGTGTGGGTAGCAAATAGCCAGCTAAATTACAATAAAGGCTATCGTATAACAAGATGCGTGAGCGTGGCTTGGTCAGAAAGTTTTTATACTCCTGCATGTACGGAACGAAGGTACGTCTCTTCGAAGTCTTCTGCAGGCTCCAGGAGCGACTGCGGGTGGAATATAACCTCTCTTTCCTCGAGATGGAAACGTTTCCGTCCATAAATCAGCACAGATTTCACAGCTTAGCTGTTTTTCTCGGACAATATCCTGCGAACTACAGACTGTTAACGAAGATACGAACATAGGGAATAGATTCTCACACACATGACTCTGACTTCTTAACTAATAGAAACCAGTATGGTGTCCTTCACGACGAAAGTTTGTCAGAGATACGGGTATTGTCAGGAGTGCCCCAGGGAATTGACAGGACCGCTTTTTTATACACACACACACACACACACACACACACACACACACACACACACACACACACACTATCTCTCTATCTCTCTCTATCTCTCTCTGTCTCTCTCTCTCTCTCTCTCTCTCTCTCTCTCTGTCTCTGTCTCTCTATATATATCTCTCTATCGATCTATCTATCTATCTATCGATCGATCTATCTATCTATCTACCTATCGATCGATCGATCGATCGATCTATCTATCTATCTACCTATCTACCTATCGATCGATCGATCTATCTATCTACCTATCTACCTATCGATCAATCTATCTATCTATCTACCTATCTACCTATCTATCGATCGATCTGTCTACCTATCTATCGATCGATCTATCTATCTACCTATCTACCTATCGATCGATCGATCTACCTATCTACCTATCTACCTATCTATCTATCTATCTACCTATCTATCTATCGATCGATCTATCTATCTATCTACCTATCTATCTATCGATCGATCTATCTATCTATCTACCTATCTACCTATCGATCGATCGATCTATCTACCTATCGATCGATCTATCTATCTACCTATCTACCTATCTATCGATCGATCTATCTATCTATCTATCTATCTACCTATCTATCGATCGATCGATCTATCTACGTATCTACCTATCTATCGATCTATCTGCTAGTTACTGTGATGAAAGGCAGTTGCTCTAAAAGTAGAAAATTTAATTCAGATGAGCAGAAAAAGCAATCGAGTGTTGGTCGAATACAGTATTAGCAGTGTGCTGCTTGATACAACCAGGTCGTTAATATACCTATGCGTATCGTGATGTGGAATGGAACGAACATTTAAGGATTGTGGTGGGTAAGGCGATTGATCGACTTCGGTTTATTGGGAGAATTTTAGGAAAGTATAGCTCATATTTAAAGGAGACTGCGTTTAGCACTCTAGTGCAAACCGTTCTGGAGTACTGTTAGTGTGTTTGGGATTCCTATCACGTCGGGTTAACGGAAGACGTAGAAGAAATTCTAAGGCATTCTGCTAGATCTCTTGCGTTTGTTCGATCGACACAAGTGCTACGGAGATGCTTCGTGAACCCAACCCCAAGAGAATGACATTTTTTCGCGAAACAGTGTTGAGAAAATGTGGAGAACTGGCATTTGAAGTAGACTGCAGAACGACTCCACTGCTGTAACGTACCTTTCGTACGGTTTGTACAAAGGCCTGGGGAGGATGTAGAGGTATTTAGGTAACGTATACTGCATAGAAAGAATTATAACTTACGCCCTGGTTCTTTCCCTTGTGTTTGGCGGACCTTCCGGCCACAAATAGTACTGGATGCCGTTCTTATTGTCTCCTACATTTTTTAACTATAACTACACTGTTATAACACTAGAATTCTTGTTTTGAGTGCTCGCCCTTTTCATGTGCGTTACATTATTAGAGAGATCTTAATTTGCAAGATAACAATGTGGCGTCTATGTTCAAATGGTTCTGAGCACTATGGGACTTAACTTCTGAGGTCATCAGTCCCGTAGAATTTAGAACTACTTAAACCTAACTAACCTAAGGACGACACACACATCCATGCCCGAGGCAGGATTCGAACCTGCGACGTAGCGGTCGCGCAGTTCCAGACTGAAGCGCCTAGAACCGCTCGGCCACATCGGCCGGCGGGGCGTCTATGTGAAACGGTCGGACGACCTGGGAGAATATCTGCATGTACGAGGGGCGATGGAAAAGTTTATAGCCCTAAATAGTCCCGTTATGTCTCGCACAAACACCACCACCTACATTTGTGGTGGCCCTTTGTGGGTATACAGCCTTGCCGCAGTGGATACACCGAAGTTAAGCGCTGTCGGGCGTGGCCGGCTCTTGGAAGGGTGACCATCTGGGCCGCCATGCGCTGTCGCCATTGTTTTGGGGTGCACTCCGCCTCGTAATGCCAATTGATGAGCTACTCGTCCGAATAGTAGCGGCTCCAGTCACAGAAAACCATCGTGGCGACTGGGAGAGTGGTGTGCCCACCTCACGCCCCTTTATCCGCATTCTCAGCTGAGTATGACTTGGCGGTTGGATGGTCCCGATGGGCCGCTTGTGTACTGAAGACAGAGTGGTTTTTGCGTGTGTGGGTATGCAGGTCAGATTTCGCGGCTCCAGCTTCGTTAGTTTCTCCGCTGGGATGCGTTGCATACCGTAGTGTAAGAACTATGGGCAACATACCAAGAACCGTGGTGTGATAGAATATCTTCATTTGAAGGGAATGACGCCCAAGGAAATTGCACAGGACGTGCGGAATGAGCGTACTGTGAATGCACTTACGGACGATGCACCATCTTCTGCAGTAGTGAAAAACTGGGTGTCCGACTTCAACGTGGAAGAACGAGTGTGGAAGATGCGCCAAGGAGCGCAAGGCCTGCTACGGTTGCGACTGATGAATTCACGATACGGTTTTGCAGGACTATCGAACAGCGTTGTAGCACATTGAAACCACATTTGGAATCTCCCGTGGGAGTGCTCTTGACATTGTTGTGGATAATTTGAGAATGCGGGAAGTTTCATCTCAGCTGGTCCCGAAAGACTTAAATGCTGATCAGACATGGGAACGTGTGCAGTGTTGGGAAGAAATCGCTCGCCAATTTGAGCTGGATGAGGACGGATTTCTTCACCACTTTGATCCTGAGACAAAACAGTCACAATAACGGAAATGTCCTTCATCCCCTAAAAAAAAAGGGTGCAAAAATAGCCGATAAAGTGATGGCATCGATCTCCTGGGGTGCAAAAGGGGTAATTATGATGGATTACTTACAAAAGGTTCAATCCCGTCACCGGCCATCCTGATTTAGGTTTTCCGTGATTTCCCTAAATCGCTTCAGGCAAATGCCGGGATGGTTCCTTTGAAAGGGCACGGCCGATTTCCTTCCCCATCCTTCCCTCGCCCGAGCTTGCGCTCCGTCTCTAATGACCTCGTTATCGACGGGACGTTAAACACTAATGTCCTCCTCCTCCACTTACAAAACTAAGTAACTATCAATGCATCATACTATTGCACCATCCTGCGCCGTTTGAGAAAAGAGAAACAAAAAAAAAACGGCGCGGAAAATTGGCGCGCGGAGTTGTTTTGCATCAGGACAGCGCGCTGACGCACAAAGCCCTCGCAACACTGGAAGCTGCGTGACTGCGGATTCGATTTGTTTTATCATCAGCCATATTCTCAAGATTTGGCGCTATCAGACTCTTTCGTTTTCCCAACCTAAAAAAGACCTCAAAGGACGACGATTTTACGATGACGATGCAGTGATCGATGCTGTGAACGCTTGGTTGCACTCGAAATGGAAGGTGTTTCATTTGAATGGTTTGCAGAAGTCAACTAAACGAGCCGGCGCCGCGCGGGATTAACCGAGCGGTGTAAGGCGCTTGGGTCCTGGACTGTGCGGCTGGTCCCGGCGGAGGTTCGAATCCTCCGTCGGGCCCGCGCGCGCGCGCGCGCGCGTGCGCGCGCGCGCGCGCGTGTGCGCGCGCGCGTGCGTGTGTGTGTGTGTGTGTGTGTGTGTGTGTGTGTGTGTGTGTGTGTGTGTGTGTGTGTGTGTGTGTGTGTGTGTGTTGTCCTTAGGATAATTTTGGTTAAGTAGTGTGGTAGCTTAGGGACTGATGACCTTAGCAACTTTTCGAACCCCCCCCCCCCCCCCCCTTTCGTGCATATACACGCCGTTATCAATCGTATGGTGTATGGCGGAGCGTACCTTGTCCCATCAGTAGTCATTTCGGTTCCTGTTTTACTCGCAAATACAGGTAGGGAAAAAAAAGGAATGTCTGTCTGCTTCCGAACGAGTCCTAATTTTCCCTTATCTTCCTGGTCCTTGCGCGAAATGTACGTTGGTGGCAGTTGAGTCGTTCTGCAGTCAACTTCAAAATTCGAGTCCTCTAAATTTAGTCTTTAGTGGTACAATATCATTTTCTAAGTCTGTCCGTCCGTTTAAGTTCTTTTGTGGGTAGAATGAAATTTTGACTCTACAGCGGAGCGTGCGCTGATATGAAACTTCCTGGCAGATTAAAACTGTGTGCCGGACCGAGACTCGAACTCGGGACCTTTGCCTTTTGCGAGCAAGCGCTCTACCGACTGAGCTACCCAAGCACAACTCACGTTCCGTCCTCATAGCTTTAATTACGCCAGTACCTCGTCTCCTACCTTCCAAAATTCACAGAAGCTGTCCTGCGAACCTTGCAGAACTAGCACTCCGGGTTTAATATGCCAGCAAGCTTCTTTGTGGGTGTTTACAACAGAATGTCTTCCACAAGCCTCTCCTCTGCACTGCCGTCGTCTCGGCAGCGCAGGCAGTTGGCATGGGTGTCGGTCAGAGAGACCTGCTTGTCCCACGCGGCTGCCTGCGGCCGTGTCCCTGGTGTGGCGTGTGAGCCGCCGCCGCCGCCTCCGCCGCTGCGGACACACAAGGACGATGGCCCGGGTCTGGCCTTCGCGGCCGGCACGTCCTCCGGCCTCGCTTCCTGTGCGGCTGTCGCCATAGCCAGAAGCGCTGCCGACCGCCACCGCTCCTTCACCGGCGGTGACACGTTCCAACCGCCCACGAGTATTCATCGTAATGACAGGACTTCTATCACGTAATTAAATAACTCCATACACGGCTGCAGTTCTGCGCGTAATGGATGCAAAACGTCGCGAATTTTTTTGCAGCAAGTAAACTCTTTCGACGTTTAGCTGCAAGTTCGCCATATGAATTTTGACTAAATTTAACCGTGGGAATTTAGGCACTGCCATCTTAGAAAGTGGTTCAAAAATGTGTATCAAATACTGTGGGACTTCACTGCACGCTCGCGCACACACGCTCGCGCACTCTCTACCCTTCCACAATTATTTTATATATTCAATCTTTTTTAGTCTTTAGTGACTGGGCTGTTAAGACACCGGATTATTCATGCACGTACAAGTTTTCAAATTGACGTTTTTGTATATTTTAGCTCAGTGTTGTGAATTTTTAACAGCACAAAATTAACAGTTAAATATTTGTTCCCCTGGTCTTTATACTGCGAAACTACTGTGCATGTGAGAATTACGTTTAGATGGAATTTTAAACGTTTCTACGTTTTGCTTACAAAAATCCGAACTTCTTTCATTACTCTGAAGGGAAAGTTTAAATTGTAATGTTAACGAAATAGCGGACGTAGGTCAGTGGTGTAATAGACTGTGCAGTGAAGAAATAAATGTCCCATATAGGAAATAATTCTTGTAGTCGGAGAACTTTGTGCAAGGGTAGGAGGAAGTGGCATGGAATGACTTACTGAAAACCCTTATCAGTGGCGGGGGGAGGGGGGGAAGGAGTGGGTATGTTCGAAGTAGCCCTTTTGCAAATTTTTCTCGAATAAATCTAAATCCACACATTTTTGTCGAATAAATCTAAATCCGCGGCCTCTAGCGAGGACGTACCACACTACAAAACTACGTTAAATTTTCTACAAACATTTGTTTTCAGGAACGAGGGAATAATAAAACGCCTAACGTGCATGCACTGTAGCTGCTTTTGAGAGCAATTTGGGGTACTTTACCACACCGAAGTGTCCAGTATCCAAACTTTTCGTCTCGACTTCGACTATACTACTGTGGTACGCTGTAAACAGTTATCGTGTACACCCTGTAGCGCACAAATTGTTTTCGGACGTTTGCACCAAAACTGGTCGGGCATGCATGAAAAGCAGGTGTACTGGAGGACAAATAACAGCCAACGAAGGCAAGAATGTAAGATATAAGCATCAGTCTGTTCTTGCAGACGAGAAACAAAAAAAGAAAATTTGCAGCTTTTCGTCTAGTAACCCGTTCATTTCATTGTGTATCATCGTCATTGAGAAACGTGGGACTGGGGTACTTAAGCGTGGTTACGTGGAATAAGCAAGTGGAATGCACAGCTGTACTTGCTCCGGGGCTGTGCTACCTGTTGCTCTGATGTGCAGTTAGCTGTGCTTACAACTGCGTGTTTACAGCGCAAGCATGGACACGACGCCAGCGTGTCCGCCTTAGCTCCACTCCAGTCTTACACTTTGGCGCTGGATCATTCCACCGCTCTGCGTTCCAACCAGCATGGCTGTGCCAGTGAACTGCGTAGAGAGAAAAACGGACCGGCCTAGACGAGAACGCATGTGTGTGGATCGGAGAGAATCTCCACAGTGTTCCGGCAGACGTACAGAAGTAGGTTTGGCCCCCCCCCCCCCCAAAAAAAAAAAAAATTACAGACTCCTGATGGTGTGCCCAAAGTATTGGGAGAAGTGACTTTCAAATCTTTGATGTTATCGAGCATTAAATTTTATCGTGATTTTCCTGAATCACTTAGTGCAAACACATGCATGTTACCTTCGAAGGGCAAGGTGCTCTTTCCTGCCGAGCACGAGCTTTTTCGATTTTGTCCCCGCAGGACATTGAAATGTAATATTTCTTTAGACTGAAACCAGTACATTTGAATTGGCTTCCTGTGGCTACATTAGTAACTCGTACAGGAAACCGATGTCAGGTTTGTAGTGTATGATTTCAACCTAACTTGGTACATATATAACTCAGTATCTGGAAATCGGTACCTTTCGCTTTTGTATTGCTAGCGCTATTACGGACGAGATGAGTATGTGAAGATGGTGGGCAAGTATAAAAATTTAAAAACGAACTATATTTGTATCGAATATGTGTCTTCAGGATCAACACGTGTTTTCGTTACCCACTGCGACGCTTATCCCGTCCATATTGGTGAAATGCTTTCGGGAATGTTGCCTATCAGCCAACGACGCCGAAGGCTTGTGGGCGTGATACTAACATCCGAAATTCTGATCATTCCAACGTCACGCCCTTTCACCTCTGCCTCTACTTCCACACCCAAGAGTTAATTGTCGTCAGGACTATTACCATTCAGCCTACTTAGTCCGAATTCTCGTCTCCTGTTAGACGTCATCTACTTCCTTTCACTCACCACCTCACCAAGCCGCAGGGATGGAACGTCATCCAAACTCTCACTAGTGACCACAGTAAAAACGAAAGCTGTGTATTCCGAACTAGTATGGGTCGTTACCGATTATTTTAATGTATCACGATCACCACCAGTCAACCTAAGGGTACCTTAGCACCCTCTACCTTCCCCTCCCCTCCCACCCCACCCCCTACCCCCCCGCCCTCTCGTGGTATTTTTTTTTTCCGCAGATAGTAAGTCATGTTCTTACCTAGTTTGGTTAGAACGGCTTCGTGCGTTGTAGAATTATTTCAAATTGCTCCAGACGTCCCTTAGTTGTTTCCGTGTCACTCCTTCCAATCGCCTCCCCCAAACCTACAGGTTAAATGTCATCAGGAATACGCAATGATCAATAACAACGGTGCATAAATATTACTTGCAGCAGACATAAAGAAGCAACTGCTGTCGTTGCGATGTCTAGGATAACGGTTAAACACGCGTATGACTTTGTATATGTCTGAGAGTGAGCGGGTGTGGGCACCGTCCTCTGGCAGCTAGCAGAGAACTTCATTCATTATCTGGCTGGCTGTCTGCGGAAGCTACCGCAGCACCCGACCTGTTCAAATATTGGTTTAGCTCTCCAGTCGACACAGCTGGACGTTTCTTGCAGCTTGTGTCTCGCACATTTTTGGCCTCTAATAATATCTTGTGTTAGACTCTAAGGCAGCAAAGGTCACTGCCCGCGGGAGCGCTGTTTCTTGTCTGTGTTGCTACTTGACGAGGACGTTTCAAAGTTACTTGGTTTTGATTTAGAACTAGAACAGCTTAACTGCGATGCTTATTGATCACGCACTGATATAAACTAGATCCACGGGATTCACAAAGTAGATTAGTGCAGCTCATTTAGGGTGCCACTACAAACATACTTATTCAGAAGAATGCCATCCGACACGGTACAGTTATCCTGCAAACTAAAAGAGCGAGCAGTTGAGTCCACACATGTCCTACTCAGCTTCTTCACAAGGATCACCTACGGGCTGTTTCCCAGTGTTACACCTACCCTTCCACAGCACGCCTCATGATCAGTGGCGTCTAAACCCATCAACAGGCCTAGAGTGTTTTTCACTAAATGCCTTAAACGTAACGGAATGTACAGGTAGTACTGAATGAAACAAACTAAAAAAAGGCACACGAACAGAATCACCGCGCGCTGCGTTTCTCTACTAGACGTCCTGTGCGGCAGTTTACAGTATGTCCATAACAGACCACCATAGGCGAGGTGATTGTTAATGCAGGCTGGTACTCCGGCGTTCGACGCTGATTTATACCTTCTGTGGTAATGAAAAGGAATCGAGTGTACCCAGTGTCTTGTGTGACCCCGTCCCTTACCGGTGTCATGAACAACTCAAAAGCGATGCTACAGCCTAGACGGCCTCATCAGCCACCTTCGTGAGAAAGTTATAACGACGACATAATTCCAACATTTCGCAATGAAAAAGTGTCCAAAGGTTGCAAATAAAATAAATATTTGGCTATTCAGAAATATGAGACCACGTCATAACAGTTGGGAGTACAATGATGAATTGGAAACACTGACTGTGTATTTTGCACAATATTAACTAATGCATCTGTTCACCTATCAAGCCACTGTGGTACGAAGAAGATAGGCCGTATTGCTCTCGCTCTTGGAGGTATCTTGCCTCTTAACAACTGCGTGACGCATGTGTCGGGGCGACTGTGCGAGGCAACCTGCGTCTACTGTCACACCATTTTTGGACTGACTGACTGACTGATCCGTATTACGTAACGCGTAGTACACCAGCGTGCGAAACAAGGATGCGGGTCGGATCCAATGAAACGCATGCAGGATCTGGTGCACGAGTAAACGTGTTTTGTGGACGATTCGTCTTCAACAAATGCAAAGCACTTTATTTAAAACCACTGACACACGTATCGTTCACCTTATAGTTTTCGCTTTATAATACCAGTATTGTTATTTCTTAATTTTTTCGTTCAGTACTCACAATTGCTTTGTTGCATCACTTACGTGTGTTGTTCCAATGCAGGCTTAAGTTTTCCGTCATCTTCAGCTATGCACGATAAAGCATTTGATTTAAAGTTCGTAAAGAAAACAAATATAGTATGACGCGGTTTGCTGGGTGACCCCGTAGGATTCTTCAGCCGCCTAATCGTAAAGAGTTTCCTTCCCCCGCGAACACTGACGTCTTTCTTATCTGAGAGAATTACAACTCAAGTATACGTGTTAAGGGTAGGCAACTGTAATGGGCGTGTGAATATACTGTTGTGCGTTGTTTATTTTATGATAAAGTAAAGTTCTATGTACTGACTTGGCAGAAAATCCTAAGAAATTTTGGTCCTATGTCAAAGCGGTAGGTGGATCAAAACAAAATGTCCAGACACTCTGTGACCAAAATGGTACTGAAACAGAGGATGACAGACTAAAGGCCGAATTACTGAATGTCTTCTTCCAAAGCTGTTTCACAGAGGAAGACTGCACTGTGCTTCCTTCTCTAGATTGTCGCACAGTTGACAAAATGGTAGATATCGAAGTAGACGACAGAGGGATAGAGAAAAAATTAAAATCGCTCAAAAGAGGAAAGGCCGCTGGTCCTGATGGAATACCAGTTCGATTTTACACAGAGTACGCGAAGGAACTTGCCCCCCTTCTTGCAGCGGTGTACCGTAGGTCTCTAGAAGAGCGAAGCGTTCCAAAGGATTGGAAAAGGGCACAGGTCATCCCCGTTTTCAAGAAGGGACGTCGAACAGATGTGCATAACTATAGACCTATATCTCTAACGTCGATCAGTTGTAGAATTTTGGAACACGTATTATGTTCGAGTATAATGTCTTTTCTGGAGACTAGAAATCTACTCTGTAGGAATCAGCATGGGTTTCGAAAAAGACGGTCGTGTGAAACCCAGCTCGCGCTATTCGTCCACGAGACTCAGAGGGCCTTAGACACGGGTTCACAGGTAGATGCCGTGTTTCTTGACTTCCGCAAGGCGTTTGACACAGTTCCCCACAGTCGTTTAATGAACAAAGTAAGAGCATACGGACTATCAGATCAATTGTGTGATTGGATTGAGGAGTTCCTAGATAACAGAACGCAGCATGTCATTCTCAATGGAGAGAAGTCTTCCGAAGTAAGAGTGATTTCAGGTGTGCCGCAGGGGAGTGTCATAGGACCGTTGCTATTCACAATATACATAAATGACCTGGTGGATGACATCGGAAGTTCACTGAGGCTTTTTGCAGATGATGCTGTGGTATATCGAGAGGTTGCAACAATGGAAAATTGTACTGAAATGCAGGAGGATCTGCAGCGAATTGACGCATGGTGCACGGAATGGTAATTGAATCTCAATGTAGACAAGTGTAATGTGATGCGAATACATAGAAAGATAGGTCCCTTATAATTTAGCTACAAAATAGCAGGTCAGCAAATGGAAGCAGTTAATTCCATAAATTATCTGGGAGTACGCATTAAGAATGATTTAAAATGGAATGATCATATAAAGTTGATCGTCGGTAAAGCAGATGCCAGACTGAGATTCATTGGAAGAATCCTAAGGAAATACAATCCGACAACAAAGGAAGTAGGTTACAGTACGCTTGTTCGCCCAATGCTTGAATACTGCTCAGCAGTGTGGGATCCGTACCAGGTAGGGTTGATCAAAGAGATAGAGAAGATCCAACGGAGAGCAGCGCGCTTCGTTACAGGATCATTTAGTAATCGCGAAAGCGTTACGGAGATGATAGATAAACTCCAGTGGAAGACTCTGCAGGAGAGACGCTCAGTAGCTCGGTACGGGCTTTTGTTAAAGTTTCGAGAACATACCTTCACCGAAGAGTCAAGCAGTATATTGCTCCCTCCTACGTATATCTCGCGAAGAGACCATGAGGATAAAATCAGAGAGATTAGAGCCCACACAGAAGCATACCGACCATCCTTCTTTCCACGTACAATACGAAACTGGAATAGAAGGGAGAACCGATAGAGGTACTCAGGGTACCCTCCGCCACACACCGTCAGGTGGCTTGGGGAGTATGGATGTAGATGTAGATGTAGATAATGGAGGGAGAGGATGATGCCCGATGCCAGCGCTATAGCATATGACAGACTGATCACAAATGGTTCAAATGGCTCTGAGCACTATGGGACTTCTGAGGTCATCAGTCCCCTAGAACTTAGAACTACTCAAACCTAACTAACTTAAGGACATCACACACATCCATGCCCGAGGCAGGATTCGTACCTGCGACCGTAGCGGTCTCGCGGTTCCCGACTGTAGCGCCAACAACCGCTCGGTCACCCCGGCCGGCGATTGATCACAAATGTCACATGCACTCACTTCATGAGATACTGCGGAAATATTCGGAATTGAATTCACGTCACTGGTGCAAAGTGTAGCGATCAGGGACTTAACACCAGCTCCTCGACCCCCCATGCCGACCAAATACTAACTGGAAAAATTTTGTTATACCGGCAGGATTAGAAGCTGGTACCTCAGAGTTGATTGTTGCCATACAGGCGTGCGTTAGCGACCTCCTCTTCAGGGACGGTCTAACGTTCCTAAGAAATGTGATCGTCGTCGCCTCCGTGCTTTTGTATGTCAGCGTACGTGTGTAATAATGTGCATATTACTAATAACGGTGGTGATGACCTTCGCAGTACGTGTGTCTCCGTATTATTATTACAATGAGTTCGAAAACAATCTTTCGAGGGGGTTTGGCAAGAGGTGGGAGGATGTGCCACCTTGTTAGGATGAAAATGGCTGATTGGTGTATCAGGTGAGCGTGTTCGTGTAATAGCCGAACAGGGAGACCCCTGCATATGAGTTAATTCTTTATAAGCGTAAAAACAATAAAATAATTGTTTGATCGTTTAGCATTATGTATTTTTCTGACATTGGTGGTTTGTTGGTTCACAGGTGGTGTTGCGGTGTGCTGTTTTATATTTGATTTCATTGTTTTTAGATTAGTTCGCTAAACTTCAACAAACAGTAGCTCAGCGCTAACCGACAGTGAAAACTAAAGGATAAATGCAGCCGTGCATAATATAAGTAAAACTCCTATTCCTCCTGCTCAAAATTATCCGGTGTCCGGCCTTGCTGGTGTTGTGGGAAAGGTGGAGCTTTGAAGCTGTGCACAAGGCTTCACCACATCCGCAGCGGCCGCCTGCACGTGGTCTCCACGTGGACCGCCGCTTCCTGCCTGTCGCTCCCTACCCAAGTGTCCGCGACACGTGTAGCGCGGTGCCTCTGGCTCGCTTCCACTGTGACCAAAAGCTTACTCTGTGGCCCGAGTCTCATTGTGAGTCATATGCATCCGGTTGTGCTATTGTAATTAGTGGAAATACCGGTAGTAGCAGAAACTAAGTGCTACTCTTCAACCCGAACACTGGTTTCACACGGCTCTACACGGTCCAGTGCAACCTCATCTGTGCACAAGTAATGCAATGCTTTCCACTTCAATCGGATACTGTACTAAAGTCCTAGCTTTCCTCAGCAATTTTAATCACTGTTCCCCCACCCCCACACCTATTACCCAACATTCTCTCTCTCTCTCTCTCTCTCTCTCTCTCTCTCTCTCTCTCTCTCTCTCTCTCTCTCTCTCTCTCTCTGAGGTCATCAGTCCCCTACAACATAGAGCTACTTAAACCTAACTAAGCTAAGGACATCACACACATCCATGCCCAAGGCATGATTCGAACCTGCGACCGCAGCGGTCGCGCGGTTCCAGAAAGAAGCGCCTAGAACCGCTCGGCCACTTCGGGCGGCGCGCACAGATAAGCAAAGCGATTAATGGGCCCGCACGCGTAAACCGAGGAATCTCGGTTCGCGTTCTGGCCCGATATAACTTCTCATTGACGTCATTCCATTATACAGCTGATGGTTGTTCGTATTCGCAACTGCGAATACATTTCGTCGTTCTTCTTAAGAAGACAGTCACTGCAATATCGAATTCTGTAATAGTTTGATATGAATAACAGATTCGTCACGCGCTATTAACGAAGTTCGGAGCCAGCAGTTCAGGAACTGTGTAGTACGTCAGTAACGCTGCGTGAGCTCTGAAGAGAAATAATACGCATCCGGTACTTAGGACGCTCACAGCAACGAATAGTGCGTCCGCCTCGCTAAAAAGGGTGACACGGGTGACAAGCTGTCTACGTGGAACCACGGCGCGCTCCTGCGGACGCCGGAGGAACTACGCGGCGACCTGGGCGCCGGCGGAAGCTGTAAATGTCTTTTCCCAGAACCTGACTTCACCAGCGCACCTTCCGCGGGGGAACGAAAGATCTGTCGATCCGTTTTTGCAGCGTCCCTAATTGTTCATACAGTGAGCGCTGCTGGTCATACCAATAGCACTGCACTCCGACTATTAAGAGATAGACACACACGAGCGAAAAATCGCTATAGGTCGCTCGCTCCTTTGCCGCCACACACGAACATTGTATCAAACAATTTCACCTATATTTCTAACTCCACTGTGCCGTAATGTTGTTCTGTAGAAAAGGAATTGATATTTTTAGCAGCAGCGGTAATTGAGCTCAGTTTGTAAACTAATTCAAAAAAACTTTACTCGGATGGTTGAAACTTCTTCTGAAATGCTTTGTTTTGATCTGGAGGCCGTGACATTATTCATTTACGTGAAGGACTTATTTACAGTGTGTATTCCGCAATTAATCCATAAAGTGCTCAATTCCTTTTTCGTTTACTAGTCTTATAGTTTGAAAGTGTTTACACAATGGCTGCGCGATCTCGGTGTATCTATAGAAATGTTATCAGCGGTAGCGCAACTGGTTTACATAGCTTCTGTTGTAAATTGTATATAGCAAAGCTGGAACCTAGTATAACTTTCCATGGATATTGGTTCACAAGGCATAAGATTAAAAATCCTGATCATTGCAAAATGCAAGAACATAAGTGTGTTTGGATTTTTATTTGTTCTTAATACCAGTGCCAACTCAGTCTTCAGTTATGCGTTTCAGAGAGGTTCGTGCACCCTGAGTAACAATAAATTCTAACTTAAAGTCCGTACTCCCCATGAGTATAACGAAACGAAAAAAAAAATTATAGAACCACGATTAGTAACTTGACAAACTAGTTGCAGCCAGGCAGGCATATTGCCACGTATAGCCGATTCGTCGCGCGCCCGATATGGATATCACTTAAAACAAATACCGGGACGCTTCCTCTCATCACGGCCGATTTTCCTACGCAATCATTTGTTTTGCATTTGTAGCGACATCGTTCAGAAATGGTTGAAATGGCTCTGAGCACTATGAACTTAACATCTGAGGCCACCACTCCCCTAGAACTTAGAACTACTGAAACCTAACCAACCTAAGGACATTACACACATCCATGCCCGAAGCAGGATTCGAACCTGCGACAGTAGCAGCAGCGCGGTTCCATACTGAAGCGCCTAGAACCGCTCGGCCGCACCGGCCGGAAACATCGTTCGTGAAAGGAATTAGACGCTTGTCTCCTCTTATCATATCCCGGCATTCTTGCGCACGTAAGAGTATATTTCATATAGCATTCATAACTGTAGCTTTTAAAACTTTGTGGTATTTCTGCAAGAAATACTAGGTTTCCAGGTTGATTAGCTGTAAATTTTTGTCGTTAATGCAGTGGAACAGAAAGTGAGCTAGGTGTGTTCCACTTCATTTTAAAAAAAATTAACGTATTTCGTTTGTTGTCTGTCTCCTGTTTGGCGAAAGTGACGACGGAATGCAAGGATTAAACGTCCTATCGACATCGAGGTCGCTATAAACGTAACAGTTGCCAACACATTATTCCTCTGAAGTGAAGAATTATCGGGAAAATATTAATCAGGATAGCCGGGGAGAAACATGGATCGTGCTTCCGTTTTCTGTACTCGGCGGAACTTACGCTGCATCTTCGCAGGCAACGAATGGGTGGTCAGATGCAGTTGTAAGTTTCAGCTAATAAGACGTTTTTTTAAAATCTTTAGAAATTCGGCAACTCATCGTGCTGTAAATATCATTCCAGAAAAGATTCTGTATTACCCGTAATTTTCCTCGCGTAATGGTCTTTCCCATATGATTTTTGCCAAGTCAGCCAGTGGTTACTTACTCTCTAATTAAATGAACTTAAATTCTTCGAGATATATATATAAAGTTCGTGGCATTTAAACAACTCCACGAGATGGAAGCCCGAGAATATTTTATTCAACATATAATTTTTGTGTGCATATATACAAAATTTATAAGTTGTATAAAATGTTCTCGGGCTTCCATCTCGTAAAGTTGTTCTTGAACTTCGGACCAAGGACTCCTTCGCAGTTGTCAAGTGAAATGACTGCCGATGGTATGCTGATACGGCCTCACATACCACACCTGCTGGGTGTCACATAACTAGCGCTCACCTTACCGTCATGCATGGGCATGCGTTGTCTCCGTGTTCGATGCGCCCTCTTCAGCTTCGCGATCACTGGGTCCGATGCCGCGATGAACTGTTGTTGTCAGTGACTTTTCATTTCGGTAGCTTCTATAATTATACTGTCCCAGAAGCCATTAGTGTGAGCCATCTTCATTCTTTAATGTTACCATCATGATATTCAGTATTTCTATGTAATGTAATTTGTTTTAAACTAAACGGTATCTAAAATAGTTTTCTCTTCTTTTTCAGGTGAGTAATTGTGATTTCATTCATATACAATCTCATCCAAAGTGGTCCTGTGAAAGAAACTGCCAGGCTGTAAGTACGTGACATTTTTTGTTTATTGTTACACAGTATTGGCATCCGTTGGCTCAATGAGGTGGAACGTCAGCGTTCATGGAATGTTAACGTGTGGCGTGGTGTGGGGTAGCTCATAGGCCCGTTTTTCATAGACTCAATACTAAAAGCGCGTAAGTATCGCAGCCTCCTAACAGACCATCTTCCACGGCTACTACAAGACGTTCCTCTGTAGACTAGGGGAAACCCGTGGTACTAACATGTCCAGTCCATAGTGCACGAAGTATTACAGCGTATCTCCATGAATTGTCCCCAAATCATTGAACTGGCCGGCCCATAGTCTATTTTCTGTGGGTAAGGCTGAAAGACGCTGTCTTCAGGGACATACCAACTACAACCGATGATAATGCAAAGGAGTATTACTGCAGCTTGTCTCGACACCTCCGCTGCTATGCTAGCACGTGTGTAGCAGTCGCTCCATACCAGACTGGAAGCGTGTATTGCCGCTTCCGGTTGTCATTTTGAAAACAATATGTGATGGTCAGTTGTCTCGTTACTGGTCAGAACCCACGTATTCACTTACGTTGTTCTTTAGTGTGTGCTACCACGGGAATTGTGCAAGTGTCAGTGTATGAACTCGTTCAAAATACGATACCTCGTAAAAGACTCTCACTATAATTCTGTAACGAACACTGCTGACATTCTAATTTACCCTACTTTTAGTTTGTTAATGTCAATAGGCATTTTTCGGTTTAAAAAGGTGTATGTTTGCACGAAAATACACCCTCTAAGTATTATTACAGTCTGTTAGTTGGCTAGCAATACGGGCCCCTAACTGCCAGTCCATTCCGTAAAAACCGCACATCAACAGCACATTTTCGCAATATTTGTGGTGCGAGGTTTGGATGATTCATCCTTTATTAAGTAGTTTCGCATCGTTGAGAATGAACCTTATGTGTGCAGTATTCCTTTTGCTTTCAATTTGTCAAGAGCAACAGGTACAATTAATAGTTCCTAGAAGTTCGTAGTAAATCTGTTCACCCCCTTTCGTATGCGCAACAAGTTAGAGCATCACTCGACAACTTAGCTTCAAATCCTAAGCAATATGTCCTTTGCAGTGACATTCCATGCCATTGGTGCTACTTGTCAACCAGCAGTAAATAATGCGGGCAGCGAGCCGGGTATGAAGCAACACTGGTTGTTCACAAACGATAAGTTCAGGCATTCACCTCCAGACGGCATTCATTTCCCTCGTTTCAGGTATTTTACTGTCTTATCGGAATATGTCAAATGCAGTAAGTACGAGTCACAGCCTGACAGAATGGTGTGATAGGGCATCACTTCGAAGTGGACGTATAATATACAGCTTACACAGTGGGGTGTCGTGTGTATCAGAGCTGCCACATTTAATAGCTTTGTGTTGTATGAGCTTGTTTGTTATTGTGTTCTGAGGAAGACACTCTGTGCACCTTTGCGTGCATTCTGTTGCTGGTACATTCTACTATTCGTTGTGGCGAAAATAAAATAAAAGATGAAACCGTGTTGAATAACCGGAAAGAGAGATGCTGCCATTTTAGACGCAGTTACACTAAATTGCTTCCGACCTGGTAGGGATCCCAAACACTCAAGTGGTGCTAAAGAATGTGTCGCACTGTTACGCACACGGTCTTCTCTACAGATGACCCACACTATCCTAGAATTTTTCCAGTAAATCGAAGTCGGTCACTATTGCCATCCTTACGTGCTAGTTGCATTTCGTATTGCTGTGCATCTTTACGCCTAGATTTTTAATCTACGTTAGTATGCCAAGCATCACACCACCAATGCTGTATCCGAACATTAAGGGATTGTTTTTCCAACTCATTTGTGTTCGCTTACGTTTTTGTACATTTAGATGATGATGATGATGATGATGATGATGATGATGATGATGATGATGATGATTTGTGGGGCGCTGAATATCGTGCTCATCAGCGCCCTTACAAGTTCCAAATCTTTCCATTTCCAGTCGCGGCACTTCCAGAATGATGATGGGATGATAACACACACATCCAGTCCCCGGGCGGGGAAAATCCCCGACCCGTCCGGGAATCGAACCCGGGACCCCCTGATCCAGAGACAGCAACGCCAGCAGCTAGACCAAGAGCTGCGACTCTATATTCAGAGCAAGCTACCAGCCATGACAGTCCCTAGAAGTTACGTCTGTCGAGACTTTTTCTCCTTCTACAGTTATTCTTCGATGACGCCTTCCCGTCCAATACAGACAGCATCATCAGCAAAAAACCGCAATTTGTTGCTCACGGTCCGTCAAATCATTTCTGTTTAGAAATTCAGTTTCCACCAAACGATCGTTGCTGATAGCTTACTACTTTCTGCAGGCTTACATAGTGACCAGTTTTCCATACTAAGTGGGTACTGTGGCCAGTGGCATCGCAACATGACCCCATGTTGGTGGTTGTGACTTCCTGGCACATTTTCTAGGCATCTTCATGCCCTACTATCTGAAAGATACCAAGCGACTGCACCACGCCATTTTGAATTGGACTTTTGTGTTACGCCAAGTATAACAGAACACAGTCTATTTAAGTAAAATAACTTATTGTCACAAAGGGATAGAAAGCTGCATGGTAGCTTTGCATAAATAAAACTATGTAAAAGTCAGTCTGATCTGTAATGATTTACGTGATATATGGAAGTAAATAACTTATTGGGGTGAACACCTTTATCACTTTTTACGACGAATAGTGTGGCCTTCGTTGCAGATCGGACGCCATATAGGCATTAGTGACCCACAGAAGAAACTATCAAACTGATATACATAACAAGGGAGTACATGTAGGCCATAACACGTTGTTTAAACATTGAACTTGTACAAATTATTACTCCTGGTACAGCTGCTGCAAAAAGAATAATTTGAATGAGTTATCTTACGTCAGGAGACTCAAAAACGAAGATTTTACTATAAAATAACGCAACAAGCTTGCTCTGTCAATCTCTGACAGCAATAGCGAGGTATATTAGAACTCGTCTGACAACTTCTCGGCAAGCAGCGGCGCTGTTCAGATCAAAAGATACCCAATGGCCACGTTTCCCATCGTGGCTACTTTATCACACCTTCCCCTACCGATTTTAATATTAATTGGTAACATACATAAATTAGCATGTTGTATTAATTAATAACATAAATAGCAATATGACACGATCTCAGATGTTTACTCAATACGTTGAACGTCATTTTTCTTTTACAAATAGCATTTTATTACAAGAGCCTTAAATTTGATTTGATATTACTTGCTACAAACATTTACCACATTTGAAGATGTCCGTCTGTACATCACGAATCATTGTTATTTACGGTTCAGTTTATACGTTAGCGGTGATTGGTGCTGTTTGCGCACACTCGTGAGTTCTCCCTCCCATTTATACCAACCCTGCAGTGACCGCGCTACCATACAGATCTGCCTGTGACGTAAGGTCATGGCCGAATTCGCCGACGTCAGTTAAAATTTATTTTGATCTTAAAATTTTATTCTCTCTGTAAGTATTTTTGTTTATTACTGAACAAGAAACATATAGTCTTAACATTAGCTGTTACAGGTAATCGGTAGAAGCATACCATTACCAAATACAGCTGAGAGTCGTGACAGCGCATAACACCGTGATTTGGGCTGCATGTGGCACTGCTTCAGAGGGTTTCACGAGAAAAATAAACTGCAGATGGAAGTCAGTGTCCAAAACCGTTATCCTCCAAGGCAACCGAGAATCGCACTCATAGGAGACAAGGTCTTCTTTCGCTACAGCTAGTCCCATCTTCTCCACTGTTCATCGTGGCAATCAGTCGCAATCATTGAACAACAACATTGCAAGACGTCCAGCCTACGGTCAGTCAGCGTACAAAATCACGTTTCCTGCCGAACGGGTGGCCTAATGGCAGTCGCCGGCACCTATATCTTCGTCGCTCTGTAATGTTTGGGTGACATCTCCGGAGACGGGTTCCTATCTTCGATCTGTTCCTCAAGACACCCTGTATTCTCTCGAAGTTTGTTGCAACATTTCTGAGACACCCTGTAAATACGAGTCACCTGCGACGAGTAATAGAATAGAAGCCTTCGATTAGGTTGCCGATTTTACGTAGGACCAGAATTTCTGATTCTCGGCAGGATCTTTTGTTAAGGTAATGCTGAAGTCCGCATGCTCTGCGCTCTTCCTCGAACAACAGTTCTCCAAGTCTCCAAAAAAGGCTTTCCCGAAAACAGTAGCCCTTCTTCAGAACAGCGATGCATTCCCTAGGCGTATCTGCTTCACTTCCACTTAGACCATCCCAATCTGTTACTATCCTGGAAGCGCGTTTTTTAAATTCGTTCGATGTCGGCTTTCATGCCTACTCGATAGCTACACCAAGCACATCAGCAGTATTCTTAATAATTAATGAAGTGTTATTACACAAGGTGACAATTATTGAACTGCATGAAATAAAATTAAAATGGCCATAACTTCTGAACGGTTCGCTTTAGGACGTTTAAACTTCACGGTTGGCCGCGGGGCAAGATGGGAATTTGTATGCGCTGTTGATTTCGTTTATCAACGAAGCCCACATTCAGAGGATGGGTTCGTCAACAAGCAAAAGTGGCCCACTGGGGGGACTGAGAATCCGCATTTCATGATCGAGAAGTCTCTTCACCCTCAACGGCTGACTGTGGTGTGTAATGTCCAGTCGTGAAATAATCGATGAGATATTCCTTGATGGGCCGGTGTCTACCAAACGTTATGTGAAGATTTGGAAGATGATTTCATCCCCATTATCCGAAGTAACCCTGATTTCGACGAGATGAGGTTCATGCAAGACGCAGTTGACTCCATCGAAGCAGGACAGTGTTTGACGTCGTGGAGGAGCTCTTTGGCGACCGCCTTCTGGCTCTGGGGTACCCAGAGGCCACTTGTATGGGCTTAGATTGGCCACCATATTCCCCGGATCTTAACACATGTGGCTCCTTTTTGTGGGGCTATGTTAGGAGACAAGGTGTGCAGCTAAATTCAAAGACCATTGCTGAGTTAAAAACAGCCATTCAGGAGGTCATAGACAGCTTCGATGTTCCGACACATCAGTGGGTCATGGAGAATTTCGCATTTGTATGCGCTACATCATCGCCAATGATGGCAGTCAGTTCGGATATGTCATAACCTAAATCCGAATATCTGTAGTGAAGTTCATATATTGAATAAAGTGTGTGCACGCCATTATTTGTAACTAATTTACATCTTTTTCTATAGGTCAGTAATATCACCCTGTATGTGATATAACGTATACATTGCGTTACGACCGGTTTCGTTCCTTGAAATCTTCAGGTCGCCGAATTAGCTAAGTTCGTGACACAAATAGTTTTGTGGTAATGAAATTAATACAAATCGTCGACCTGAAGATTTCAAACGACCGAAACAGGTCGTAACACAATAAATGTGTAATAATACAGCTGAGGTAGTTTTCATTAACATTAGCGTCAGCTGTTGTGCTCAAGATGATAAAGATTACTCCAACAGTACTGTAGAACTATTTAAGCTAGCAGCTTGCTTGCCATTTCCTGTACAGGTGCATTGCGCGAACCCATAACCCTCCCATCAGATCTATTCCTTCCATTTTGTTTTACAAAAACTGATTTTACGTATTCGTCCCACTTTGTATCGCTTTTTAGTATTACTCTCATTTATTTATATCCTGCGACAGGCTTCAGTAGTTTACCACTAATGCTGTAAGCGGATATTGTCGGGTATGTTCTCTTTGGTGTAGGCAGTACCAGACATCTGTCCGCATTAAAAAGAGTTGTTGTTCATTATTCCTAGCGTTAAGTTTGTACAAGACTTTTTCTTCGTAGGAGATTGATACGTAATTAAAAATAAACGATGAATGTTAGTGCCTCATAAATGTATAGGACCTTAGGATTTTGAACTGTAATTGATGTGAAAAATGTTAGTAATTTTTCAGGAGCATAGGAGCACTAATCTTTCTTCGTCCTACCTTTATTGTGAGTGAATACGTAGGTAAAAGTTCAAATGTAATTGATTATAAATAGACAATATTATTCTGACGGACATGGTTTTTGAAAACTGAAATAGAAGGGTAATGTTCTGAGCTCTGTAGTGCGAGTGAATTGAACTTCGTCCTCGAGTACTAGTATGATCAAATCATAGCGCAAAGTGCACTCATCAAGCTGAAACTGTAATAACGTAGGTATAACTTCAATCTTCATACCTTTCGGTGATTGTATCATGTTCTGTTCGTAATGATTCTAATAAAATAACAGCAAGCGATCGTACGTAGTTTCAGCCTAGTCAGTTACATGAGCTTGTAGCAGTACATAGGGTGGGGCACCTGGAATTATTTCATGGTGTCTTCGTGTATTAATAATCAGAGGGAAGTCCTCATGCGTGCTAATGCGACTTTTAAAACGTGGATGTTGAAAGGGTATTTGTTGGTTATACTTGTAATTGAAACTTAAGTTAAATGATGATTTACCCAAGAGGGCAATGACCATGCTTGCAGGTTCTCTCTACCTAGTCATCCTGCACACATCCTCACAACTTACAAAGACATTAATCGCAGTACATGATATATTGAGGAATGGGTTACTCAAATTAAATAGTTGAAACGTACCGCAGCATAAATCCATGTAAGTTCTTCAGTAATTGTGTTCCCTGTCATTTACAGCAAGAATCGCTATCAAGCTTGTCCACAGGCGGGCGTAAAATCAGTTATTCACAAAATTATTAAAATAGCTGCAGCAACGATGAATAATTATGGTGGATAAGCAGTCTGTATGTATTTACAGATTCACAAGTGCGACAGAAATTACAGCACAAGGGTTTCACCGCCAACGAAATTTCGACACCTGCAGTAAAAAGTTCCCTGCCTGTTAGTGCATAGCACGGGTGCATACGATTCATGTTGTATCATCGCTGGTACTTCGCTCGCGCTCAGCGTACTATTACATCATGTATAATTAGTTTTCAGGTCTGCAGCGACCGGCACAGTCCATAATCTGATTAAAATTTCATGAGAACGAAATGCACAGTTGTCGTACACAGCACTAACCGTACACTACAGGATCCTTCTGGGCAAGACACGATTCACCTCACAGATACAGTCATTATATTCGCAGGGATCGGGTCACACCAGGTAAGTTTCGCACGTCATTGTGTGAAGCCGAATTTTTGAAGGCTGCAATACATCGTTGCGACTGGGTCGGCAAAATCGTAAATATAATAATCTAAGGCAACTCTGTGGCGTAGTGCAATGGCTAGCGCATAAACGTGACTTGTTCAAGGTCGTACGCTCGAATCTCGTCAACTGCACAAAAATTTATTATTTCTAAATCTAACGAAACGTTTTTGATTATTACTTTTATTCATTTAATAGGTTTAAATGCAATTTTGTTCTATTTCAAATACATTTCCGCGTCATTTTCATCACCATATTCAGTTCTTTTATTTACTGTTATTTTTCTCGCTATCACTCTTTGGTTCGGAATATGCTTATGTCGCCAATATTCTACAACCAAGTGCCACCCAGGACTGCTCATCGGTTGATAATCTGGCAGTGCGTGTAGCCGTTGTGAGGATTGTTTCGGGTAACCAATGACAGCGAGAAACTAAAGTTTCCTTTAAGCCCCGGTACTGAAAAGTAGGTGTTGAGTTTTCTCGTAGAAGTTAGTTCCAGGCGTCGTGAACAAAGCAATAGTGATTTTAGTTATGCCGTAGATTGTTGACACAGCTTTCTCGGAAACATTCCACATCACGAGATTTCTGGGAACATTCCACATCAAAAGGTTTTGGTAAGGTTAGGACACGAGTTTAAATTCAGGACTCTCCGGATAGGGCACTGTCTTTTTAGCCATCGACATCTTTTAAGTGGCAATCCTCCCCCGCTTTGTCCCCACTGCTCTCAACTGTGGACGGTGAGACACCTTTTACTTGAGTGTCCCTATTTTACTCCGTTACGCCCCCGTTTACAGCTATCGCCTGATATATCTTCCATTTTAGCAGATGGCACGCGCTCAGCCGATCGCGTTCTCGAGTTTGTGTCAGTGAGATGCCGCCAGCCGTTTGAAGCTCATTTTGGGGACAAACAACCCCCCTTCTATAGTGGTTTCTTAAGTTTTCCTTCTGTTTTTAGTTTCCTCACTTTTTCTTGAGTTTAGCTCCCATTGCTGCTGGTTTCTAGTCTCCTCTCCCCCCCCCCCCCCCCCCCCCCCCCAAGTCACAAACCGGGCGCTAATGACCGTAGCAGTTTTGAGCCCTAAAATAAAAACAATTAAAAAAATATTCAGGGCTACAAAACGCATACTCCATCGAAGTTCAGTCATTGATCCCCAATATGAGCTGTCACTAGAGTATCTCGCATTTCCCTAATACTTCCCGAGGGCCGTTTCCCATATTACATCGCGTTGCTCCTTAACAACATCCGTCAAGTGACCCGTCATGTTTGAGTGTCACGTATAAACGTGCGGGAGAACCGATGTGGCAACACCGTAGCGGCAAGTGAGAAACGTCAACTGTAAAGTAATTTCAATCAGCTTCTAATTGTGTCCTTTAAATGACACACGAGGATAGCAAAGGGGAATAGCATGAGTATAGCACGAACTGAAGGTTCTAATTAGCCGGCAGCACGCTGTGTGGATGTCGCTGGGCTCTAACCCACTGCGCCAAACTGAGGAAGTGCACGATGAGCAGGATGCGGAGTTTTTCAGCTGTCTAAAACCCATTTGAGATGTACATCCGATTTTGTGTGGAGGGACACAGTGCCGGGACGAGGAAGGGCTCGTGCGAAACGTTGTTGAGGCCGGACCGTTGACGTAACGCAATTATCCGTTTGGGGCGCATTGTGTGAGCGACGAGCGAGGAGGTCGTTGGCCCCGCGGGTTGTGGGAGGCGGCGCTTGGCGCGGCGCGCGGGTCGTTGACACACACAGTGTCTGCGCAGGAAACAGGGCCAGCGGCGGCCCGAGCGCGCGGGTCAACAGCCTCGCGGCGGGCTCTGGCGCTGCCGAACCCGGCCGGCGTCCCGCCACCAACACCTACCGCTCGCTGCTCATCTGCAGTATCAAGAGCCCAGCCCGTGTTCATGTTGCGATACTCCACATGAAGGTTGCCTAGGGGGCGACAAAATAATTGATCGAATTCAAAAATATTACTGAAATACACTACTGGCCATTAAAATTGCTTCATCAAGAAGAAATGCATATCATAAACGTGTATTCATTGGACAAATATATTATTCTAGAACTGACATGTGACTAAATTTTCACGCAGTTTGGGTGCACAGATCCTGAGAAATCAGTACCCAGAACAAGAACCTCTGGCCGTAATAACGGCCTTGATACGCCTGGGCATTGGGTCAAACAGAACTTGGATGGCGTGTACAGGTACAGCTGCCCATGCAGCTTCAACACGATACCAAAATTCATAAAGAGTAGTGACTGGCGTATTGTGACCATTGACCAGACGTTTTCAATTGGTGAGAGAATGTGCTGGCCAGGGCAACAGTCGAACATATCTGTATCCAGAAAGGCCCGTACAGGACGTGCAACATGCGGTCGTGCATTATCCTGCTGAAATGTTGGGTTTCGCAGGGATAGAACGAAGGGTAGAGCCACGGGTTGTAACTCATCTGAAATGTAACGTCCACTGTTGAAAGTGCCGTCAATGCGAACAAGAGGTGACCGGGACATGTAACCAATGGCACCCCATACCATCACGTCGAGTGATGGCGATAACGAATACACGCTTCCATTGTGCGTTCACCGTGATGTCGCCAGCCACGGATGCGACCATCATGATGCTGTAAATAGAACCTGGATTCATCCGAAAAAATGTTTTGCCTTTCGTGCACCCAAGTTCGTCGTTGAGTACACTATCGCAGGCGCTCCTGTGTGTGATGCAGCGTCAAGGGTAACTGCAGCCATAGTCTCCGATCTGATAGTCCATGCTGCTGCAAACGTCGTCGAACTGTTCGTGCAGATGGTTGTTGTCTTGCAAACGTCCCCATCTGTTGACTCAGGGATCGAGACGTGGCTGCACGATCCCTTACAACCATGCGGATAAGATGCCTGTCATCTCCACTGCTAGTGATACGATGCCGTTGGGATCCCGCACGGCGTTCCGTATTACCTTCTTGAACCCACCGATTCCATATTCTGCTAACAGTCATTGGATCTCCACCAACGCGAGCAGCAGTGTCGCGATACGATAAATAGCAATCGCGGTAAGCTACAATCCGACCTTTATCAAAGTCGGAAACGTGATGGTACGCATTTCTCCTCCTTACACGAGGCATCACAACAACGTTTTACCAGGCAACGCCGGTCAACTGCTGTTTGTGTATGAGAAATCTGTTGGAATCTTTCCTCATGTCAGCACGTTGTAGGTGTCGCCACTGGCGCCAACCTTGTGTGAATGCTCTGAAAAGCTAATCATTTGCATTTCACAGCATCTTCTTCCTGTCGGTTAAATTTCGCGTATGTAGCACGTCATATTCGTGCTGTAGCAATTTTAATGGCCAGTAGTGTACAAGCACAAGTGGTACTTAGTGTCATTCATGCGACAGTCCTGAATATGTAATTTGAACGTCGAAACTGTTTGCCAAATATAACGGCTGTTGGTACAGTATTATTACTATTTTACGTACATCGCTCCTTAAGTGGGACTAAAGTGCCGGCTGCTTCCCGGGCGTCCTCGAGCGCAGAGTAGCCCGTGTTGGCAGAGTGAGTGTCACAGTGTGCAATAGACTGGTCTAGGGGAACCGGCGGCGCGTTGCGCTGTGCCCCGCTGCGCGGATGTTTGGCGGGCTGCCGCCGTCGCAGGCGCAGCGTGTCGGGAGCCAGGTTTGCGTCATACGGCCTCAATTCGGCAGGCGGCGTGGCCGCCTATCGGCCATCCCACCCGCTTCCCCGGCCTTCCTATACGGCGTACTCTACCCGCCGCCGTCTGTCCTGCCTCACGCCGACGGCTGTGCCTCTGACTGGCGCGACCTCGTTTCTCACGAGTCGCTCCCTGTGAATCCCTGCTGACAACACGCTGCAGCATAATACCTTCCGCGTCGTAATTCTACACAATTCTATCTTCGCCTCGTCCATGACCTTTGCAACAAGAAAACGGCTAGTGTTCTTGAACTATGCAAATTACGAAGTCAGGCTGATCCAGATATTACAGACTCATATCATTACTCTTCCTTTGCTTCCCGCACACGTGATCCCGGGTTCGATTCCAGGCGGGATCAGGGATTTTCACTGTCTCGAGATAACTGGGTGTTGTTGTGTCGTCGTCGTCGTCGTCACCATCATCATTCAAACCCATTACGGTCGGAGGAAGGCAATGGCAAACCATCTCCGCTAAGACCTTGCCTAGTCAGCGGTGCGGGTCTTCCGCATGAAATGGTTCAAATGGCTCTGAGCACTATGGAACTTAACATCTGAGGTCATCGGTCCCCTAGAACTTCTAACGACTTAAACCTAACTAATCTAAGGACATCACACACATCCATGCCCGAGGCAGGATTAGAACCTGCGACCGTAGCACTGGCGCTGTTCCGGACTGAAGCGCCTTGAACCGCTCGGCCACAGCGGCCGGATCTGTCGCATCGTCCTCTACGCTCCTCGGAGTATGGGACTTCATCATCCTGTTTAAACTTTTCCTAAGAACATTTCTCCATAGATCGAGCGACGTTATCCAGTCGTATTTAATACCATAACAAACCGATAGAGCGGCTACGGGGTTTGCTAGAGAGAAACAGGGATGGCGGTTATCGCTGAAACAACCGATTCTCTGTTACATAGGATATTTCAAAAATGTTCAAATGTGTGTGAAATCTTATGGGTCTGAACTGCTAAGGTCATCAGTCGCTAAGCTTACTCACTACTTCACTTAAATTATCCTAAGGACAAACCCGTGCCCGAGGGAGGACTCGAACCTCCGCCGGGACCTAGGATATTTCCACGCCAGTTTAACCTGACCGTAAAACCGCTCAAAATTACCGGCTTCCGAAATAAGATATTCTGTATATTATTCCTAATATTTCCTGTAATAAACGTAGAAGCCCAACAAGGATTGAAAACATTTCACGCTCTCAAATATTAAGTTAAATAGGCAAATAAAAGAAAACTTAGTCTGTTCACCGTTCGCTGGTTTTCTGGAAAAGTGATAAGTGGTTAAAGAGTACAAAAATCATAGGCATTCTCTTATTGATTCTAATTTCTTGTAACTCCGCTCAAAAATCATGTCGTAATCAGGGACCATACAAACTTACTGGCAGATTAAAACTGTGTGCCGTACCGAGACTCGAACTCGGGACCTTTCTTTCGCGGGCAAGTGCTCTACCAACTGAGCTACCCAAGCACGACTTACACCCTGTCCTCACAGGTTTACTGGCGGATGTACATATATAAATTACTCATTTTTTAAAAACGAAAAAATTAGTTCTTCTTCTGTGACTAATTGATACTTCGGCCTTTTTCCCCTTATTTGTAAAAATAGGAAATATTTTATAACCAAAACCAAACAAATGCTGAAAAATACCGGTTATTTAGAACTAATATAGTATTATCGATGTTAACCGGTCGGTTTTCCCCTCCCTAGAGAGAAACTTCAGTAAGCTAAATAATGCAGACAAGTGCACAGTCGTCAAATTTTCTACAGAGAATTTCGCTAAAAAGAGAAGTTTGGGGCGAGTTGGTGCTGCGATAAGACGCCTATGTTCCAATCCAGTGTTTCATTGTCCGCACGCTAACGGGAATATTCTGTATGTAACTGATTTCGTAAGAACAGAAACCTCAAAGCATTACACTCCTGCTGTTAAAATGAAAGGCGATTGACGTATTCCTGCAGCTTTGCCATTGCAAACATTGTTCCCAGAAACAGCTGTACACGGGTGTAAGATGTCGGGTCTTAATGGAGTTCGCATAGGGGTACAATCGATATCGGGTAGTCTGATGCTGGTATTCAGGACAAACTTTCACACTAACGAGGAGAACACGGCAAGTGCCATAACTAGATTTCCCAGAAACTTCGCTCAGTGAAAGAGGGGGTCAAAATAAGGGAACACACATTCCGGCTTAAACGTGGAACTCGACCGTTTCTGAGAAACGACGGCCAAAGTTATCTAGGTACTTCATGTGCGCTGTGGCGAAAAAAAAAATACAGTAGTTCAGCTGTAGCGGCGGCGCGGTTGGCTACAGTAGCGGCATTATAATTTTGCGCCCCGTTTTCGAAAAAATATTTTTTGTCATTTTTCTTCCCAGGTCCGTAGAAGATTACTATGTAGGTGTTTTCCATTGTATATTGAAACAACGTTGTCCTTATTCGTCTACTAATTGTATTTCTAGTCACTGAATTAGAAAATGAATTAATGAGATAATTATTTGAAATTGTGTTCGGTGAAATTCCTGTAGTGCATCTTGATATATAATCAGTTACAAGCGCCAGATTTCTGTAAAGTGATGCTTTGTGCGTGGTTTCCTGCGAAATTATTGGTAACGTGAGACATCTTCAGCAGTGTTAGCGACGTTTCTTTCCCGGGTGATATTCATACGAAACGACGTCACTGTGGCAAAGCGGCCTTCGCGCGAAGCTCCTGGTGTTAGGGACTTCTATGTTTCGAATGTTTATGAGGTCGGTATCATCCAAGGGAATGCACCAAACCCTCCTGTAAAATGAATATGAAAATAAAATACAAGAATTAGTATAAGAATTGATTCATGAATATGAGAATAAAGAGATAGTAACCCTTGAACATACAACTCAGACATATATTACATAATAAAGATATTACACTCAGTGTGAAACCCAGTTATAATCCTACAATTAATGTAAGAACCCTTGCATTTCCTAACTCGATAAGCAACAGCCGTGTGCGACAACCTTCTGCGGACATAGATAAATGCAAAAAAGTGAAGTAAAACCATTAATCGCGTTTCGAACACAGCTCGAAAAAGTGAGAGGCCATGACGGTAGCCGCTGTGCCACCATTTCGGCAGAGATTTTCGCTCGTTGAGAGGCATCTAAATTACTAAGAAAACTTTGCCTGTAGTTCTCTCAGAAACGGTAGAGTATCTACAGACCGTGGTCACTTATTTGGACTCCTCTTCCATTGAGCGAAGTATCTGGGAAATCGATTTATGAAACTTGCCACGTTCTCATCGTAAGCAAAATTAAATTCTGTGGTTAGCCTATATGTAGCATAAAACAAAGAAACTTATTCCAGCAATCATTTTACTGCAGCTGTGTTGCGGAGTTGTGGACGAAATTCGTGCAGGATGAGTCAAAAAAGACTTTACAACTTCGGGGTGATATAGAAATTTAACATACAGAATCGATAGATGTCATTTTGTAGTGAACAATATTAAGTTTCACATAAGTGTTAAGTGTCATTCCGGTTCGATTTTATTCCTGTTGCGGCAAACACCCCAGCGGTAATAAATTCGTTCCCACATTCGTCCAAGCAAATCGGGCGTAATGAAACCAGAGATAAAATAATTCAACGGTGTCAAGTCTGGGGAGCTAGGTGGCCACGCGATTTTTCCTTCACGGCCAATCCATCGACCTAGGAACTATTATCGAGGAAATATCACATTTCCGCGAAGAAATGAGGTGGTGCACCGTCTTGTGGAATGCCAGTCTCGCGAGACGCACGTCGCGTTGATTTCTGTGGACTGCGGGGAAAGCCCTCCCTAACATATTAGAGATAATCATTAACACGCGGACGACCTGGTGATTTATCATGCTGCAGTAAACAATCCGTCTCAACGAAGTCCTTGTACCAAAAGTAAATCGTAGGCCTGCGTGAAGGTTCTTTAGTGAATTCGGTGTGAAATTTACGCTTAACAGAATTTGTTTCATAAAACCAAAACATGCAGCTGGCACGCTCCGCACCAGTGAAAGGAGCGACTTAATTTTACACTAAGCTGGCGCTCACTGGACTCTCGTTCGGGAGGACGACGGTTCAATTCCGCGTCCGGCCATCCTGATTTAGGTTTTCCGTGATTTCCCTAAATCGCTCCACGCAAATGCCGGGATGGTTCCGCTGAAAGGGCACGGCCGACTTCCTTCCCTAATACGATGAGGCCGATGACTTCGCTGTCTGGTCTCCTTCCCCACACAACCCAACCCCTAAGCTGGCGCTCCTGGTGACATGAATCAAACTTGAAATTGCTTGCTACAAAGTGACACATTTACCGATTCTGTAACTTACGTCAAAGTTGTACAGCCCTTTTAGATTCACCCTGTATACATATACGCTCTCCCGTCTCCATAAAAAGCGCCATATATAGAGACGCAGTGTAATATCTCAGAAAATTACTTTCCCGGCTCCACCAGGCTTAGACAGTAGCATTGTGGGCCATACAAACGGTCACGCGATGTCACATAAGAAGGGCATTCACTGCAAGATACATTCAAATTTGGATCGTCATTAAGTGGTACACAGTAGCATAGCTCATGCAGCTATACCGGAACGACATATCACTCTAAATGTCAAAATGGAGAAGGTCAAATGGCCACCAATGCCACGCCAATGTGCGCTACACCTGCCCACGCATCCTGCTGCGTACAACAAATTACGTAAGCTGGGCTGTATCATTAAGCGATCACCTAAATGGCTGGCAGTAGCTGCTCTGCTCTGCTCTGCATGTGTGTTTACGCAAAGCTCCAATTGCAGTATCTTTCCAAGTCACCTACAACTCTGACTTTTGAGGAGAACCAATACTGTCCGTCTGTTGCACGAGAAGGTACAGAGTTGAGCGTACATCCTCCATATCAGGTATTTTACCTCGGATAATCCATAATGTGTGTCACGGAACCTTCTGTCAAATTCGTAAGGGCAGCAAAGGCAACAGACGTCTGGAATTCTGATTCGGTTGATGGCGCCTGTTAAAACCACACACACTCACGAGAAAGCACATCTAGTTTCAGCTGTCACGAACGCTTACTGCAGCACAAAACAGCTGTATAACGAATTATTTTCTTTTTCTGGAATTAAATTAAATTCATTGGAAAATAAAATAGCTGAATCAACGGTTTGGCCAACACAATCACTTAGAAATTACTAAAACGCTATTTCGCCCCCTTGAGATTTTGGAATAAACTGAACTAAAAGTAAATTTCAGTACTACCTCTACAACACCAATACGAAGGCCAGAATGGAGATACCGAATACGGTTGAAAGAACCCATAAAGGCTTCATGCTTTCAGTTTTATCGTCTTAATAAGAGTACTTTTCTCTTTATCTCCACCGTAATTATTCTCGAACGCGTCACTCTTATAGAGGCAAACTGACACAATAAACGCTGGCATTATCTTGTGCCATATTTCACTTGCGCCAAAGACTGATGCCTGTTCTCGTCACCTGGTGACACCACCAGACCTACAACTCAGAGCTGTCTCAACCTGTCACAACTATCGAGAAATTTGCTAAAGTGGTACTGTGTATCACATGACTGTCCTCAATCGCCTTCCCGTCTGTTATGACCGAGCCGAGTGGCGTAGTGGTTAGCATACTGGGCTCGCACTCAGGAGGACGACGGTTCAAACCCACGTCCTTTCAGCCTGATTCAGGTTTTCCTTCATTTCCCAAAATCGCTCCAGGCAAATGCCGGCAGGGTTCCTTTGAAAGGACAAGGCCGACTTCCTTCCCCCTCCTTCCCTATACCGAAGGGACCGATCACCTCGTTATTTGGTCCCCTCCACCCAAGTCAATCAACCAACCAACAGTCTGTTATGACCTCACCGTAGGAGCATGTTGAACCTCCTCCTGCCTTTCGTCATTCATAACGAAGCGTTCAGACCCGAACAGCTCACGCAAAGAGGATAGATTTATGACCCCCCCCCCCCTTCAGTATTAAGTGGCGAACAGACATTATCGAGGTCTTTTAACGATTTTATAATCTAAGTTAGAGACTGGAAGCCACCAATACGATGATTATTTATTACTTACCTTTTCTGCGATAACTTGTGTAGCTGTTACATTTCAGTATTGAGTTATTTTGTTGTGGCATGTTTACGGGAAAGGGGAGTGTGCCCTAATCGACTAGATGGGCAGATTATTTCTGTACTCATACGAGACTGATAAGCGTTACAACGAAAGATAGTAGCAGTGCTATGCACCTATTCGCTTCAGTGGACGTGAAAACTTTAGCCAAGATTCCGAGTCGCGTGAAATTGGCGGCTCCCCTGGGACTCGAGAAAATAGTCATTCATTGCGTAACTAAGTACATCGTCCGCGCTATGTTAACTAGCAGAATGACTACGCATTCAGGAAGATAAATGTTCAAATCCCCGCACAGTCCTCTACTTTCAGATTTGTAGGCTTTCCATAAATCGCATAAGGGGAATGCCGGGATGATTCCTTTGAAAAGAACTATTTCCTTCCGCCATCAAGGTATTATCCGAGCTAGTGCCTCGTCTCTAATGGTATCGTCTCTAATGGTATCGTCTCTAATGGTATCGTCTCTAATGGTATCGTCTCTAATGGTATCGTCTCTAATGGTATCGTCTCTAATGGTATCGTCTCTAATGGTATCGTCTCTAATGGTATCGTCTCTAATGGTATCGTCTCTAATGGTATCGTCTCTAATGGTATCGTCTCTAATGGTATCGTCTCTAATGGTATCGTCTCTAATGGTATCGTCTCTAATGGTATCGTCTCTAATGGTATCGTCTCTAATGGTATCGTCTCTAATGGTATCGTCTCTAATGGTATCGTCTCTAATGGTATCGTCTCTAATGGTATCGTCTCTAATGGTATCGTCTCTAATGGTATCGTCTCTAATGGTATCGTCTCTAATGGTATCGTCTCTAATGGTATCGTCTCTAATGGTATCGTCTCTAATGGTATCGTCTCTAATGGTATCGTCTCTAATGGTATCGTCTCTAATGGTATCGTCTCTAATGGTATCGTCTCTAATGGTATCGTCTCTAATGGTATCGTCTCTAATGGTATCGTCTCTAATGGTATCGTCTCTAATGGTATCGTCTCTAATGGTATCGTCTCTAATGGTATCGTCTCTAATGGTATCGTCGTCAATGGTATCGTCGTCAATGGTATCGTCGTCAATGGTATCGTCGTCAATGGTATCGTCGTCAATGGTATCGTCGTCAATGGTATCGTCGTCAATGGTATCGTCGTCAATGGTATCGTCGTCAATGGTATCGTCGTCAATGGTATCGTCGTCAATGGTATCGTCGTCAATGGTATCGTCGTCAATGGTATCGTCGTCAATGGTATCGTCGTCAATGGTATCGTCGTCAATGGTATCGTCGTCAATGGTATCGTCGTCAATGGTATCGTCGTCAATGGTATCGTCGTCAATGGTATCGTCGTCAATGGTATCGTCGTCAATGGTATCGTCGTCAATGGTATCGTCGTCAATGGTATCGTCGTCAATGGTATCGTCGTCAATGGTATCGTCGTCAATGGTATCGTCGTCAATGGTATCGTCGTCAATGGTATCGTCGTCAATGGTATCGTCGTCAATGGTATCGTCGTCAATGGTATCGTCGTCAATGGTATCGTCGTCAATGGTATCGTCGTCAATGGTATCGTCGTCAATGGTATCGTCGTCAATGGTGTCGTCGTCAATGGTGTCGTCGTCAATGGTGTCGTCGTCAATGGTGTCGTCGTCAATGGTGTCGTCGTCAATGGTGTCGTCGTCAATGGTGTCGTCGTCAATGGTGTCGTCGTCAATGGTGTCGTCGTCAATGGTGTCGTCGTCAATGGTGTCGTCGTCAATGGTATCGTCGTCAATGGTATCGTCGTCAATGGTATCGTCGTCAATGGTGCGCAAATCATAATATTCCTTCCAGTATTGTAAATCATATATCGTGTGTCCCACGAATAATGGCTGGTATTTACAGAAAAATAAACATAAAAACGCATCACTTGAGAGCACCTGTTCAGTACAAGACAACTATTTCAAAGCAGCGAAGATGAAAAAGTGCTCAGAGCTCTTAAGGGCGTCGTGTTAGTCCCTGAACACTAACCGTTACTCCTGGGACGCGCTGCACACAGCTCTAATTCCACTTGGAATAATTACAGAACAAGAAACAATGTCCTCTTCTGAAAATGCTGGAAGGCTCCATGAAGGCTGTTCGTTAGTAACCAAAGGAAGAACTCAGAAAAGGTACAGTTCAACGCTCCGTCCACGTTGAGGTCATTAAAGAAGGAGCAATCATCCAATTGGTGAAGGAAAGGGGAGCGATCAGCCATGGCCATGAGAAGGGAAACATGTCGGCCTTCGCCGTAAGTTACTTGGAGATAGGCAAACAGCTTGAATCTGCTAAGTAGTTTCAGAACTGTGCTGCAGACTTAACGATTCGGTATAGTTTCTAAATGAGGTTGGTCAAACTGCTATATCAACTTCGCTTTTCCCCGAATACTCAGTGTATGAAGGGCGTGGGTATAAGTCGAGAGTCGAAAATCGTGCAGGCCCGTGTGGCCGAGCGGTTCTAGGCACTTCAGTCTGGAACCGCGCGACCGCTACGGTCGCAGGTTCGAGTCCTGCCTCGGGCATTGATGTGTGTGATGTCCTTAGGTTAGTTAGGTTTAAGTAGTTCTAAGTTCTAGGGGGACTGATGACCTCAGAAGTTAAGTCCCATAGTGCTCAGAGATATATATATATATATAATATCGAAAATCGTTGTAATGGGAAATGGCATTTATACCTGGAATCATTAGATGCGAATGCCGGGGTGCTTCCTTCAGTGATGCCACGGCCGATTCTTGTGCCATCGTGGCTTAATTCGAGCTGGATCTACAAAATCATGACCCCGTCGTCGGCGAACACAAACTACAACTCCATGACTTTATCTGAAAACAAGCATTACAAGCTCTCATATTTTGAAGGAAAACAAAATTAATTCCGGAATTCCTCCAATCGTGTATTGAAATAATTCTGCTACAGGCACTTCCAAAGGTGCTAATTTAATTTTTCCGCCCATCCAACAAATTCCCGGTGTTTCTCTACAGAATTTCTTGGCACCGTAAAACTTATATACTTGACCTAAATGTCAACGTGTTCGTGTTTGGTGGGATTACGACGAAATGCTTCGCCTGCGAAATGCTTCGAACACTAATGTTTGTTCACGACCTTCACTACTTGTAACTCTGCTTTGTTTGTTTCTTAATATTGTTACTTCAGTATTTTCTCTGTCTGCTTGATGAGAGCCTCAGCTGATCCTCGTGTCTAATTTCATCTCGTCGTCAATCTGCTAAGTTTTCACTCAGTCTACACATTCTCTTCCGTTGTGAAACTAAACGTGTTGGTCTCACCTCTTCTTCTTCGCTGTTCTTTGTTTTGTGCGAGGGTCATTCAATAATTAATGAGACAAATTGGTCCGGGGAAAAAACTGTTAGTAGGCCAAGTTTGGTACTTTTGTCGCTTTAAGTAGGCATCACTGGAATGATCCCTGATCAACTGATGTATTGACATTGTTTTGTTTATAACCTCAACAATACATTTCAAGATGGCGAGTCCGCTTGAAACGCTCACATTAGTTGAACAACGTCCTGTTAGACGTTTTTTACTTGCTGAAGGCGAGAAACCAGTGCTTATATACTGTAGAATCGCTAAGGTTTACGTTAAAGGTTGTATTGATCGTGCAAATTTTTACAAGTGGATAGAGCAGTTCAAAAATGGTCGTGAGTCAGTGACTGGCGAACACCGTTCTGGCCGACTAGTTGCAGTTTGAACTCCCTCGCTTGAAAGTCAATTTGATGACATTATTCGTGCCGACCGCCGTGTGACTGTGGAAATGATAGTTGGTACGGTTCGTGTTAGTACTGGTACAGTTCATAACATTGTCTGTAACAAGCTGAAGTACCGCAGAACATGTGCAAGGTGGATCCCAAAGGAGTTGACACGGCTATTCAAGGAAACAGGATTGAGAGTATGCACAGAGCTAAAGAAAGGTTATGTAAGAGGAGGAGAGTACTTCCTCAACAAAATTTTAACTTTTGATGAAACTTGGGTTCACCATTATGAGCCAGAATTAAAAAGACAAAGCATGGAGTGGAAGCACACCAACTCACCCGTCGAGAAAAAATTCTAAACCCATTAGCAGGAAAAGTTACGTTAACGGTGTTTTGGGATGCTGAAGGTCCAGTTTTTTGTGATTATCTCGAAGGGCAGGGTACAATGAACAGCCAATACTACTCGGATTTGCTTTTAAACAAGGTGAAGCCAGCCATGAGGGAGAGACGTCGTGGATATCAGAGGAGAGGTGTGATTCTCCACACAAATAACGCACGTCCTCATATTGCTCAAGCAACCCGTGAAACCATCGACAGCATGAGTTGGGATGTACTGCCTCATCCCCCTTACATTCTTGCTTTAGCGCCTAGTGATTTCCATTTGTCTGGTGCACTGAAGGAGGCATTACGTGGGAAGAGGTTTCAGGACAACGAAGACGTGAAAATGTCTGTGGGAAATTGGTTCAAACATAAAGATAATTGCTTGCAGCCGGAATAAAAAAACCTTGCAGCCCGTCGGAAGAAGCGCAATAATGTTCAATGGAATTATGTTGAAAAGCATTAAATAAAGTTTTGTAAAAATAAACGTTTTTTTCTCCATACCAATTTATCTGTTTAATTAGTGAATGACCCTTGTACTTCCTAATTCATCACTGGAAACATATTCTCTGCTACGGTTCTCCATTCTGTTAAATCTTAATATTACATTACACAGTAATATTCGACCTAATACACTGCTCAATGCCTTAATCAAGTGACTTTCGCTTGAATTTTTTTCACTATCATTTTTACTTTTCTTTGATCCACTCTCACAGACTTCCAAAGGTATAAAAAAAACTTGCAGCTCGCCATAGCCTATAATATACTTCTCTGAGCTGGAACGTATCCCAACCACAGCAGGATAGTGGAATATTCTGGAAGATTTACGATGTTCTGGAGGACTGTGCAACATTCTCAGAAATTAAGGAATCTTGTCCAACATTCTAGAAGGAACATTTTGGTCAGCTTCGGCACGTTATTCCCAGCTGCTGCAGACATCCCATGAAAAATCAACTGGTGCACTGCCTTCGTTTGACACCAATAGCTTCAAATCAGACCCCTGCAGATCCAAACCGAAACAACCTTCATGTATGGGGGATAGAGGGCTACCAATCCCATATAACGCCCATGGTGCAGTGGAGGTGCGCAGCTGAGATAGCGCACACACACGGACAAACCACGTTTATACAGGGCGAACATAAAACCGATGAACTGCTGAGACGCCGGCCAGAGTGACCGAGCGGCTCTAGGCGCTTCAGTCTGGAGCCGCGCGACCGTTACGGTCGCAGGTTCGAATCTTGCCTCGGGCTTGGATGTGTGTGATATCCTCAGGTTAGTTAGGTTTAAGTAGTTCTATGTTCTAGGGGACTGATGACCTCAGCTGTTAAGTCCCATAGTGCTCAGAGCCATTTCAACTGCAGAGACGGATTCCTACTGCTGGGAGTGAAGGAAGAAAAGGTCATATGAAAATCGTCCGGAAAAATGGCTCTGACGAATGAAATGTTCCTTTAACAATGTGCCGTGTGTTCCTCGTGTGTTGCAGGCTGTGGATTGACGCAGCGTACTGTAAAGAGCAAAATAGTTCGGTGTTCGTGTCGGGAAAAAGCCGAGATGGTGTTCGTGTGCGGTCAAACAGATGGAAGCGGTCGAGAAGGAGCACGGATGTACCTCACAGACACTAACCACATCACACATTTCAAGCCCTTTGTGGGCGTTTGTGTGATTATGGGTCCTTCCAGATAACGGAAGTGCAGGGAGGCGAAGACTGTGCGTACACATCTGGCAGACCGGATGGTTTTTGCACCAAACTATCACAATTATGTGATTTCTGTCATCAGTCCTCTCTAGCGACGACGCAACCTTTACCAGGATTGGCATCATCAATCTGCATAATCGTCATCTGTTATGACGTCGATGCGATGCAGCTGTGTAGTGCTTTCCGGGACTGTTTGTTGTCGTTGTGGGCACACTGTTTCGGGACACAGGTTAATAGGACTTGATTTCCTCCGTTTAAAGTCAGGAATCCGTCCCTGCAGTTCGTAGGTTTTATTAATGTTGGCTCTGTAAAATGTTCCCTGTAGACAGAGTGGTACACGGACTGAGTTTGCTACAGAACGGCATCAAGGGATCATCAAAAACTGTTGTAATGAATATTGGCAGGTAACTAGTTACAATTAAGTGACAATTTTCAACTTGAAGATGTTCATTTAATCATGACAACAATTTTTTATGGTCCAGCGATGCCCTTCATCAACCGGTTGAATACGTGTACCTCTGTCTACGGAAAACATTATTCGATGTGCTAAGAGACGGTCAAAACATTCGGAGACTTAAAGCTAGGCTAAAAGTCTGCCTTCATGCGTACTGCCGAATTGTTTTCTCCATTTTGTGCAGAACATCCGGAAGCACACCGATACTCAACCGCGCAGAGAAAATCTGGCAGATCATAATATACGAGGTGCTACCCAAAATTTTCGAGACTGATGCTGACATCTGTTGAAAGCCTTACATTTGGACTAATGGTCACCATCACCCTCGAATTAGTTCCCATCCGCATGTACACACAGGTCCCAGCGCTTATGCCACTGGTCAGACGTTTTCTGGAGGTCCTGCCCTCTGAGGTTGTTTATCACCGCCAGCGATGCCTCTTCAATCCTCTCTCGAGTGTCGAACCGACGGCCTTTCAACTTGTTTCAGTTTTGGTAATACCGCGAAGTCGCAAGGTGCCAAATCTGACGAGTACGGTGGGTGGGGTACAACCGCCATGTTGTTTTTTTGCCAAAAAGGTCTTGGTGAGCAAGGACGTGTGACAGGGCGCGTTGTCGTGATGCAGCAGCCAGTTCCCTTGACGCCAAAGTTCGAGCCTTCGTCGCCGCCGCCGCACGTTTCAACAGTGCCGTCACAAAACGTCACAGTAGTACGTGGAATTAACTGTTTGATTGGGTGGGACGAAGTCTTTGTGCACAATTACCTTGGTATGAAAGAAAACGATGATCGTGCTCTTCACTTTGCTCGTCACCTGTCTCGCATTTTTGGGTCTTGGAGAGACAGGCTCTTCCATTGGGACTATTGTTGCTTTGTCTCTGGGTCAAAATCGTAAACCCAGCTCTCGTTGCCGGTGATAGCCCGTGGCAAGAAGGTTGGATCATCAGATGCAGTCTGACGAAGGTCCGTGCACACTTCAACAAGCTGTGCCTTCTGATCGATAGTCAAGATCCTTAGCACAAATTTTGCGGCAACACGATGCATGCTCAATTCATGTCAACATTCGTTGAAAGGTCCCATAACAAATAGCCACTTCATCCACAAGGTCCTGAATTGTTAGACGTCGATCCGCACGAGCCAATTGTTGAACTTCGGCAACAATGTCTGGCGTTGTGCAGCTAATGGGCCTTCCAGTGTGGCCGGCGGTTCCAGGCGCTACAGTCCGGAACCGCGCGACCGTTACGGTCGCAGGTTCGAATCCTGCCTCGGGCATGGGTGTATGTGATGTCCTTAGTTTAGTTAGGTTTAAGTAGCTCTTGGGGACTGATGACCTTAGATACTAAGTCCCATAGTGCTTAGAGCCATTTGAACCATTTTGAACCTTCCAGTGTGAGCGTCAACTTCGACGTCTGTACGGCCGGCCCTGAACCGAGCATGCCACTCAGACACACGCATACGGCTTATGCTCTGCCCTACAAACACGTGTTGAATCATTGCAAGGGTCACTGTAGCACTTTTACCGAGATTCGCACAGAATTTGATACACACGCGCTGTTCTGTTCGCGATCCATCGCAAAATCGCCACACAATAAACACACAGTATTACGGAAATCACTGTGGACATGCGACACGCCCTCTCAGCTGAATTGCACTCCCACACTGACTCCTCAGATACCCAGCTGTCGCCACCTAGCGGTGCAAAGATCTACTACTCCCACTTTCCGGATGGCAGCACCAGCCCCGAAAATTTTGCTTTCCACCTTGTATAACTAGGCTAGCTCTTCTTAAGATTAGCAGCCATGTCGAAGCAAATAAGTACAATTAGGATTTATGCAAGCTCGGAGTGAGGGATAAAGATAAAGAAAAAAAGGAACCATCCCAGAATTTAGGGAAACCGAGAAAACCCTTAGCCTGAATGAGTGAATGGAGATTCGGACCACCAGCCTTCCGGATTCGAGTCAAGTGTCTTACCACTTAACAACTCTTCGACTCAAGTCGGAGCGTGCACAGAGAACGTGAAGGATAAATAATGACCGATTATGAGCCGCCAGACGACAAGTAGAGAGCGAAACCTGATCTGGTTTTCTGCCAATGGCGGAGGAACAGAGGGTGTGCAGACAGGTCACTTGGAGGACTGCCCTTGAGACGCTGCGGTGCCCTGGCGTGAGACGGGCGACTGGCGCGGTGCAAAGGTCACCGGTCACGCCACGCCGCGCTGCCACCTGCGCCCACAAACAGACGCCGCACGGCTTCCCGCAGACCACACCATTACGTCCGCGTGCAAAGCCGCCCTCGTCACAAACTCTACACGCTCGCTTTACTGATAAAGAGGAGTCAGCTGCTTAGTAGTTGTGGCCTCTGAAGAGGAGGAAATACCATTTTATCATGCGAAGTGCCGCTTGAAATCATCAGTCGTTTATAGTTAACCACGACCTCTATGCGGACCCGAGGGCAGCGCCGCCTGCTACAGTTCGCAAGAATTCATAGTGTACCTTTGTCGCTGAGAAAATGTCAGACCACGGTTACAAACTTGGTGACTTTGATACCCGACCTACCTTAGGATTTCTTCTGGCAATCTTTTTTGTACTTGAAAAATTCCGTTTGCAGCCTGGTTGGGAGTTTATATTAGGTACTTAATACATACAGCTCTGTGTTAAGATGATAACTCGAGCTTTTCTAAGTTTTGCATTTCAGATATTGAGAAACCATTTCCATGCCTTCGCTGGGTCAGTGACTCAGACGTCCGAGGTTTGATACTAGCGTCAAAACCGCATCCATTTTTGGGGCGGAAGGAGCTCTAAGGCTAGGGGACTGATGACCTCAGAAGTTAAGTCCCATAATGCTCAGACCAATTTGAACCATTTTTGTAAATATATTTGCCTAAGTAGGTAGTACAATATTGTTCGTACACACGAAAAAGAATGTTTCGCTGGATGAAGGAAAGCATTACTTACACAAAAGCTTTAAGCGTTTTTGAGCTGACTACATACTGTCATTTCTAATCGGTGTTTAGTAGTAGCACAAATGTGGAAACCATTTAGAGCTGCACTGAGACGAATAGTCTCATACCTCGACAAGGTTGAACGATAAATAAAATTCGGAAATTTTGTTGTTGTTGTTGTCGTTGCTTACATATCGAAGACTGTATAACTTGCAACCAGTGTTGGTGATATGCACGTGGAGCAGCCGTTCAAAGGTGGCTTAAATACCATTGCAGTTGGAACTAGAATCGTAATTATACTGCATGCATACGAGAAAAACTCCACAGTATCACGAATAGCGAAATTATTATAGCTTCATTACCCCATGTTAGTGCAGGGGGCATTGCATGTGAAATTGACGTAAGTTGGTTGAAAGAGATTTTAGTATTCAATAGGCATCATGCATCTTCAGCAGTTCCATGATTTTTTGGCAAAGCGGGCTTCTGTTTGCGTATTGTATGGAAATGGTTGAAGTGAGCGGCAAGAGGCGTAATAAGGAAGGCGTCTTGCACGGGACTTCTCTCAGCGCAACTACAGCAAAACTAAGGCGTTTCCTCCTCCAGGGAGAGTTTCGGGAGACAGCACGGTCCTATTGTGCTGCCAATACAAAACTGTCAGATCTGCGGACACGATAGCCAGCAACTGATGAATGGAAAAAAATCAGAGAGATCAATATAAAAGTCAGCCAGGGATAACGGACGCAGCACGAACTAAACGAATGGGAGGAAAAGGAAAGAGAGCATAGAGGAGACGTCCCCGCAAGAATTTCACTATTATTGAGGCGGAACTTAGAGATCTAAAGGTTTTACGATAGTATTGGCGGTGTGGGCCACGGGAACCTCGTGTTTCTCGCTTAGACGGGGTTATGAGCTACAGCTGGCGGAGAGCACGGTAAGTAGTGCATTGACATTGTTTCAACAGCACGCGTGTGTAGCACGTTAGTACTACACTGTTAGCATCACGATTCGTCTTGTGAACTACAGGCTCCGAGATTCATTAGTAGCCCACTGCGGACTGAAAGGGACAGGAACACAGCGGGAGACGCCTTCCCTTAAGCGGGTAGTTTTATTTAAACGAGTCGTCTCCTTGTCCGATGTCGCTGAATCGTTAGTTAAACATAGAAGTTGGACCCTGAAGCAGGTGGTTCGGATCCTGGTAATGGAAGGAGTATTTCCTCTTACAGAAATTGGCCAGAAGTAACAGTTGGCTGTGCGCAGTTTTTGTCGCCGGACAGTGCGCTGATATTCTATGTTTAACTTTGAAGAGTTCTGCGTGTTACACCGCAGTGTAAGGGATCGTATGAGAGTATAGGGATGCATTGGTGTACTCGTCGAAACTCGTACTGCTGTTGGAGAGTAAAACGATGCGTGACAGTAGCACGTCCCACTTGCTCCTCTGTTCCCTTTTCGCACATAACGCGAGAACACTAATTTCCTTTAGAAAGCAAACTAATCTTTAAGTCGTACTGACTGTAGATTGTGTTTCACTGTTACGAAAACGTAGCTGTATCCTTATGGCCACAATTAGTTACATAACGTTATTAATTCACGTGTTTTTATTGTTTTACAGCCATTTACTACACGTCACTTACTATACCTGACCGAGGCTGCTAGTAACATATCTAGTAATATAAGCGGAAGCTATTCATTCGGATCTTGACCTAATTCCTTTTATTTTATGTTTTTTAGTTGATTCTTGTTTTCAATATTCAATTTTTACAACAATGTGACCATCAGTTGCTGTTAACGTACCTCTTTGCTGTATACATAATTTAAAATATTGTTAAGTTAGTATGATTGTTGAATATGTACGACCTGTTTAGAGTTCCAGCTAACGGGTCTAAATTCGCACTATAAATTGAACTGAATTGGCTCTTGACTGACACAAAACACTTGTATACACTATAAAATAAAATAAAATACTTCTTAACACTTTGTTCCTTCCTGCTGCTTGTCTCTTATACACTCCTGGAAATTGAAATAACACCGTGAATTCATTGTCCCAGAAAGGGGAAACTTTATTGACACATTCCTGTGGTCAGATACATCACATGATCACGCTGACAGAACCACAGGCACATAGACACAGGCAACAGAGCATGCACAATGTCGGCACTAGTACAGTGTATATCCACCTTTCGCAGCAATGCAGGCTGCTATTCTCCCATGGAGACGATCGTAGAGATGCTGGATGTAGTCCTGTGGAACGGCTTGCCATGCCATTTCCACCTGGCGCCTAAATTGGACCAGCGTTCGTGCTGGACGTGCAGACCGCGTGAGACGACGCTTCATCCAGTCCCAAACATGCTCAATGGGGGACAGATCTGGAGATCTTGCTGGCCAGGGTAGTTGACTTACACCTTCTACAGCACGTTGGGCGGCACGGGATACATGCGGACGTGCATTATCTTGTTGGAACAGCAAGTTCCCTTGCCGGTCTAGGAATGGTAGAACGATGGGGTCGATGACGGTTTGGATGTACCGTGCACTATTCAGTGTCCCCTCGACGATCACCAGAGGTGTACGGCCAGTGTAGGAGATCGCTCCCCACACCATGATGCCGGGTGTTGGCCCTGTGTGCCTCGGTCGTATGCAGTCCTGATTGTGGCGCTCACCTGCACGGCGCCAAACACGCATTCGATCATCATTGGCACCAAGGCAGAAGCGACTTTCATCGCTGAAGACGACACGTCTCCATTCGTCCCTCCATTCACGCCTGTCGCGACACCACTGGAGGCGGGCTGCACGATGTTGGGGCGTGAGCGGAAGACGGACTAACGGTGTGCGGGACCGTAGCCCAGCTTCATGGAGACGGTTGCGAATGGTCCTCGCCGATACCCCAGGAGCAACAGTGTCCCTAATTTGCTGGGAAGTGGCGGTGCGGTCCCCTACGGCACTGCGTAGGATCCTACGGTCTTGGCGTGCATCCGTGCGTCGCTGCGGTCCGGTCCCAGGTCGACGGGCACGTGCACCTTCCGCCGACCACTGGCGACAACATCGATGTACTGTGGAGACCTCACGCCCCACGTGTTGAGCAATTCGGCGGTACGTCCACCCGGCCTCCCGCATGCCCACTATACGCCCTCGCTCAAAGTCCGTCAACTGCACATATGGTTCACGTCCACGCTGTCGCGGCATGCTACCAGTGTTAAAGACTGCGATGGAGCTCCGTATGCCACGGCAAACTGGCTGACACTGACGGCGGTGGTGCACAAATGCTGCGCAGCTAGCGCCATTCGACGGCCAACACCGCGGTTCCTGGTGTGTCCGCTGTGCCGTGCGTGTGATCATTGCTTGTACAGCCCTCTTGCAGTGTCCGCAGCAAGTATGGTGGGTCTGACACACCGGTGTCAATGTGTTCTTTTTTTCATTTCCAGGAGTGTATATAAATTAGCTGGATACTTTCATGTCATGCGCAGTTAAACAGAAAGCAGCGCCTTCCATGGGGTAAACGTATTGTGGCGTCATGCGGTAGTAGAACTCGGACATCTTTACAATAAGTTAACAGTTTTCGTAAAGGTAGTTTGCATAGATCACGCATACTGAATATTTTTGCTTTGACTTACATGTGTCTTGAAGCGAAACCCAAAACCTTGTCTCTTGAAATGTGTCGTGGACATGGGAAAACCCGAAACGCCTAGTGCAGCTAATGACAAAATGAATTGGTAATAGAATATTGCTAGTTCCGATCATAAACAATCAACTCTATCGTCTATGTGGCCACAGTTGATTGGAGTTATCTGGACGAAGACACACAGCACACTACTTTCGGTGTCAACTTTTTAACGAAGAACAGAATTTCACGGTTTCTACCAAAGTTCATTGTTGGTAGGCAACCGTTTCTGCCGTTGACGGTATAATTATTAATAGTAATTGTAAGTCCGTGTAATCAGAAGGTTAACGCATACAGGGCGTCCGCAAATTTCCGTTACAACCTTCTAGGACTTTAAGCATTTTGAATAGGAACCCATGTCCGAAATCGTAGCGTTTGCGTTGTACGACCGTTTCAATTCAAATGTGTGACGTGTCTGTGTCTGCTGAGAGAAAGAGAGGAGTGTGAAGAGTTGCTTGTCCTGGTTATGCAATAGGGTAGGCAGGACGACTTGTACTTCTTCAGACGGTCACCTCATGCCAGGTAACGTCTGCCTTCCGTCAGTACTGGTCTGTACATACAGTGTGCTGGGTTCTTCTTTGTTTTGGAACAGTGTAAACCCCGTAACGTTTTAAGTGTTAATACAGATGTGCTTAAGAGATAAAGGGATGTTCCATCACGTTTCTTTTCGAATTGTTACCTGACAGTTGTACTACGTCACGCCTAATTCAATTCCTTAAGCAGACGTGGACGAGTTATCTCAATTGAAACTCTCGAAAAAGGAAACGTTACGTTTGCGGACACGGGCTCCTATTCAAAATATTATGTTCACGCTCCCCTCTACAAATCCTAGAAGCTTGTAACGGAAATATCCGAACACACTGTATGAGTACAGATGTAATAACGTCCTTCCCAAAAATAAATTATACTGACTAGTTACACTCGTATGCTTATTTATTTACGTGTTTACAATGATGAAGTTGGGGTTCAGGAGAAATATCTCTTAGAGATTGGTATAAAAATGTATTAGCCTCCATTTCACTGTATAGTAAGTGAATCACTGCATCGGATGTAGAGTACTCGTAAAGTAAATAATAATAATACTGAAACAGAACCATCATAACAGATAAAACACCACCACATAACAAACCTGAAATCATACCAATAAAAAGAAAAAAATTAACACAACTAATCGAAATATCCGTACCCAATACAACAAATATACAGAAGAAAACAGGAGGAAAAAATTGAAAAATACATCCAACTGGCTGAGGAAGTCAAGGACATGTGCATCAGGATGAAGTTGACGTTATACCGATTATCGTATCAACTACAGGAGTCATACCACACAATATCCACCAATACATCAACGCAATACAGCTACATCCAAACTTGTATACACAACTACAGAAATCTGTAATTATTGACACTTGTTAAATTACCCGAAAGTTCCTAAATACAATGTAACATATACCGTACGGTTAAAAGGAAGTCACGCTTGATAAAGATCAGCGTCACTTTCCATTTTTAACCAGATATAACGTCTGAGAAAGAATAGAAATAATAATAATAAAAAAATTCAAATGGCTCTAAGCACTATGGGACTTACCATCTGAGGTCATCATTTTCCTAGACTTGGAACTATTTAAACCTAATAAGCCGGCCGTTGTGGCAGAGCGGTTCTAGGAACTTCAGTCTGGAACACCGCGACCTCAGATGTTAAGTCCCATAGTGCTCATAGCCATTTGAACTTAAACCTAACTAACCTAAGGACATCACACACATGCATTCCCTAGTCATGATTCGAACGTGCGACAGTTGCGGTCGCTCGGTGCCATACTGAAGCGCCTAGAACCGCTCGGCCACACCGGCCGGCTCGTAAACTCGGCGAGGTGAAGTTCGTGCTTCATAAGAATTTCGCGGTCGTAATTCATCGCAAGATGACGAGCGAAACCGCACAGCAAAACATCGCACTCACGGTGGATGAAGTTGTTACTGAGCTGATCATGACGGTGTCCTTATTTTATCCGGGATAGCAAGACTTCGCAGTCCGGTTATTTACAGCGTGTTATCGCTATTATTGCTAGAAGTATTTGTAATGGAGCCGTAATACGGCTCACATCGCCTCGCTGTGAATATAATCGTTGAAAACGGGGTAATAGCAGGTGGCAGGCAAAGCAGGGGTCATTACGTTCGCCGTACGCTGTACTCGACACCCCGCAGCGCAAATTGCCAACCGCCCGTCCACCTGTGGCACGTCTCTCGCCACGTCACTCCGTCAGAATGGACAGGTACTTACAGCAGACAGCACTCCGATAAGGAAAAAAAAAGTGTCCGACACCAGCAAAACGAACACGGGTCGCTTATTTCGCAAATAGCGTATCTCATCTTACCGTAGGATATGCACCAGGTACACGTATCAGTTTGAAAAAAACTCTTTAGAAGCACACAGCGCTATCATTTGCACGATACGGTTACACACCGTTTACTTATCCATAGGCTGGGAGGACTGCTGCATCCCGTCATAAACCGACAGTTTTGGAGTGGACAGTTTTGGAGTGGACAGTTTTATTCAGCAATGTTGCTGTTCTCCGGAATTACAGGTTAGGGGAAGGTAAAGAGTACAACAGGATAAATGAACTGATATTTCGATCAATATGAAATCGGAGATAATAATACATGCAGTGTTTAGGGACGACCGGAAATTACTCTGTATATGTAAGAGAAAATGAGATGGATTGTGCAAGAAACGGCAATGTGAAACAAATGCCTATCGCGGCTGTGGTAGTTGGACACTGGCGGCGAGGTTTGTTCGCTAGTTGCGTGAATAGATTGACTGATTTGAGGGAGACATGTGCTGGTCACACAGCACGCCTTGGAGGAACCAGCCTGCGGGCACCCAGAGCGGGTGCTGAGGTTCATCTCTGTGGCAGTCGACCACCTGAAGGGTACTGGAGGGAAGATGATCAGAAATCCTCTCTACCAGTACTTCAACGTACCTTGAGCCATTTACTGCCACCAGAGTTATTAACTACTACGGGGCTTGGCGCTATATCCTATTTTGAATGTTGCTACAAAGCTCGACTGTTCCGTGCAAGCTCATTTCAAGTTAACCGTATCTCCGAGACTTCACCAAGAATAGCAAACACGACACAGCGCCAAGAAGCGCATAAAGAGAGCTTGAGGGTAAAGAGCTACGTGGCTTTTGCCGTAAACAGTACATTGAGGGAATGGAGCAAGTTTGGTTCACACGAACCACACAGGGTATGCCGTCAACATTCACACTGTCTTATCTATGTCATAAGTACAATACAGAAACAATAATAAATGGAGGTAAGAAATCAAAACAAATGCAGTTCCTCTGTAACGAGCCACAGGGCATATGGAACCCTGCTAAAGTACTTGCCCCGTGCGTCAACCAGTGAAAGAAGCAGCACAATTCGTATTGTGAAAGAACATAATTCCGGTTCTCGTACTGGCATCCCGGTTTCTGTTCGTAGTTTTAAAAATTACCGTCCGGTTAACACCAGGCAGTGGGCCGCTATATGCCAACAGGACACCACGTTTTAAAATAGTGCTTAAAGCAGGCAGATGTTGAAAGAGCAAATATCCTGTATTAATAGGGGGGGGGGGGGAGACTTAAAGTATTAGCACCAGCTTAAGATACGCGCGAAACGGTACCGCATCTGATACTGTTGAAATAAGAAAAAAGTGACACGTGTGAACGAAATTATCCGTCAATCTGAAATCTCTGCAATCGCGCAAAGGATGGTAAAGGTACCAAGCAAAATAGAAAAGTTTAAGTATTTAGCACAACTGAAAAGACAAACGATGCTTTATGACAGTGGAAAAACGAGAGATAAGAATGGAAAGCGACTTAACACGAAAAAATTCGTGATTTACAAATACGTGTCAGTAAGTTAATGAGAATGTGTCGAGCCCGTGAAACACATGGATATGGTAGGATTTATCGTAACATTCTGAAGACCTAACTCGTTGGTGATGGAGAGATAAATGAAGAAAATTCGGTAGATGGGGCTAATTCTACTTCAGCATGACAATGCCGGACCACACACGAGTGCTGCGGTATGTCCAACAATCCGACGCCTTCGGTTCACTGCCATCGATCATCCTCCAGTGCAGCCCCGACTTGTCCCCATCCGGTTTTCATCTCTTTCCAAAACTTAAAGAAGACCTTCGAGGACTTCACTTTGATAGTGATGAATCGGTGCAAGCGGAAGTGAGGCTGCGGCTCCGTCAACAAAGTCAAATATTCTACAGTGACGGTAGCAACAAACTGGTCTCCCGTTGGGGGAAAAAGTGTTCACCACGGTGACTATGTTGAGACATGAAGAATAAAGATGAAGAATGTTAATAACGTTTGTTTCATTTTAAAGGTATCTCAGTTTTCACATAAAAATTCGGCGGAATTATTTTCGAGCACTCCCTCGTAAGTGTCCTGTTTTGCTCTTGTGAAAAACCCATTAGCGCCGGAATTTATGATGTTTTAAAAAAAAATTGCGTAAATATGTCTGTAAAAGGCATAAATTACACGAGTTGTTTAGACGAAAGTCATTACCGCCATTAGCGAGATATTTGATGTTGCCATATGGCAACGCAAGGCGCTTTCACTACCTAAATTTATATGGATTATAACTTCAACTAATATAAGTAGGTTAATGAAATTTCTTATTACATACACAAGTTTTGTGCAGATTTATTATTCAGTCTTCATCATAAAATTGATACTTTATAACACAGTACAATTGATAATCAAAAATCAAACCTTGAACTCAGCAATATTTTACATGAAATGGGATAAAACAGTCAATACACAAGCCCACATTACACTTTGAACACATTGTTCTCACAATATATTTACAGTCATTGTCTGCACACCTTCTCTTCTTTCTTCCTTCCTTCTCTGTGCTGGGCGAGGTGGTCAGTCTTATCGATCCTAATTGAATTTGAAATGCGGCTGTCGGAACATGTCCTTGATGCAGATGGTCTCCCGGCTCCTTTTGGTAAAGCTTGGTGTCTTTGCAAGTACACTGTTGCTACTTCTCTCTTCAAATCAAGCTGAGAAATAGTTTGGTTTCTTACCTCAGATACAGATGGCTCTGGTATATTTGGACGTTTTCTAGCTGTTTCAGGTATAATTGGATCTTGTGCAGTACGCAGTGATGGTGCTGGCGGATCACAGTACTCATAATCCACACCTACCCTTTCGTTATTTGGCATCCTTGTTTCAGCGTTACCTCGAAGTTGACGAGAGGACAGGTTGTCTAATAATTTGTAAAAATAAGAAATGAAATAGCAAATCATAATAAACTCGGCATTAGTATACAAACAATTACAAACCAATGATGGGCATACTTACCCGCCAACATGTTCATTCCCCGAATCTTCATCTGTGTCTACTTTCGGATCTGTGGGCTCAACAAACACATCACCTACAGTATCGTCATTATACAGAATCTCCAGCGCCTCAGCAAGCGAGAAACCTCTTCTAAAACAAAAAAGAAAAATTCATCATTTTACTGAGTACAAGCGCCTAGCATTGCCATATGGCAACACCGTCGTTCAAACGGCCTAAATGAACGTAATTTATTTCACAGCAAGCAGTAACCTCCGAACAATATATGAGTATTTAAAGCACAACCATACTAAAAAAACCAAATTATATATCGTAAGTTACTGTGTAAAACGTACGTACTCGAACTTATACCCCATTTTTCTTAGTCATTCAGCAAACGACGACTTCCAACGCTACGTACGCCGCAAAATTTAAATGTATTGTTAAAACTGTTGCTTTGTAGTAATCTTTACAGTCTTGCGGAACGGAATCCAGTGTTGCCAACACTCTCGCTTCGTTGGTATCGTGGAATGAGCGATTAAAAAAAAAAAAAAAAAAAAAAAAAAGTTACAAACGTTGCCATATGGCAACGCACGGCGCTAATGGGTTTGGTGGAAACAAATGTGATTGATTTTGTAATTTGCTGTGCTGCTAATTATGATGCCATTACTATAGTTAACCCATTACTATAGTCAACAGTAGGGAAACAAGGAAGGAAGAAATCGACGGGGAGGCTAACAGAGGCAGAGCACAAGCTCGGAGTGGGAAGTATGCGAAGGGAAGTTCGTAGTGTCCTTTCCAAATGGACCATGCATGCATTTCTGTCAGCATTTTACGGAAGGGCCAGAAGGCCAAATCCCGACGACCGGACGGAATTTGAACGCGGTTCCCACAGACACGAGGTAACTACCGAGCCTCATTGCTCGGTCTAGCTTTAATAGTGCCGTTTTACTATTTCGCGTATTCAGATTGCGTGCTTTCTACCCGTCTGGGTACAAAAGCGCCCTCCCGTGGAAAAAAGAAAAAAAAGAAGCAATAAGAGTTACGCAGCGGTTCACTTAAACATGAATTTTGCTCTCGGGTCAAGGGCTTTAGAGCGGACGAACTCAAAAGCCGCGTTCGATGAACGCTGTGCGCAGTTGTGTTGCACCGCGAAGACTGGCTAAGCACGGGCAACCTGTTGCTGTGTCTGGCTGGATGGCTGGCTTGCAGTCAAAGCGTATAATCCTCGACAATGCGACAAGAGAACTCCGTCTCGCTCTCCCGTCGCACACCGCACAGATCAGCAACAGCTCCGGCAAAATCCACCCTGGAAAGGGATGCCGCCTTACAACTGCAGTGTCAGGAAGGTATCATCGCCAGTTTCCCAGCCGTATAGAAGCCACTGTTTAGTCTGTTCCCTCCTAGAGGTTTCCTTGTAAAGTATTTTTGAGTAATGTAGTATACCTCGTCTCCATGTAAATAACATTGCGTCGTGTTTCGAGCATTCCGGCATTTTCAGCTGCCTCTGAACTGTGTATGTAATGCGGACGCAGAGACAAAGCGGCATTCCTCGATCCAAATTATGTGAAACTGCGGCGTCAGGGACTAGAAAAAGACAAGCTATGGTCAACATTCATCACGTGCTGTCCCCTCCTGTGGGGGGACGGGGGGGAGAGGGAGGATGAGAAATTGCCCATAACAACATCAGAGTTTACTGAAAGACTGTAAGCTTCGGTCACTGTTACGTGTGGCCTTCCCCCAACCAATGATTCAAATTTTATTGAAGCTTACGCATCTGTTTAAAACAGGGGTGTCCAACCCGTGGCTCTCGGACCGAATGTGACTCAAAGCAAGTATCAGCCCTGTCTAAGAAGTGAGCATGTTTAACTCAATAGGTTAAAAAAAATCCGTTTATGTAAAGTTACGCTGAACAAAATTTTCCTCCCGCCACACGATGCTATTCCCTCATTGGTCCATCCTTCTCTCTCTCTCTCTCTCTCTCTCTCTCTCTCTCTCTCTCTCTCTCTCTCTCTCTCTCTCTCTCTCTCTCTCTCGGTTTTTTATTATGCGATTATTGTTGGTATTAAGTACGTTGTGCGCGACACAAAAATATTCTTCTTCTTACCCCAAGTCAGGCAGAGCTGGACACCCCTGCTTTAAAATAAGGGGACCGAACGAGATGAAAGGTTGAAATGACTCTGAGCACTACGGGACTTCTGAGGTCATCAGTCCCCTAGAACATAGAACTATTTAAACCTAACTAACCTAAGGACATCACACACATCCATGCCCGAGGCAGGATTCGAACCTGCGACCGTAGCGGTCACGCGGTTCCAGACTGTAGCGCCTAGAACCGCTCGGCCACCCCGGCCGGCCCGAACGAGATGAGGCAGTGGTTAGTGCATTCGGGTGGTGCAAGGGTCAAATGCACGACCAACCATCCAAATTTACGTGCTCCGTAACGTATATAAAGCAATTAACGCGAATGGCGACCCGGTTTCTTTGAAAAGTTCACGGCTTACCTTGTTCACCATGTTTGTACCATCAGCGCTTGTGTTCTGTCGCCTTCAACTTCGTCGTAGACTGCATCTTAGAGCCTTTCCTTTCTAATTAGACGGCAAAACTTCCCCTATAATTAAGTCTTAATGAGCCTTCACGAATATTCAGCAGTAAGTATCTATCAGCCAGCTGATTTGCGTGATTTTTATTTTTAATTCAGAAATGTATTTGGTGGATTTCTGATAGTGGTTTCGACTGTAATGAGTTGACATTAGTCGATTTTAAGTGATTGTGACGTGCGCTAGATGACGACTTGACATTGTTACCTTAGTAACAAGACTGTTTCTCATGACGGCGCGTAAGTCTTAACTGGCCAACTTTTATAAATCCACCAAATGCAATGTAGACGTTTCTGTTTTCCAAGGGCACCTCATGCTCCAATCTGACAGTGCCGTAGATTCTCATGCTGAGTGAGTGAGTGAGTGAGTGAGAGAGAGAGGGAGAGGGAGAGAGAGATTAGTGGGTGGGGAGGAGGGGGAGGGAGACACGTGCCGTGATCCACGTGCACCAAACTGTTTGCGTAGGCGGCTTCTGCTAGCGATCGAGATAGGCAGTGCCGTATTATGCAGCCAGCAGCCTCTGTGGGTGTGGGATAAACAGTGGCTGTTTTCGGCCCCGCCACGAGCCCCTCGCTGCAACCTTGCAGCAGTGTTTGCTCTTAGCGTTTGCGAATACGCTGTATCCCCCCACGCAAAGGATATTTGAGGATTGTGATTTCAAGCTCTTAGAGTCTGACAAGGCTGCGTTAATTAATGTCAGGTTCGTGGTACCGGTCAACAAATTTTACTGTGTTGTTCCACATTTGCTCATTGTACAATTTCATGGAGATTTCTAAGTTTTCATTGTCAGTTTCCTTTAATAGTGATCCCTCGATCTATTAGATGCCATCTAATGCCACATATAGAGCACGAAGAAGTTAGCAATGTAACCGTGTCTTTGGTTCTGTAAAGACGTGAGTTATATTAACTCGCCTGAATCGACGGACATTTCTGGCATTACAAAAGTGCCAGTTTTCATCTGTGGTGGTACTGGGAACTCAGGTTGACGTATTTTAGAATTATTTGTTAGGACACTGCCGAAAAGCTGTAGGTAAATAATGAAAATTTTTATGTTCTCCTCTCGTGGATAAAATTAACACGGAGGCCATCTTCTGTTTAAAATGTTAGATTTCTAGAACAAATAATGAAAACACTGTCTGCATCACAGAGCGAAATAAGACTGCATTCGCGAAAACCACACACATGCCCTAGAGCGTATGGCGATTACAAATGAATGGAGCTATTCCATGTCCCGTTGTGACGGGTGTTTGGTTTTCATTTTATTGTCCCTTACAATATTTACCTTAAACTACTGTAAAAAGATTCTTTCTGATGAAGTGGACGGACAAAAGTATGTTGATCAAACAGATGTTAACTTCAACTGATTACCAGCAACATTAGAAGAATAGAGTGAACGTGTTATATTAATTTGTACAAATAAAAAATAAAAAAATAAACTGCATTTTCGTGCCGTCATTGAAGTTGCCAGAGTTCACTGTAATGATGTAACTGCTGTCAACACTTCTTTGAAGCTATGGACATTGCTCGGAAAACGAGCAAGTCTTTATTCCAGACACCTAAAAGTTTTGCAACCATATAGCCACGGGCTGGGGTTGTAGTTTTCTACAGCTTGAGTTTGAAATTCAATGCGAGACTCCGTGATTTAAAAAGCTGACTCAGAATAAAGTGCGATAGGTAGCGGTGGACTGCAGTTAATCCCGCGACAGGATATTATAATATGTACGTGTCGCGCCAACGTCCGAGGGCTTTTCCCTGGTCATTGCCGCTGTGGTTCTCACCTTTCTACCTGCAACGGTCGTTCGCTGCAGCACGGGAGTCCAGAATGCGTTCACCTCGAGGCTTTTCGCTTTCTTGTTGAAGCTATTGTCATGATGGTGGATTTCTATAGCGACCCTGAACAAGCGGATGTGGTAGCTCTTCTCCACAACAAGAACCGTGTCGGCGAATTTCATTACGTGATCGGTCTCGCACAGCGCATGCGCTGCCACGGCCGACGGCCGATTTCTCCATCTGTCTCAACCGGCAATGTCGGTTATGTTCGGTGATACTATTGTTGATTGATCGTTCATTCATTCCAACGTAGACTTTTCACGTAGCAAGGGGGTCCCTTTCATCCATCGCCGACCTGAGACACTCTTTGATGTTCTTCATCGGTTTATAAATATCCTTCACGCTATGCTAGGCGCAATAAACGCCTATTCTGTACACCACTTTGGGAATGTATGGCATAAAGGCCATACCAGACATTTCTCTTTTCGATGTCACTTCGCCGAGTGTTTCACTCCGTGTACTTATTACATAAATGGTAGAGTATCCATTGCTCCTCAGAATGACTTCTACTTGTTGCATCTCGCGTCTCAAGTGCTGTGGCTCGCAATTCGCCTGGCGCGGTTTACAAGCGTATTAATCATCCCACTTTTCTGGGTCGGTTGGTGATTTGACAGTTTGTGCCGATACCGATCCGTGTGTGTCAGTTTTCTATACACACTCTATCCTAGGTTTTCACCATCCCTCGTGACGAGCACGTCTAGGGAGGTGCTGTTGGCCCCCTAGCTAACCACCGGCCTGTGTGGCCGAGCGGTTCTAGGCGCTACAGTCTGGAAGCGCGCGACCTCTACGGTCGCAGGTTCGAATCCTGCCTCGGGCATGGATATGTGTGATCACCTTAGGTTAGTTAGGTTTAAGTAGTTCTAAGTTCTAGGGGATTCATGACCTCAGACGTTGAGTCCCATAGTGCTCAGAGCCATTTGAACCATTAGCTAACCTCTATCGCAAATTTGACGTTGGCCTTGAGACGGTTCAGACGTCTCAGGAGGTCACAGAGCTGTTCCTCACCATGACTCCACACAACGAAGGTAACATCGATATATCTGTAACCTATCTTAAGTTTACATGATGCCAAGTCCAGCGCCTGTGTTTCGAACTGTTCCATGAAGAAGTTGGTCACCACTGGACTGAGTGGACTACCCTTTACGTATTTATTAGTCACCAAACATGCTAATACTTCCGCTTTAAAATACCTACTACCTACAGTAATCATAATTGGGAGAGTTTGGCAGACGGCTATCGTCAGTTATATGTAAATACTTTTAATATTCTCATTTTAATAGATTTTTTTCCATCGGCTGGTAACGCGAGACAACTGTTAGCGTACTGAATATACAAAAATACTGGAAGCTGCAAGGAGAAAAGTGGTGAAATGCAAAATAATTTAGAGATTTTATGACAAATAGCTCTGGGTACAGTTGCTGGGAGTGATTATGGTGACATGTTTCGGATTTGTTCATACTGATACTGAATTCCTACTTGAGCATCCGACAGTGATTTGGATTCCCCGCCACCGAGATTCGACATGCAGGAAAGGCCACAACCACTGCCGACACTGTGTTTATAATCCTCAACCACGATGCTGTTGCAGTTGGCCGTTAGCGGAAACACGTGCTGATGATTCAGTAAACAAGTACAGAGGTGACTAAGGAAAACTCACCTCAGTATCAGTGCTTTCATGTCAGCTGTGGATATACTATCAAACGCGATTACGCGCTGACTCAAGAAAGCAGACCGAATCGCCCTAACTCACCGCTGCAATAATGTTGTGGTCTGTTAGCAAATATCGAGGCCGTGCACTTACTCGGCAGTTCTCGCTGTTTTGTGCATCCTTCGATATGCGCCAGATTGATTTCGCCTATGTTTCCTTTTTTCGATTCGGTCTATTTCATCTTCAGTTGGCGAACGCTTACGATGACTTTGGCTGCTCTCTGGAGTTTGTTTCTGGCTTGCTATTCACTTCGTGAACTCGCCGTAATCAACCACGCTATCCGCTTTTTCGTTCCACCACTCTCTGCGTCACTGCCAGTGCTAGTGATCATAAACTGTGTGCTGCCTACGCCAAGTGGCTCAGAAAAGCGATGTCTGTACGTGCGGTGAGAAAAGTTCGGATAGTGAATTTTTTTTTTTTCGTATGTGTTGGTGCGGGAGAGGAGGGGGGGGGGGGGCTACGAAGCAACTTCTGCCCTGCCCCAACTAACCTCTCAGTGCAATGTACTCTTCTTACTGTTATCAACAAACAGCTCAACACGAGTGTCGCAGTCCATTTTGTGGACAACAAATGAGCGTGTGAACTGGCCGCAGACAACAGCACGCTGTTGTGCCGCAAAACCCACGGTGACACTGCGGAATGCACCTTGCGTGTGAACTAGGGCACGCGTTTCTTTGACGCTCGTGTGAACCGGGCATAACTTCGCCTTCGTCCTTCACTGTGTTGCGTGGCGCCAGAGGAACCGCTGAGAGCGTCGTTGACGCTATCAGACCCTCGGAATTCTCGTGCCGAAACAATGTGACAGGTCGGCTACCATCTATATAGCTAACCGCAACTGCCAAATGAGTCCCGTCTACGACGAAGTCATTAGAAACCTAACACACAGTCGGATTGGGAAAGGGCGTTTTTAGAGTCCTCGGTCTTCAGACTGATTTGACGCTACCCACCACAACTTCCTCTCCTGTGCCAAACTCTGCATCTTCAACGATCATCTGCCGGTTGTTAGATAAATATTTTTATCTTCCTACACGTCAATCATTGGCCTGAAGATGTCGTAGTAAATCGCCGAAACTAGTAGCCAAATAAAATAATTTTGCAAACGAGACGGCTGAAAGGTGTTTCATTTGACGTCCTGCATCTAACAGCCGAGTCCCGTCTCTGAAAAGATGGACGTACAGAGGACCTGTATGAAATTTCTCTAATTTTCTCGTCGTGATCATTTCGCGAGATGTAATCGGTTACTCAAAAGTCCGTAAACTTTTGAAAGTGCACTAATTCACCGAATAATGTAGGTAAAAGTGTAAAAATTGGTACACATGCCTGAAATGACATGTGGTTTTCATTGAAACCAAAAGCGAGTGCAAAAGATGGCCAACAGTGGCGCTGGACAACAACACGCCAGTGACCCAACATAAGAATCGTGTACGAAATGAGCAGTAGTGAGAGCCTGGGTGATAAACACCTGGTATAAGGCACGACTCTTACGCTCAAATGGGCACATCGTTTGGTGAGGGTTGCGTGCTGAGCTGTCACGTCAGTCATGCTTGGCTTCTCAGGTCCGCAGGCCTCAGCAGTGTGGTGCAAAAAATGGTTGAAATGGCGATGAGCCCTGAGGTCATCAGTCCCGTAGAACTTAGAACTAATTAAACCTAACCAACCTAAGGACATCACACACATCCATGCCCGAGGCAGGATTCGAACCTGCGGCCGTAGCGGTCTCGCGGTTCCAGACTGTAGCGTGTAGCGCCTAGAACCTCTAGGCCACTCCGGCCGGCTGAACACTGTGGTGAATTGTTGTGGGGTTACCTCAAGTTGCAAGTCCACCGCTATCGTACGACCTCATTACGGATACTAAAAGAAAACATCTGTCGGAAATTTCTCATCATACCTACTGATACGCTGTATAGTGCTGTTCACAACATCCCTCGACTACAGGTGTTGTTGACGGCCGAGCAGTTGTTTAAAAGAACATCGGCTTTGGTACAAATCTATTTTTATGTTCATTATGGCTTTTGTGTCACATGCAGCTCCCTCTGTTGGTCATTCGATGGACGTAATTTGTTTCAGTAAAACTCCATATCATTTCAAGCGTGCGTATTAATTTTTACCCCTAACTTTGTTCCGTGAAGTATTGCATTTTCAAATTCTAACGGAGTTTTGGGTCGGTCTGTAAATGAAAGTAGTATGTTGTCCTAGTCTTCTCAGAGAGTGCACTCTCTAAATTTCAGTTACAAACCTCTCTGTGATTCACAGCACCTCTCTTGTAGCATCTGCCACTGGATTTCGTTGAGCATCCCTGTAAGACTCTAGACACCTAAACGAGATGAGCCAGTGACGAAGTGTGCTGCTCTTCATTGGATTTTGTTTCTCTGTCTCACACACACTCACACACTCACACACTCACACACTCACACACTCACACACTCACACACTCGCACACACTCGCACACACTCGCACACACTCGCACACACTCGCACACACTCGCACACACTCGCACACACTCGCACACACTCGCGCACACTCGCGCACACTCGCGCACACTCGCGCACACTCGCGCACACTCGCGCACACTCGCGCACACTCGCGCACACTCGCGCGCACTCGCGCACACTCGCGCGCACTCGCGCGCACTCGCGCACACTCGCGCGCACTCGCGCGCACTCGCGCACACTCGCGCGCACTCGCGCGCACTCGCGCGCACTCGCGCGCACTCGCGCGCACTCGCGCGCACTCGCGCGCGCGCTCTCGCGCTCGCGCTCTCGCGCTCGCGCTCTCGCGCTCGCGCTCTCGCGCTCCCAGAAGACGAGTATTTTTGGACCGTTGGGCTGCACATAATATACTCTCACTAACAATAACCGCTAGGGGGGGTGGATTGGGTGGACCTGTGTGTGTGTGTGTGTGTGTGTGTGTGTGTGTGTGTGTGTGTGTGTGTGTGTGTGTGTGTGTGTGTAGAGAGAGAGAGAGACATCGTGTGACGGAGTTTGAAATTGAATATTTTCAATTTATCACTACTTTACACAAACGGAATTTCGTGGATTTTTCTTCTTGGGCCGCACTGATAATGGTTTTGGACCGTATGCGAGCCGTGGGTTGGACATCCGTGGCCTACAACTTTTGTCCTCTACGCCTAGTTATTCCCTGATTCCTTACACATGGCCTAACATCCTGTCTCTTCTCGTAGTCACAAGTGTTCCTTCGCTCGCCGTTATTGCGGAGGACATCGTATCTTGGAAGTAGACTTGATTTTCAGCATCCTAACACCATACTTCGGACACTGTGATTGTGGTTTTTTTTTCAGTTTTCTTACAATCACTGGTTCATGAGTTCTGTGCTTCAGAGGAACATTCCCACAAATTTTTTTCCTTAATTAAGGCTCGTGCTTCATACAAAGTAGTGTATCACGGAGACTGTTACTGTCGCAGGAGAGTCTGGCAACGCATTACTCCATCCGACATGTCTCTCTGCGAAAAGACCACGACAAGTCCAGTATCTTACAACCGCTCGACGTGGCTCTGTAAGGGCCGAGGGAGTTTTCAGAGAGACGCGCAGTAACGGGAAACTGGTCGCCTGGGAAGGGCGTGGGTGTTTCACGGCACGTGCGCCACACGCAGAGTGCACGTGCGGCGTCGGCGTCTCCGTCTCCAGGGCCTGGGCGTGGCGCGGTGGGTCGGCACGTGTCGTTGCTGGGCCGTCCTTGACCCGCGGCAGCCGTGCAGCGCCGCCGCAACCTGAGCCGCCTGGCGCTAGGCCTCCGTCCGCCCCACTGCGCCACTCTGCGCCCGACGTCGCCCGCTCACGTGCCGCGGTGGCGTGGCGCAGGGGTGGCTGTTTTCGCTGACACAACCGGTTTTCGGTTATATCCGTATTTTTTGCCACACCACTTTGACCTGGCTGCTAAAACTGCTCGAAATAACAGGTTTCTCAAATAGGCTATTTTCGGTTTTTTGTTCCTATTACTTAGACCAGGCTCGTCCAAACTGTGCCCCTGGGGCGCTAGCGCCCGCCATCGCCCGCGGCCAGCGTCCAGGGCGAATTCGTACGTTGCTGCAGTGGCCGAGCCGTGCCGCTTAGCTGGCCGTGCGGACCGCCCGAACGCCAGCCGATAAATATATATTTGTTCGTCCGTTTTCCCTTCGGGCAGAGGACGTCTCACAAGTGCTTCAACTAGAGCTGGTTTCAAAAATCGTTCAAATGGCTCTGAGCAGTATGGCACGTAACATCTATGGTCATCAGTCCCCTAGAACTGAGAACTACTTAAACCTAACTAACTTAAGGGCAGCATACAACACCCAGTCATCACGAGGAAGAGACAATAACTGACCCCGCCGGGAATTGAACCCGGGAACCCGGGCGTGGGAAGCGAGAACGCTACCGCACCACCAAGAGCTGCGGACAGAGCTGATTTACCTACAATGCTATATCCGCCTGAAGGACCGCTTTCTTATGTGTCAAACTTTGGATGACTTTTACAGCTGTCTTTCACGAGAGAAATACCCTCTATTGCACAAGCACACGGCCAAAGTTCTCTCAATGCTTGGTTCCACATATATTTCTAAGCGCGTTTTCTCTCTTTTAAAGCTTTCTAAAACTAAGAACCGTTCACTCCTTGGCGATAAAAATTTCACCAATTCTTTGAGGTTAGCAGTCTCGCAGAATATTTTACCAAGCTAGACAAAATCGTTTCCTCGAAAAAGAAAGACGTGTGAAATGTTGTCTTCATTAACAGTGTTGACTGTAAGAATTAAGGAGCTTCATAACGTTAATTCTATTTTAATAAGTTTTCAAACGTGGTCAGTTATAATTATTATGTACAAAACAGCAAACTAAGGATCCTATTTCTAATCTCTGAAAACAGATACAAAAAAATTGTAGCACAAAGTATAACAAAAAATACTTACTTGTAACTACTAACAGTAAGAATGAGACTCTATATCCCTTACATAAAATTAATTCTAAAATAGAATATTTTGTTCACGTTAGATCTCACTGCGGGACAGTCCAGCGAAGCCAGAGCAGCGCTGCGCTGTCTCCCTTCGCCCCTCTCCCTTCCCACCTCTCCGTTCGACCCCTCTCCCTTCCCTTCCCTTCCCTTCGCCCCCCTCTCCCTTCGCCCCCTCTCCCTTCGCCCCCCTCTCCCTTCGCCCCCCTCTCCCTTCGCCCCCCTCTCCCTTCGCCCCCCTCTCCCTTCGCCCCCCTCTCCCTTCGCCCCCCTCTCCCTTCGCCCCCCTCTCCCTTCGCCCCCCTCTCCCTTCGCCCCCCTCTCCCTTCGCCCCCCTCTCCCTTCGCCCCCCTCTCCCTTCGCCCCCCTCTCCCTTCGCCCCCCTCTCCCTTCGCCCCCCTCTCCCTTCGCCCCCCTCTCCCTTCGCCCCCTCTCCCTTCGCCCCCTCTCCCTTCGCCCCCCTCTCCCTTCGCCCCCCTCTCCCTTCGCCCCCCTCTCCCTTCGCCCCCCTCTCCCTTCGCCCCCCTCTCCCTTCGCCCCCCTCTCCCTTCGCCCCCCTCTCCCTTCGCCCCCCTCTCCCTTCGCCCCCCTCTCCCTTCGCCCCCCTCTCCCTTCGCCCCCCTCTCCCTTCGCCCCCCTCTCCCTTCGCCCCCCTCTCCCTTCGCCCCCCTCTCCCTTCGCCCCCCTCTCCCTTCGCCCCCCTCTCCCTTCGCCCCCCTCTCCCTTCGCCCCCCTCTCTCCCTTCGCCCCCCTCTCTCCCTTCGCCCCCCCTCTCCCTTCGCCGCCCCCTCTCCCTTCGCCCCCCCTCTCCCTTCGCCCCCCCTCTCCCTTCGCCCCCCCCTCTCCCTTCGCCGCCCCCTCTCCCTTCGCCCCCCCTCTCCCTTCGCCCCCCCTCTCCCTTCGCCCCCCCTCTCCCTTCGCCCCCCCTCTCCCTTCGCCCCCCCTCTCCCTTCGCCCCCCCTCTCCCTTCGCCCCCCCTCTCCCTTCGCCCCCCCTCTCCCTTCGCCCCCCCTCTCCCTTCGCCCCCCCTCTCTCCCTTCGCCCCCCCTCTCTCCCTTCGCCCCCCCTCTCTCCCTTCGCCCCCCCCTCTCTCCCTTCGCCCCCCCCTCTCTCCCTTCGCCCCCCCTCTCTCCCTTCGCCCCCCCCTCTCTCCCTTCGCCCCCCCTCTCTCCCTTCGCCCCCCCTCTCTCCCTTCGCCCCCCCTCTCTCCCTTCGCCCCCCCTCTCTCCCTTCGCCCCCCCTCTCTCCCTTCGCCCCCCCTCTCTCCCTTCGCCCCCCCTCTCTCCCTTCGCCCCCCCTCTCTCCCTTCGCCCCCCCTCTCTCCCTTCGCCCCCCCTCTCTCCCTTCGCCCCCCCTCTCTCCCTTCGCCCCCCCTCTCTCCCTTCGCCCCCCCTCTCTCCCTTCGCCCCCCCTCTCTCCCTTCGCCCCCCCTCTCTCCCTTCGCCCCCCCTCTCTCCCTTCGCCCCCCCTCTCTCCCTTCGCCCCCCCTCTCTCCCTTCGCCCCCCCTCTCTCCCTTCGCCCCCCCTCTCTCCCTTCGCCCCCCCTCTCTCCCTTCGCCCCCCCTCTCTCCCTTCGCCCCCCCTCTCTCCCTTCGCCCCCCCTCTCTCCCTTCGCCCCCCCTCTCTCCCTTCGCCCCCCCTCTCTCCCTTCGCCCCCCCTCTCTCCCTTCGCCCCCCCTCTCTCCCTTCGCCCCCCCTCTCTCCCTTCGCCCCCCCTCTCTCCCTTCGCCCCCCCTCTCTCCCTTCGCCCCCCCTCTCTCCCTTCGCCCCCCCTCTCTCCCTTCGCCCCCCCTCTCTCCCTTCGCCCCCCCTCTCTCCCTTCGCCCCCCCTCTCTCCCTTCGCCCCCCCTCTCTCCCTTCGCCCCCCCTCTCTCCCTTCGCCCCCCCTCTCTCCCTTCGCCCCCCCTCTCTCCCTTCGCCCCCCCTCTCTCCCTTCGCCCCCCCTCTCTCCCTTCGCCCCCCCTCTCTCCCTTCGCCCCCCCTCTCTCCCTTCGCCCCCCCTCTCTCCCTTCGCCCCCCCTCTCTCCCTTCGCCCCCCCTCTCTCCCTTCGCCCCCCCTCTCTCCCTTCGCCCTCCCCCTCTCCCTTCGCCCTCCCCCTCTCCCTTCGCCCTCCCCCTCTCCCTTCGCCCTCCCCCTCTCCCTTCGCCCTCCCCCTCTCCCTTCGCCCTCCCCCTCTCCCTTCGCCCTCCCCCTCTCCCTTCGCCCTCCCCCTCTCCCTTCGCCCTCCCCCTCTCCCTTCGCCCTCCCCCTCTCCCTTCGCCCTCCCCCTCTCCCTTCGCCCTCCCCCTCTCCCTTCGCCCTCCCCCTCTCCCTTCGCCCTCCCCCTCTCCCTTCGCCCTCCCCCTCTCCCTTCGCCCTCCCCCTCTCCCTTCGCCCTCCCCCTCTCCCTTCGCCCTCCCCCTCTCCCTTCGCCCTCCCCCTCTCCCTTCGCCCTCCCCCTCTCCCTTCGCCCTCCCCCTCTCCCTTCGCCCTCCCCCTCTCCCTTCGCCCTCCCCCTCTCCCTTCGCCCTCCCCCTCTCCCTTCGCCCTCCCCCTCTCCCTTCGCCCTCCCCCTCTCCCTTCGCCCTCCCCCTCTCCCTTCGCCCTCCCCCTCTCCCTTCGCCCTCCCCCTCTCCCTTCGCCCTCCCCCTCTCCCTTCGCCCTCCCCCTCTCCCTTCGCCCTCCCCCTCTCCCTTCGCCCTCCCCCTCTCCCTTCGCCCTCCCCCTCTCCCTTCGCCCTCCCCCTCTCCCTTCGCCCTCCCCCTCTCCCTTCGCCCTCCCCCTCTCCCTTCGCCCTCCCCCTCTCCCTTCGCCCTCCCCCTCTCCCTTCGCCCTCCCCCTCTCCCTTCGCCCTCCCCCTCTCCCTTCGCCCTCCCCCTCTCCCTTCGCCCTCCCCCTCTCCCTTCGCCCTCCCCCTCTCCCTTCGCCCTCCCCCTCTCCCTTCGCCCTCCCCCTCTCCCTTCGCCCTCCCCCTCTCCCTTCGCCCTCCCCCTCTCCCTTCGCCCTCCCCCTCTCCCTTCGCCCTCCCCCTCTCCCTTCGCCCTCCCCCTCTCCCTTCGCCCTCCCCCTCTCCCTTCGCCCTCCCCCTCTCCCTTCGCCCTCCCCCTCTCCCTTCGCCCTCCCCCTCTCCCTTCGCCCTCCCCCTCTCCCTTCGCCCTCCCCCTCTCCCTTCGCCCTCCCCCTCTCCCTTCGCCCTCCCCCTCTCCCTTCGCCCTCCCCCTCTCCCTTCGCCCTCCCCCTCTCCCTTCGCCCTCCCCCTCTCCCTTCGCCCTCCCCCTCTCCCTTCGCCCTCCCCCTCTCCCTTCGCCCTCCCCCTCTCCCTTCGCCCTCCCCCTCTCCCTTCGCCCTCCCCCTCTCCCTTCGCCCTCCCCCTCTCCCTTCGCCCTCCCCCTCTCCCTTCGCCCTCCCCCTCTCCCTTCGCCCTCCCCCTCTCCCTTCGCCCTCCCCCTCTCCCTTCGCCCTCCCCCTCTCCCTTCGCCCTCCCCCTCTCCCTTCGCCCTCCCCCTCTCCCTTCGCCCTCCCCCTCTCCCTTCGCCCTCCCCCTCTCACTTCGCCCTCCCCCTCTCACTTCGCCCTCCCCCTCTCACTTCGCCCTCCCCCTCTCACTTCGCCCTCCCCCTCTCACTTCGCCCTCCCCCTCTCACTTCGCCCTCCCCCTCTCACTTCGCCCTCCCCCTCTCACTTCGCCCTCCCCCTCTCACTTCGCCCTCCCCCTCTCACTTCGCCCTCCCCCTCTCACTTCGCCCTCCCCCTCTCACTTCCCTCGACGGACGGCCATGCAAAGGGGCTCGGGTCCGATTCCCGGCTGGGTCGGAGTTTTTCTCCGCTCACGAACTGGGTGTCGTGTTGTCTTCTTCATCTCATCTAACGGGGTGGCGACAGGAAGGGCATCTGGCCACCCCTAAAATTAAACGTGCCAAATCCTACCGTAACCATGCCGACCCTGCTAGAAAGCAGGACGAAGGCACGGGAAAAAAGAGGACAGACAAATAAAAGAAAATCGTCCACCTTCGCTTCTTTTCTCGAAAAGAGATAAGCGGTTGAATACTGCAGAAAATCACCAGTGCTCTCCTATTAATCCAATTTTTTGAAACTCTGTTTTAAACTCGTGTTGCAATCTGAGATCATTTGATTATTTGAGCATTAAGACTACTTAGTGCCTAAGGCTAAAAACTGACGTTGAACTAGTTTCCACCTGCGACGGAAGCAGCACCTGTATGGTAGAAGTATTGACCCTGGCTGCTGAGTCACTTGTCCCACTGTAACACAAGGCGGTGAACGGCTGTCTCATAAAATTTCCCGGGGCTGCGATGTTAACCATTTCCGCACGTACAGCTGGATTGCGTCACAGGTGAATTGTTTGCCCCCCCCCCCCCCCCCCCCCAGAGCCTTTCTAAGATGACCAGAAATCACAGGGAGAGAGGTCCGGACTGTATGGAGGGTGGCCGAGAACCTTCCATTTCAATTTCTGCAGGAGTGTCGCGACTGTGCTGGCCGTATGAGGCTTTGCATTGTCCTGGAGCAGAATGACCTCACAGGTGAGATAGCCTGGTCGTTTTGATTTGATCGCTTGGTGAAGGCTGCTGTTGTCCCGTGCTGGAGGAAGTGAACCATAAGGGAGCCATCTTGGAGGAAGAAGAAGATCACGCATAGGGGCAAATGAATCACCTAAGACGACGACTTCCAGCTGTACGTGCGGAACTGGTTAACATCTTGCAGCCTAGGGAATTTTATGAGACAGCCATTCACCGCCTAGTGTCACAGTGGGACAAGCGTCAGGATCAATACTTCTAACATACAGGTACTGGTTTCTGTAATTTAGCCTCCGGCTCGTTTCTTTTTGAACGCCCCTTATAGTTTCTTCTGGTTAAAGTCCTCATCAGTAAGTACACCCATAATTGGGAGCATAGTACCCTGTTTACTGACTTGTGTTCGTATACTACGTCAGTTATTGATACGCCTCTATTTGTTGTATAAAACTGAATATAGTGTGTTATCTCAATAGCCGCGAATATTTTAATAGTTAAAGTTTGATTCCATCAGGAAAAGCGTGCTCCACGGCCCTATTAATGACTCAAGACAGGCGGAAGGGCAGCATCGCTCGTAAATTTTTAATCTAGCTGTTGCCGATTTCAGCTAGATGTACCCTTTTTCATGCGTAGGACATAACTGCACTGAAGAAAGCTACACAGTAGCTGACACCGTTCTGCAATAAAACGATTAAAAATTTACGACCCATGATGCCACCTTCCTCCTACCTTAGATATTTAGATAATGTGACAAGTGACATTTTTTCTTCCCAATCGTCCTGAGTGTGAAAACGATGCTGCAAATGGGCAATAGTAAATGGGCTGAATCTTTCGCCAGTACGTTCAGTACTGAGTACAATGTGTGGAACCCATACTGCTCTGTCGTTTAAGATGTTGTTTTATCTGGTTGAAGCGTTGTATCATGTGGGTGACGGAAGGCTTCTGTCTGAACTCCAGCGAGGAGCTCAGACTTACTGAAAGCAGGTTTTTTATTAGTATCGGTTGACTGGCTACTTTGTGGATTGAAGATTTCTGGCGGCTTTCGATGATATTTCGTATTACTTAATCTTCATTTATATCGTCTTCGTCAGTCTATTCACTTCACTTCACTTCATTACAGTACATTTCATTCACTTCACATGCTTATATCCCTTGTAACTCCCTCTACGGACTTCGGCCGAGTACATTTCCCTCCTCTCCCCCTGACACCACCAATCCAATAGTGGTATTTCCAAATATTCCGTGGAAAAACCTTGGTTGGTAATGTTCAGAAACTGCCATGTGTAAACAGCAGTGACTGAGTATGATCTGGAGCCGTCTTCAGGTACCCTAGGTTGTGACCGCTTGCGCAAAAGCAGAAAATCCGATTTCGACTTCTAACCTGGCATAAAATTTCCTTAATCACGACGTATCCATTAATGAAAAAGACTGTTGGCTCACACGAATCTCTCAAGAAGTAAGTTGAAATTCTTAATAAAAACCATGAACTGTTCACATATCCTACGGATTAAGAAGTGTGTGTGTGTGTGTGTGTGTGTGTGTGTGTGTGTGTGTGTGGGGAACGCTGTTCCCATTATTTCCCCACCTCAGGACATCTTTTTCTTGCGCTGTTTCATCATCCCTTCAGTCTGAAGCGGTCTTTGATTTTGTGTTTAGAAAGCATGAGCAAGAAGTTGTTAAAATGCCTTTCTCAGTTCTGCTATTTAAAACAATTTTTCTGACTGCGCTTCTACCGTTATAAGAGTCATCATCACTGCTCCTGTTGTTCCCTATTGCGTGTCCTACCAAAAACAAACTTACTGATGGCCATCAAGCGACATTTTACAGTAATGTATAGATTCCTCCAATCGAAAATTATACCACGAACCTGTCCCATATCTTACGCGCTTTCACTGCCCTAAATACAAGAATGGGAAATTGGCAGTGAGACTTCAAGGCTCACTGCCGGACATAAAGGTAAACTCAAGAGGCCCAGACAGCTATCCTCCACATGTTAATGAGTACCACGTGCGTAACGCAGTCTCAAGTTATAAGTGTCTCGACCTTGGCACAAAACTCGCTTTTGCTGCAGCACAGATACGCGAAATTGCACTTTGCTGTACCTAACTCGTCGTCTTGACGATTAACTCCACTGGGAAAGTCAAAAAACATAAAACTATAGGCAGTAACTGGAAAGATGGTACTAGAAGTAGTAGTAGACTTTTCCATTTTTTATCATGAGGCGTGCTCTTAATTACTTAAACCGACCAGAGAGGGTGGGGATAAAGAGGTTTTCCACGATCGTTCAGGCAAATGATGGGCTGGTCAGCCTCAGAAAATGGATGTACAAATAGGTAGCACTCAAGGAAAATCTCACATGATCCCCATTCAGAGGGCACACATGACTTTCCTTGCTTAAGTAAACAGATGAATGTGGGTTCACGAAGGATATCGGGCTCCAGAGTTTAAATAAAAATAAATACCCCATATGTACGATGACACAAGGTTTTGTAGAACAATATGCAGCGTTGCGGTCTTAGCCTCGTTGTGGAACATAGAGCCTCCAGGACACATTACTGCAGATTACTTGCAGATAACCGTTCCATGCAGCTGAAATCGACAGTGCAAGACTATAAATCAGATTGTACGAAAAATGTAGATATCACGAAGTAACATCTCATTCCCTGACCGTGCCTGCGCGCTCTTCCTGTGGCTGTTACCTACGAGAAGGTCGGGTTCTGGAGGAGGCGGGATTTCTTCAGCCTTAATCGTCTTAAATGGATTGTGGCCGGAGCCTACATGGTTGGCTTCTAGGAGAATAATTTGTCCATGACAGTCCGCGTCTCCGATATTCGTTGCAGGAAAAGTTTTTAAAGCCCTGTCAGAAGGCAGCACACTATAGAAGAGCTGAAACAGGGGCAGGGAATGGCCAACGAGAGAACCTGCATTGTGCTCGTGATTTTGATTGGCTGGAGGGCCTGAATCTGTACCAATAATAAAACTGTATAACCATCACGTCTGTTCGTCTGAACATGCTAATCTCCAAAAGTGCTTGACGAATTTCATTGGAGTTTCGGAGGTAATTTGAGCGTGGGTCGAGGCAACGATAGGCTTTATTTCATCTGAGTCGGATCACGGAAAAATAAGAATTTAGAGTTCTAGGAGCCTGTTCAGTTTAATAGGTAGGTGTTAATCCTAATGACGGTGTACTAAATCGAAGAACGAACCGATGGAGCTGTTAGTTCACTGTACACCAAAGAACCAATAAGTGGCGCTGGCTATACAGGGTGGTCCATTGATCGTGACCGGGCCAAATATCTCACGAAATAAGTGGTCCACTTAAAAAATTCATATTTATTTACGCTTGTTTCGTGAGATATATGGCCCGGTCATGATCAATGGACCACCCTTTATATACACGCAGTGACAGCAGCATTTCCGGAAGTTTGGCCAGTGACAAGCGCCGCAGTCTTACCTGTACGTACACAAGCAAATATTAAATTTACCTGGCTAAAATGTACGGATTTGATGATTTTCCTTTGTGTATTAAAAACTTAACGAAATTGCTTTACTTCGTTCTACAGGTTTCATTTCTACTTGACGTCTTAGAAACAAAACGAATTTATTGACGAATTGAACCTATAAGTGTTGCGTTTTTATCGACTGAAATACGCAACACTAAAAAGCAACTGTGTGCACAGGATATTCTTTAACTTCCGTTTCGAAGCGCGGATCTATAGTCAATGTTTAATAATTTCGTGGAGCGGCCTGGAGCTCGCGAAATTGGGAGTCTGCCGGCAGCCACCGTTGAGAGCGAGGCGCCGCAGTGGTCAGCACAGTGGACTACATTCTGGAGGACGGCGGTGTAGATCATTGCCCGACCATCCGTATTTGGGCTCTCCGTGAATTTCCTAAATTGCTGCAAGCAAGTGCCGGGATGGTTCCACCGGCAGGGCAGGGTGTATTACCAAGCAGGGGCGTCTACGTCTGCTTACCCACATCCCCTTTTTTTTCTTTCCTTTGAGTAGTAATGAGGATGGACTTGTTTGGTAAAAAGCTTATGTTTCATGAAACAAACGGACTTGTCTAATTGATAGACACCAATAGATTTCATTTGTTTCCGTGCAAATTTGAATGTGCTGATTTTTGTGACTTTTGGCCTGTGCGCTTTTGGTATTCCTGTCTTCTTGTCGTGCAGATTATGGGCGTGAATTGTCAGGAACGAGTCGGCGGCGGTGCGTCAAACGTCTCCTTTCTCATCTTTTCCGGTTTTACGTCAAAGAACGTAATATCTCGAATTACCTGAACCGTGTCCCTTTTTTAAAACCGACGAAATCACGGCTCATAACGCTGCATACTTCAAAGCATGCGCATTGTGGAGAAGCTCGTCTTGTATGGTAAAGCTCGTGGATTTTGGTACCGCGTAATTCTCGTACAGAAGCCTTTTTTCCGGGAACTGGCTGCACACTTTTGTGTATGTCAAACTTGTAAATTTAAGGAGAGCATTTATCGCATGTGTTGCCGCAAATGTTCATGACTGGATCCTCTTCGATACTGCTCACGTCTGTGGATCAGCAGCACGATGACAAACACAGTGGTATTCACCCTCAGACCTCAGTGTGGTGCTGTTGTGGTCTTCAGTGCGGAGACTGGTTTGATAGAGCTCTCCATGCCACTCTATCCTGTGCAAGCTTCATCTCCCAGTACTTACTGCAACCTACATCCTTCTGAATCTGCTTAGTGTATTCATCTCTTGGTCTCCCTCTAAGATTTTCTCTCTCCAAGCTGCCCCCTAATGCTAAATTTGTGATCCCTTGATGCCTCAGAACATGTCCTACCAACCGGTCCCTTCTTCTAGTCAAGTTGTGCCACAAGCTTCCCTTCTCCCCATTTCTATACAATACCTCCTCATTAGTAATGTGATCTACCCATCTAATCTTCAGCATTCTTCTGTAGCACCACATTTCGAAAGCTTCTATTCTCTTCCTGTCCAAACTACTTACTGTCCATGTTTCACTGCCATACATAGCTACACTCCATAAAATACTTTCAGAAATGACTTCCTGACACTTAAATCTATACCCGATGTTAACAAATTTCTCTTCTTCAGAAACGCTTTCCTTACCATGGCCAGTCTACATTTTATATCCTCTCTACTTCGCCCATCATCATTATTTTGCTCCCCAAATAGCAAAACTCCTTTACTACTTTAAGTGTCTCATTTCCTAATCTAATTCCCTCAGCATCACCCGACGTAATTCGACTACATTCCATTACCCTCGTTTTGCTTTTGTTGATGTTCATCTTATATCCTTCTTTCAAGACACTGTCCATTCCGTGGTGGTGGCTCCATTTTCTACCCTATCTTCCTTTTTTTCCCTTCCAAAATCATCAAACACCTTGTCTATATTTTTATTACAGGAAACTGGTATTTCGTTTTAATAAGTAAGTAAAACGCTGCAGCAACAGAAAAGAAACAAGGCTAAAAGAAATGGTCAGCGTCCGCGTGGTGGACACATGCACAACGGTGCCTTTGGACCCAGGGATTAATGGCGGCCAGCAGAAGCAGCGGTTAAGAGGCCAAAAACGACCAACAGTAAAAATTAGGGGGCGGGTCTTACATTGAGTATTACTCTCACTTGTTTGCGCGTAACACGCTGGTCTTTGCAGTGCAGATCAGCCGCTTCCAACGGAGACTGTCGGACGGAGGCGAGTGGAACAGTGTTTGCTGTTACTGCGGAACACCGGCTGTGACGTTACCTTGGTGCCGGCGCGTGTAAACTGAACTGAAAAGCAGGTGGCCACGGCGCCAGACCAGCCTTCTCGAAGACCAAAGCGGGAAATTATATAAATGACGCAAGCAAGGTGGCAGGGTCTTCAAGGCTCGGCTGTGCAGGCTCCAGCCCCGACCGGAGACGCTCCAGAAGAAAGGGGATGAGTCGACTCGTGCGTCACATCCTGCGAGTGGTTCCGTCTCCATGAGACCTGAGTTCAGTTCCTGTGCACCCGCGGCCAACGTACAGCTAGCCGAGGAGCGCACGTTAGTGAAAGCGCCGTAACGGCGATAAACTGCGCAGTGACCGCACGGCCTCGCGTGTGCATGCGAAGTGCTGATCGCAACAAGCTTACATGCACTCCAGGTCTCGGGGCCCGAACCTGGGCTCAGAGTTGAGATGGCCTGGTGGCACATTATTCCTTTGTTTACTCTCGTTTACGTCATCGGCCTTCACTCCGTTCACCCACAAACGTGCCACTTTCTCCTCTACGGTGCATTGCTTCTTACCTCCTGCATAATCTAAACTTCACTTTCAAACATAATTACAGGCAATGCAACGGAAACCTCTGCTGGCGTTTGCGCCCGTTACCTTTCCCTGGCTGAGAGGCAGTGGTCGAGGAATAAAACTATAGTCCAAGTAGGTTGGGGGAGGTATTGTAACGATAGCTTATTTGTAATTGAGAACGGTGGCACCTGTTGGAGACAATCATATACATTTTTATCACTTGACGAATTGTGTTGCCATCCGCACACCCCATAGTACCACCAAAAAGGAGGAGCCTCCTGATATTTGTACGCAGTTACCAGTGTTAAATTTCTGAAGGTGCACTTGCAGACAGGAACGAAAATTTAATAACTCTGTGCGTTGACGACGGCTTTTCAGCCCGGAAGTTCCAGCAGAAGCATTACAGGCAATGAATCAAACGCATCGCCCTCTTCAGTGAGTACAACTCTGACTTCGTCGATTACATTTACGCAAGAAAAATACATAAAATTACACCATTTCTCGACGTACATCAACACGAAATTCAGTTCTTTTAAAATAATAATAATAATAATAATAATAAAAAATACACTGCTCTACATGTGGATAAAATTTCAGATATTCTTGCCAAAAAGCTCAAATATTTAACTGTAAACATGTATTCAATAGGGGTGACAACAAATATGCTGTTCAGCGAACATTAAACCTTCGGAACAAAATAACGTTTGAAAGCCCAATATAAAACTGTGTAGAAAAATACACGTAGGTCAGTCATTCAGAGATTTGCAAGTTACGTAGGCTGAACATAAGAGGAACTATACAAAACTAATTATGATTTTGGGCTGGACTTTTCTATATTATATTATACATTATGAATTGAAACACACGCACAGCACTGGTGTAATATTCTACATTATTTATTAATTATTTCATATACAGGTTTTCGGCTGTTACGTCATCGTCAGGTGAAAAGATAAGTACTTACCTTGTTTGTGAAATAACCAATAAATATTGTAGAATATTACACCAGTGTTGTGTGTGTTTTCATTCGTGGTGTACAAAGTATTTTCTGGTAACCGACGGAGCAGTCAATCAGTGCATAATTATTGTTTACACTGCGACCTGCGTACACAAATTTAATTCATGATGTTACTATATGACATATATTAAACACTTGCCCAGTTTATTGATAATTTTAATTTTGCCGCTATTGACTTGCGTTTATGAATATATATGGAAATACATAACGTAGCAATATGTGCTTGTATAAAATCTTTTGTGGAGAGATAACTTTCTTTGGTTTCTACTATCTCTGTTCTATGTTTTGCTTTGTCCGTGATTAAGACAATCACCTGTTACATGCTAATGAAGACCAAAGCCGTGTCATTACAGAATGTTACAGAAAGTGTCCCTGTTGTGTTTGTTAACTTCTCTCTTTCTCTGAACATCTTACAATCACTACTAAATATACTACAAAAATTGTCATTATTTGGTAGCTTTTTACGTATTCTATGAGCCAGTCGGTTTCTCTCTCTCACGTCACCAGTTTGTTTTTCCATAACCCTCTGTACATCACTTTTCCCCTCATAATTTTGAGTGCAGTCAGTTCATAAAATTGTCATAGAACGAAATGCTTGGAGTCTGTTTCGTCAACTTTTCTTATGTCTCATTATCACATAGAAGAGAGATGAGCTTTAAATTCACAATTTCACGTTACTCTGTCGTCATGTCATTTAAATTATATAATACTAGCAGATTTATTTTGCTGAAGGAATGCTTCGTAATTGTTTCATTCGCATACCTCGTTTGCCAAAGGATTACTTCTATAATTTTGCTTCATAATTAGCCATTTCTTCTGTTGCAATTGTTCGTTCAGTCCCTGCTGTTCTTCAATATGTTTCTCGCTTTTGTTTACCATCGCCCGAATTCCTGCGATAATTTGCTTTTGCTCTAGGCACTCAGTTCATCTGACAGATAAGAAGAAAAAGCTGTCGAAGTTAGATTCGTGGTTTGAATAATTCAAAGTCCGGCCTCAAGTATGAATTAAGTTTGTTGTGGCGGCGTCCTTCCTTAAGGCCCTCTCTCCTTACTTGCCAGTGTTCCACACGTTCCTCCTTCCTCTTGAAGTACAGATATAACAGGGTGGCGCACGAAAATTCGGCCTCGAGTACGAGACTGCTCATTGTCGCCCTCCAATTGTCATCTGTTGTTTCGAAGTTGTTCAGACTAAGTTTTGTATTGTCAATACGAAAGCTGTTGCGACTTGGTGAACACGTGTGCAGTAAATATCTCAGTAAGGTGTATTCTCTTCAAGAAAGAATCGCGTAGTGGTGGTGTATAGGCTCATTTACGGACAAAATGGTTCAAATGGCTCTGAGCACTATGGGACTTAACATCTGCGGTCATCAGTCTCCTAGAACGTAGAACCACTTAAACGTAACTAACCTAAGGACATAACACACATCCATGCCCGAGGCAGGATTCGAACCTCCGACCGTAGCGATCGCGCGCGGTTCCAGACTGAAGCGCCTAGAACCGCTCGGCCACAACGGTCATTTACGGATACGCGGGATATTTTTTTCAAACAAGTTTCCCGACGTATCCATACTAGCAAAGAACAGTATACAGGATCTGGTGGCGTCCTACAAGGTCAGTAGCAAGCGCAAAAAAGAATCGACCTAGCGAGGTGGCGCAGTGGTTAGCACACTGGACTCGCGTTCGGGAGGACGACGGTTCAATCCCGTCTTCGGCCATCCTGATTTAGGTTTTCCGTGATTTCCCTAAATCGCTTCAGGCAAATGCCGGGATGGTTCCTTTGAAAGGGCACGGCCGATTTCCTTCCCCATCCTTCCCTCACCCGAGCTTGCGCTCCGTCTCTAATGACCTCGTTGTCGACGGGACGTTAAACACTAATCTCCTCCTCCTCCTCCTCCTCCTCCTCCTCCTCCTCCTCCTCCTCCTCCAAAAAAGAATCGAACCCCGTTCGTTCGTATTTTTGCAACAAATGAACGTTTCGCGAGGGTCCTGTCAACGTGTTTTACATCTTCTAGGGGTGTAGTGCTGCAGAATGACATGTCCAATATCTGAAGAACGAAGATGAAGCAAACCGTTTGTATTATTGTACGTGGCTGTGTAAACAATTGAGAGTGGAGTGTTGGATCCTCTGGTGTATTTCATGACTGATGAGGTCTGATTCCATCTGACTGGACATGTAGACTCCCAAAACACAAGACACTGGTCAACAAATAAATGTTATACAATAATGTGGAACGTCTTTACGGTTAAAAAATCGGAGTGTGGTGTGCTGCGTCAGCAGGTTGCGTAATGGATCCAACATTTGTTGATATTGTAAACGTTGTTATGCTGTGCGAATCTTTCAGGATTTTACGCAGAATTAACCTCGCCAGGAACGTACGCATGCTGTCTTTCTGCAGTATGGGCGGTCTAGATTCACAGAAGAAAGCTGTCAGCAAAGGGTTGTGTCCTCTGCGTTCGCCGTACCTAATCATTCCTCACTTTTATCTGTGGGGCAGCATAGAGGGGAGAATGCACGCAACTAAACCAGTAACTTTATAAGACCTAAAAGACAATATTCGTAATGAAATTTTGAGAAAAGAACCGGCATAGTTGTGCAAATTGTATGTTTGCGTGTTGCGCAAAATTGCATTGAAGTAAATGGAGGAAATTTCCAACACCTAATGTAATGCAGTGTAAAAGAAAAGATTAGTTCATTAAGTGTAGGCCTTTATCTAATTATTGCGGGTTTATCTACTTGCTGTATCTGCTCAGGCGGGCGGTCTGTATTCGGGGCGGTTTTTCTTGCGACACCCTGTGGAATGTCGTTACGTGCCCGCTTGACTGTTCTCCAAAAGACCGTTGACTGGTGAATTGAAATACAGGCATCGCGTTGCCGCATCTTGTGCATCAGCAGCGGCTCACGATACCGCTACTTTATTCAAGCGGTTCCTCCGGTGACTCACGAAACTGAGTGGTCGGAATCCAGTCCGCCTTACCACGCAGAATACCGCTAAACTGTGGGAAGCTGAGCCGGATGCTCTGGGTCTTAGCGTATACACTCATCATCTTTTCGTCTTCTCCTTCCTTATGCTTTTAAGCATTTCTCAGACTACCTAATCTTTGAAGTGTCTGTTCTTTCTGTTCCGTCCGTCACAGTTTTGCTCATTTTCAGTTATCTGACGTTGTAAGTTTAGAGCGTAAATGTCACTTTTCTTCATTTTCAACAGCACTTTCCCTAATCGTCCCAGTACTGCTGATTTTAACACTCCCATATCACTCACTCACTGTCTGCTGTGGACTCCTTAAATGCGGCTACCTTGCATCATTCATGTATTGCTGTCTTTTACGACCCTTAATTTATCTGAGCTGAAGAGTACTTTCCTGTGATCTTCTAAGCTTTCTCTGCTAAATGTGCGTGAAGTTGCTCCATCTCGATACGGTCCTCAGTAGACGGACATTAAAGCAAAACAAAGATGATAATTTATAAAAGAATTTCAGGTAATTCGGAACACTTTGATACTACTTTTTTAATTACCGCTTTACTATTTTCCATTCTGCGATGTCTAGTACATAGATAGATTTTCATACTTACATATTCATTATAAACATGAGTAGAGAATGTGTTAAATAAACGTCAGTTGCATACGTTTCCTTTTAAGAAATGTACTCTTTGCTGCTTGCGAGTCATTTACAGGTTTTTAACCGATTGCTTATTTCTATCCAAGAATTCTTCTTTCCTGTAGGACTTGTGATGGAGGAATACCTTGAATATGCAGTGAAAAAAAAAACAACTCAACTACAGCCTGTTGTTCTTATTTATGTGGGCAGTTGGTTAAAAATGCTTACAGATGTACAGTGCACTTAGTTCTGTGTCGACGTTAGACTACGGAAGGAAAAAGTTATCGTTTTGACTTCCGTTACTGAATTTACGAATATCACTGTTAATCTCAAGTTCTGCTGGATTCTTAATAACAAATTTCTTCAGTGTGTAGATGTACTGTAACATATACCTAATATTCCCGACTATATCAGCAAATACATGTAATATGTACATGTGCGGTGTTCTCTTTTTTCTTTATCCTTTTTCTCACTCTCGTCTCAGTAGACACTCAAATGGATTATTAAAGAGGTTCATGTATATTACTGAGTAATGCAGGTGTAACCACGATGATATAAAGAGATTTATTTGGTGTCTGGGGGTCAGCGAGTGAAGGCAGGACCTGAACGCTGTATACGACTAGCGATATTGAAGAATCCTCGTAATGAATTTATTTGTTCCAACCATTTCTTGCCGGAATGCGCTGTCTAAAGGAATGTGAAAGATATTTACAATCGGGGAAGTGTAACTGTGATTCTCGTGTTTGTTTTACTATGCAATGTACCATCCCAACAGAACAGGATAAGAACTACGCGTGGGAAATTTTCGGAAATACAGGGAAACTGACGCTGCCAAATCAGAATTGAGGTACAGAGAATGAGACCAACCAATATTTTAGCCTGGTTAGACCACTTGCAATAAGAGGACGAATATCACAGCATTGCGACGCGGTCACATAATCGAAAAAGTTCCATTATGTAAATAAAATCCTTTTTGGATATTAAGCCATAAAATTTTGTAACAGCGAAAGAACTACGTAGACTAAACCAACTTCTCGACTGTCTACGCACTTACTTCGAATATATGGTTGAAAAGTGCCTTTCAGTGGCGTACTTCGGCGTTTCTACAGATACAGAGATGAAGAATGTGAGATTTGTCAATTGTACGAGGGGCTTTCAATAAGTAATGAAACACATTTTTTGCTCGGCCAGTTTTGGTCAGAAAAATGCGGAATTTGATTTGGATGGTGTATTCCCACTTCAGCGGCATTTAAAGTGGTTTCTTTAACGGAGGTGCGTTCGAAGCGGAGAGTTCTTTAGTGGAAATCAGAGCATCGCAGACATTCATAGGCGCGTCCGGTTCTAGGCGCTTGTCTGGAACCGCGTGACCGCTACGGTCCCAAGTTCGAATCCTGCCTCGGGCATGGATGTGTGTGATGTCCTTAGGCTAGTTAGGTTTAAGTAGTTCTAAGTTCTAGGCGACTGATGACCTCGGCGGTTGAGTCCCATAGGGCTCAGAGCCATTTGAACCATAAGCGCGTGCAGAATGTCGACAGAGACCTGGCAGTGAACAAAAGCACGGTGAGTAGTTGGATGAGGCTTCCGTCATCATCGCAACGAGGTCGTGCAAACATGCCCGGTGTCCCACGTGCGGACCGACAGCACACTTAACTCGAGCTAATCGATGGATCGCAATAAAACACACCGTTACTCAACTGGACGTCTCTGCTGGTCATGCTGACACACTCATCTACTACATGTGGTACCCAAACTGTGTTTCCCCTGGGTTCCTCACTGCCTAACAGAAGACCATAAAGAGCAACGAAGGACCATCTTGGAGGAATTTCTTACGCGTTACGAAACTGATTGTGACACTTTTGTGTCGAACATCGTCACAGGCGATGAAACAGGGGTTCATCACTTGGAACCGGAAGCGGCGCCACACCATCTCTCCTTCGAAGAAGAATTCAAAACCGTGTCTTCAGCCGGTAAAGTCATAACGGCGGACTTCTGTTACTGTGGAGGGGTTATTCTGTTTGGTGCCCTCCCTTATGGTGCAACGATCAAATCTGAAGCTTGCTAGCCTCAGGAAATTGAAGACACGACTTAAGCGTGTTCATCGCCACAAAAATGCAAACAAACTTCTCCATGACAACGCAAAGCCTCTACCTCACAGAACTTTATTGAACTGTTGCTTCTCATCCACCCTGCAGCCCGGATGTCTTACCTTCCATCTCTCATCTGTTTGGCCAAACGATGGATGCACTCCACGGGAAGCATTGCGTGGGTAGTGGGGAGGTTATTGATGCACAAAGACTTTGGCTCCGACGTATGGTGGTGCCATGCGGATATTATTGAAATGGCTCTAAGCACTATGGGACTCAACATATGAGGTCATCAGTCCCCTACACTTCGAACTACTTAAACCCAACGAACCTAAGGACATCCCAAACATCCATGCCTGAGGCAGGATTCGAATCTGCGACCGTAGCAGCAGCGCGGTTCGGGACTGAAGCGCCTAGAACCGCTCGGTCACAGCGGCCGGCTGCCATGCGGGTATACAGGCCTTCCGAGTAAGGTGGTGTAAGGCTGTCGTAATGAAGAGAAATTATGCAGAAAAATACGGTTTTGTAGCCAAAAGAGTGGGGAATAATCCTTAAAAAAAAACCTGGTTTCAGAAAAAAATGGGATGCATTACTTAATGAAAGCCCCTCGTATTTAACATTTCCATGTTAAAGTTTGGATATTGCTTCCTAAGAGTACGTGTACTATGTGCGTACCGAAATGATGCTGGAGGCTATTCTTAAACGGGAGTGTCGACGAGCGAACTGCAGCGCCTTCGCGTTCTCGGGCATGGGACAGGATGCGATACCTGCATGCTGGAATGCTCGACGGGCCAGGCGTTTCTGACTACAAGCGCGCGACCAGCGGAAGTGTTGGCGAGGCGCCCCCGTGAGTCACTGCGCCCACTCCAGCCCCGAAGGTCACTCAGGACTGCGATCGGGAAAGTCGCGGAAGGAGGTCTGAGGCGCACGGAGCTAGTCCTGCCGCTGACAATGGGCTGCAGTCACAGGAGCAAGGTGGTGGTGGTGGTGGTGGTGATGATATTAGCTGCGTTCTGCCTCCGACATACTAGGAGCGCATACTGCCAGAAAAAGTTCAGGCCTTTATGGGAGCGCAGAGGTTCAAAACAAGAAAGTTCGTGAGAGACTCGAAACAGGATCACTGCTTTCAGAAACGAGCTACGTGGGAACGTTACATCACACGACGCCATACCTGAGCCTGCCAGTATCTACACTAAGTCAACTTTTATCACGCCCCCTTTTCCCAGAATTCATGCCGCCCTTAGACGTCCGACTCGTCACTCGGCGGAACAAGTAGCGCCTCTGAAGATAGTCGACGTAGCCGTGGACGAAACACCAGGAACAAAGACTCCATGAGCCAGGACTGTACAACCTAGAAGATTTACAACTTAGACAACTGGCAGTGAAAGCCGCCATTGTATGATGATCCGCATTATGATTTTCCATAGTATTGTAAATTCCTCTTCCACGTCGTCCTCTCTCTCTCTCTCTCTCTCTCTCTCTGTCTCTCTCTCGTCTTTACTGTTTGTCGCCCTCTCTTCGTGATGGAGTACGAGCACCGGCATTCTTCGGAACTACCGTCACTTGAACCACCGACAATCTCAGCCTTTCGAATTTGGTTTACAGGATGTGTCTACGGAAACAGAGCGAATAACGTGTAATTAGTAGGGGCTCGTACGTGTGGCCCCACCTTGTTGGGAGCGTGTGCAGCTTGCCAGGCGCCCACCCACACGGAAGGGTTATCCAGCAGCGTGTCGCGCGCCGCCGCAGGGTCAGTCGCCCCGGGAAGCTTAGTGGCCGGTGCAGCGCTAAACATAGCGCCGGCACACTTCTGGCGGTCTCGCGCTCCCGTCTCCCACAGCTGGCCGCCGACCGCCTGCCGGGCCCCAGCGCGCACGGGATTCCTCGCTGTCAAAGGCTCTAAATGTGCGCCCGCCCTTTTAGCGGAGCGCGTAAACGCGCCGCTTTCGGGATACGGAGAGATGAACCTGAACCTGTCCTAAATCGAATCTACTTCGCGGATTAACGACGAGGGCTGGGTGGTTTTTAGGCGGTTGCCCACGCCCAACTAGGTGAGTACCGGACCTCAGATACAGGCTACTCAAACATTTGGAAAACGTTTTTGTACGTGAACATACATCTACTCTTAGGCACAGACAGATGGGGTACACGAGATACCATCCCAGGGACGGGACTGCAGTGGCATCATGAAGGGCAACAAGCCACCACACGCTACTAACATTGCCTCAACCCACATAAAATTCCGACGCTGAGGGCAAAAGGAAAAAGATGATGATGATCGGAGCAAAATATTCTCTATTCTTATACGGCTTGGCGTCAATTAAAGGAAAACACATTGTGTTTCAAAAACAATGTACGTATTACAAAGTATTATGTTGGCAATACTATCGATCGGAATGGGCAGTGTCTTGAAAGGAGGATATAAGATGAACATCAACAAAAGCAAAACGAGGGTAACGGAATGTAGTCGAATTAAGTCGGGTGATGCTGGGGGAATTAGATTAGGAAACGAGACACTTAAAGTAGTAAAGGAGTTTTGCTATTTGGGGAGCAAAATAACTGATGATGGTCGAAGTAGAGAGGATATAAAATGTAGACTGGCAATGGCAAGGAAAGCGTTTCTCAAGAAGAGAAATTTGTTAACATCGAGTATAGATTGAAGTGTCAGGAGGTCTTTTCGGAAAGTATTTGTATGGAGTGCAACCATGTATGGAAGTGAAACGTGGACGATACATAGTTTGGACAAGAAGAGAATAGAAGCTTTCGAAATGTGGTGCTACAGAAGAATTCTGAAGATTAGGTGGGTAAATCACATAACTAATGAGGAGGTATTGAATAGAATTGGGGAGAAGAGGAGTTTGTGGCACAACTTGACTAGAAGAAGGGATCGGTTGGTAGGACATGTTGTGAGGCATGAAGGGATCACCAATTTATTATTGGAGGGCAGCGTGGAGGGTAAAAATCGTAGAGGGAGACCAAGAGATGAATACACTAAGCAGATTCAGAAGAATGTAGGCTGCAGTAGGTACTGGGAGTTGAAGAAGCTTGCACAGGATAGAGTAGCATGGAGAGCTCTATCAAACCAGTCTCAGGACTGAAGACCACAACAGCAACAAAAAGAACTACTATCGATCGCTGTGCCACGGCTCGGTTATTGGAGGAAGGAATACACTGCCTAGTTTATCTTCATTGCCGTTAGATACCGGTTGCCTTCTGTTACCTTGGTTACGGCCACATGCTGAAAAATGACTACTCAGCAACAGAATTTTTTTTTCTCTAGTTTGCGAAATGTAATTCCGTGAATACAGTGCAAAGACGTTTCATTAAGATTTAGGTGCCACACTGCTGCTCCGAATGGGTGGAACACGAAGCTTATCTAAAGGAGAGTCCATACAAGCTTCAGCTGTTGCAGGCGCTACGTCATGACAGACGCAAATGTGTGGCATTTTTTAACGAGCTGCTGTTGACAGTGATAATACTTCCGCGCAGCGCATCGTGTTCATTGACGATGCGAATTTCTACCTTAGAGGGAAAACCAACATAGCGTTCGAATTTGGGGCCTACAGACCCCACATGACCACAATGAACAAGTACGAAATTCACCCAATGCCAGTGTGTTTTCTGCGATATCCGACTCGTCTGTTTCGGACCATTCTTCAGTGGTGGAAACACGGTTAACGGTGAGTAGTAGATTGCTATGTTACGAAACTGGTGGTTGCGAGAGGCTGAAGGCAGACAATTTCATCTGTAACAAAATGGGTCACACCCTCACTGAATGAAACGCTACTGAGCCACTGGATTGGTCGTCAAACAGCCGCGACTTGGCATTTCTCAGCTGGCCTCCACTGTCACGTTTGACGCCCTCTGAATTCTTCCTATTGTTGGGTTTCATTAACGGCAGCGTTAATGTGCCATCACTACCATAAACCAGGAAGAGCTGAAAAACCTGATACGTATTGCCATAACATCCGTGATCATGGACATGCTTCACTGAGTATGGTAGGAGTTAAGAGTATTGCTCTGCCGCCGTTGGAGGACATATTGAACATATGTAATCTAAATTTGAGAGACTTGTAAAATATGTGTCCCAAGTTTCATACTGGTGTCTTACAGTTTGATAAATACACTCCTGGAAATTGAAATAAGAACACCGTGAATTCATTGTCACAGGAAGGGGAAACTTTATTGACACATTCCTGGGGTCAGATACATCACATGATCACACTGACAGAACCACAGGCACATAGACACAGGCAACAGAGCATGCACAATGTCGGCACTAGTACAGTGTATATCCACCTTTCGCAGCAATGCAGGCTGCTATTCTCCCATGGAGACGATCGTAGAGATGCTGGATGTAGTCCTGTGGAACGGCTTGCCATGCCATTTCCACCTGGCGCCTCAGTTGGACCAGCGTTCGTGCTGGACGTGCAGACCGCGTGAGACGACGCTTCATCCAGTCCCAAACATGCTCAATGGGGGACAGATCCGGAGATCTTGCTGGCCAGGGTAGTTGACTTACACCTTCTGGAGCACGTTGGGTGACACGGGATACATGCGGACGTGCATTGTACTGTTGGAACAGCAAGTTCCCTTGCCGGTCTAGGAATGGTAGAACGATGGGGTCGATGACGGTTTGGATGTACCGTGCACTATTCAGTGTCCCCTCGACGATCACCAGAGGTGTACGGCCAGTGTAGGAGATCGCTCCCCACACCATGATGCCGGGTGTTGGCCCTGTGTGCCTCGGTCGTATGGAATCCTGATTGTGGCGCTCACCTGCACGGCGCCAAACACGCATACGACCATCATTGGCACCAAGGCAGAAGCGACTCTCATCGCTGAAGACGACACGTCTCCATTCGTCCCTTCATTCACGCCTGTCCCGACACCACTGGAGGCGGGCTGCACGATGTTGGGGCGTGAGCGGAAGACGGCCTAACGGTGTGCAGGAACGTAGTCCAGCTTCATGGAGACGGTTGCGAATGGTCCTCGCCGATACCCCAGGAGCAACAGTGTCCCTAATTTGCTGGGAAGTGGCGGTGCGGTCCCCTACGGCACTGCGTAGGATCCTACGGTCTTGGCGTGCATCCGTGCGTCGCTGCGGTCCGGTCCCAGGTCGACGGGCACGTGCACCTTCCGCCGACCACTGGCGACAACATCGATGTATTGTGGAGACCTCACGCCCCACGTGTTGAGCAATTCGGCGGTACGTCCACCCGGCCTCCCGCATGCCCACTATACGCCCTCGCTCAAAGTCCGTCAACTGCACATACGGTTCACGTCCACGCTGTCGCGGCATGCTACCAGTGTTAAAGACTGCGATGGAGCTCCGTATGCCACGGCAAACTGGCTGACACTGATGGCGGCGGTGCACAAATGCTGCGCAGCTAGCGTTATTCGACGGCCAACACCGCGGTTCCTGGTGTGTCCCCTGTGCCGTGCGTGTGATCATTGCTTGTACAGCTTTCTCGCAGTGTCCGGAGCAAGTATGGTGGGTCTGACACACCGGTGTCAATGTGTTCTTTTTTCCATTTCCAGGAGTGTATATACGAACTGGTACATTATTTATGAAACACCCTGTATTTAAAGCAGGCTGGATCAGTGGAGACTGATGGAATGGTAAAAGGGGCCAAAATTAGGGGAGAATTAAGAAACGGTTGCTCATTGTCGCCATTGGTATTTAATTTGTATACAGGGTGATTCCGTGTTATCATCATCATTCAGAGATGATAGAGAAGGGTAAACGTATCAGTTCCAGGTAAGGGCCTTAGTCCGGAAACGACCAAGTCGAAAGGAATAAGCGAAAATCTTAGCCTCGAGGAGCGCCCGAAACCTGATCATGATGTCCAGAATTCCTGCTGAATACTCCCCAGTATCCTCAGATGTTGAACTAGTAACGGCTCAGGTAACTTTAAAGCACACACCGAAGATCCTAAGCCTGGGGTAGAGTAATAACGAATTCCATGTATTTGCAACAATTTCAAAAGCTGCAACATCTACAGCAGTTACTGAAAATGGCATTCCGCAGCGTCAGTGAGGGCATGGCACCGTCGTACAAAGTTCTGTCGAACCCGTGCTAAAATACCCAGTGTCGCTCGAACAGAGTCAAAGATCGCAGCAGCGACAATTCTTGTCAGGAGTTCCTCTTCAGTCTGTACAGGCGTCTCACACAAGACTTCTCACATGGTCCGACAGGAAGAAGTGGGGAGGGATCAGGACCTCTTATGGCTACCCACTTTGTAACGTCTGATACAGGTGTTCATGAATCGTCAGTTCAATCGTGTTGAAACTACATCAGTTGACGAATAAAAAGTGCTCCTAGGGATTCCATACCTTTCAGTCTTAATACCTACTTGTATTTCACTGTCAGAGGTATCATCAATGATATTTGTTTATAAATTTCGACGAAGTCGTTTCCGGACGAGGGTCGCTAACCTCAAATTAATAACATCTAACCTTCATCATCCCACAAATTTGCTAATAACATCACCGAACCACCCGATACATTAAAACTGTAAAAACAAGAAGGTGACTTGCGGCATACTTTAAACTGATATGTATTGTTCTACATGCTCAGAAAAATAAACTGTTATAGCATTTCCTCGCAACCGTACATGACGAGTCGGAATACAGAGACGCGCCGACAGTGGCGCATGTAACTGCGACACTGGTCACAGGACTGGCGCTAGATGAGAGGAGCAACTGCGCTCAGTTTCGGTTCTGATCTGTGTTTTCAAAATATTTAAGACTATCAACTCGCCTGCCGCGTGTGAGGATCGCTCAGTGATACGGTTTCTGTCAGCAAGAAACCTGTCTGCTGCAGAAATTCATCAACATATTGGCGCAGTGTACGATGATGCTGTTAAGAGTGAAAGCAAAATGGGTGAGTGGCAACGTCCATGATGAGGACCGCTCCGCTCGCACTTCTTTGATTATAGACGGTTTGGTGTCTTCAGTTGAAGCGAGGATTAGTGAGAACAGGCGCTTCACAATAACAGGTCTCTCAAACGAATTTCCTGAAGTGTCGAGATCAGTGCTTTACAACATTGTTTCTGAACATCTAAAGTTTAGAAAACTGTGCTCCCATTGGGTTCCGAAACTCCTACGATAGGACCACAAAAACCAGAGATTTGAGTGTGCGGTGAAGTTCTTGAAGAAGGTGACGTCTTCTTGAGTCAGATAGTAACTGGAGACGGAACATGGGTTTTCGCATATCACGCCCGAATCGAAGCAACAGAACATGGAATTTAGACGTACACAATCGCCTGTAAAGGTGAAGGCCAAACAGACTCTGCCCCAGCGCAAAATCATGGCGTCAGTGTCTTGGGATAGGCATGGTGTTTTGTTGGCCGACTTAATACAACGAGAAACAACTATCAGTTCAGAAGCATTCTTGCAAACCCTGAGGAAGCTACGCAGAGCGATCTGAAACAAAAGACGTGGCATGCTGACAAAGGGAATTGTCCTTTTCCATGGCAGTGCAAGACCTCACAGTGCAGGTCAGACCCGCGATTTATTGGACACTTTTGGCTGGGATGTTTCAGACCACCCAGCCTACAGTCCTGATCTTGAGCCGAGTGATTTCCATCTGTTCCTCCACCTCAAACACCACCTCAATGGCAACCGTTACAATGATGACGATGACCTGAAAACGGCTGCGACTCTTGGTAATCGGAGCAGGCGGCAAGTTTTTATGAAGAGGGTATTTTAAAACTGGTTGAGAGGTATGGTATGTGTTTGAACAAGCTTGGCAATTATGTCGAAAAATAGAGTGAAGTATTTACATTCGGAAAATAAATTCACATTTTTTTAAAAAAATAACCTTTCGTTGTGTTCTTGTGTTCAGACGGATCTTACTTAAAAAAACACGCCTCGTACATATATAGTTTATAAAAGAAGGGGAAATTGAGGCTAAAAGAAGGAAAGGACGAAGAAGAATGTCTTGGTTATGTAACTAAAACAGTGGACAGGATTACAAAATGCAGACCAACAGCAACTTACTGCGGTCGATGCAGTAAAGACGCGTCGTTTGGTTGCCAGCATTCATTGATAGGCAACACACGAAGAAAAGTAAGTTGTTCAGGGGTAGAGTGCCGTATTTAATAGATCCGCGATCGTGTTGGATCCTTAAACCACGCAACATACTAGTACGTCTTACCTCAGAACAGTTATACTGGAGAAGAATAGAAATCAGTATTTGCTGCCTCTATCCGCATGCGTGGGATAATTTTACTGAGGCCGGAACTGCGTCCGCGTGTTGCCGTTATCACTAAGAGCATAAAAAAACTCAGTGTCATCCCATTGGAAGGAAAACTTGGTGCGAGAGCAAAAAAAATGGCTCTGAGCACTATGGGACTCAACTACTGTGGTCATCAGTCCCCTAGAACTGAGAACTACTTAAACCTAACAAACCTAAGGACATCACACACATCCATGCTCGAGGCAGGATTCGAACCTGCGACCGTAGCAGTCGCACGGTTCCGGACTGCGCGCCTAGAACCGCGAGACCACCGCGGCCGGCGTGCGAGAGCAGAGTGAAACCTTGAAGACAGCGGAGTCTGCGTATTTTGGAGCGAACCGTCAGGTGGCTGCAAGGACGTGATGTTAGCAGGCGCTGCTTTACATGTAAATCTGTCTCCCCCCTTCGCTTCCAGACGAAGAACGTAGCTGAAGGTAAACACGGTTTTCGACCGCGACGTGCGTACGCCGTAGTCGATGCGTGCCAGCCTTTTACGCACAAGAGACCAGCTCTGGAAATTTTCCATGTGGGTCCGGGTAGGCGCGTACCAGTCTTTGACTCTTCGCAGATGACTTGTGCTGCGGTATGTACCTCGTGAAATTTGCCCGATTTTCCTGTCTGGAATAAGACTAGATAATTTACACTTATCGAAAAGACACCAACCTGTCAAGCCACTATTAGCAGGAGATTAGCAACCGCATAGTCCAGTCAGCTACTCGTAAACGTGTTTAATTACGTAGAAGATTCGTAAAGAACATCTTGTGTTTAGAAGAAGGATGTTTTGATGATCCTGAACAATAGTTTGAAACTTTCCAAATCATCTTAGTTCAAATAATAAAGGCACTTCATTGTTTTTAGCTGACCGGGGTGGTCGAGCGGTTCTAGGCGCTACAGTCTAAAAACTGCGCGACTGCTACGGTCGCAGGTTCGAATCCTGCCTCGGGCATGGATGTGTGTGATATCCTTAGGTTAGTTATGTTTAAGTAGTTCTAAGTTCTAGGGGACTGACGACCTCAGATGTTAAGTCCCATAGTGCTCAGAGCCATTTGAACCATTTTTGATTGTTTATATCAGCATTTTATGTTTAAAAGTTAAACCATTCTTATTCAAGTCTTTTATAAATGTTGGATGTTATGACGCAAATTGTTTCGCCTAGTTCACTTTCACCTACGTAACGGATCCCGCTCTGTAAAAGAAATCTGATATTTTGAACTCCGATTACTAGGAACCATCCTCTTACGATCCCCGTCTGACCATACTGTCCCACGCTTAACACGATTTGCTTACAAAAAAAAGAAAAAAATGCACTTTCCCCACCCTACGCCATACCGACCATGTGTTCCGGTCGTGATGACGGGACCTCTTTTTTCGAACCATCATCACATGCTGATGATTTTTCCTCCGTATTCTGAGGAGGAATCATGAGAAATTCAGCACTGTTAACTGAAATAATGTTCAACCACTCTCTTCAATCGGCGGTTGAATACAGCAGCCATTTCTGCTATTATTAGCGGTTGACTTCTCATATAAGAGCAGTGAAAAGTAGACTATACAGCATCGATCTAGAGGTTTCTTAAAAATCATCAGTCTGTGGCGTCACGCTCGTTTTGTTCTAAGAATTCCTAGAGATGCAGCTGTACGTACAGAACGCTCATTTTCCCAAACATATTCACTATACTGCTTTCCTGCAGATGTCTGATGGCCTCCATTAGTGCCTCCGTGTTTCCATTCAATACAACTACTTTAAATTATTCTCATATTTATTTATGTTTCAAATTTTATTCATTAAAGATTATTCAGAGTTCTAGTAACTAGGCTGCTTATAAAGTTTAGAGAGGACAAATCTGAGAATTGAGGAGAAAAGATGTTTAAAACTCGAAAATGTCATAATTTTCATCACACAGCAAGTTTCTGCAGCGAAGCCAGTTTCATGATTTTTTTCTTCTTCCTGGTTTTGAAGAGCAAATAGTAATCGTGTCTAACCAGATTCATTCACAAGCTAAGAAAAAGGTAAGTGACCTGTTTTATCCAACACCTTCGAGAACATATGTTCAAATACTTTGGTCATTCGTAAAAGAACATCTTGCCTTCAGAAAAAAATTTAACTAGTTATGAACAGTAGCTGTCAGCTTCCCTGATCATCTTAGTTGACAATACTATAATAATAAAGGCACGTGATTGCTTCGATCAGTACTTAAGTGACAGTATGGAAAAGAGTGGGAATGCACTTCCATCGTAAGCTTGTAACAGCTCACACACATTTCGAAGGTAGTTGTTACTTTCATAAACAAACCATTGCATAGACCTGGGCATCTGTTTTCTTTCAGCAAGTCGCATATTTTATTTAATTTTTCACACAAATACATAAAAATTACCGAGCGAGGTGGACTCGCATTCGGGAGGACGACGGTTCAATCCCGCGTCCGGCCATCCTGATTTAGATTTTCTGTGATTTTCCTAAATCGCTCCAGGCAGGGATGGTTTCTCTGAAAGGGCACGGCCGACTTCCTTCCCCGATCCGATGAGACCGATGATATCGTTGTTTGGTCTCTTCCCCCAAACAACCAACCAACCAACATAAAAAATAAGAATCGCCGTGCACCAGTCGCGTTAGCTGTAAACGAAAATTCAATTTAGAGGATGACCTCGTTTCCTTAGACAGTAGTGGAATTGATTATCGCTATTGCTGTGTGATTCTCTGAGATATGCGTTAGCCCTGCTGTGGTTTGGCCGATTTTTGACTGCATTATCACGGAGACAATTAGACACACAGTCATGCAGGAGATGCATTCTGTGACAAGGAAGAAACACTGCTTCACCACCTTCCACACCCCGTTTTCCTCCTTCGCAGTCTACCCTCTTTGGGTGGAACCTACTTCTCGGAACTTAGGTTTCACAGTTGCCACGGCTACATCCCAGTGTCGGTAATAAAAAGACACTGACTCCATGTAAAGTATTTCATTTAGTGGCGCTGTAGTCATTGCTCTCTCTCTCTCTCTCTCTCTCTCTCTCTCTCTCTCTCTCTCTCTCTCTCTCTCTGTGTGTGTGTGTGTGTGTGTGTGTGTGTGTGTGTGTGTGTGTGTGTGTGTGTCAACGTCTTCAAAAAGTCAACTCCCTGTTCTGTAACCTCATGGTACTGGATTCTATTTTCTACTGTCAGTTGTTGAAATATGTGTTGTATATATTATTTCTGCTTTGTGTGTTTCCTTTACCTAAAATACAGCTTTTTCCATTTTCAGGTGAGTATCCAGAACTACGCTCTGCGCTCCCGTAATGGGTGAGTGAGGGTTTTTTTTATGCTAATGGCTGCAAGTAAGTTGCGTCTGCGAACTAGTGCCTTATGTTTGTTTACAATACGGATCATACGTGACATACACCGATATTCTTCCAATAATACAAAAAAGATGAACTGTTGTTTTGAGTGAAACAAGTACCGCTTCTTTCGACCTAATATACTCGTGAATGTAGAAGGCAATCTCGCGGAAGATTAGTTGGAACATGCGAGGCAGTACTGGCCCTATACCTTAAGATAGATTAAAGAAAGGCAAACCTATGTTTATATCTTTTGTAGACTTACAGAAATGAGACGCTAAAAGCAGCAAATGAGTTTCGCTGTTTGAGCAGCAAAATAACTAATGATAGTCAAAGTAGGGTGGATATGAAATATAGACTCGCAGTGGCAAAAAATCGGTTCTGAAGAAAGGACATTTGTTAACCTCAAATATAAAATAAAGTGAGTGTGAAGAGTATATGGACAGATAGCATAACTACTGAGGAGGTACTAAGTAGAATTGGTGAGAAAAGAAATTTCTGACATAGCTTGACTAAAAGGATTGGTTGACAGGACATATTCCTAGACATCAAGGAATTGACAGCTCAGTATTGCAGGGAAGTTTGGGGGGGGGGGGGGGGGGAGATGCCAAGGGAGATACAGAGACCGGTACAGTAAGCATGTTCAAATCGATTTGAATGCAGTAGTTGTTTTGAGATGATTAGGCTTGAATGGGTTAGACCAGCGTCATCAAACCAGTCATAGGACTAAAGAGAACAAAAATCATCACACTTGTCTCAATATTTTTGTTCATTTTTCTTTATTTCACACGCTTATCGACACGATCTCCACAAGCCCGTGTTAGATAGCTGATAATTCTTCGTGCAGTGATACCTTTGGTGTGGCACAACTCCTTATCTCATGTCACGATGTTCCTTCGTCGGTTCATGTCAGCATTGGACGGTCAGCTGTGACAGCCAGTGGGGCTTCTTGTAGAGTTCATCTGCTGTTAACTGTAGGAGTGCCACAGCTTGAAAGCCAAGTGAATGCCATCGTTTTCTCGTTGCAAGCCGTACGTCCGCAATTTTTGTAGCATTTCTCTGTAGCACGGGTAGATACGAGCTTCCTGGACTCGGTTTGCTACAACGTTTCATGTCTGGACGCCTCGCTTGCTTCGGAGAACTACTCTTGTTCGCGAAACCCTTTACGAGCTTGTGCACATTCCTGCAGTCTGTGGGGACAGGTATAACGCATCGTTGTGGTGTCGTTTTTTAGAACTGCAAACGATAACGAAAAACTGCACTAACGTGGGAACCGCATAAAGGGATGTTCTCAAGGGAGTAGATCGCGTAGATGTCTCACAGGTTTGTAGGCTTTTCAGCAGTATAACTTTAACCTTTCCTGAGTCAATAAAAAAAAAAAAGTTATTTCACCTTCAGGTGCTTCTAACGTCAGCTTTGTGCTTACTACAATACATTGAAATACACGCTTTGGGCAGGAGGACAATAGCAGTCGTATACGATATAAAATAGGTCACAATTTTGGACTCTACTGACGAGATTTTTACGTATTTATTTTAGCTCTCGTACGCGAAATTTTGTTTGAAGATAGTCATATTGCAACAAATAATTCTGTTTCAAAACTGCCCGCTTTCTTGACTATTTAAATTCCGTCTGCATGAACACAATATTAACGTACGTGTGTGTGTGTGTGTGTGTGTGTGTGTGTGTGTGTGTGTGTGTGTGTGCGCGCGCGTGCCAGTGTTGCATGGGTAAATACAAAGCATACGACATGTATGTGAGTGTCACTGAGAAATAGTAGTCGCCTCTTTCCAACGCATGAACATCATCCCTTTCTAGAACTCTCATCATGACCGCGAGGCATGACGGGAATTAGTATACGCATGGTTTGGTTTAGCGACGTCCTATCGCAAACCATTGAGGAGTTCTGTCGATTTTATTTCATTTACTTCAACAATTGTCACCCCGTATCATTCATTGTACGGCTACCAGATTCGGTGCTTCAGTGTATGATCTTCAGGCCTTAGCTGACGCAGAGGGGCTAACACCATCCGTATACATGGTGCATCAGTGGACAACATCTGTAACTGGTTTCCGCGGACTTCCTGTTGGAGAGACAGCACTGCGGTTATAGAAAGTCTAAGGAAACCAGTTACCGATGTTGGCCACTGATAAATCGCGTATACGGACGGTGTTAGCTCTCTCTGCATCAGCTAAAACCTGAAGATGGTGCACTGAAGTACCGAACTGTTGTACAGAAACATGTCCCACACAATCGTAAAACCAGCAACATGTTTTCCACATCGCAGTTCCTCAGTGGGCCAGTGCCATCTAGACGTTACGTAACCGGAATCGGCAGTCTCTTGCTGTAGCCGTGTGAGCCACTATGAATTATTCCGTCCCGAAACCTGCTGAACGTGTTCCACCGAATGCTGAGGACCCTTACGGCGGCACCGTGTCTTTGTGAGCGAACCAAACACCTGGCGCGCGGTTGGCTTCCGCCACGTTTCATGATCCAGGGGCGCGAGGCTGATGTGCCCACCTCGTTCACACAGCTGGTTGGCACCGGTTCAAGGTACACTGTGACGTAGGGCATTTGGTACTTGTCGGACTTCCCGTGCAAAATTCTGTGTGCCAGTTGTTTCGGATACGTTGGTCACTTGGAAGCCCGTTCACTTCCTGAAATATCGGTAACTTTAGTAGCCTAACTGTTCATTCTCTAGTGACCGTGAAAGCCTTGTGATTTTAAAGAGAATGCATCCTCAAACACCGAGACTGTTTTGTGTTTACATTTTCTCGGCGGCTTGAAACTATTCATTCTTCGGAAGTACAAGTTATACCAACCGCTGGTGGAACTTTCGAAAACATTGATCTTACAGAATATCACAGAATTTGTACAGATGAGCTTGTTAGAGATGTTGCCTGTTAGTCGGGTTGCCCCAGGTTTTACAGGTTAGAGAGAGGGTGATTACTGCGTTCGCTGCCCCTATGCACACCAGGGAAATGTCGCAGCAACGATGTTCAACGTCCTATGGTCAAGTTCAAGCAAATGGTGGGATAATATCTTTAACAAAATCAGCACAGACATCATAGCCCGCTCCCGGCCACACAGCTGAGTTAATGTGTGCACTTTAATCAGTAATATGTAGGAGGGATGATAAACTGCATCCTTGTTTCCTCTGACTGCAAATATGATTTGAGAAAATTTTGGAAATGTGGCTTGTTGAAAGGAGAATAAGATGGAAAAATAAATTAGCATAAGAGTCCTTTCATGTGGGATACAACGAACGAACGGTGACGAATAAATAATGGATGTGCGCCATTATATCTATGACGGAAGTCTTCCGTGAGCTTCAGCAGATGACTAATAGACGTTTGTGGTGTAGGGGCTGACAGTGTGGTGACTCCAGCTCTTACCAGATACGATCATCTCTCTCCTGACTCACGATATCGTCCCCCCCCCCCCCCCCCCCCCCCCCCCATATATCTCTCTCTGTCTCTCTCTCTCTCTCTCTCTCTGTCTCTGTCTCTGTCTCTGTCTCTCTCTCTCTCTCTCTCTCTCTCTCTCTCTCTCTCTCTCTCTCTCTCTCTCTCTCTCTAGGAGAAGGGTAGCTGCTCAGAGTTGCAGATTCATTGTATTCTTTTCCGGCTCCAGGAAGGAGACGCAACTGATAACTCATTTGTAGTTGAAAACACTGTCTCCCGACAGGAACCTTAATGTCGTTCCCTTGACTTCTAGCTCTATGCTATTAATCCTACAGTTTGGAGTCTCTCTCAAGTAAGAGCATGGAATGAATTCAGAAATGTGCTGCTAGGATCGTACGAAACTGGACGGTAGAGCCTTGTCAGAAAAGCGACGTAGTTCTGGCGCTGAACTTTTGTGTAATGTTAGAAAACGAGAAAACGTGTGCGTGTGTGCGTGTGCGTCATTTTGCTTACTGACGAAACTGAACTAGACGAATGTGTTTAGCATACTTAACCCGGAGCGCTACCATTTACTCGGAACTGTTCAAATCGTCTTGATGCGGGAAGCGCCGGCTTTTGGATAAATAAAGTATGAGAGTTTAAATTATAGCACGAATCATCCTACTGGTAAAGACGAAGAGATATTGGAATGTGGGGTCTTGCAGTATAATTCCGAGAGAAAGCAACTGGACACTGTATGTGCTTTGACATTTCGCCAAGATAGGGCAACAATAGACGCTTCGTCGAACGTGAAATCCGCGCTGTTTCCGATTAGAGGGGCGGAGGATAATTCTGAGAATAGGGATAACGGGTTCATTCTGCGTTCCCTGAAGCAGTATCTTGGTCTGCAATGTAAACGTTCCCAGAAACCCATTCAGGGCCCTTAACGGAATTTCCTTGAGCAGCTGACGTCCGCTGAACCCCATTGTGGTACCAGTGTTGTGAAAGAGTGGGAGGAGATGTTCTTTTCTATATTCATACTCCCTGAGCCACCTTACGATATATATATATGTGTGTGTGTGTGTGTGTGTGTGTGTGTGTGTGTGTGTGTGTGTGTGTGTGTGTGTGTGTGTGTGTGTGTGTGTGTGTGTTCCGTTCTTCTTGCTTTATTATGCATCACACAGACCACATGTGTATGATAACATGATACAAATATCGTCTCCCTTTTTACTGAAAATTTACTGGTTGAGAAGCGTGCGCAGATGATTCGATGTGATTATGTACTAACACACTCCTACTTGTGAACATTACAACACCATCAAGGAAGCACATTAAATGGAAAGTCTATTCAGAGCGGGGTACTAGGACAAGTAAACACTTAAGGTACGCACTGTCGCTTTGTAATTGCGAACTCGCTGCGCCCCTCTCCAGTGTCTTTACTCCCTCGTGTGCCCCTGTCAATATGCCTCCTGGAGAGAATGGCAGCTACATGTCCTAGTTTCGTGGTCTGATCTGGGGTGATCGTCATCTGGAGACTGCGTCCTGTCAACAGCAACGATGCTGTTAGAGTACAGCCATGGCCGCCGAGCCCGTGCGGCGTGTGATAAAATTCTGCAAGTACCATAGTACAAGACATCTGCTTTTTGTTCCTTTCAAATATGCAGTGATCATTGTGCCCCTAGATAGCATCTTCTAACTTGTACAAGGCATGCCTTGAACAAGCTATTGCCTATTATATGTTGCCGTTCGGTAATTTGATTAAATGCGCAACCATAGTTATGTTAGCGATACATCTTGGATATTATTTCATTTCATAACCTTTGCTTTAATTCGTTGAGTCTAAGAAGCAGATATCTGCACGGCCGTGTGACAGACTAAAAGTTGTTCTTAATACGACCTTGAACGCTGATAATGCTCTGTGTACGTGAAAAATACCGGTTCCGCCATGCCAGGCTTCTTTGTTTATTACATCAGTTTACAGGATGTGTGTAAGTGGTATTTTTGTGTGTACAGCTGCACGTTTTTAATTTAAAGATTAAAAATATAAAATTTGCCTTGACTGCAAAATTGCACAAGGATGATCGATTGATCTTGCATGATCTTCAGATCATTAAAACCTCGTTACATTATCTTGTCAATTGTAGTATAGGCTACACATACTGACCCCAGAATGAAATTTCCACTCTGCACCGGAGTGTGCGCTGATATAAAACTTCCTGGCAGATTAAAACTATGTGCCGGACCGAGACTCGAACTCGGGACCTTTGCCTTTCGCGGGCAAGTGCTCTACTAACTGAGCTACCCAAGCACGACTCACGATCCGTCCTCACAACTTTAATTCCACCAGTACCTCGTCTCCTACCTTCCAAACTTCACAGAAGCTCTCCTGCGAAACTTGCAGAACTAACACTCATAGAAGAAAGGATATTGCGGAGACGTGGCTTTGCCACAGCCTGGGGGATGTTTCCAGAATGAAATTTTCAATCTGCACTCTTTTTCCACACATACTGTGTTTTTAATAAGACGGTAAATGTAACTAACATGTACTACGTGTGACGATTTATTGTAATGAGATTGCATGCATCCCAAAATCATTGCATGATCGAAAATGCTTATTTACAGATTACTAAATAGCCCAGAGGCTTAAATATAATAAAGAAGTGCAACACAAATTTAAAAACAAAGAAAACACACGTAGCTACTTCACTACGTATCTACCTATGACTAATGAAAGATGCGAGGGTGCATTACTGGGACTCTAATGTTGTATTTGTGGACGTTATTACTGATTTTGCGATAGACTATTTCCTACGATTTTTATATGGCAGAAGTGTAGTTGTAATGCCTAATCCTTGAAGAGACGCTTACAAGATAGCTGCGTGTTCAGCGATATATTATGCTCAATACACGCTTTTGTGGGTTCTATACGTTCTTCATAAGTGATCAGTTGCGTAAAAAGGTGTACCTTAAGACATTAATAAGTGGAAATATGCAGATCATATTAAGATGTCAGTATACGAAACTTACACGATTATGTTAAGACAAAATGTTGCTGAACTTTGCTGCTTGAGAAGGTTTCAAGAGTTTCATCAGTACATATTTCTTTGATGCCATTCCATTTATTGTACAAAACTGCATATACTGTTTTTCTCCGTAATTGTGGGAGAGCCGGTTTGCAATGAACCGCTTATTAATTCTTTGAAGAACATTGTTAACAATTTCTGTCATTGATGTCTTTCTGTAACCTGATTAATAGCTGTCATCTCGAAGAGTACCAATACCCCTTGATGTATTTTAAGTAGAAGAATACATGTATGATTAAATCTTGTGTAATTCACTTCGTAATATATCCACAATGATTAAAATTTTCTCTCCTTTGAGGATTGTTTTGTCCGCCCCGATAGCTGAGTGGTCAGCGCGGCGGTCTGTCACGCCAAGGAGCCAGGTTCGATTCCCGGCTGAGTCGGCGAGTTTCTCCGCTCAGGGACTGGATGTTATGTTGTCCTCATTATCATTTCATCATCAGTGGAAGGCAACGGGAAACCACCACTGGAATCACTTCCCTAGATGCTCATGCGGTAAACCTCTCTGACGTGGCTTCGCCCATGACAAGACCTGCCGTAAGGCAGAACACAGTTTCTTTTTTTTTAGCATTGTTTGACTTATTCAGCTCCACTTTTTATTTTTTTGCTACGTTTTACTCGAAACAGCCGTTCTAACACCTCTAATACCGTAAAACACACAGCTGATGGTGAACTCGTACGTATTCGTCCAAGTAAATTTTCAGATGGGTGATACTGTGTTGCTGAAATCAATTCTCAAGTTCAAGACCCCTTTAGCTACGTATATCTAGCAAAGTAACGCCCATATGTACTATGGCAGCACTGTAAAAGTTTGAACAACTGATGGCGTTTCTCCACTGGCCAGTACGTTAGTGGGATGAGGGTCTTACTCGGGAAAAATCTGTGTGAAATGAACAGACAACGCACAGTGTTTCGTATCGAGATGATACAACCGTTCGCTCGACGAAAGATCCGTACCCAAAGACTGGAAAGTTGCACAGGTCACACCAATATTCAAGAAAGGTAGTAGAAGTAATCCACAAAATTACAGGCCCATATCGTTAGCGTCGATATGCAGCAGGATTTTAAAAGAGATATTGTGTTCGAACATTATGAATTACCTCGGAGGAACTGGTCTATTGACAAACAATCAACATGGGTTTAGAAAACATCGTTGCTGTGAATCACAACTAGCTCTTCATTCACATGAAGTGCTGAGTGCTATTGACAAGGGATTTAAGATTCATTCCGTTTTTCTGGATTTCCGGAAGGCTTTTGACACTGCACCACAAAAGCAGCTCGTAGTGAAATTGCGTGCTTAACGGAATATCGTCTCAGTTATGTGACTGGATTTGTGATTTCCTGTCAGAGAGGTCACAGTTCGTAGTAACTGACGAGAAGTCATCGAGTAAAACAGAATTGATATCAGGCGTTCCCCAAGGTAGTGTTATAGGCCCTTTGCTGTTCCTTGGGAGACAATCTGATCAGCCGTCTTCGGTTGTTTGCAGATTACACTGTCGTTCATCGACTAATAAAGTTATCAGAAAATCAAAACAAATTGCAAAACGATTTAGAAGCAATATCTGAATGGTGAGAAAAGTGGCAGTTGACCCTAAATAATGAAAAGTGAGGTCATCCACATGATTACTAAAAGGAACTCGTTAAACTTCGATTACACGATAAATCAGTCTAATCTAAAAGCCGTAAATTCAACTAAATACCTAGGTATTACAATTACGAACAACTTTAATTGGAAAGGACACACAGAAAATGTTGTGTGGAAGGCTAACCAAAGGCTGCGTTTTATTGGCAGGACACTTAGAAAATGTAACAGACCTACTGAGGAGACTGCCTACACTACGCTTGTCCATCCTCTTTTAGAATACTGCTGTGCGGTGAGGGATCCTTACCAGGTAGGATTGACGGAGTACATCGAAAAAGTTCAAAGCAAGGCAGCACGTTTTGTATTATCGCGAAAATGGGAGAGAGTCAGAGAAATGGTACATGATTTGGGCTGGAAATCATTAAAAGAAAGGCGTTTTTCGTTGCGACGGAATCTTCTCACGAAATTCCAATCACCAACTTTCTCCTCCGAATGTGAAAATATTTTGTTGACCCAGACTTACATTAGGAGGAACGATCACCACGATAAAATAAGGGATATCAGAGCTTGTACGGAAATATATAGGTGTTCGTTCTTTCCGCGCACTATACGAGATCGGAATAATAGAGAATAGTGAAGGTGGTTCGATGAAGTCTCTGCCAGGCACTTAAATGTGATTTGCAGAATATCCATGTAGATGTAGACTGAAGCTGGTAACAACAAATCGTTAAGCCCATTTCAGTGGTATCGATAATGTGCAGGCCTGAGAGCTCAGCGCTGCCAGTGGTTATGCAGGCGGGCGTCTCATTTGACTCGTGGCCTCATTCGGCAGACGGTCGAGATGCGTTTGCAGATGAACGGGTCAGCGAGGCGCGTGGCTGAAAGTGGAGTGCCGTATCGGTAATGCTTCCTGTCCCACGTGTGGCGAAAGTAGCGGCCGGAACGTGGATCCATCTGCCTCTGTCTGGGTGCCACCCACCGCCCCCGGTGGCGCTCATCCTGGAATGCGTGAATCGCCTTTCACTCCTGGAATTCCATCTCTTTTCACCCTTTAGCTTAGAGTGAACTAGACGCTGCCCTTGACAATCCGCGTCTACACGTCGAAAGTCGGGTAACCTGTTCAGTCTGGAGTATCAGCATTGGCTTAATGAAACAAAGGACGAAATCTGAACAGGTGCAAGATGGGGTCGCTCGCTGTCACCACCGATATTTAATTTATATATGTAAGATGCAGGGAGGGAAGTGCGTCTAGGTGAGAAAGTGTGTTGGTCGTGGACACGAAAACAAGCACGGTACTGTTCGCTGGTGGTATAGCAGTGGCTGTCGAAAGTGAATGAGAACTGAGTCGGGTGCTTAATGAACGGAACGCGTGTTAATTGATAGGTATAACAGTGCATAAACAACAAGAAAGGTAATGGTGTACGTATTAAGTGGGCATACCGGATGGCTAAATATTACATTTGGACAAGAGTCGCTTGAAGACGTGGACGAATTTTTCTGACTCGGAAGTAGAATACAGAAGGAACGCCAAAGAAAGAAATGGTGGAAAATATTACATATCGCAAAAGCAGTTTCTATAAAAATAAGCAGCTGCTAACGTCAGAAGATGTAAACCATGACAACAAAAAATATTAATTTTTATAGCAGTTTGTAGCACTGCTCTGTATGGGTGTGAAATACCGACAGTGGGGGAGTTAAATGAAGCGATCAGAAGCCGTTGATACGTGGTGTTACAGGACACGTTGAAGATCAGAGCGATGTGGTATGAAGACATCCTTAAACGAGTCAACGAGGAAAAAAGTCAGAGAGTGAGTGTGTGAGTGAGGAGGTTGGGTTGGATACGTACAATGTATGCACGAAGGCCTGCTGTCGTTTCAAAAACGTCATAGCTTTGAAAATTATGAAAGATGGAATACTTTGGTGTGTTGTGAAATGTTTAGCAGTTCTCACAATTTTTTCTGTAATGACAAGAGTCTGTGTGTGTGCCATTCGTGATTCGTAGAACATTAAGGCGATAATGGAATTCGCCCATGTGCGGGTCGGCGTTGCGCCATCTACGTTTCTGATTACCACCTTGGTTCTTGCACGAAGGGTATCAGTGTGACTGGCTGCAGTTGTGTACACGCGATCCTTGACGTAACCTCACAAAAAGAAGTCTTAATTGCATGGCAGTGGAAGAGCGCGACGGCCATGCGACGGGAGCATCACACTACACATCCACCTTTTAGGAAGTGTCATTCAGTACGTTCCGCATGTTGATACTCCGATGTGGAAGTTGCACTATCACGGCATCGGGCTATCGCGAAAGTGTTCTCGTGGGCTGTGTGGGTTTTCGGTGCCCCAATTCCTAATGCTGTGGCGATTAACATGTCCAGAAATATGGAACGTCGTCTCACCTGAAAGCTTGAGCTTTTTGAGGTAGCCGTCGTCAGTATATCTGGAGGCCAGTATGGAACACGCGATTGCATACCGCATTGTGCATAAGACACGTTGCGTCTTCTGATCTGTAGCTATTTTGATGCAACAAGGGAAAAAGGACTTAAAACCTTTATCAGCTCTCAGAAGTTTTTTTTTAAGTCATACCACATTTCTCTAATACTTTTGAAGTTACGAGTTTTTGAAATGATAGCGAGAGTTTATGGACACCCTGAACTGCGATATGAGTCGCTGATGAAAACTGTAGATGAAGTGATGGTAGAGGAAAAGAACCTCACGAGGAGACGTAAGTATGAGTGTGTAAGGGAGATGGTCGATGACGTGGTATGCAGCAGTTAAACGAAGAGGATAATAGACAGGCGAGAAGAATGGAGCGCTGAGTCTAACCAACCGCACGGCGGTGACCAAAACTACAACTATTACATAAAATTCTCCTTGACCTAGCGGAACGAACATAGTGTGTCACTGTCGGTAGTCTTCCATCTTACACCACAGGAGAGAACGACTACCTTTACGCTCGAGTAGGAACCAGTTTCTTTTTATCTAAAATCACTATCATTCTCGACATGTGAAGTGCACTAGTTTAAACATATCTCTGACATTCTCGAGTGACTACACGCACGCAAGAAATCGCTAAACCGCTTAGAAACCCTCTACCATCGCTTCTACTAAACTGAAGTAGACGAAGCTGCGATTACGTCATTAACTCGTATTTGAAAGGAGAGGCTGTTCTGAGCGCCTTCCGGATATCCTGGTTTAACTTCGAAGTGATGTCCCGACATCCAGTATACTTAATAGAAAACGCTAGACAGAGAATAGCGTTGACAAAGCCTCAAAGATAAGAGTTTTAAAAGTATGCGTTTTGTTCTTCTCACTTGTTTTACGTTTTTATCTAATGTTTTAAGACATCATTATTTCCACTCTAAATATTTAACCTCGATTAGTGCTATTGAGATTAATGCTTGCGCTCTCTCTCTCTCTCTCTCTCTCTCTCTCTCTCTCTCTCTCTCTCTCTCTCTCTAGGTTATTCCTTTCCCAAACTGAGGCTCTGCTCCTTTCCTAATGACGTAGTAGTCTACGCAGTTTATCCATTTATAAATACTGGAGAACTAACCCCATGTAGTCGTGCAATCTTTTTTGCAGACCAACTGCGATTTCCTATCATAAATGAACTAAAACTTTCTACCAGCGATGTTTTGGAATGGACGTATTAAGGTGTTACAGCTCCATGTTCCGTACATCGTTAGCATCTTGTATTAATGTGACGACGTAAGACATGCTTGTGTCTCGCTTCATTTGTTTAGTGAAGTGCGTAGGCAAATGTGCCAGATTTTCTACCAGTAAATTTTTGAATTTTGCATTCCACAGCTAAAATAATTTCTTAGGAGAGATTGATATGCACTGTCGGGTGAAAATCTTGTCAAGTAGGTGCTGCAGCGAACTGCTTTCAACGCCTATCTGTGGTTTCTCCTTATGAACTTCTTGGGGAAAGTCTTATATTGCTGGGAGTTCTCTGAGATCTCAATTTGTAAATTTCAAACCACATACTTTACAGTAACGCTTGCCTTTATAGCTGCAGCAGCGAAGTACATTAAGCATAGACTTCAGGTCTCCAATGGCTTAGCCGCGCGGGGTAGCAGAGTGGTCTGGGGCGCCTTTCACGGTTCGCGCGACTCCCCCCGTCAGAGGTTCGAGTCCTCCCTGGGACGTGTGTGTGTGTGTGTGTGTGTGTGTGTGTGTGTGTGTGTGTGTGGTCCTTAGCGTAAGTTACTTTAAGTCAGATTAAGTAGCTTAGGGACCGATGACCTCAGCAGTTTCGTCCCATAAGACCTGAACACAAATTTCCAATTTTCTAGTGGCTTATATATCAGTAGAAATCAAATTATAAACTTATTTTTTTTGTAACCGGGAAAATAAGCCGAGATGAGGTTATCGGAAGTTGCAACGATTTTCTACGACGCGTATGCTAATACGGCGTTTACTATATTTTCTCCCATCGTTCAAGGCATTCAGAATACAAGAAGCGCTTAGAAGAAGAAAGATTAAACCCTGTCGTAGTTTAACGTGATTTATTATGTCGAGAGCATGCTGTCAGCATAGACGAAGGAAATCATAAATAGGAGACCCAGACTATGTGACCCAACATGTTTAAATAGGAGCACCTTCGATAACGTTTCTATCGAAATAATTTACGCCTAATAAGCAGTTGTAGTAGTAAAATGTATATTAAGTATGTGCGTTGTGTAGGTAGCATATCTGCCTGTCCCATCCATAATTTCAGCTGTTGTGAAGTTCAAGAAACGAGCAGTCACTTAGACGTAGTTTTTGTTCGAAAAATAAATTCGACGCAAGTTTCATTTATTCATGGAGGCGAATTGCACAGGTTGGCCAAAGCACATGGAGTGTTACCAAACTGACTTTCGAATCGCCTTATCGGAGTGCGCTATTAACGTAAGCCTGGGGTTATCAGCTTCTAGGAAAAACAGTCATCCAGTGAAACCTTGTATCTGATACTGCTTTGGAGTCTTCCTCAAGCTGATAACATGGAGGAAAGATGATTGGGGTATAACGTCCTGACATCGAGGACGCCATTGGAGATGGAGCACAAGCGGAAGCAAACCGTCTTGTGCTTTTCAAAGAACATACCCTGCATTTTCCCGTAGGGATTTAAGGAACCCACGGAGTGACTGGTGGCGATCTGAATCCCCATACCTCAAAATGTGATTCTACATATCATGGTTATGTAGGTTTTCTGTAGTTTAATCAACGTTTGACGCACATACGGAGCTCCAAGTCATCCAAAACTACTTCTGGTCAAAGCTAGTGAAATTACATCCTTTCTAAAAGTTGCGGAGTAATGGAAGCTTCTAACTGCTATACCTCGTAGAGCAGGAAGGTCTGAATTAAGTACGTTCTCCAGTCGATCATTGAGCGTGATGACGCAATACTTAAGACGTTAGACTTATATTCAAGGAGAAGGGCGTTCAGATCTCCGTTCAGTCGTCCACATTTAGGCTTTGTCTTCCGTATATCGCTGAGCGACTTCCACGGCAGTTCCCTAAAACGGCTGGTGCCGCTGTATTCCCCATTTCTTTGTCCTAGTGAACATCAGCTCAGTCCCTAACGATCCCAGTGTAGATAAGCTATTACGCTCTATCCTTCCACCCGAGCTCATTCTGTCTGTTTGAAGATCGTCAGTCACCCTGCTTTCCCACATATTCAAATGTGTGAAATGTGTGTCAGTTCCTCAGGGATCAAACTGCTGAGGTCATCGGTCCCTAGATTTACACACTACTCTAACTTAACCCAGCTTGTGCTATGAACAACAATACACACACACACACACACACACACACACACACACACACACACACACACGCACACGCCCGAGTTAGGACTCGTACTTCCGGCGGGACGGGCCGAGCACAATCCGGGATATTTAGCCTCTAATGGCGCAGTCACTCCTCGCGACGCCCTCCCACATAATGAAAGCTCGAAAGAGGACAAAAATCTGATGATGAAACTAATGCGATCATCCTGAATTTTACTGCGTGCTACCTCGACTCACTGAAAACATTTCGCGGCACTAAGAAAATGTATGGCAAGGGATGATAGGGAGCAACTATTTGCCGACCCCGTGACCTTACACTGAGGCCAACTTACTCTAAATCGATAACGCAATAGCTGTGACCGAGCAAGTTACTTCTTCCGCCCTACACTTGAGAAAGTCACGAGTAAACCCATCGTCAAGAATCAGTTTATATCTTTTAGACAAATCGTGCACATCATATTAATATCCTGACTTTTCTGTCACTTTTGAACGTATGCTACCTCTCTTCCCACAGGTTTTTCCAAGTGTTCTGTAAGTTTGAATTTCCCTACTGGTCCATCCCGGCTTCCCGAGACACTGACGCAGCGCTTTCTGAACCCCTTCTACATCTACATCTACATCTACATCCATACTCCGCAAGCCACCTGACGGTGTGTGGCGGAGGGTACCCTGAGTACCTCTATCGGTTCTCCCTTCTATTCCAGTTTCGTATTGTACGTGGAAAGAAGGATTGTCGGTATGCTTCTGTGTGGCCTCTAATCTCTCTGATTTTATTCTCATGGTCTCTTCGCGAGATATACGTAGGAGGGAGCAATATACTGCTTGACTCTTCGGTGAAGGTATGTTCTCGAAACTTTAACAAAAGCCCGTACCGAGCTACTGAGCGTCTCTCCTGCAGAGTCTTCCACTGGAGTTTATCTATCATCTCCGTAACGCTTTCGCGATTACTAAATGATCCTGTAACGAAGCGCGCTGCTCTCCGTTGGATCTTCTCTATCTCTTCTATCAACCCTACCTGGTGCGGATCCCACGCTGCTGAGCAGTATTCAAGCATTGGGCGAACAAGCGTACTGTAACCTACTTCCTTTGTTGTCGGATTGCATTTCCTTAGGATTCTTCCAATGAATCTGTCTCGCATCTGCTTTACCGACGATCAACTTTATATGATCATTCCATTTTAAATCACTCCTAATGAGTACTCCCAGATAATTTATGGAATTAACTGCTTCCAGTTGCTGACCTGCTATTTTGTAGCTAAATGGTAAGGGACCTATCTTTCTATGTATTCGCATCACATTACACTTGTCTACATTGAGATTCAATTGCCATTCCGTGCACCATGCGTCAATTCGCTGCAGATCCTCCTGCATTTCAGTACAATTTTCCATTGTTGCAACACACGGTGTACTTTGATTTACTCCCAATTACGGCTGTAGCAAAAGGTTGCTCTAGACTTTTTGAACAACCTTCGTTCTTTGTTCTGTTGAAAGTATTCGGTGCTATAAGCAGTTCGGAAGTACTTCACTTCAGTAATAGGAATGGTACCCGCAAGGTACGAAGAGGGTGTAGCCGCCGCCACCCCATTCCCCCTCCCCTTCTCTGGAATTTGGGGTACAGAATTTCTGTTCACCACAGAGTTCACCTACACTCATACACCACTCCAGTTACCCCAACGTGGAATCCGGATCACGTCGTGTTCCTGGCGACTCTTCATATATTAGAGAGGTGAAGGCTAGGTCAAAAGGAAGACTGGAAAATCCGTGGTCCGATCGAGAATCAATCCCACGACCTCTCAGTTTTCAGGCACGCACATTGCTGCTAGACCACAAGGCCCAATACGTACAGCGTACCCGACAAATCCCTAAGCGCACTTTCATTCGAATGAAATGTTCACAACATGAAGTAATATGAACATACATTGAAGACGACACCATAAAGCAATGAAACCACTGCTGTTCGACATGACTGCTCTCCATATCCAAACAGAGTTGCCATCTCTCCTCAGTGCACTTGAACACGTGCTGCGCCATTACTGTGATTTCTGTACGTGCCGCTACCGAAATGCGTTCACACAGATGCTGCAGATCCTGTATCTTCACCTTTTACACCTGATTCGAGATGTGACCTCGCGCAAAGAAGTCCAAAGGTGCTGCGCGTTGCCCAGAACCGTGGTGAGTCTCGTCCAGCAGCACTCTGGGAACGCCTCGTTGAGGTAATTGCGCACGACATACACAGAGAGCGTCAGGGCGTCGTCCTACTGACGCACACCGAATTCATAATGCTGTCGGCAAACTACTGGGGTTGCAGGCATTGCTCAAACGTGCCCTTACGATACCGACGTGATTGTTGCTTCAGCGAAAAAGAATGGACCGTAAATGCGCCGTTGGGTGAGGCCCAGCCGCACATTCCTTTGGAGTGTTAACTTACAAATTCCTCGGTGATTTGTGGTTCGTCAACACACATCCTTCCGTTGTGGCGATTGACGGATCCACAGGTATGGAAGGTAGCCTAATCACTGAAAGGGACGTGTGGCAACAAATGTTCAGTTTACTGCCTCATTTAAGTCGTGTCGCATGGCCATGTGTGCCATGTAGTCCTCAGGTTCAAGATGATGGAGCACAAGAGTCCGAAGAGCCTTTATCTTCAGCACGAAGCGCAAGGTATTCCACACAGTGGACTTTGGGGATGCCTCGTTACCGGCTGAGATGATGTGGTGACATCTCTGGACTCAGCTCGACAGCCTGTTGTATGGTCCCCACAGTTTCCTACTACTTCGACGGCCGCACATAACGTTTGTCACACATACCCCGTCCGTTGGAACTTATTGACCAAATCTCTAATGCTCGTTCGCCACGAGGCTTCTGTACATTAAATTGGACGAAACCATTCTTGAACCTCAGCAAAGGACAGTCTATAAGGTCTCCAACGTAGGACGCCGATTTTGTTCTGTGGTCAACATCTATCAGATTACCTGCAACAATGAAACGAAAATTAGCGTTGTCACAGAAATGGTTAGGGACCTTCTCGGGCACCCTGCACACAGATAGTTTATCTAACGGTTTTGGTAAGTGAGTTTGGGAGTATCAGAAGTGACTTACATGACCGTCTCGTTTAATTGGGGTTCAAGTGGCTCTGAGCACTACGGGACTAACCATCTGAGGTCATCAGTCCCCTAGAACTTAGAACTATTTAAACCTACCTAACCTAAGGACATCACACACATACATGCCCGAGGCAGGATTCGAACCTGCGACCGTAGCAGTCGCGAGATTCCGGACTGAAGCGCCTAGAACCGTTCGGCCACTCCGTCGGGCTTAATTGCAGTGACTGATATATTAAATTGTTTACACCGGCAAAGGACCGCAGAAAATAGCAATGCACATGCACATTCACATTAACGTTAACAGGATACTTGCACACGATCCTGAAAACGTGTGTGCGTGTGTGCGTGTGTGCGTGTGTGCGTGTGTGCGTGTGTGCGTGTAATCTAATGGGACTTAACTGCTAAGGTCATCAGTCCCTAAGCTTACACACTAGTTAATCTAAATTATCCTAAGGACGGACACGCGCGCACACGGACACGCGCGCGAGGGAGGACTCGAACCTTCAGTGGGACTAGCTGCACAGTCCATGACTGCAACGCCTAAGACCGCTCGGCTAATCCCGCGCAGCACCGTTCCTGAGAAGTAGGAATGTTTACAGACGGCCGTATCTTTCGACTGCATTCACTTAGCAGCTTAAAATTTTCACGCCGATATTGTACACTGGACCTCAGTGTGACATACATTTCAACTTGATAACTCTACCCGCTCTTGAGAAAAAGGGATCTTGTCGGACGGACAGACAACACATTGATCATCTAAGACTTTGGTTTCTGGAACTTCCTGGCATATTAAATCTGTGTGCCGGGCCGAGACTCGACTCGGGACCTTTGCCTTTCGCAGGCAAGTGCTCTACTTTAGTTTCTATCGACTGACGTACGGAACCCTGAAAATGTCAGTTTTAGAAACTTAGTGATCTGTAAGTTTCTGCGGGCGCCCATGCTAGTAAGCGTAATATTCGTCATAGTGTTTTCAACCTGAGAAGGTTGCAAATCCATTCGTTTGATAGGTTGTCTCACAATTATTGAAAGTGTAAAAAGTAATCCATATTCGCATGATCTTCTCGCTGCAAGCTTCGCAATACACTCGCGTTTCTAGCAGACACAAATTTTGGCTGCGAGCCGGATTCTGCTTATCGCCACGACGCATACTTCAAACGAAAGCGAGGCGAGAGTGCAGCGACCCAGCCAGTGTTTGCAAGTGTCGCAGTTCGCGAGCGGACGTCTTGGCGCAGCTGGCGACGCGGACGTGGACGATGAACCCACGGGTCAGAGCGGATTTGTGCAGCGGGCTGGGCGCGTGGAAGCGAGCACGTGTTCTATCGGCCTGCACAGCGGAGCTGGCGAACGATAAAGCACCAAAGCCTTGCTGCTCTCGCTCCCTCACCAGCGCTCGGCACACCGTCCGCTGTCACACCTGCACGTAAGCATCCAAGGTACGAGGATTCTTTGACAAGTCTGGTAAAAAATAAAAAAATAAAAAAATAAAAAAAATAAAGAAAACTTACTTCTCGACGTAGTTTTCTTTGAGGGACATACACCTGGGCTAGCGATCCTCCACTCTCTCATCCCATCGGAAAGATAGGTTCTGTCAAACTCTGCAAAATATTTGTTGAATGCAACTGTCACTTCCTCATTTGATGGAAATTTCTTCCCAGCAAGCCACAGTTTAAGATCTGGGAACAGGAAGAAGTTACTGGGGCTAAGTCTGGTGAATATGGTGGATGAAGAACCAATCCAAAGCCCAGTTAGTGCACTTCCGCAGTCTACACACTGACCATTTCAGACAGCAGCAACAGTGAACTGTATATTGTTGAAATTCTGTCTACAATTCTTGGAATAATCAAGCTTGCTAACCGAGAAGACAACGGAAACTTCCAATTCTTTCATGGAAGTTTACCTTACCTTCAATTTTCACTCCATCTTTGAGGCAGCATACTAATCGTCTGACGGAAGAACTGGGCGTCTTTTCAGGAGAACCTTGCATCAATCCTATTTTGCACGTTTTCATATGATCGAAGGTACTGGTCAGCCAGGATGTGTGCCCATTGATCGAGAAAAGTGGATGCCAGAGGGAGCAAACTCTGAGGATATAAGCGGTGGGGTAGGATCTCCCGTTTCAACGTTTCTAAGTATGTTACTAAGTATGTTTTGAAGGATTTTGTGACATGGGATAACAACTGTCATGCTGAAAAATCACCTTTTCATGTCTGTCGCTGTATTGTGGTCGTTTGTCTTTCAGTGCTCACCTCAGACGCATGAGTTGCTTTCGATAACGATCTCCTGTGATTGCTTCCGTCGGTTTCAGTAGCTTCGAAAACGTTCTCTCTTGCACCGCCATGCCCGTCTTCCACGTCGAAATCACAGTTCTTGAAGCGCTGAAACCATTTTATGCATATCCTTTCACTACTAGGTGCCATTGCATAGACGTTAACCAATATTTTATGAGCATCAGCCGCAGATTTATTCACCTTAAAACAGAAAATGAGAACTTCCCGCATATGACGAGCACTGGGCTCGTACGCAGATATATTCAGTCGAGAATAACATAATGATGCAATCATAGATCGACAAATATTTTGATGGCGTTATGTTTACAAATACCTAAGCTTATTGCATGAGACTTACACAGTACCACCTGCACCACCACGTACCATCTAGTGCAAAATGGCGGAAGTTATAGACCTAATATAATTGATTTCTAATCTCGCCGTGAGATACCTACAGAAACCAAGTCTGACACTCCTCACAGCCCTCGCAATGTAAAATACAAAAAGCAAAAACAAAATAACACGCGAAAGCAGATGCGAAATACGAACGGCATCTTGTCAGTTACCCATCCCAAATATTTCTCCTTCGCCCCGCGAATAGCTTGCCAGCTGTTTGGCTGATGAAAAATCGAGAGTCAAGGATGGGTCAGATCTCGAAGAGCATGCGCTACAGAATTTTTTTGTTTATTTTTAAGTGTAATAGTAGGACTTAGTCCGAAACGATCCGCACCTTCGGTGAAACCACCGTGCTAAGTGTGTCATCTGTTTATTTTCGTACTTAGTTGTAAATTATTCGAAACGCATGGTATAGAAAGTTGACCAATTTCACTTGCATATCTCCTTGATTTCTCCGGGAATATGAGCAAAATCACGATTCTCTATACAGCACACAAATATTTACCATAACCCATAAACGACTGCTACGTAGAATTTTAGCGGGTCGAGGTTTTGTGACTCGCGTCACTGACAGAGGGGAGCAAAGGTCATTACTTCGCCAGGGATGGTGGGAGGGAAAGCGACACTTCGTGGGTGCTGGAATTGGTTCTTTCCTTGGCTCAGCGGGTGAGGTGTGAGTGAGACATTGATGGTACCACCGTCTCATTTATTGTAGCAAAAGGCCCTTTAAACGTACAGATTAATACATTGTGTTTTAACTTGCTCGTGTTAGGTGTAGCGCGGAGTCGTAGCGTGCAGATTCCAAAGAGCGCTGATGATGCGTCGGCTCGTCTTGCAGCGGAGCTCCAGGAGGTGTATTCTTCCATTCAGTACCCTGCCCGCCACCCACTGCGGTGGCGGCGTAGTCTTCTTCTTGTGAGTTCGCTCGTTGCGTTATTAACAAGCGGATACGGCTTGGCGCGGAGTGCTCCTTCTCGGAATAGAACCAGCCACCCTCAGGTTCGGCGTCTTCTAGCGGAATTTACTAATCCCTAGGTTCACAGGTGACTCATTTGGTGAGGCCGCAGTCCCTGCCTCACCAGCCACCTGGGTAAGTACCACACGAACTTCTTTCTGGTGACATCCGGGATAGCATCTTCTGCGTTGACCTGTCTGAGCGGTACCGACATCTTCTGTCGAGCGGCGTAGCTGCTAAGTCGATGCAGCTGACTAACAATCGGTCCGTCCGTCCAGGCGGCGTTTCTTCGTCTCTTCTTTAGAACCCTCATGCCCGTTTGTCGGAGGTATTTATTAGGTGTTTTCGCCAACGTCGCGCAGTTTCTAGGGGACGAGTGGCTCTTCGGTTGTTGTTGTTTGCTTTCGCGTTGTGCAGAAACGTGACCAGTGTCGACACACGTGCCGGCTTTCCTTGTTTTGCCTCTGTGCTGGCGTGATAGGGCATTGTCCTGCCGTCGTCCTCTGCATCACCAGACACGTCACACACGTGCGTTCAGTATGATGACAGATCGTGGGGCATTGGCCGCTGATGTGCGAACTGCGCTGTCGTTGTTCTCTTTGGAAGCATTGCCCATCTGTTCGGCCGTTGATCTGTCCAAGTGCTGACTGCTGCTGCACAAACTGCGTTCGTCATAGGCCTCCTTGTTGGACTGCTGTTGCTTCCGATTATTGTGGCTGAACGTGTCCAAGTCTCTAAAATGTTCAGGTATCCAATAACAAGTCTTCACGTAATTTTCTGCATAATCATACATAATTATTGTACACCTTACAGAATTCAAGTTCTCAGATTGTAGCCCTGTTCCAGTTTTTTATTTTTTATTTTATTTTATTTTTTTTTACGTATAGAAGCCGCAAATACCATGACTACCTAAGATGTAAATCTCAATTTCGTTCAGGCTTCCACCTGGAGGAGTTATCGGGGAAAACAATGGACCACAATAGTCAGAATAACTGGAGTATTACAGTAACAAAACATTCTAAGTTACAATCATTTGATTTATAATCACAGACTTCAGCCGTTCCTGAAGAAGACGGTTATTTTTCTGATTGTTAGGAATGGAACTGGTCTCACCTGTAAACCGTTTTCCTGCCGATATTCACTGAAAGTATGCAACAGATCCTTTCAAACAGGTCCATGTAGCCAGAAATAAATCTCGTTAGAGTGTACACTTTCTGAGACATGGAACGCTGATCTGCGTCCAACCTAATAATGTTCATTAAGGTTGTATCCTGTACTGGTCGGGCATGGAGGGATGAGGCGCCATCATGCGTGAACTGTGCCGTTGTATTGCACTGTGGGCCAATTTTATGACTTACATTTGTAGCACCACAACATAGCTCGCTGTGACATACCACTCACTTGCGGTGTTCTCCTTCCTTTGGTAAATAGCCTACTCTGCTTTTAGCGGATGTAAACAGGCAGCTGGTACAGTTCCGTGTGCAAACATTTTTATGCCGACAACATGACCGCCGGAATTAACCTGTTGTTCTTTTGCCCCTCAGTATTATGGTCTGCAGGGAAATGCTTGACGGCCACCGTTTTCATAACGTATGCTCTCAAAATACACAAGCAGATCAAAATCACTAAAAAAGTATATAGGGAAACAGAAGATGTATAATGCATTGGACTCCTGCTGTGGTGCGATTCGATCTCATTATTGATGTTATGAGGAGACTGCAGTTATTAATTCGGGAAGATTTGGCGTAAGCAATTCATTTGAGCTGCCTTACGAAGTGAGATGCACGTGGGCGGTGTGACGTGTTTCTCCTGTGCTCAGTCATTTGCTGGTGAGGACGAGAGATGTTTCCACGAAGCGAGAACGAGTGAGCTGCCGTCACACTTCCTACGAGAAATTTGACGAAACACTTTTTGCTAAGTGATTAGAAATTATTGCCCCGTGTATACGAAGAAGTGGCCACACACACCTGAACGCTTGTACAGGCTGCATCTCTCTGGAAGTATTTCACTTCTGTGATCCCAATATGTTCATCGAATTAGCTGTAGACATGGAACTCTGTAAATGCAAACTTCTGTTTTCAGTATAATGAATAGAAAATTTTTTCCAGATGATCACAATGTAAAATAATAATGGACTGTCGCAAATAAACGGTCAACGCAATGACCCACAGAAAAAAAGAAAATTCCCGTGGGTCATTCTAAAATTCGAAGAACCGCAAGACAAGGCGATCGCAGATGGAATGTCAATTGTGGGAGAAGATGTGAAATAAAAATAAATTTTAGACTCGAATGATCAGTTCAGTTCTGAATTTTCCAAAACACCCTTCCTGAAAGACCCAACCATGTAGAGTTTTGCATTTATTTACTCACCCGCGTGTGTATTCCACAAGCATTATTTGTAAGTTATGTATCGCTAGCTTCACTTATCTTCCATGTAACTGATTTTTTTCAATTACGTGTATGGCCGATTCTTCGGGTTGTGCGGAACATATGACGTAAGACTGCGTTTCTTTTGCAGGCCTGCGAGGTGGTCACAGAGGACTCTAAAGCGGGAGGGACGGGGTTTAGCCATTGCCATTTCGATTTCCTCTGAATTCCTGATTAACTTCAGGCAGATTGTGCGATATTTTCTCCAAAACCGCAGATTGCCTGTAACTCTTGCTGTAATGACCTAGATGTCGCTGTGTTCAAATGTTACTGTTTAGCTTATTTGTGTTGATTATCGACTTCTGTTATGCAATTCGAACAATATACTACTTTCAAGAAGGGAGGTTAGAGTGCAGCGCGCATCTATTCGTGGTGAGACCGCTAACCTCTTTTCAAGTTTGCTTCCAGGAACGTTTTGGGAATTTGTTAAATATTGGCGTACGTCTTTGAACACGATCCATGGCATAGAACTGTTGTGGCCACTTTAAATCGTATTGCCTGCTAGCGTCTGTATCGAGTTGTTCGTCCGCCGTTTGACTTTCCTAACGTCACCATCACGAGTGGCTAGAACCGTGAAAGGTTCACGCTCCGTTGCTGGTGGAGCACTAGTCAATACCGCGACCGAGAATTATATACACCTGACACGGAGATTGTATGTACCTGACACGCCAACATCCGAGGACCTTTCCCTGATCATTACCGCCGTGGTTCTTCGCTGCCGGTCTCTGACAGCACGTGTTCTTGCACGGCTGGTTTTTCCACCTGTCCCAACCTTCAGTACCGTTTGTGTTCGGTGATCACGGTGCTGACGGACCATCCAATCACTCAAAATAGACTTTTCACATGTACACGGTATGCTGTATATCCCCGATATTAGCATATCTTATTCCGACGTATCATTTCGCCGAGTGTTTGGTTCCGTGACAGTTCTTAGATGGACTATTCACTGGTCCGCAGAATGCATTCCAGGCAGTTACCTACGTGTCAGTCCTGTAGGCATCGTGAAGACAAGATTGGGTGAATTATAGCGCGCTCACAGGCATTTTAAAGTCATTTCTCCCGCGCTCCATACGTGAATTGAAGGACGATAAGCCCTTATAACTGGTACATTACGAAGTACCGTCTGCCAAACACTTCCCGGTATGGATTAGATGTAATAGCATCCAGCTGTAAAGTCTAGTCAGTCGTTAATTAATTCGATGCGTAATTTACGTTCCATTCAAACATTCATTCATTGTGTTCTTTCTTCACGTCAAGAAAGAGATCTTTTAAGGGAGTGCAACGAGTCATGAAAAACATAATTAACATAAGACTATAAAATCGTAAGGACTTAATTTATGTTCTGTATTAACTAAACTTCCACAATATTGCTTACTGTTGTTATTGTCTGTGCCACCTAAATTTAGCCAAATAAATTAGAAGAAAAGCTGCTCCTTCCCAGATTTCTTTCATTTTCTTTAGTGTGTCTCCCTTATTATAGGTTTCCTCGAGAGGCACTCCACCAGGTCCTGTCCTGATAATATCCCTTCATCTCTTGGTATGTTCGTCATATTCAGGGACCCATGACTTCGCTGTTTGGTCCCAACCAACCATTCCAGTTCTCTTCTACCTCTTCCTCTTTTTTCCACTTTCTCCTCCATAATTGTTTCTTGCAGACAATTCCTATGCAGTATTATGTCCCAGCCAAGATGTTTTCTTCTTTCTGACAACGTTCAATAATCTTCCATCTTCCCCTAGTCTCCAGATTCCGAAGTTCGTCAGTCCAATTCACCTTAAGCATACTTCTCCATAGCCACATTTCAAAACTTTCTAAATATCTTCCTTTTTTTTTCTTCTTCTTCCCCTCTCAACTGTACCTGATTTACCCTGTACTCCAAACATAACATTTCAGCTAATCTTTCCCTCAGCTTCATGAGAATTCTTCTAGCCCTTAACTGCTTCTTTTCAAAACCTCTTTCCCATTGATGTACTACTCATTATTTCTTCTGTGCAGTTTCGGTTTCAGCTCATTGTTTCCGGTTTTAGAAAGGATTTACTTGTTCTATCTTTTTTCCGTCTAAGCTTATGTCAACTGGTGCTTCCTTCTTGCTTATTCTCATCGCTTTTGCCTTTCCTCTGTTTAACACGTGCACATCGATGTTTAGTGAATTCATTGTATGTGTATTTCTAGCCGTTTATCAGTGGACAGCTACTAAAAAACTATATAGGATGTTCCAGCAAGAATGACCAATATTCATGGATATGACAGGAATCCTCATCTGAAGCATAAAACATCAAATGGACATATGCACTGTTCGCAGTGATATCAAAGATAGAACACATTTCATATGCGTTGTTGTTTATGTTCGGTGTTATTCAGTACATCCAGAAGCATGTAGGTTGCTGTAGTTTACTCTTGAGATGAGTCTTAGACAGGACAGTGTCACAGGGAGCGCTGCATCAGACCTTGCAACATTATTCAATTCATTGTCAAGTTTTCGCATGTACAATAGTAAACATTGCAACAAGCGTTTGTATGTTTTTTAACACATTCGTGATGCACATGCAAAAAAGACGCCTTATGCTGGTAGTAGGGCGACACTGAACCATTTCAACAACGTATTGCTGTTCGTGCGCAGACTGTTGAACTACACGTTCGGAATGTGCGAGGGATTGGGAGTGCATTTGAGGAAAGCGTCGGTTAACTGGTTTTGCTAAAAGCGCTGGCTAAAATGCTGCGCATCTGCACTCATTAGACTATACAGAGGTTGTGTATGTTTATCGCTTCCGCGGTGTTGGTACTCTTGCTGCTGTCGAAGAGTTCCACCGTCGGTGCTCTCTGACTCATCGAATTGCTGGACGTAGATAGTTTGGCAGAGTTCTCAGCACATTATGTGAAACAGGCATTCTTCCAAGTTCAAATTTTTCTTCTGAATGTGAATATGTCGTTAAACATGTGCAGGAACAGTAACCCATTGTTGAAAAGGTGCACCGAAGCCCGACTGATGCTTAGAGATGAATATGTATTTTAACACATTTTCTCATGGATACTTTGTAAAACGCATGTTATGTTTACTGATTTGTACGTATATAAGTTTGTAAACCTGACAATGTATTGAGTGATACAGAAGATAAATTACATCTACATTTATACTCCGCAAGCCACACAACTGTGTGTGGCGGAAGGCACTCTACGTGCCACTGTCATTACCTTCCTTTCCTGTTCAAGTCGCGTATGGTTCGCGGGAAGAACGACTGTCGGAAAGCCTCCTTACGCTTTCGAATCCCTCTAATTTTACATTCGTGATCTCCTCGGGAGATACAAGTAGGGGGCAAGCAATATATTCGATACCTCATCCAGAAATGCACCCTCTCGAAACCTGGACAGCAAGCTACACTGCGATGCAGAGCGCCTCTCTTGCCGACTCTGCCACTTGAGTTTGCTAAACATCTCCGTAACGCTATCACGGTTATCAAATAACCCTGTGACGAAACGCGCCGCTCTTCTTTGGATCTTCTCTACCTCCTCCGTCAACCCGACATGGGACGGATCCCACACTGATGAGCAATACTCAAGTATAGGTCGAGCGAGTGTTTTGTAAGCCACCTCCTTTAATGGACTACATTTTCTAAGGACTCTCCCAATGAATCTCAACCTGGCACCCGCCTTACCAACAATTAATTTTATATGATCATTCCACATCAAATCGTTCCGCACGCATACTCCCAGATATTTTACAGAAGGAACTGCTACCAGTGTTTGAAACTTCCTGGCAGATTAAAACTGTGTGCCCGACCGAGACTCGAACTCGGGACCTTTGCCTTTCGTGGGCAAGTGCTCTACCAACTGAGCTATCGAAGCACGACTCCAGGAGAGCTTCTGTAAAGTTTGGAAGGTAGGAGACGAGGTACAGGCAGAAGTAAAGCTGTGAGTACCGGGCGCGAGTCGTGCTTCGGTAGCTCAGTTGGTAGAGCACTTGCCCGCGAAAGGCAAAGGTCCCGAGTTCGAGTCTCGGTCGGGCACACAGTTTTTATCTGCCAGGAAGTTTCATATCAGCGCACACTCCGCTGCAGAATGAAAATCTCATTCTGGCTACCAGTGTTTGTACCGCTATCATATAATCATACAATAAAGGATCCTTCTTTCTATGTATTCGCAATACATTACATTTGTGTATGTTAAGGCGCAGTTGCCAAGTGCACCAAGTGCCTATCCGCTGCAGATCTTCCTGCATTGCGCTGCAATTTTCTAATGCTGCAACTTCTCTAATGCTGCAACTTCTCTGTATACTACAGAAAGCCGCATGGAACTTGCGATAATGTACATTGTGTTCTATCTGGGAAACCATTCGGAATGTCAATACGAATTTGCCGGCCGGAGTGGCCGAGCGGTTCTAGGTGCTACAGTCAGGAACCGAGCGACCGCTACGGTCGCAGGTTCGAATCATGCCAAAGGCATGGATGTGTGTGATGTCCTTAGGTTAGTTAGGTTTAAGTAGTTCTAAGTCTAGGGGACTTATGACCACAGCAGTTGAGTCCCATAGTGCTCAGAGCCATTTGAACCAATATGAATTTTTTTTTTTTTTTGGATCAACTGATGTTTCCTGTCACATCCCTGAATACTTACCATTCTTCCAGGGACACCCAGTGCAGAACGGGGTTTCGTTAACGGTATTGTAGTAATCACTAAATCGCCCTAGAACCCGGAAGAGTGCAGGCATCCTCCCTTCTGGTAGACCTCGGTCCGGGTACGATTTCGGCAGACTAGCGCGTGCTGCCTAGCAGGGGCCTCTCGCCCCACTTGGCGTTTGTCTACCGGCAGGAGTGGGGGCGGAGGAGGGGAGGGAGCCAGCCAGCGAGGGCCGACTGCCTCACAGGCCCGCGGGTTGCCCGAAGCCGCCGCAGCCGCCGCCGCCGCCTCTAGCGAGCAGTTCATCGACCCGCAGCTGTACAGGCCAGGTGAAACCCCGAGCGCGCGCGCCAGCTCTAATACCGGCAGAGGACACATTGAGGTCACACACACGCGGCCGCGCGCACTCACACACTCGCAAAATTTCGCGTGCGGCGCCCCACCATTGGCCGGTTCCATGACCTCGCCAGGCGGCGGCGCAGGGACCCCGCGCGTGGTGCGATAGAGGGGGGAGCGGCCGCGGCGGCGGCGTCGTCAGCCGGCGAGGAGAGTAGGAGAGAGGTGGGGAGACGTCGACGAAGAACGGAGGAAGGAAAAAACGAGGAACCGAGAGGAGCAGGCGGGCGCTAGCTTGGCGCACGCTCCCTCGCGCCTTCCTTTTGTTTATGCAATCCTCTTCTCTTTTTCGTAGTAGCGCGCACGAGGCGGCGGCGTGTGTGTGTGTGTGTGTGGTGTGTGTGTGTGTGTGTGTGTGTGTGTGTGTGTGTGTGTGTGTGGAGGGGCGCGCGTGGCTCGGCGCGCACTCTCTCGCAGCCTTCTGACGACTGCGTCCGTCAGGCCAGTTGCGAAATTCCTAGTGAAGCTCGCGCCACGACTGTAGACAGCAGCGCAGCGCGCCAAGCGTGTACATTGATCTTAGGTGGCGAAGGGCGAGGGCGCGCGAAGAGCACGTGTCAGCCAGTGGCGCCAGTACAGTGAACATTTAAGTGGTCGCCGAAAACGTCTGCCAAATTGTGGGGTCCTCCTCTTGGACAGGCGGTGCTTTCAGTTGACTTTTTTTTCACCACCGTCGTCGAGTTCTGTGATGTCTTATGCTGGCGTGTCAGCAGCCTTCGTTCTGTGTAGCTGGCGCACTGACGAGGTAAGTGACAACAGCCGCGACGCTCGTATCAGTCATGTTCCGTCATTTGTTCATTACAACAAGCAGAAATGCGAACGTGTCACATGACATCTCATCTAAACTACTGTTAAAATTTTGGCTTTTACTTGCCAACGTGTTAAAGGCAACCATTTGTCACGCCCCTAATGGTTTTAGTTTCATTTATAACGTACTTCCCTTGCACTAATAAGCTTTAATTCGAAGTACAGAACGATCCCAAATGTTGCCAACGTTTCGACAATTTACAAAGAACCGTTGTTTCCTGTTATTAACTGTATTTGCAGGAGGATAAGATGCACAATTTTGCATTTGCCTTCATTTTCGTGAATCATTTTATTTACAAACTCTGACACACTGATACGTTTTATGAACGGTAACGACACACATCTAATCTTAGAATAAGTGCGTCGTATGTCGACCACATCAGATGAAATTGATGAAGAGACACATTTCATTCCGCGAATGAAAAGTATTTGGCCTTCCAGAACCAGATTGCAGTGATAAATATGAAACGGTTAAACAGCTGCATAATTGCAACAAATACTTTCGGTCTACGAATGTACTTTGTAATGGTACCGGAGATGACAGCCCCTTCAAATTCTGGCTTGCTGAGTTAACGTAGCGATTTCATTGTTGTCAGCTTCTAGTGATGGCATTTTCCACTAATGAATATTAACTGTCGCGGAGCGTAGGCCATCGTGTATGCGTGACGTAGAGGATATATCGCCTGTCATCATTCCTGACGCCGCTTGTGTTCTGTAAGCAAAGATCGCTGCCTCGCATGTGCCATGTAGGTCATCGCGATACGCTGGCAGAGATAAAATGAAGTGGGCGTGCCGCGAATCTCTGTAGAGGGTTAACTCATTTGCCGTTAGAGATCGCGGGGTAGCCAACAAGCGTCTCGCAAAGTGGTGACGTCATCACTCACGGCCGTTGTGTTGCTCACTACCTCATTCTCATACAGTGTTTACCGATGACGAAGTCTGTATCTCATTGACGCACGGTTAAAGTTTGTTTTGTTATGTATGCAAGTAGCACATACTCATTTCTTAGTGATTGACATCTGTCATGTTTATCATATTTGACATGCGACAGATGGAGCACCAGACTGTAGGCCCAGTTCGTAACCATCTAAATACTTCAAATCTTTGGTTCTGTTCGTAAGTTTTGCTGCTGATGGTCACGATTTTCTTTTAATTCTTATACGAAGCGTTTCGGGAAATAATTACCATTGCCTGCTGCGTTATTAGCTATTTGCGGTATTTTTGTGTGATGTTTGCGATGTGTGAGGTGCTGTATTGCCCTGGAGCCTTTACTGTATTGTATAAATACGCACACTTTCTTAATTAACGTGGAACTCAATGTGGCGAATTCGGAAAAAACTACTTACGATTTTTGTAGTCTTCTTATGCAGAAAAACACACACACACACACACACACACACACACACACACACACACACACACACACATTGTACATCATTTACACGGCTTATGGTGCATAGTACACTATAAAAACGGAAACTTGCACAATAAAAACCGCAAAGACATTTTACGCATTGTCAACAGAGAAATACTGCTACAAATAACCCACAGGCTATTGAAATTATTCTTCAGTGCAGAGGGTATTTTTTGTATGTAATACGTATCATTATTTCCTTTTATTTCTATGTACCACCATTTTATTTGCATGTTTAAGTATATTAATAAATCACTTGAAAAAAAAATCACTGCCTCCTTTTCCAGTTTTTCATTCAGTATACGTCAACTCTTTGTTGCATGACATACACGGATAACACACTAAGCGATCAGTGCGGAAGCGTTAAGAGATGCATGTTCGGAAACGGTAAACAAAATAATTAACTACCATCACTATCTTACATAGTACGTCCACGAAAAACTTGTTACGTTCATAGTTAAAAGAAGGGTTATACGATCGAATGACCTCATTTGCACTCGACTTTCTCTTCAGCTGTCCACTTCCGCGTCTCGTCACCTCTGAAACTGATAGATTTACTTAAACGGTAGCATGTGTTTTTACGGTCTAACAACATGATTAAACTTTCAAAATAACCTTCCCAGCATTTATCTGTTTTCATTGCAAATCAACCTGTGAGTAAACGGAGAATTTTTTCTAATAACATGGAGAAATTTCTTAAAGTTATGATTAACTGTATTTCGTACGTAGAAGATTGAATGCAAGTGATGTTACAGTCGCAAGGAGTAATTTTCAAACAGGCAGTCTTCATAGCAATCAAGATCGTTATCAAACATAAAATATCAAATTGTGTTCATTATGTTGATAATACGTGGCGAGAAAGTCTATTCAAGGGAAAGCAACTTGTAGAAATTGAAGTCATCCATCCTTTTGAAAATGTCATTTATGGCGACTTGTCGTTCTGGTTAAGTCTTACGCTCGTGCTTTTGGAAGAAAAAATAAATGCTTCAGCACTCCGAATTTTTATTTTTTTACAGACTACTTCGTTCGTTACTTTTACGTAGAATCTCTTTTAAATCTCACCACCCTATTGGGAAATGTTTAAGTTTTGAAAGCATGGAACACGCAGCCAAATTTGGTTTGTCTGCATTGGCGATTTCCGGAAAGCGCTCAATCATTGTTTGGCGCTAGATAGTAGGCAGTAAGCTCAATTAATAACGCTGATTTAAACGACAAGGGTGTAATTGCATATTAAATAGCTAATAAAACTTCAGACAGTAACGTGAGGGACAATACATTATTTGTTTTAACGTCAGCTCACTGCGCACAAACTGCTACATATTTTGTTTCTTCCACTTCACTTGTCCTAATCTCCAATAATTACAAGCATTTGACGCATCTCTCTGAACTAGCAGCCAAGAAACGTAGGACAGTGTAATGAAAATCAGCTGTTACCTTCCATAACATTGAGAGCTATTGAAATTGCAACCGTGTTTGCTACGAAGGATGCTACTTTGAAACTATCTGGCAACTGTATATTAAAATTCTACCAAAAAATCTTTGAATACTGCATGCTGTCTGTTTGAGATAAAGAGCTTCACATTGAAACGAGACAAATGCAGAAACAGGCAGTATAATAAAATTTGCGTGTTAGCATATGCATGGTGGAAACGAAATTTCAGGGGTGTCATGGTAGCTGTGAAACATATCTGAGAAAAAATAAAACAAGAGTTCTGCAAAAAGGCTTTACTTCCGCTGCTATCGATACTTCGCCTCCCCCTCCTGAAAATTACGTAACCGCCGTATTTTGTTAAATCAGCAGTGCATCAGCGTACGTCAGTCAACGTGGGACATCTTGGTAAGAATTTCCACCATGATCGAATGCACGTCAACAACAGGATATGGCAGTTTTGAAGCAGAACCTTCGAGTGGTTGGTAATAATTTTATCGTGTCATACGTACATTGTTTTTTAGGTCTGTTTAAAAATCTAAAAATGATTTATGACCATCTTTCCATAGTTACCACAAAAGTTAATCCCAGCAGTATGTAGTAAAACTTGTGCTTTGTAAAATATGCTATAGAGGAAGCCTAAGCGTACTGTAGGTTGACTGGTCCGTCAGTAGATTAATTATAAACAAAACTGACAGACATAGAATGTTTTCAAGAATCCAACCGTGTTATATCATTACCAAGGACAAATCTCACATAATACTATTGTGAGCGGGGCCCTGACAAATACACCAAATTCCCGTTATTGTTTCCAAAGCCCCAACAAAAAGCCAATCACTTTCCTGCACGTATGTTGTTGTCTCAGTCTCTAGTGCTACAGATTTTCGTATTCAAACACCCGTCTCATACGCAACTGAACAGGAACTTCAAAATTTTGCCGTACTTCATTCTGAAGTAATTAGTGACGAAATAACAATCTGTGTTACAGTATAATAGGATGAATAGTGTTAACTAAAAAATGTTAGCAGTTTCCGAGTACCGGAACAAAAAGTTGATACTGTAAATGCTTCAGAATAATTGAAATGTGTAACGTATTGAAGAATAAAAAGTTTTGTATTACTCGTTAGATTACCATTATCATATTAAAAATTACGTTGCCAATTCCTTTACAGTAAAGGAATTCATGAGCAACAAAGATCGCACTGTTGACAAAGTACGAATAGTTAGCACCATCACGATAAACAAAGGAAGCAATTTGTAGTTTTCCCTGCGTAATAATTCAGTCTATTACAGTCAGATACTGTTCCTAATGAGCACAATACTTCGCGAAAGAAGTTTTTTGCAGCAAGGGTGCAGACGAAATATCGTGCTCTTGTAGCAACGTCATCCTGTAGAGAAAGAGAGAAGAATGTAAACAATGAAGGTTTTTTTTTTACCAAAGCTGGAGCTCGCAAAAGCTGGGTCTTCTTTATCAATGGCCCAGTATCTACTTACTAAAAAACCAAAAGCGAAGACAGGACACGTTTGCTTCTTTATTATACTGGATCTTAAATGAGCCATATTATTTGCAGGAGAGGTGTTCATCCGTGAGCATGGCTGGTTTTTCAGCTTCTAGACTCCTTTGTGTTTTATTCTAAGCTGTAATCTGCTTTCGTGTTGCTTCTTTGAAAATGAGGACTTCTATAGCTAATTTACAAGGCTTTGCTTGGGAATGTAGGATTAATTTGCATTCTGCCTGTACGTTTCAGCTAGTCATTCTCCGTTTCTAATTGTAGAATAGACGGACTTTTTATTCACAGACGAGCAGTGGCCGGGTATTTATAACTTAGTGTTTTCGGTCTTTCGACCATGAAAGGATTGTAGCCTAAAGCGCACGGTTCTGCGAATGCGTCAGTTACTCTGAAACAGCAGTGCTTTGGCCCGTGCAATCTTGTAGCAGTCAAAGACGTATCTGTCGTAAGAGTTGTAATGGAGAGCCTTCATCAACAGTTGCAATTCGCGATATTATTTGCATATGTATAAATACTCAAGTTATTTTTTTGTGAACTTTCCAGTGCGGTTGATCGTATAGATTGTTACGCTTAGAACAAACCGAGTTCTATGGACCACGGTGTTGCGCACATCTTAACAATCAGAATGCTAAAAGTTGTTCTGCATAATTCAAACATTGTTGGAGAGACAGAAAATTTTAGTCTCTGGATTCAGTACTGGGTCCAATGCTGTTTCGAATGTAAGAGTGCGTGAACAACCTTTCACGTAACATTAAACAGACAGAAGTGATGCTTTTTGCATATGATACTCGTATTATAATAATCCCATTAAAGAGTAATCAACAGAACAGTGTGTTGTTAATTATGCTTATCAGAGAATTATTGAGTGATTCATTGAAAATGGATATTCCCTTAATTAAACGCGCTACATTCAGTTCTGTACAACACTCATACCAACAATTGATATAGCACGTGAACAAAAGTTGGTAAACAGTAGGATGCCCCAAATTTTTGGGTGTACACACTGACGAAAACATAAATTGGAAGAAGCATATTGTTCAGTATCTCAAACAGTTAGGTTCAGTTAGTTATGAAAACGAATCAACCTCCTGGCATATTTGTCATATTTCCATTCAATAATACCTCGTGGAATAATTTTCTCGGGTAACTCATCGCATACAAAGAAACTGCTGATTGCAAAAAAGAGAGCTGTAAGAATAATGTGTGTTCACCTCCGGTCGTTATGTAAGAACTTGGAGTTACGCATTTTAACTGCACCGTCACAACACATATATTCGCTTATAAAATTCATTCTAAATACCCCATCACAATTTGAAAGTAGTAGTGATGTCGAGACCTAAAAAATTAAAGGAAAAAAAATGGCTGTTTATTCCCATTATTAAAGCTGTCAGTGGCTCAGGAAAGAATTCAAAATGCAGTAACAAAATTTTCCCAATTGCTTAAAATAACTGGAATTCAGAAAACTAAGTTTCAAATATAACCTAAAATCATTTCTCCTGGACAACTCATATTCCATGGACTAATTTTTCTTTAAAAACCGGCAGCCTATTAGGACACCTGCCTTATAAGTGTAGTTGCATTAAAAGGCCACAGAATTGTTCATTGATGTTGTCACTAATGATGTACACTCAACCTGAAACTGATTTGTTCCATATTATTTGAATAAAAGATTAGTTCACATACTCTACGGGACAACTAACTAAATTAGTATGTAGTATGCAGTATACGGTGGGAGGTGCTTTATACTGTTAATTGTAGCTCATTTACTGTCACACTTGTGTGAATATTCCCTCTGTACTAGCCCTGATCGTATTACCTTGTTCTTCTAGGCCTTTCGCTAGATATACATTCGAAGCAATAGACCCGTTTTGCAGTCTGTGTAAAACATTGCGCCTGTAAACATTTATAGCGCCTTATGTCGAAAAAGGATTTCCTTCTCTTCCACAGTTAACAGAGCATCTCTGTAACTATCTGGTCAAATCTAACGACACTCCTCAGAAATCTCTCATTCTGATCGTTCGATCCCGGAGGTCCTAAACTCTGGAACAGTATTAAAGAATCTGTAACTCCCGTAAAGACGCTCACTAACCTTTCCTAGAATGTTTCCATCTCATCTGCGACTCATCATAAGCTGTCTTTAAAACTGTTCTTCACAATTGTATCTTAACCGTTGTCGACTATGAAACTGATTTTGTTCTGTAAACGTGGGTTTTAAGTGGAGGGGCGTCAACGAAATTTGGTCCTGATTGTAGCGTTGGACCACTGACCTTCTTTTGCTGATAGCATTTCTTACCAGGACAGACAAACAAGGAAAGAAGGCTTATAAGCTGATTAAACTGGTAGATACAGACATTGCTGATTTTCTATAAAACTTTCATAATTGTTACAGTAGTTCTGGGCATCGCAAAGAGAATGACTACCGAGTGTTGCGAAAATGAATGTAAAATGTTGTAAGTGTTCTTACAGTTGTCACGCCTCTACTCCTTTTATTTAAGTGTACTACTCCTTCCCGTCGCCCCCTACTTTACGTTAGGCTGCAAGACGCATTACGCTAGCACCACAGTGCTGTCTTGGATAGGATAGTGCCGTTGCTATCTTCAACCCTACTGAAACTGGCGTTTAAATAAAAACAAAGCGTAGACGCCAGAATGAATCCTCAGCGTCGGATGCTCTGCTGTAAAACAGTAGCTTCCCCCTCCCTGCACCTTATTTCCATATGCATCCTCAGCGGTGTAAACACAACAGCAGGTAAACGTCCTCTCGTCGTATAACAAGGGGACACAGGGAAGCAACGCTAAGCAGGAAGAATAAAGTGGACAACGAGACACCGCGAAGAAACTTGAATTTCCGACTCTTCGTTTCCTCTTGAAAGGTTACACTGTGAGACATAGTTCATTTTTTGTTTTGTTTTTTTTTCTGTTGTCTGAGCCATAGCAAATTACTGGTAATTTGTGCTATCAAAGGTGAATTACGGGTCTCTTACCTTTTCTTACGTTTTGTAATTGTTAAGTGCGCTGCTACTTTCGTTGCCTGCCCCTGTGATTTTCTGATACACATTAAAAATGAGGAACTTGCTCACACGTTATCTAGTGATATCAATGTGAGAACATTGGAACACTGTGCTAGCAATAATATTAGTAATGAATGGACATATTTTATATCATTTCATTTCCTTGCAGTAATTACATAGAGCTTTGATGTGTGTTGTTTCACTGCCCCCTCCCCTCCCTCCCTTAAAAATGGTTGTTTGTCGGTTTAAAGATCGGAGACTGATGGAGGCATACCACCTCCAATAGAACCATGCCTATAGTAAAGCACATGGGAGTCCAAACAACCCGGCGGGATGAGGGGAGCTCCTTTATTATTTTTCCTTTGAAGAGAGAAATTTTTGTGACGCTGTAATTTCTAGTGTGTTACCACCAGCTTATCGCAATGGTTGTCTTTGGGTGCATGCTTGTTTTGTGTAATATTGTTTCGGTTGTAGTAATGGTAGCAATGCTGCATTTTTATCTTACGTCGATTTCTTTCTTGACGGTAATGATATAGTCGTCTTAAACTGTTACACTTTTCTGTGCAGCGTATAATGGATGTTCCGCCAGGATCGTTCGCGTTTTCACATGTGCTTGACCTTCGCAATAACAGGTGGGTGGGGGTGGGGGGGGGGTTACTTTATGCCCACCCTTTTTTTTAAATTTTTCACCAGATTCTATAAGTTTTCTTAAATTTTTCGGTTAAGTTTAGCTGAAAAATTGAAGCCTTAACATGTTGGTTTCCACAATGTATGCCGTAGCGAATATTTTTCAGGTTCTGGACATGCGTTACGCATAAGTATCTTTTTGTAAAGAGTATTGTGCGTAGAAGTCAACAGCAATAAATGAAAATGGACTTTTTAAAATTTTTTGGTGGTGGTGGTCACAAAGCACCTCCAGCTTTTTATTACACGTTATTGAAAACGGTTATTGCTAATAGTGTGTTTCAAGATATTTTCAGGTTCTCGACCGTACTTACACATCAGTATTCTTTAAAAACTATATTGTTAATAAGTCAACAACAATTAACGAATTACACCTCCCCCTAGTAATTCTCATTATGGAAAATGCGTATGGGTTTAGTGTGGCTTTCTCTCCATATATACATGTTGTCCTTTTGCATTTTCCAGCTTTAGTCAAATAGCGACGTTTTTCTTAACAGAGAATGGCAGGACACATCTCGAGCCTTGTGACAAGATAAATCACAAGTTAGATGCGTGTTGTACAAACGGTACGTCGTGTACTGTAGTGTGACCTGGAATAAATTAATTGCAGCCGGCGAGCACCGCTGAAAAGGAGCAGTAGAAGTAACCGACAGTGACGTGTCTTCAAGGATCATCCTCGACACAACATTGATTGTTGCCGTTAATTGCTCAGCTGACATTGTTTGATAAACATTGAAATCAGACGGAGGAGTTATTTTAGCTAGAATTCATGGTCTGAGCAATTGTTGAATTTCCAATTGAGCTTCTCGGAACACAATATTCCAGATACTTTTCTTTCTGGCGTTACGTCAGAGAAAAATATGTTCTAATGAAATGTCTGCTTGGGGTACGTTATAGATGTCCTCTTTTAAGAAATGATGGTGACTGAATAAAATTACGGTGTATGGAGAGATGATGAAACTACAAGTTGGAAATAGAACACCGATAGGGGTAGTGCTAATCAGAAGACCGTTGTAACGCATTTGCTATTGAAAAAATGGTTCAAATGGCTCTGAGCACTATGTGACTTAACTGCTGAGGGCATCAGTCGCCTAGAACTTAGAACTAATTAAACCTAACTAACCTAAGGACATTACACACATCCATGTCCGAGGCAGGATTCGAACCTGAGACCGTAGCGGTCGCTCGGCTCCAGACTGTAGCGCCTAGAACCTCACGGCCACTCCCGCCGGCTCCTATTGAAACTTCAGTTCATTGCAGTATCGCGTATTAAGTAGTAAACAACATTACGTGCGTGAGAAAGAAGAGAATAAAGTTGCTCAAGTAAGTGTGATTTTTCACAATTTTGCAACGTTGTTCGTGTTAAGGAGGAATTTCTAGGTCTTTCAGTGGCGACCGAGTAGGTGTCGGTTTGAATAGGACTAAGGCGCGGAAACGAACCGTTACCGTTCTGTGGGAAAAAAAAAAATTCATTTGATCTCCCTCCACCTCCACCATCACCCCTCATCTAGGAACGGAGATTCACTGTTATGAAGTAACTTTTAAATTTATTGCCATCTGACTAACGTGGTAGGAATGTCTAATGTTATCCGCTACTATGTAGCACGATACAGTCCTACTGCGTAAGACAGACAGGTGCAAGCCCGGATTGTGGTTATAGGCTGTGAGGCGAAACCGCCCCAAAATATAGATTGAAATACATTTTCAGGGATTTATTACAGAATTCAAACTATCTAGAAGCATTTCCAAACCTCACCATGGAATTTAAATAAGAAGTCAACGTTTTGAGAACTGATGATATCGAGTGACGTTTTTTAAAATTCTTAAGGCTACGCTTTTTAAAAAAATAGTTCATGCATTCTTAAGGTTACGCCTTCAGATGACTGTTAGCTCCATGTTCAGAGCCGGCCGGTGTGGCCGAGCGGTTCTAATCGCTTCAGTCTGGAGCCGCGTGCTCGCTACGGTCGCAGGTTCGAATCCTGCCTCGGGCACGGATGTGTGTAATGTCCTTAGGTTAGTTAGGTTTACGCAGTTCTAAGTTCTAGGGGACTGATGACCTCAGATGTTAAATCCCATAGTGTTCTGAAGCATTTGAACCATGTTCAGAAGTTTGGACGCTTTGCTTCTATAGTGTAGAATCCTTTTGGACTTTCAGAAAGCTCAACAAGTTGGGCTTCAGGAATCCAACGGCGACATGATTTTTACTTTTCACGACTACAACAAAGGGGAATCAACTTCATTCTTGAACCCTTGATTCTGTACATCTCTCTCACACTTTGATGCGTCATTAATCGTCGTTTAGTACCAACCAATAAACCCCCGATTGATTAAAGAATCGAACCTATGTTGTAAAACAGTTTCAAACTACTTCTACTTGATGTCCAAGGTCTCCACAGTAACGCCACAACGACAGCAACACTACTCCAAATAGCATGCCTAATATCGCAGAAACTATCTCTAAAACTGGTGTACTAAGTGAATTTTGGAGTGTGAAAATTATGTAGGTCACAATTCCTCCAGATAAAAATCTGCCACACACAGTCCTGTTCTAAAAAACCTGTGACCTAAAATGCATTGGAAGATACCCAGAAAGAAAGCTGTAGCACACAGAACTTCTGATTACTTCATAAAGCACTGAATGTGTTTAATGCTTGACTTTAAAGCTTGTAAGCGAGAAACAGGTTTGAAATTATGCATAAAGTTTTTTTACAAGTCGCTATGCGCCCCATTATCAAGTACATATTGAATGTATAACATGCAGATATTTGCGCGCCGTAAACTACGCTGCCACAAGACATATAAACAAATTCTGAGTAAAATATTTGCCTTATTGTGTTAAACTTTTAACATAAAATTATGCATCTTACTGAGTAGATTAGGACAGTTTTTTAATTTTAAAATCGATCAATAATTACGGAAAATATAGAAAAGTAAATTTTTTTTGTTGTCCTATGAAGCCGATAGATACGAAACCTGCAATTGGTTCTGGGTTCTGGATAATCGCTTAGCAATATGCGTAGATGTTTTGGAGATGTTAAAGCTTTTTTTTAGTCCTGGCATTGATAGTGCTATTCACTTTAGGCAAGGCATGCTACGTTTGCACTCGTTACAGTGCGGTATGACAGCCTGTCATTGCCTAGCGACTGTTTCATGAACGATTAGAGGAAATAAGGGCGTGAAACATTTGTTGTTACTCTTACAGTTGCGCTAACGTAGTTTGCTTGATTAAGTGGGTCATTTGGAAACTTATTGTTGTTTCTTGGGCTGCATTTTGACTGTTTTCGCAACCTGAACTATAGAGAGAGAACCAAAAACAATTTTGAGACACAATTGAAGGGGACAAAAAGTCGGTACTTCTCTCTGGTACTCCAGAATTTGACCACTGGGGTATTATCTTCACAGCCATACAGTGTGTCGGAACCACGAGGCGAACAGGTGTATAACGTGCCATACGAATTGGTATTGTTATCTCCTTATTTCGTTGCTGAACGGTTTTTTTAGTTCGAAGTATCGAAAAAGATCAGCGACCACTTTTGTGATGCTGTTGATGGATGCAGTGGATCGGTAATTCGAGAAAGCCAACATAAATCTACCACATATACCCAGTCCAGTGTATATCTTAACTGTATTTCAAGCTGCATGATGCTCGTTGCCAAGGCCAACCAACAATATAGAGATGCTCAGTACGGAAAGTAAGTCTTCGTCTATAAATGTCAGTGATAGAATCACATGGAGTCTTTGGACGCAACGTCCTCACAGTTCTGCGAGATGGCAGATATAAGGAGCGATCAGAAAGTTTCGTTTCGAAGACCATACAGTCCAGAATTGGTGTGCCAATCAGACCAAATCTCCGAGAGCATTGAGGCAATCATCCCACCAGGTTCAAAATTCCCGTTTGGTGAAACCCTATACCCTGCAACGGGATAAGTCCGTAACTGCCTGCCATACATCCTTGTCAGACAGGCATCATCGACACTTCAGGTACTTCTTTAAGTGACCGAAGGCATCATAATCGCATGGGAAGAGATCAGGGCTATAGGATGGGTGCTTGAATGTCTTCCACTTACGTTGGCGTCACTTCCGCTTTACGAAGTATGCGATATGGGGACGTGTGTTATCATGAAGCAGTAGCACCCCTAGGAGCACCATTCCACAACGGTGGTTTCCGACGGACGTGCTGCCCCATCCACATTGGCCGTTTTCCAGTGGATGTCTACCCGTGTTTATCCTTCGTCAGCCAAAAAAGAATAAAAAACAACATTGGTGCTGTTTGGACGCAGTTAATGATATCGTCGCCATAGTTCATAGTTCACGTCTGCGCATTTACACTATGTGATCAAAAGTATCCGGACACCCCCAAAAACCTAAGTTTTTTTCATATTAGTGCATTTTGCTGCCACCTACTGCCAGGTACTCCATATTAGCGACCTCAGTAGTCATTAGAGATCGTGTGAGAGCAGATTGGGACGCTCTGCGGAACCCACGGACAATGAACGTAGTCAGGTGATTGGGTGTCGCTTGTCATACGTTTGTTCGCGAGATTTCCACGCCCGTAAACATCCCTGGGTCCACTTTTTCCGATGTGATAGTGAAGTGGAAGCGTGAAGGAACACGTACAGCACGAAAGCATACAGGCCGACTTCGTCTGTTGGACTGACAGAGACCGCCGACGGTTGAAGAGATATGTCATGTCTAATAAGCAAACATTTATCCAGACCATCACACAGGAATTCCAAACCGCATCACGATCCACTGCAGGTACTATGACAGGCGGGAGGTGAGAACTTGGATTTCATGGTCGAGCGGCTGCTCACAAGCAACACATCACGCCGGTAAATGCCAAACGACGCCTCTCTTGGTGCAAGGCATTACTTTTCAGAACTCTCTAGTAAACAAAAATGTGTGTGAACAGCCGGCCGCTGTGGTCGAGCGGCTGTAGGCGCGCGGCTGTAGGCGCTTCAGTCGGGAACCTCGCGGCTGCTACGGTCGCAGGTTCGAGTCCTACCTCGACCGTGGGTGTGTGTGATGTCTTTGGTTTAAGTAGTTCTAAGTCTAGGAAACTGATGACCTCAGATGTTGAGTCCCATAGTACGCAGAGCCATTTGAACCATTTGTGTATGAACAGCGGAATAACTAAGTAAATTTTCCTGCATGTTAGGTTATCCTCCTGTGTGCCCGCAGCATGGTCCTCGTACGTACGACACGCAGTCGCAAACTCACTCCACGCCTGTTCGTTTCTGCTTCTCTAATTTTTCGATCTCTCTCTACGCGTTTCATTAATTTTCTGAACCGAATCCAGATCATCTACTGATGTGTTCACCACTGCTGTGTCTGCTACGCGGTCAGAAGATGTAGTAAAGAAAATGTTGGTGTATTTGTCTTACGTTACCATTATCTCAGTAGCATTACACGACATGTAAAGTTCATTTGACAGCTTCCACACGTTCGCGGATATTTGTCACTCGCCGAAACCGTGACGCGATATGGTGGCTTTGTGAGCATCCGGTTTACGTTATCCTTGAATTGGGCGTGTGATACATCCAGAGCTTTGTGAAAGGTACCGAAATTTCTAAGTGGTTAAGAGGACAGTGCTATCTATCTGTATGTTGTCCTGGAGTTAGTCCACACATTTCACAGTTAGCCAATACTTTCTCTCGTGGAAATGCGCACAATGCCTTCCTGAGTTTCAGCACTGTTCCGCGAAGCATTGGCGCAACCGACTTTGTTTTACGTTCGGCGCACACCCTGAGTAAAGGAACGGCGTCCACGGGGGACTATGTAAATACCGTTATCTGTGGAAGGGACGCCCAAGGCCAGTTCTCGCGAAGCCCTACTGCTACTCAGCGACGCCTGATAGCCTCGCCTAGGGTGGCCGCTAAGCGAGCTTCGTGCAAAGCCTACCGCGCGCTTCCAGCGTTACCTCGCGCATTCGCTCGCTCCATTTTAGATTCATCCCATTTTTCTAGTTCGTGCGTTCCTTCGTTCCCGGTTTGTGATTGTCCAGGTTTCTTCCATACTCTCTTCTGTGTGAGACGATGCGCCTTGCGTCGCGCCTATGTAACATAGAGAGAGAAGCGAGCATGTAGATACAATGAGTCATGGTTATCCCATGACAGATGCGCTCTGGTCGAGTAGGTAGCAGCAATTACTTCCGACTGTGGCGGAAAGCTGTCAGCATCTTACAGACTATGAAATCATACGTAGTTAAAACATATTTTGGAAACAAAAGTGATCTATTGTCATTGTTGCGACTGTAATTATTGGTAATTTGTTTATTAATGTGAATGATGGTTTGAATGGATAAAAAGATATTAAATGAATGTTATGTCTATTAACAGAGAACTGTGTACAGAGAGAATGAATCATATTCGGGGGAAATTGTAAACTGCTACTAACCAGTTTATAGGATTGGGGAAGCGAGAAACCTTTTGTGGTAACTCCGTTATTTAAAGAGGGAATTATTTTTATAGTTGCGGTTTTCTAAATTTGTCCATTTAGTAAATTGTTCATAAAAGGTTTTAAGTTGTGATTGGTCAGAGATAAAAGACGCAGGATTGCGCGTTTTAATACTAATATCGTAGTGGCCCGCCGCGGTCTAACACACGGCTTTCCGGGCGGGAAGGAGCGCCTGGTCCCCGGCACGAATCTGCCCGGCGGATGTGTGCCGAGGTCCGGTGAACCGGCCAATCTGTGGATGGTTTTTAGGCGGTTTTCCATCTGCCTCGACGTATGCGGGCTGGTTCCCCTTATTCCGCCTCAGTTACACCATGTCGGCGATTGCTGCGCAAACAAGTTCTCCACGTACGCGTACACTGCCATTAGTCTACCACGCAAACATTGGGGTTATACTCGTCTGGTATGAGATGTTCCCTGGCGGGTCCACCGGGGGCCGAACAGCACAATTACCCTGGGTTCGGCGTGGGGCGGCGGAGGGGTGAAGTGGACTGCGGTAGTCGTCGTGGGGTTGTGGACCACTGCGGCTGCGGCGGGGACGGAGTCTCTCCGTCGTTTATAGGTCCCCGGTTAACTGCAATACAATACAATACAATACAATATCGTAGTGGCTGTTATGTGTATCAGCCAATAAGAAGTCACTACGTTCGGCATATTTTGTGTGCTGAAGAATTACTTTTTGAAGTCTATAAAGTGTCAGTTCGGATCACAGCCGTGGTCGTGTGCGGATTTGGATGTAAGGAGCTCTGAATATATGTGAAACATTTACAGAATAATGGCCAAAACGTGACCGTGAAATACAGCAAACTGGGGACGAACCTGGCTATTACGAGCGAGTGTGATTGTGTGCGGAAGACGAAACCTTAACTTAAGATCAGCAGGGGCTTGGCGGTATTTTGAAGTTTTTACTCGCAAACTACTTCTCAGTGGCTCAGCTAACGCGAAATAGAAGAACATTTTGATGCGACCTGTAGAGATGTGTAGTGCTGCTGGTTTCCACTACAGATTTTTCTAGCCGCCGAACACGACGCATTTTTCTAACAGGAAAGGTATGTGAACATGACTACAAAAGAAAAAAATTACCGAAAGTTGAACTGTTTTTTATTGGTCGAAAAACAAATAATCACGCCATTGCGTATGGACACTAAAATCAAATGATCGAAACAGAAGACATAATTATGTGGTTCAAGTAACTGTGCTTTAAAACAGTTCGATCCGTCATCAGGTAATATAAGATCTCTGGTATGTATGTAAAGCAGTTTTAACAGCAAATCAAAATAGTTTTATGTTGACGGATCTGTCAGTACCCTCGACTATCTTTGAAAAGCAACGAATGGCAGTTTGCATTATTTGTATTTGTGAATGCAACTTCATTTGTCGTTAACAGCGAGTACTTTAACAGTCAGTTTCAATTAGTACTTCTATAGCATACACTCATTTCTTCAAATACTATTCAGCATCTTTTTAAGGGAAACAACTTCAAACATTTTGCAAAGATTCTCGGGTCGAAGCGAGCTTCACCTCTAAAAATTGGAGGTAATATCTGTATCACTTAGTAAACGGCTAACTCGATGCATGGACACCTGGTCACTGCTGCAGTTCACCTATCTAACGCTTTCCAGAGGCAACAAAAATTTGATTTTCAAAATTACATGTCGGCCACGGTGGCCGAGCGGTTCTAGGCGCTACATGGTGGAACCGCACGACCACTACGGTCGCAGGTTCGAATCCTGCCTCGGGCATGGATGTGTGTGATGTCCTTAGGTTAGTTAGGTTTAAGTAGTTCTAAGTTCTAAGAGACTGATGACCTCAGAAGTTAAGTCCCATAGTGCTCAGAGCCATTTGAACCAAGCCAATATTACATACAGGTAATAACCGGATTAAAAAATTTAAGATGCTGTCATAATCTGCTCATTAAGAGCTATAATATGTTAGGATTTGACACAAAAGACAATATCGTATTCACTATTGTCAGATTTCGTAAATCACAAGCGACTTTAATAAATAAATGTTATTCGAACTGACCGTTTGCTGTAGTCTTTAATTTACGCACCTCCATTGCCAACTTAGATGCAGCGCTTACTAACTTAGATAAAGTATTTGAAGTGAATAATTGGATTTTGGTTTAAAATAATACGGAACGAATCAAAAAGTCTTTGCCCCTATTCTTCGTTAGCCAAAATAAGGGACATACAGGTTATTACAAATGTTCTGCAAACCTTAGACTATTTTTCCAAGGAATCACCACACGGGTTCAGACGTTTTTCCTATTGCAGCACTGTATTTGGGATGCTCCTGTGCTAGAAGTCGTTGGACTGAGAGCTTCATCATTGCACGTGAATCACTTTCCTGTCACGAACTTTTACAGCGCACCGAAAATGTGGAGATCGCTAGGACTGACGCTAAATGGACGTTCCTTAACCTTGGCCGGAATCATAGGAGTTTAAGCTGTTGGAAGCTGCTGCTCCTCTATTCCTGACTGATCGAATTGTTTGTACCTCTGGGTCGGGATGGGCCTCTGGGATGTCTGGAACAAAAGAAACTGCCAGATGTCTCTGACGGCTTTTTCTCGTTTTCTGGCTGTCCGAACTGTTTTGGTCAGACGGCGAGTTCTGTTTGATGTACAGGACGGCTTCCTCCGTTACGTACCTCCAGTCCGCTTCTGTGAAGATCGGTTAGCGATTGATTAGCTCCAGATCCGCGCGCCGGACCGCTTCCCTCCATTTAATCGCCTGGTTTAGCGTTTCACATAGCTAGTGGAATGTACAGGGTTTGTGTAGGAAAGGAGGAATATCGGTTTTTGTGAAAGGGTGTGGATTTCCACTGTAGGGATAGCTGCAATCTCGTAGGGAGTCTGCGATCTTGCTGAGTACCTCCCTCATCACGCAGTTCTTGTTGGGGAGGGGGCAGGCACTCGAAAGACAGGTAGTTTCCTCCGTGGTCTGCGTATGTTCAGAGGCTGACAGGGTCGTCTTCTTGCAGTCGGCGGGTGTCCCCGACTTCATGACCTTCTCCCCAGCAGCCTGTTTTTCCGCGTCGGCCACGGAGAGAATCATGTGCGTTTCCGCGTCTTCCCCCGTACTGTTGCGGGTCGGCGCCGCTTCTGGTGTCGTGCGAGATGCGTCCCTCAGTTGTCACCTGGCGACGCATCTCGTCCAGTTCCATCCCCAGGACCGCCATGGGGATTTGAGCGCAGCAGTGGAGATTGCTAGGGGCGAAGTCAGATCTATGTGGTGGTGATGGTGGTGGTTCAGATTCTCCAAGTGCAATGACCAGAGCTTGTCGGTAGTTTTGATTGCCATATGTGACCTCGCATTGTCGTGGACGATAATCACAATGTCAACATCGAGAATCACTCGGCGTCCTCTCCAAATTTAGCTCGCAAATAGTGACTCCGTGGAACAATAACTGTCGGCATTGATGGTTGTCGTCAGTCAGCGACGAACGCGACCTCCCCAAACCCACATTGTCACGCAAAACGAGAAAACCATTTTCTTGCCGTGCCCCATCCAGTGGCAGTATCCCCATACACGGCGCAAATGTTTCTGGCTACCGCCGCTGCTGTCATCCCTCTGTTGAACTCAAAATGTTCAGATTTCTCCACTTGGCACACCATTTGTATCATCCACAGTTCCACTCACTATCTCCAAATGAAAAAAAATATGATTATATGTAAAATCAAAGAGCAACTCTTAAACTACAAATAGAAAATGACAATCGATAAATAAACCCATAGCAGCCATATTACCAACGTGTAAAACAAAACGCTACGAAGTTACGCTCCAACCTAATACTACGGAGCAAGGGCGAACGCCCATCGATTCAAGGCCTTTTTACGGGCTCAAAAATGCTGCCGCCTCTCAGTTCTCAAAGCGAGATACTTTTCCCTGTACGTGGGCTGCATTGCCCTATGGTTTTCGATGGGCGTTCACCCTTGCTCCGTGGTACTGGGTTAGTGCGTAAGCTCGTAGCGTTTTATTTTGCATGTTGGTACTTCGTTTGCTGTGGGTTTATTTATTGATTGCCATTTTTTGTTTGTAGGTCACTGTTGCTGCTTGAGTTTACTTATTGTCATTTAGTCATTTGGGGATAGTGAGTGGACGCCAGGAGTGAAGTGTCAAGTGGAGAAATCGGAACATGTACGTCATATTCTTCTGAATTCACTAGAGGGGTGACGGCATCTGAGGTAGCCAGAAAATTTGCGCCGTGTAATGGGATAATGCCATTGGACAGAGCACGGCAAGAAAACTGTTTCCTCGTTTTAAGGAGAATTGTTTTGACATTAGTGACTCTCCACATTCAGTAAGACCTTCGGGGTTTGAAGAAGATCGTTTAAACACATTGATACACAACGATATACGTTAGTGTACTCGATAACTGGGAAACATGGTGAGCTGTTATCATTCCGCCATCGTGTGTCGTTTGCTTGCAGTGGGGAAGGTTCAAAAATCGGGCAAGTTGGTACCTCATGCTCGAAGCCAAAACCAAAAAAATCAACCGGTGGCCATATGTCCGTCTATGCTTGGCGGCATCAGTTTGATCGTGAACAGAATCGACAATTCCTATCGTATATCTTTACTGCTGACGTGGAATGGTTGAGCCCAAACAAAGCGTCAGCACCTCATACAAAAACCTGCGCGCATACACAAAATATAATACTGTGCATCTAGTGGAACGACGGTATGGACACTACGAATTGCTTCCCCATATGTAACCACTACTGCCGACATTTATTGATAACATCTGAGACGCCTTGCAGACGCAGTCCAAGGACGACGATTAGGAAGACTGCGTGAAGTAGCGGTACCATACGATAACGCCCGCTCGCATTCTGCTAAACTAACAACATTGGGTTAGGAAGTCATTCCGCATGCACTTTACTCACCCGATCGTCCCCCCCTTGCACCCGATTTACCGAAAAACCTTCAAGGAACTTGATTTCCCATGAAAAACCGCTCCCAAAATAGCTTCGCCTCTAAACTACGTAATTTCCAGAGTCACGAAATAGAAAATTTACCCCAGCGTTGGCAGGTGTTGTAATGAGTGAAGGAGAATATATTACTGATGACTAAATTCCCTGGTATGTGTATCTGTCGTATTTATTAAACATACGGAAAAACGCCACGAACTGATGCACAATCCAATGAAACGAATCTTCGTTGCTCGTATGCTGTGCACATGTGAAGCGCAACAGCCGTCTTATTGAAAGCAGCTCCGTGCAGCGGAGCTACTAGGAAATACGGCTGCGCGGGTCCAAGTAAGGTCCACCGCTGGGAGTGAATATGTTGACTTCGCATTGACAGGTGCACTTTGGCTAAAAAACAGGGGGCAAAGACTTTGATTCGCCATCGTACATGCGCCGATTTTTTGAACACCCAGAACATATTTCATTGAATATTTCTAGACAACTTTACACTGGAAATGCCACATTTACGTGGTTAAACGTGCTTGGAAGTCGTACGAAAGTAATGGGCTTTGAAAACTGACACGTTTGGCGTTATTAAGATGTATCGCTTAAGTCAGGCGGAGCTGCGGTTAACTAGCTACTTGCTGAGGCATGTAAAAGACGGAACGTTGCTTCTGAACAGGGTTCACGGCCGGCCTGCTCAAGCGGGTCATGACGCAGCCATGTGCACGTTCACCCCTCGCATCCGCCAGAAAACAAAGTGTATCTGCCAAACAGCGCGTTTTGTCAATCTCTGTGGGTGATAAGCTCGCGGACCATGGAAAATTACACATACCGACGGGAAGGGGTTCTTACCTCACTGAGGAACCAGGCGTGGCACAGAGGCCGTTCTGCCGTAATACGTTTTTGCCACGACTCAAATAGGATTACACACGTAGATCAGAATTCATTCGCCATTCTGCCATCCTGACGTTATCGCGAAGGAAACAAATCGGAATACTGAAACAATGTACGACAGCTGTCATAAGTGGCTCTTATCCGATGCGTATGCAGAATCAAGTCGTCTGTTATGGCAGCCGTAATTCATATCAGGGTTTCTGTCGTCTGCATGTGTTCCTAGATTTCTTCCCCGTGTAGGTATTTTGTAGTTCCGCAGTATAAGAGTAGAGATGTCAGAATTGGGTTTCCAGCAAATTGCAGACTGGTGTTCGTAGCTGAAGCTCGTAACGCTGGTTAGTACGTCGGTTCAAAGCCCCGTCTTACCACCCTGAATTAGGTTCCTTCGTAGTTCCGTAAAGCATTTAATGCAAATGTTGGGGATGGTTCTCGGAAATAGGAAACGACCAGTTTCTTTCCCTAGTCTGAGCTTGTACTCTGACGTCGTCGTCGAAGGAACATTGAACGCTGTTCTCCCGACACTCATGTCAGTTGGGCGGTTGACAACTTGATGTTGTAAAAATAATTCGTCGTGAATATTTACCGAAGAAGGACAAAAGATAGTTGAAGTCGACCTCTGGGTAGATCGGTTTGGGTTCCGAAGACGTGTAGAAACATTTGAGGTCATACTGATCTCACTAGAGAAGATACACTGAAGAACGTATGTAGCATTTATGTATTCAGAGAAAGCTTGTAACAGTGTTGAGTGGAATAGATTCGTTGAAACTCTGAAGGTTGCTGGGGTAAAACACGGGGAGCGAAAACAGCGTGGTCTCGGGCGTCTTGCCACGATTCGCGCGGCTCCCGTTGTCGGAGGTTAGAGTCCTCCCCCGGGCATGGGTTTGCGTGTGTTGTCCTCAGAGTAAGTTAATTTAAGTTGTGTGTAAGCCAAGGGACCGATGACCTCAGCAGTTTAATCTAATAGGAACTCGGCACAAATTTCGGTTTTTACAGGGGACGAAATATTATCTACAACGTGTACAGTAAACAGGGCACAGTCTCAGAAGTCAATTGACATGAAAAGGAAACAGTGGTTCAGAAGGGAATGAGTCATGTTGTAGGCCCTCGCTCATATTATACAATCTATACAGCCACCAGTAAATATTAGCCGAGCGGTCTAAGGCGCTGCTGTCATGGAGTCTGCGGTTGGTACCGGCTGAGGTTCGAGTCCTTCCTCAGGTGTGTGTGTGTGTGTGTGTGTGTGTGTGTGTGTGTGTGTGTGTGTGTGTGTGTCATTAGGATAATTTAGGGTAACTAGTGTGTAAGCTTAGGGACTGATGACCTTAGTAGTCAAGTCCCATAAGATATCACACACATTTGATCATTTTTGAACCAGTAAAGGAAACTAAGAAGAAATCTGGAAGGGGAACTAAAGTTCTGGGAGAAGAAATGAAAACATTGCGGTTTGTCCATGACATAATTCTATCAGAGGCTTGGAATAGCAATTGGAAGGAATACACAATGTCTTGAAAGAGAATATAAGATGAATATCAACAAAAGTAAACGCAGGGTAATGGAATGTGATCGAATTAATCAATTGATGTTGCTAACACTAGATTAGGGTATGCGACACTAAAAGCTGCAGAGTAGTGGTGCCCTTTGGCCAACAAAATAACTGATAATGCCAAAGAGGACATGCAATCTGTTTTGAAGGTACTTGTTTGGAGTGTAGTCTTATACTTAAGCGAAACCTGGTCATAAGCAATTCATACAAGAAGAAAATATTTTTAGAAATATGGCCCTAAAAAGGTTGTTGGAAAATTAAATAGGCGACTAACTAATGAGAAGTTACTGAATCGAATCGGAGGAAAAAAATGAAAGAACTTGCTGAGAGAAGGTGATTGTTAACAGGACACACACTGAGGCATCCGGGATTCATCAATCAAGTAATGGAAGTAAGTGTGAGGGTGAAAGTTGTAAGGGAGACCAAGGCTTGAATAATGTAAGCAGACTGAAATGGATGTAGGTTCCACTAGTAATACAGAGATGAATGGGCTTACGTAGGAAAACTAACGCGGTGAGCGGCATCGAACCAGTCTTCGGACTGCGTCAGTTCCCTTGTGTACGTACCAAATTCTTCTAGTGTCGTCGGCGGTAATTTGCCCGTAGGACGAAAAGTCAAGAGCGGTGGCATCTGAGGAAGTTGTTGGTGAGGACTGAGATATGTGCCGGTGCAGGTTTTCACCCGCTCCCTTCCTTGTCTTCGTCGGCAGTAATTCATAACACGTACATTAACACAACGCAGCAGATGTACGCGCCACTACTATTAACACTACAGAAATACACGTTTTATAACAGGTCGGAGGTCGGAGGATGGTGGAAGGCGACGAAAACCATCTGCCGGGTACGGCAAGAAAGGAAGAATGAATTGATTGATAGTGTTAATAACGATCATCCTCCTCTACCTCCTCTGCGTTACTGCAGATGACGTGTCACTGAGCACATTTGTTCTGTACATACAGTACACGTGAGGCGCCTAGTTGTTTCCCCTGCACTGTGTGGAATACGAAGGTTCTGTTATAATTCACTAACCTGCTGTCTTCAAGTTGTTGTCCGCAGCGCAGAAAACAGCCCGCGGGTCGTAGGTTCTGTATCTTGAGGCTGAAGCTAACTTTTAGCGAGGTTCTGTTCTGAAATAATGTATCACTTCATTGGGATGCCACTCGCGTATTTTAATATAGCCACACGAGAGGACTACGTGATCTTAATACAACACCTTCTGATACAGCACAGTGCATGATGAAGCCCAATGTTTACGAAAATGTATCTTTACACTATTTGTGGCACGTGTTTGTGCCTCATGACTACCGGAGTGAATCTTCTAATACTGAATAGTGGCAAACTCATCCTGCCACAGACAACATGACTGGAGTACATCTCGACTGCCTAATCCAGAGTGACGAACAGCCTGGAACACTTCGCGCGCCATACCAGAAAAGGCGTGATTTGAACGCTTCCGAAGTGTTTCGTCTGCAATTTCGTCAGTCTTTTGCTTTTGATTTAAATTGTTTTTAATAATTCTAAAATGAGTGATTGATAGTCAGCTGTTGAGAGATATTTATATTAAAGAGTGAAGTCATTCCTATGAGTAGTTTAACTAATAATAATAACTATACTTTAACGTTTTGGCGTCCCTGCTCCGAACACAGCAGTCAATCACAGATCAGTAGCATTATGCAGGCGGTCTTTCTCACGGGAATGGTACGGAATCTAACACCTGTTACAGGTACCCCACAACACATTTCGACATCTATATACTTCTTGCATCTCCACTGCTTTGTGAAGAGCTTCTTGGAGCCTAATATGATGCTGACTGAGCCAGAAATTTTACACGGGGACAACGATACCTTAATTGATTTTAACGCTTATTGACAAATGTGGGACTGATGTCCTTTCTTCTGAACAAAACGAAGACATTTTTCACGTCAAGTTTTAATACGTCGAAGTTGGAATTAGGCTCTTAATTGGAATAAACTCGAGAGGTGAAAGATTGATTTTCAATCTGTACAAAAATCAGAGGGCAGAAATACGTATCAGTGGCACTAAGAAAGAGGTTGTTACAAGAAGAGGCGTTCGACAAGCCTGTCGTCCCTCCTCTTATTTATGTAATTTACTTATAGAAGTACAAATAATGAAAAGCAACTCCAAAAGGATCAAAATTAATGATAAGCAGATAAATAACATTCGATTTTCAGCCGATACTGTAGTCTTAGCACACTGTGAACCGTGATAAACTTTTCTATCTAATAAGGAAACGACAATATTTCATTCTGTGGGGCCTGTTAGTTTTTCTTGCCAATAGTCGGCTCCACGAACGCTGGCCGATCGCGCTGGTCGAAAAACGGACGGAGATTGCATTGTTGTTGGTTCCAGGCGACAATTACGGTACACACATACACGTGCTTTGAGGTTGATACAAATTGTGCGCCTCACTTGCATGTTTGGAATTTGTCGCTTACCGCTACCATCAGCCACGATGACTCGCAACAAATGTAATAAAAATTCAATAAAATAAGTCTTCTGTTTAATACTCGCACATTCCCAAAACAGCGCTCAGGACTTAGCTGAACGCTCATTGATTGTCCTAGAATGCGTGACGTAGGTGCGCATTACGATACAAAACTCGACTGCCATCGTTAGTGACTCCAACTACAGTATATTTTTAAGTTTCCCTATTTCATAAGAAGCTGTGGAGCTTTGTCCCCACTGGCAGACTGCACATTCGCATTCTGTTGTGAAACTACAGAGCTGTGCTGCAAGTGCCGGCTTGTTCACCATCACTTGCACGAACGTTACCCCGTTCTCCTCATTCCTCCTCTTGTGTGCCGTAACTCTCATACGTAAGGATCTTGTAAGTCAGACTGTAACTGAAAATATATCGTCGTGCACGGGATATGAGAGCGAATTTTGGAAGCTCCCTGTTAAGTAATTTGGGTTGTGGCGACCATCCCCCAATATCCAGGGACAACATGTAAAAAGTAGATTGATAGCTTGTAGACTTAAGGAAGCTTGCAACAGCACACAGACGCGTACTAATTAAAAAAAGATTGCATTTTGAATATTTAGCAAGAATTTGCGGCTATATTATCTCCTCGTTGAAGCCGATTGTGTTACTTGTAGTGTATGCGGTTATGTGGAAGGGAATTGGGAAAACTGTGGTTGTTACACCAAAGAAATTCCTTCCAAAATATCTTTACGACCTATACTGCAATTATGCCCTTTATCGTTAAAGTTTGTGGAAGTCGTGCGAAATGGAACTAAGGTAGACATCGAGTGCATCCAAAGAAGTGCTAATGTTTCTTTTCTTTTGGAGCCAGTGTCACGCAGAAGGTGAAAAATTCGGCTAGTAGACATTCGAAGAAAGTACACTTGTATGTTTTGGAAACCTCCTTACTGTATAACGCTCTAAGGAGCTATATTCAGCGCGAAACCTGCGAATATTCTTTTGCCTCTTACCTATCTACCTGTCAGTCCACTAGAGCCAATAAAAATAAAATTAGATTAATAACAGCACTCGTTTGTAACAGCTCAACCGTCAGTGGATATGGAAGAAGCCCTGATATATGGTACACTAAATATATTTTCTGCACATCGCTTGAGTGATTCTCACAGAATCAATGTAATTGGTTTTGGCCACTGTATATGAATTGCCCTGTGTTGAGGAAGACAGGAATTTGTGTAAAAGGAATTGCGCACTTGGTTGAGACGATGCAGCAATTGAGCAAGGACACATTTTGCATTGTCCATCATTGAAGCTGCTTTATGACTGAAGGGGAGATTAGCGTTTGCGTCCTTAGCATTTCCGTTGATAAATCGCTCGTGAGAGAAATACTCTGGCTTAAAATGAGGTGATTGCGGACCGAAAGCCTTGGAATGCGTGCTCAGCAGACGGTTCGGTGGAAGCACCCTCAGTTCGTTCGTAGGAGTTAAGACAAACTAATTCACCACCCTGGCACGCATAACATTTCAAGGAGAAGTTACTGTAGTTTACATAATTACCTGCAAACTCTTAGTTTTGTTGCTATTGTCTTCAGTTTGTCTATCTGTGTTCCGATTGCGTTGTAGCGTTAATCTTAAAAGCTGTTTCCACCCTCCAAATTAATACCACGATATAAAGTGTGGGGCATTGACTTTTCTCTGTTCATCTCATTTGTACAGAACTTTTTATTAACGTATGTTGTGCGTGGCTGTTGTTGCTGCTGCTGCTGCTGTTGCTTTTTAAATTTCGATCTTCATACATATTTAAGGAGACAGTATATCGTCACAGATCTTGCGTACTCAGAACTGCGTTTCACATTTTATGTCTCGTTTCATTTTGCTGCAGTAACAAGTAGGACTTATCGAGAAAGGAATTTCCATTCTGTAGTTAGTGTCGCACCACACTCCATGAAAATTAAGACACTAGAAAAGCTGGCCATCGCACACTCAAGAACCAAAGTATGTATGTATTGGTAGGAAAGTAAGCGATTGTTTAAATTATTAAGCAGTGTAAAAAGTCAGTTTCGCTTCTGTCGGCTTTGCGCATAACCATTGGGCGCGCGCGCGCGTATGTGTGTGTGTGTGTGTGTGTGTGTGTGTGTGTGTGTGTGTTTTCTGCTCTCTGCGCGCGAGAGATGATGTGAGGCACTGAGGAAATTTGTTTCTATTAGGCTGAGGAAAGTGCTTTCGAATGCAACCAGCCCTGTTAAAATCGCGAGTAACTAATTTACCTGGAGTTCCTCCCTATCATAGGGCAAACTCACCCATAACTCTTTCAGCAGGAAGTTACTAATTTGATTCTTGGAAGATGAAAGGGAATATATAAGTCCACGCTCTGACAATGTTTAGTTGTGTGATCCTTAACTGATTCCGAGCCGATGACTTGGTCATAGAAATGGATTATTTTGGCACGTTCCGATTACAAGTAGACCTTCTGTCTTTGTAGAACTAACGATTCTTGGCATTCTTTCAATTAAGAAACCTTGAAAAAAGTTATCAGGACCATCGGCCCTTGGTTGATAAAACCGTCGTTCGTGTCAATCTTTATGCGTTTATTATGGCCGTGAGTTCAAGTTTGGAAAGAGAATGAAGACCCGATTACGTCGTCGCATTTGATGCGGAACCTCATTGAAGGCGAAGCGTGAAGACTGCGATACACGTAGCGGGACTACAGCTGGTGACGCGCACAGGAGGGCAACAGAGGAATAATCCGCTAACACGGCAGCGACGGAATTTTCTGTTGGCCAGAGAAGACGCACTATCAGAACGTACCAACCCAATGTCAGTGGTGTTACTTCACTCGTGACGCCGTCAGTGGTAAGTGCAGTAAACAGTGGAAAACCACTGACAGATAGTCGCGTGATTGAACTGGAATTTGCTCCAGGTTGGTGGTCAGTAACCAGAAACAGCGACAGAGGCGAATAGAAGTTCCTCGAGAGTAATGTGAAATTTCGTGTTTTACAATGTAGCCGACGAAGGAAGGTCTCCAAACTGCCCTAGGAGCAGTTACATAACTAGTTACTCGATTTTTATATGGGGCAACGAATTGAAGGTTGTACGCACGCAAAACTTTTGGAATCACTCGCAAACAGACATTTATAGCGAAATCTGTCTGGGAAACATAAATCGACGGTAGGCAATAAAAACCTCATAACTCGTAATTACAGTAATTCCATTATCAAAGATGAATAGGAAACTCCATAGATTTCACTAATCCGTCAGTAACTAGGCTTCTCCTATATAGTTACTTGTAGCAACTTTATCTGTATCACTTTATATTATTTCTGAAGAAACCGGATTTGCTTCTCCTGTACAATTCAGTAAAATGGAGTTACGAGGTTTACGCTGCCTACTATCGAAATAGTTCTAAAAATACTAACGTATCCAGGCCCATGATGACATACATGCAACGTATAACAAACGAATTACCGCCTAAAGTGCCTATGAAGTCAGTTAAGAGATGTTCCTTCATTTCTCACTTTCAAGTGTCACGCAATGCGTTGAAACCGATCACACTGTCGATGACTAGTCGTTCTTTGCGTACTACAAACAGATCGAAAGACTGAAATCAAATGACTTCGAAGATAGTGCTAATGAGATACTGTATATGCGTGATTGACGATGCCAACTATAATAACTAAATTAACATGTTATTGCCTAACAGTCCTTTCACCTGTTTTTATATAAATCATCATCATCATTTAAGACTGATTATGCCTTTCAGCGTTCAGTCTGGAGCATAGCTCCCTTATAAAATTCCTCCACGATCCCCTATTCAGTGCTAACATCCTGAGAGAATATGCATCCTAAGTACTTGAAACTGTCCACCTGTTCGTTCTAACTTTGTTCCTCCTATTTGGCACTCAATCCGTTTATATTTCTTTCCCACTGACATTACTTTCGTTTTGGAGATGCTAATCTTCATACCATAGTCCTTACATTCCTGATCTAGCTCTGAAATATTACTCTGCAAACTTTCAATCGAATCTGCCATCACAACTAAGTCATCCGCATATGCAAGACTGCTTATTTTGTGTTCACATATCTTAATCTCACCCAGCCAGTCTATTGTTTTCAACATATGATCCATAAATAATATGAACAACAGTGGCGACAGGTTGCAGCCTTGTCTTACCCCTGAAACTACTCTGAACCATGAACTCAATTTACCGTCAACTCTAACTGCTGCCAGACTATCCATGTAAAGACCTTTAATTGCTTGCAAAAGTTTGCCTCCTATTCCATAATCCCGTAGAACAGACAAAAACTTTCTCCTAGGAACCCGGCCATATGCCTTTCTTTTTTAGATCTACAAAGCATAGATACAGTTCCCTGTTCCACTCAACTTCTCCATTATTTGCCGTAAGCTAAAGATCTGGTCCTGACAACCTCTAAGAGGCCTAAACCCACACTGATTTTCATCCAATTTGTCCTCAACTAGTACTGCACTTTACTTTCAACAATACCTGGGAAGATTTTACCCACAATGCTGATTAAAGAGATACCTCTGCAGTTGTTACAATCTTTTCTGTTTCCATGTTTAAAGATTGGTGTGATTACTGCTTTTGTCCAGTCTGATGGAACCTGTCCTGACTCCCAGGCCATTTCAGTTATCCTGTGTAGCCATTTAAGACCTGACATTCCACTGTATTTGATGAGTTCCGACTTAATTTCATCCACCCCAGCTGCTTTATTGCACTGCAATCTATTGACCATTTTCTCCACTTCCTCAAACGTGATCCTATTTCCATCATCATTCCTATCCCATTCTACCTCGAAATCTGAAACATTACTGGTCGTATTTTCACCTACTTTGAGCAGCTCTCCAAAATATTCCCTCCATCTGCCCAAGGCATCAACAGGATTCACCATCAGTTTTCCTGACCTGTCCAAAATACTTGTCATTTCCTTCTTACCTCCCTTTCGAAGACTGCTAATTACACTCCAGAATGGTTTTCCAGCAGCTTGACCCATAGTCTCCAACCTGTTTCCAAAGTCTTCCCAAGATTTTTTCTTGGATGCTGCAATTATCTGTTTGGCTTTGTTTCTTTCTTCAACATAACTTTCTCTGTCTACCTGAGTTCTAGTATGTAGCCATTTTTGATACGCCTTCTTTTTCCTTTTACAGGCTGCCTTGACTGTGTCATTCCACCAAACTGTTTGCTTCTTCCTACTTTTACACACTACTGTTCCAAGAAATTCTTTAGCCACTTATAGTACTGTGTCCCTGTACCTTGTCCATTCCTTTTCCAATGACTGTAATTGACTAAATTCAACTAACTGGTACCTTTCTGAGATCGCTGTTATGTGCCTGATTTCCTTATTCTGAAGTTTCTCCAATCTTATCCTCCTACATATGGACCTGACCACCTGCACTTTCGGCCTCACAATCCCAATTTCACTGCAGATTAAATAATGATCAGTGTCATCAAAGAATCCCCTGAATACACGTGTGTCCCTCGCAGTCTTCCTGAATTCCTGATCTGTTATTATATAGTCAATGACAGATCTGGTTCCCCTGCCTTCCCAAGTATACCGGTGAATGTTCTTATGTTTAAAAAAGGAGTTTGTGATTACTAAGCACATACTGGCACAGAAATCCAAGAGTTGTTTCCCGTTCCTGTTGGCCTCCATATCCTCTCCAAATTTACCCATAACTTTTTCACACCCTTTATTTCGATTTCCAATCCTGGCGTTAAAATCACCCAAGAGCAGAACACTGCCCTTGTCCTTCACTCTAACAACTACATCACTGAGTGCCTCATAAAAGCAATCCATCTTATCTTGATCTGTCCCTTCACAATGCGAATATACTGACACAGTCCTAATTTTCTTGCTGGACACTGTCAAATCTATCCACATCAGTCGTTCGTTTACATACCTTACTGCAACTACGCTGGGTTCCATTTCTTTCCTGATGTAAAGCCCTACACCCCATTGTGCTATTCATGCTTTGACTCCTGACAGGTAGACCTTGTATTCTCCCACTTCCTCTTCTTTCTCACCCCTTACCCGAATGTCACTAACAGCTAAAACGTCCAGCCCCATCTTACTTGCAGCCTCTGCCAGCTCTACTTTCTTCCCAGAGTAGCCCCAATTGATATTAATAGCTCCCCATCTCATTACCATTTGTTTGCCAAGTCGTATCTTAGGAGTCCCTGGTTTGTCAGTTACAGGTGAGACTCCGTCACCTCCAAAGGTCCGAGGAATTTTGCTCTGATTGTTGCCAGCATCATATTTAAAGTATCGGGGAAGCAGATTGCTAGCCTTACTTGCCCCGAGTCCCATTTAGTTTTACCCCTAACGGTTGAGGGACTAACCGGTGGATTTGGTAGTCTTTGCCGTATGAGCACAAAGGTGACCACGACTCAGAATATGTCCGAGATGCCCAGCCTTATTCCAAAGTAACTGGTGTCCCGACTGTCGGGACCACTTACTTGGCCACTCATACGTTGCACGTGGTTCATGAACTAGGACACGACTAAAGAAACCCACACCATGAACCATATAAATGTTAAAACGAAATAGTCGTCATTGTTCTGCAAGGTGGATAAATAAAACAGTATGAAGAGGAGAACAAGGGCAATGTTTTGCAAATTTGACACGCAATAAGCACGGATCAGGAGAAAATGCTCTTTACAGAATATTTTTTTAAATTTATGTACCATGAAATTCTGCAAACATCTGCCATCTTTTTTTTACGAAACACTATTGTGCAACTTTCCAAGGGAATTAATATGGGTGGAGAGTAACCATTCAGAGTACTACGAAAGGAATTTAGTTTTTGTTGAGTTAATTGAAATTCTTCGTAGTTTAGACAGAAGATTTTCGCAATTGAAGGCAATGAAAAACTTTCTCAAAGGAGTAAAAGGTGATTGTAGAGTATAAAATAAACGTTTAACACTAGTATACTACTTGTGGTGTTTACTACTTATTCGTAAATGAATGTGTTGTGAGGGACAAGAATACACTTGACTGATAGACACGGTAAAAACCGAATTCTGTTGTAGTCAAATCATTTGACAAGTGCTGAAGTTAATTTTAACAAAATTAAGCTCAACGTAGGGGCAAAAGCAAAAGATTTCTACCTGTAGAATGAAGCTTACTTGAGAACCCAACTGTGTGCTCTGTTAGCCGAAGTCATACTGACCTCAATACCGCTAGAGGTTAATGACTTTACATTTTCCCATCTTCCACAATTTACGCGACATAATTAGTGTGCAGCTGTCAGTTGATAGTGAAACATTGTCTTTGTGCATTGTAATTTATGTGAGAGCGTTTGGGGATGGGGAGGAGGGAGATGAACGCTCACTATATCAGTCAGCTGTATCTTCGTGGAACTCGCTGAAGTAAATGTAGCCATTTTTCGTGGAATCACTACGTCAGCCTCCCATCCAGTTCCGGAGAAGTGATATCTCGTTCTGAGTCACATCTTCCTCTTCATGGAACTATTTCCGGTGCAGGAAATGTCGACGTGTAGTAATAATAGTTTTTGTCTTTATTTTTACATACTTATGCATTCTTTTGTCCATGCAAAAATTTTGTCAATCAGGATATTCGTAGATTCAAAATGTTGTCGGTGAGCTTGAGCCTTCTTGAAATTCTAGAATCATGCCAGCTTTGGTATGGCATGGTCCGTGGGCACCTTCGAACTTTGATGATTAATTTTCGTTATTTATATTGGAAACTTAAGGTGGTCCAGTGGATATCGTTGTAAAATGGAATGACCAATACTTTCAGTAAAGGATTCTTACATGGAGGACTCTGTTTGTAGGCAAAGATTTGCTCCAGGAATGTGAAAAAGCCTCAAACATTACCGCAACGTGCCTGAAACGCCGCCAGACCAACAAGTGTACAGTGATTATATCAAAGGTAGCAGTAATGATTTAAGAGATTGTTTGTTTGCTTCCTGAGAGAGAGAGAGAGAGAGAGAGAGAGAGAGAGAGAGAGAGAGAGAGAACCTTAAATCTCGGCAATTAGAACTTGACCCCCTATTTAGAGAATTCCAAGAACTAGTTCCCGAGGCAGAATCTGGGAGTAACCTTCATGTCCTTGCATATTGGTCCCATACAGACCGAGAAGATAGTATACGGTGCAGTCACACTAATGTGACCACCGCCTGTGTTCGTCGTAGTGTGTTATAACTACTCTGACCAGCAGTGGAAGGCATACAAAGCGTATCGTGGAATGGGGGGGGGGGGGGGGGGGAGGGGGGGGGATGTGACGGACAATAGTCGTTCTCGCATTGTCGTCCAAAACGGCATGATTGGCTTTCGGGCCGGGATTGGAAGCATTTCGAAAACGGCGAAGTTTGTAAACTGTTCGCGTGCCACCGTGATTAAGATATACGTGCATGGCAAAATGACACTGTCTAAAATAGGCGCCGAGACAACTGTGATGCAAAAAATGGCTCTGAGTACTATAGGATTTAACATCTAAGGTTATCAGTCCCCTAGAACTACTTAAACCTAACTAACCTAAGGACATGACACACATCCATGCCCGAGGCAGGATTCGAACCTGCGACCGTAGCGGTCGCGCAGTTCGACTGAAGCGCCTAGAACCGCTCGGTCACACCCGCTGGCAACTGTGATAAATCACTGACCATAGATGACAGGTATGAATGACGGTTGCGGAGACGTGTGCGGTTGAATATACGTGCAAAATTGAGCAACTGATCGTCCAGATGAATCGAGGGGCTACCTTTCCTCAACGATCGTTCAGCGAACGTTGCTGCGTATGGGGCTCCACAGCAGGCGTCTGGTTCGTGCAACCTTGCTGGCTCCTGTATTTCGACGACGAAGACTGGGGTTAAAGCGTTCGCAGCGTAGTCCGGCGAGCCCCAACTCGGCGGGCGCTGCGCTCCCATTGGCTGGCGCTCGGGGCTGGGACGAGGACACGCCGTCCTTGTGCCGCACTCGGCCGAGTATCTGAAGCGCGACGCATCTGCTCTCGTCCTCAAACCCTGCTCTCGATGACCCAGACAGCGCCGCTCCTTGCGTCTTTCCGTGAGAGCACGGCGAAGGCGTGCTATCAGGTCGTCCTTCACTCAACACAAACGGTTACGCAACTCGATACGCAGCGCTACGAACTATCCAGAACAGCGAGTCGTCGCACTGAGACTCTCAGACGACTTACTGTTAGTCGTTTCACTGCTGTACTACTAGAGTTCACGGATGCGTTTGCGCTCCAACAAATTGTGGCAGATCTGGATTGTGACTGATTCCTTTTTGTCCATCGAGCGGACTCTTATTTGGGACGACAACGCTTCAGATTATCTACCGATGATTCTGATTTAAGTATCCCGTGAGTGAGGGAAATCGCTTCGACGAATGCGGGATTGTTCTTTAGAAAAGAATTCGTCGATTCCCTTCCCCAATTTGCGATTTTATTCGGTCTCCAGTAGACTCTTCAACGGCGGATGTTAAACCCTAACCTTCGTTTGCTCTTGTGGTGGCGTCACACGAGTCGGGAATGCGTTCCGTGTAGAGAGATTTTTCTTGGTAATATAGAAACGACTTATTCATCTGAACCTCGCGCTCTTCTTGTTTAAAACGCCTGCTCTTTCTTTGAAAAACTGAGCATCTCACTGCAGGGGTAAAACATGAGAAGACATTGGGTACGGCGTAACTTACGCTAGACTGTTTAAAATTAAACACAGCCTTGTGACCCATCCAGATGAAATTGATCATTTTGTCAGTTTGTTATAAGTTTCTAATCATTTAAATATTATTATATGAATTCTAAACATACTAGTGTCCATCGTACTGTCTGCCGTGTATTGTCATCCGAAGCCAGTGTTCGCTCACGCGTTTGGGGTCGTAATATGAAGAAAAATCTGACGCTATCCATGCACTCTCCCAAGGATCGCGTTCGAAGATGAATGTAATGTCGTTCGAAGATGAATGTAATGTTTTTTCACCCGTTTTCGGCAATATCTTCAACAAGGGAAATGAATGCTACTTGGGTTGCAACAGGTATTGTTTCCTCAGTTGTAGGACGACGATGTTGCTGATGGGGGGGGGGGGGGGGGGGGGGGGCGCGGCGGCGGCATTTGCGTTTGCCACTGAATGATAGTTAAATGTGCATCTGTATCGTGTAGATGACGGTAGTGATCTTACAGCCACGTGGTGTTGTGTTCTGTGTTGTAGATGAGTTCGTATTGGGATGACGGGGCAGGATGAAACCATGTGCTGGCACGTACCATGCCCCTCCTTCCTGAAGAGCGTGCTGTGCTGACTTCTTCATCCAACAGACGGGCCAGCACCACCGTTCTGTAGGATGGTGGAGAGGCGATGTTATAAGCCACCACAATGACGCACCTTCTGCTAGTCTCTTTTATCTGCCCAGGTTCTAGAAACGAAAATTTTTCTCCCTTGATCCGAACCGGATATCTTAGTCGAGAGTCACAGCCTCACCTCAGCTTGAGACATCGGCCACAAATCACTTTTGGAGCATTACTGCACTGTAATATGGAATTCTTTGAAGATTGTCCTTCATTACCGTGGAAAGTGCTCTTTCCACCACTAAGATTACCTGAAGTACTGCTTTAACGCTTTAACCAATTATTTTGCTGTTAGTCACTTTTAAGACTGGAATTGAACGGATCCTATGGATTTGCTGCGTATCTTACTTACTGCATTATTCAGTGTTTCTGTAAATATCTGAAAATGGAGGGTGGGATTTAACGAAATGCTTCATGTGTAATGAGTAGTATCCTTCCAGTGCGTTCCCATCGAGCCAGTTGCGTAACAGCCTTACCCATGCTCGGGCAGAATTCGGCCAAGGGCACAAGTGATCCGGCGGAAACTTGATTGATCGTTCATATTGATAACAGCTGGTGAATGCCTGCGCTACTCAATACTAGCATTGTATCGGGAGGGGAACGGGACCGAAGTTCTTAGATCTTCTGTGGCGCTCCAGAATTGCTCCAGGTAAATATTGAGATGCTTCGTTCAGTACGGCTAGGAACGGTTTCTTTTCACAATTACGTTCGTCGGAGCAAGTGATCAGTCTCCGACGATTTCAACGTTAGACCATGATAAATGTTTTTGGTTTTGCATGGACCTATAGATGGTTACGGTGGAAATTCGTGCTTCTCAAGAGAACAGTACGAAGTACAGTTCTGTACGTTTAGTGCTGTACTTCATACTGCTCTCTCAGAAACACGAATTTCCACCGTAACCATCTATATGGGAAAGCTTTCGGAGGCTACTAGTCATTACACACGAAGCATTTGGTTAAATTCCACCTCCCATTTTTCGTTATTTGCAGAAACAATGGATAATGCAGTAAGTAAGATGAGGTGAGAAAGCCTGCAGTAGCTTATTTCATTAGGAAACTAATCGACTGAAACAAATGTTAAAAAAATGATGGACAAATTCTCTGTGCTTTAGCCTGTCAGTTGTGATATGTCGCTGCTAGAACACCAAGAGAATTAAGGAGGAACAATGGAAAAAGAGAGAAACGACTGAAGATAAGTCACTACTCTACTTCATCCCAACACCAAGAGAATTAAGGAGGAACAATGGAAAAAGAGAGAAACGACTGAAGATAAGTCACTACTCTACTTCATCCCTCGCCGATAGCATTTCATAACAGAAATGACTATAGATATTTAAGTAAGAGAATTTTGACGAAAGTATCCTTTCAGGCGATATGGCAACTATGTAACCAGCAGTGAAATTGTCAGCAAAAATGAATCGTTTCAATGTGCAGTGCACTCCTGTTCACGCGAGAGGAGCGGGTTTCAACTCCCCTCCCGACTATTCTGCGTCAAAATCTCCTTGTGTCTCCTAGGTCAGTTCAGGAAGACTGTAAGGTTACTTAAAAAGTCCGTACATCTTTATCGAATTGAGATACTGTTCCGTCTGTGGTGACCGCAATGTATATGGGACATAGACTAAATTTTTTCCAGATTGGCAAATTTCGCCTTCCTGACCAAAGAGCCCTCTTACATTTGATTTGTACAACGAGCTCATGCCCCAGCAGTCCCGATGTCAGCCAACAGGACTGTGATCTATTGGCAGTGACTGAGGACGCAGTCTACATGTGTAAGGTACGGTACCGACAACCGCTTATTGAACGCTGTACACTACCTGATCGAATCTATACAGATCTATACAACCTTCGCCAATATGTCGGCTTGAACTCTGCTGGGGACACTTACCGCGAGGTGTTTGAACGTCTGTGGGAGAACGGCAGTCCACTTTTCCTCAAGAGCCGAGAATCTGGAGCGAAGTCGACGTACGCTCTAACTCATCCCAGAGGTGTTCCAATATATCGGGACTCAGGACAGGCAAACAAAAAATAAGAAGAGAAAAACAGAGGAATGTTATTGCCGCAAACCACTCTCACATGTGCTGCTTTATGATATTCTGTATTCCCAAGCTGATAAAAGTGGTCATCTCCGAGCTTTTCCTATACTATTCGCAGAACGCAATGCTATAAAATGTGTTCATATCCTTCAACAATTAGCGCTTTCTTAATTGCAATAAGGCTTGCTCATATTGCACGAGGGGCGTTTGAAAAGTCTGTGAAAAATAAAAACTACTTATGTGTTTCGGGTAAACCTTTTTTATTTTTCGACATAGTCTCCTTTTAGACTTATACACTTCGTCCAACGCTGTTCTAATTTGTTAATCCCTTCCGAATAATAGGAATTGTCCAAGTCTGAAAAATAGCTGTTAGTTGCTGCAATCGCTTCCTCGTTTGAATAAAATCTTTGTCCCGCCAGCCTTTTCTTCAGTCCGAGGGAGCAAGTCTAGAGAATAGGGAGGATGTGAAACCAGTTGGAATCCTATTTCCATTAATTTTGCGACAACTGCTGTGGTGTGTGCTGGTGCATTGTCGTGATGGAAAAATACATTTTTGCAGTCCAATCGCCGGCGTTTTTCTTGCAGCTCGGTTTCCAAACGGTCCAATAACGATGAATAATATGCACCTTTAATAGTTTTACCCTTTTCTGGATATTCGATGAGGATTATCCTTTGTGAATCCCAAAAGACAGTCGGCATTACCTTTCCGGCCGAAGGAATGGTCTTCGCCTTTTTTGGTGCAGATTCTCCCTCGGTAACCCATTGTCTAAATTGTTATTTGGTCTCAGGAGTATAGTAATGTATGCATGTTTCATCGACAGTGACGTGACGAAACGAAACGACGCTTTAAGTCCTGCGGATTCTTCCTGAACAGCTGCAATCCATCCTTGCAACACTTCGCACGACTCCTTTTTTGGTCAAGCGAGAGCAATCGCGGAACCCATCTTGCGAATAGCTTTCATATGTCCAAATGTTTATGCAAAATATTATGTACCCGTTCATTCGAGGTGCCCACAGTACTAGCAATCTAACGCACCTTAACTCTTGTCATCCATCACCATATCATGGATTTTATCAATGATTTCCGGAGTCTTAACCTCCACAGGGGTCCAGAACGTTCAGCATCACTTGTGCCCATATGGCCACTCCGAAAATTTGGAAACCACTTATAAACTGTTCTAATCGAAGGTGCAGATTCACCGTAATGTTTATCAAGCTTCTCATTAGTCTCCTGAGGCATTTTGCCTTTCATAAAGTAATGTTTAATTACCACACGAAATTATTTTTCGTCCATTTTTTGACAATCACGCGACTTTCTTGATTCACACGAATGCCAAACACCAAGAAATAGACCAGTATGGCTGAAACTTGGTGTGCGTTCTTTCCGAAGATGCTCATAATTAAACATGACCTCTATACGCGCCGGTAGTGGCATCTCTCGGACTTTGCACGGACTTTTCAAACGCCGCCTCGTAACTACACCTCTTCCCCGCTTAACTGTTAGCACAACACGTGATGGCAGGTAGTGTTCTCCAGGCTCCAGGCATTCGCCAAACCCAAACGCCTCCATCGGATTGCCACAGTGTATAGTGTGAGCCATCATCCCAAATAACTCGTTTCCAACCATCCGCCGCCCAGTGGCGTCGCTGTTTACGCCACCTCAGGCATCACTTAGCACTCACTACAGAAATGTGTGGCTTAACGACGAGCTGCTCGACTACTGTATCCTACTCTTAACTCCCTGAAAGGAAGTCTTGGTTTAGCAGTTTGCGCTTCACAATCCCATCACCAGCAGTCGACTTGGGCAGCTTTAGAAGGGTTGAAACGTCCCTGATGCATTAGTTACTGAACTAACATCTAATAACTAGTCGACGTACGAAGCCATGCATACTTTCGATGATACAGTGTACTTTTTATGTATGCGCATATAATGTGATACATTTCCCCTCACAATTACGCTGCGTGTTTTATGCAGGAGCTTTCAGGAAATGGAAATACTGCTCTGCAGCTAGATCATAGCGAAGAAATAAAAGAATGAGGGATGAAAAATGGTTCAAATTGCTTTGAGCACTATGGGACTTAACTTCTGAGGTCATCAGTCCCCTATAACTTAGAAGTGCTTAAACCTAACTAGCCTAAGGACATCACACACATCCATGCCCGTGGCAGCATTCGAACCTGCGACCGTAGACTGTAGCGCCTAGAACCGTTCGGCCACTCCGGCCGGCAATGAGGGATGAGAACGAAAAAGTCTATGCGCAGGCGTGTACTTTGATACATTTTCACCTTGACTTTCCGTCCAGTTAGAATAAGTTGTTAACAGGCGTTTCGCCATGATCTGTCAGTGTCTGTAGCTTCTAGATTAGGCGTATTTTAAGTAGTAATACGCTATATTCGGTCTCAAGATTTTACTGTTCTGCATACGTGTAACACATTCCGCAGTAAAACTCCTTTTCCCGAGAACTACTTTGGAGATCTGGGAGGTACATTTACTTCTATTTCAGAAATGGTGTTAAATGGAAATACCAGGTGATCAAAAAGTCAGTATAAATTTGAAAACTGAATAAATCACGGAATAATGAAGATAGAAAGGTACAAATTGACACACATACTTAAAATGGCATGGGGTTTTATTAGAACCAAAAAAATACAAAAGTTCAAAAAAATGCTGACAGATGGCGCTTCATCTGATAAGAATAGCAATAATTAGCATAACAAAGTAAGACAAAGCAAAGATGATGCTCTTTACAGGAAATGCTCAACGTTTCCACTATCATTCCTAAACAATAGCTGTAGTCGAGGAATAATGTTGTGTACAGCACTGTAAAGCATGTCCGGAGTTACGGTGAGGCATTGGCGTCGGATGTTGGCTTTCAGCATCCCTAGAGATGTTGGTCGATCACACTTGCTTCTTCAGGTAACCCCAAAGCCAATAATCGCACGGACTGAGGTGTGGGGACCTGGGACGCCAAGCATGACGAAAGTGGCGGCTGAGCACACGATCACCACCAAACGACGCGCAAGATTTCACGCGCCATCTGTCTGACATTTTGTGAACTTCTTTTTCGTTCTAATAAAACCCCATGTCATTCCAAGCATGTGTGTCAATTTTTACCTCTCTATCTACATTATTCCGTGGTTTACTAAGTTTTCAAATTTATACTGACTTTTTAATCACCCGGTACATACAGCGCCCAAGAACGTCAATGTAGTACTTGGGAACGGAATTAAAGGTCAAAAACATTTTGGAATTAACAGAAAAATAAAATATTGTGAGAGAAGACGGCGTATTATTAATAAAAATACCTTTGTTTAAGAAACAATCTAGGAAAACTAAGGAACGATAGCCGCACGGGTATTTGGACCCCGCTTATTCAGAGTATGAGACCGGTATTGTAAACATAGGCCGGGCAGCGGCCCTCGCGGAGCTCGAACCGGGTTCCGCGGCGACGCGAGCACGGCTGGTGGCCAGAGCGGGTCAAGGCCGGCCCCACGTGGCCGCTCACACGCCGCGAAAGTGGGTCGCGAGTCCGCAGCGTGCCCGACCTTGGCGAGCAGAGCTGCCGCAGACCCCTCCACTTTCACTGTGGGCCGCTCTGCCAGAGCCGGGAGTCACTTCCCTAGTTTCTTGTATGTCTTGACTTAGTCGACTAAACAGAGTGAACTAATAGAAAGAGATAATGTGGGCAATTACCCGCCATTTTATCTGTTACCAGTGTCTTTTTTATTTTTATTTTTTATTTTTAGAATGGCAGTAGTGGCACATCTCAATACATACAGGGTGTTACAAAAAGGTACGGCCAAACTTTCAGGAAACATTCCTCACACACAAAGAAAGAAAATATGTGGACATGTGTCCGGAAACCCTTACTTTCCATGTTAGAGCTCATTTTATTACTTCTCTTCAAATCACATTAATCATGGGATGTAAACACACAGCAACAGAACGTACCAGCGTGACTTCAAACACTTTGTTACAGGAAATGTTCAAAATGTCCTCCGTTAGCGAGGATACGTGCATCCACCCTCTGTCGCACGGAATCGCTGATGCAGCCCTGGAGAATGACGTATTGTATCAGAGCCGTCCACAATACGAGTACGAAGAGTCTCTACATTTGGTACCGGGGTTGTGTAAACGAGAGCTTTCAAATGCCCCCATAAATGAAAGTCAAGAGGGTTGAGGTCAGGAGAGCGCGGAGGCCATGGAATTGGTCCGCCTCTACCAATCCATCGGTCACCGAATCTGTTGTTGAGAATTGTACGAACACTTCGATTGAAATGTGCAGGAGCTTCATCGTGCGTGAACCATTTCTTATGTCGTACTTGTAAAGGCACATGTTCTAACAGCATAGGTAGAGTATCCCGTATGAAACCATGACAACGTACTCCATTGAGCATAGGTGGAAGAAACTAAAATGAGCTCTAACATGGAAATTAAGCATTTCCGGACACATGTCCACATATCTTTTCTTTATTTGTGTGTGAGGAATGTTTCCTGGAAGTCTGGCCATACCCTTTTGTAACACCCAGTATAACTTGTTGTTACACTCACAATTTGGCTCCAGGACATGATAAGCCACAGAAAAAGATTGAAGACTGTAGGTACATGTATATTTAACGAAAGCATATGGTTGTGTGGAACTTTTGCATAAGTTGGAACATTGTGGGATTAGGGAAGCAGCTCAGAAATGGTTCCCTTCAAACCTGGAAAGAATGAAGCAGAAGTTAGCCATCCAGTGTCATCAGATTGGGAAGAGTACACTGAGAAAGCATACCGACAATCCTTCTTTCCACGTACAATACGAGACTGGAATAGAAGGGAGAACCGATAGAGGTACTCAGGGTACCCTCCGCCACACACCGTCAGGTGGCTTGCGGAGTACGGATGTAGATGTAGATGTAGAAAGCCCAAAGAAGGGCAGCATGTTTTATACTATCGAGGAAAAGGGGTGAGAGTGTCGCTGATACAGGATTGGAGGTGGACATCATTAAAATAAAGGCATTTCTCTTTGCCATGGGATCTTCTCACAAAAATTCAGTCGCCAACTTTCTCCTCCGGATGTGAAAATATTTTGTTGATGCTGACCTACATAGGGAGAAACAATCATCATAATAAAATAGGGAAATCAGAGCTCGCAGGGAAAGATATAGGCGTTAGTTTTTTTTCTGTGCGCTGTCTAAGAGCGGAATAATAATTATTCTGAAGGTGGTTCCGTGATCTGTCTGCCAGGCACTTAAGCGTGATTGGCATAGTATCCATATAGGTGTAGATGTGGCTGTAGAGGTAGACTCTAATGGGGTCTTTTAAAGTGGAAGTTAAACAGGGATTTGTTCTGGATTCACAAATTTTCTTCACTGCTTGAAAAAAGAAGTGAAGCACGCAGATCTCAACGTAATTTAGCATGTTTTTCCACCGTCAGCAGGTATGTGAACAACTAGAATTGCAATGCTCCGTGACAAGTAGAATACCTGCAAGAGGGCATTAGTATTGTTTATTTTTAGTGTTGTTATCCGTTGTGGTGGGGTAAATAAGGAGGCATGGACTGTGCCAGAGGGTGAGTGATTACTGCGAAAGAAACGGAGTTGCTGCATACTCACAGAAAGCAGCATTATCAGCTTCCGACAGTGTTTAAGGGGCCGCATAATGGTCTCTATTTGGCCAGCAGTTCGAATCGTGCAGTGTGGTGATTTGTGAGGCATTTGGATGCACCCGATGTCGGATTGCATGGGAACAAAGGAGCTGTGATATTGTCGCCAAGATTCCAATCAACCATGCCAGAACGTAACAAGGTTCGCTGTACTGTGCGCTGAACAGATTGTAGTACTTTCACGTTTTCGATTGTTGTCTGAGAGCAGGTAACATATTCCCTATAACATTATGTATCATCATGCACCATTGGTCGGAGACTAACAGTAGCCAGAAGACGGACTTACCATATCGTGCACAGGCAGCCAGTAACACCACACTATAATACAAATGGCTGTGTTTAGACTGGTGCTGCAATTAGGAAGCATGGGCTGGCGATGAGTAGCATCACATTTTGGCACTACTCTGTATGACTGTCATCAGAGCGCGTGGTGGTGACCTCGGGAGAGTTATGACTCTTCCCCAATGTCTCACCTTGGTGAGGAGCAGTGGTGTTAACTCCTGGCATTATGGTGGTAGTGGTGGGGGGGGGGGGGGGGCATGGCATGGCGTCAGGTATGACTGCAGATCACGGCTGGTAGTAATTGTGGAAAGTGTCATGTCAGTACCTTACTGATAACCTGTGTTCTCATTTATCGTGGTGCAACAGTTCATTGCTCATGCACACATGGGATGTGCCTCTGTGAACAGTTATTGTGTTACTGTGGTGCTCCTGTGTGGCCAGCAGTACACCAGATCTGTCCCCAATAGTGCAAGTGTAGGTCTAGCTTGGACATCAATTCCGTGTCGGTGCCAATATCCAAGATATCAAAGGTGAATTACAATAGAGCATGCAATGACTTTGACACGGGTCCCAACCAGAACAATGTATGAATACAGGCCAAAGGAGGAGGAACACCGTACTGTTAAGTTATTTCTTTGTCAGTTTGGCTCGATTTTGTAATCACTGCAATAACATTGCAAACCTTCTCAACCTGTGAAATTACATTTTGTTTCCTCCTCTGTTTCTGGGTGCTTCACTTCTTATTGTCAGGCAGTGGTTATCAGTTATGTCACTAAACATGAATGATGATTTTAAAAAATTCTCCTTGCACATGAAACAAACATTATTGTGAAAAATGTGGAATGCAATGTAAATGCTCATGACATTTGACTTAGTGTGGGGCAAGTAAACTGGACTTTCGGAAAACAACGAATGATTGTAGCTATTTCTTTATCAACGATTTACATAACATATTTTAATCAACATTTAATGTTTCTACGTCTTATTCGTGCAACGAAACTAATGGGAAGAATGAACTTGCATCTTCATCATCATTTCTTCACATCTCTGAGAAAGTTGAAAACTGCAACATGCATCTCTTTCACACACATTTATTTGCAATATATATCTCGTGTTGATGGTGGCCTATACTTCACAACAATAGGATGTTGAAAAAGTATCGAAACTCGAAACTTGTAGAACCTTGTTACCTAATTGTGGATTCTCCTGCATCACCAAGCTACAAACCTCAAGCAGTGATGAGAAAGTGAACTTATATTTCAGTGTGGAGTCTGACGAAATATCAGTGAACTTCTCTTGTTCTGGAGGGTAAATACTGATGGAAGATACAGTATGTACTGAAAGGATCATTGGTACAGTCGTGTTGATTGCCGCTTCTGGAAATTCAGAAGATAATCAGAGTTCAGTTAGATCCACAAAAACTGACTTCAGTTATTTGCTCAGTTGACACTTATTTTCTTCTAAACCCTGTGAAGAGCGAGAGAAAGGTAATGTACATGTTAACCATCCAACATTTTCTTCCATAGTACTATATTGCAATCTACCTCACTGTCATAGTAACAACAGTTATGCACAGAAATGCTAGATATCACTCCTGATACACACATTGCTCCTTTATTCAGATAACAAATAGCTATTATTTTTATGAAACAACCACAGTGTGCCTAGTGTAAGGCTGTGATACTCCTGGGAACCACAGTGCACGGTTTGAAAACCCGTATCCTATGGTATTGTATTCTGGGACAACTCTGTGCACTTGCAAAGTATATTCTTAGGCTAGGAAATGACAGTCAGGTAGATACGCCAGGCCAGTTCATGAACTTCATGTAGGTGATTGTTCAGGTGTCTCGGACTTCTAACCCTGCCACTCCTGTTTGTAGGATTTGTTGTTGACATTATTGACATATTTAGAAGAAACTACAACATTCATTCAGCAAACAGTTGTTAGAAAAACAATGTCCACTTGGATTACACTTCCTTAAGCATTGTACGGAAAGATGTGTTCTATTCAGAAGGTTAAATTTTCAATATGCATCCAGGAGAATTTTTCTCTGTAATGTGTTATTTTTTGTATACTTTTTGTGTATTTTTGGTATTTTATTGATTCTTCAATTTATTTTGTTTATATATTTTATAACTGCCATTCTGTAAACTATGTGCTAACTCATTGAATGATGAAGAACCTCTGGCTCATGATTTCACAGAACCTGGAAAGCAAATAAATGGAAATACAGATAATGATACATGGAAAAATAAATAAATCACTGTTGCACTCCTCAAACAAGTAGGGTGTAGTCTGTTTTAATCATGCTTTAAAATGAACTCTACATCTCAAAAAAACAGTCTGATCAGAGGAGGATACTCCATAGTCTCTCATGGAGTGAAAGTTTGGCAGAGAACACATTGTAGACCTTCATTCACAGCAGCTGGTTCTGAAGAGTACTTCTGACGTTGAAACATTGCTCACAAGAGTGGAATAGTAAACCTGGATGCTCACCTGAGGGCATACCTTGTGTGTGTCACCAGACAAATATTAAGAATCACAAGTGACACAGTTGATGGTGATTGAATCAACTGACAGCTCAATTTTGGTGCTATTAGTGTGGTTCCCTATCTGCTGACAAACTGGGTTTCGCTTTGTAGTTTCATTTCACTTCCATGCTCAAAGTAATATTACACATCACACATACTCGTTAGATAACCACACAATACAGATACAACATGCTGCAGGAGTAAAGACATTGACGGGGCACTGATATGAGAGGAGCTGTTTTTAAATCCCAGCTGATTGTTCAGCTTTTAGTTTTCGTAAGTTCTTTATAAGAATAATATCCAAAGTTATCATTCAATGATATCAGACTTATTACTCTGAATTACTTTCAAGAAGAGATAGTGAATTTAGAAAAAGTGGTGGCCTTTCTCTTCTGTTCCAACTCCCCCCTCTCTCTCACTTTGTGCTTGTTAGTGCAGTTGGCAGCAATGAAACAAATGTAACAAGAAGTTTTTTTTTTTTTTTTGCAGCCTCAACAAGATGCACGTCATGGATGAGGAGTGCAAGCTGGAGGCAGCTGCAGGAGCAGTCATCTCGGAGAACGCAGCAGCCTCAGCTGCATCTGATGAAGCTATTGACCTTGTAATTGGAGCAGACAGAAAGGCTTCGATTGTCAATAGTGCCGTTGCCTCTCCTACTGCGAGGATAACTATTGACACCAAGACTGCTAAAAACAGCAACAGTGTGTCCACCACTGCCAGAAGCACCACAGCTCTTACCAACTCTATCACCAACACCTCCACCACCAGCACCAGCACTGCCACCGCTGCTGCTGCCACCACTGCCAGTGGTGGCATCGCTGCCTCCATCTCGGCTGCCATCAGTAACTGCAGCAGCAACAGCAGTACAGGTATGGGACAGTAACTTACTCTTTTTCTCCCCGAGTCATGTAACAAGTTCAGTAATATTATGTTTTTGCCACTTTGTCTTTACAGCAATAACATTTTGTAGTATGACACAAAATTTTTTGCATTATAATTGTCATTTATTTCCAGTTTACTCATTCATAACTCTCCCTTCCTCCTCTTCACTTTTTCAGCCCCCTTTCACTTAAATTAGCCCTTCTGCACAGTCAGTCAGATGACAGTATAGTTAGAGTAGTGGGCTACCAATTTTCAAATGGTCATACAGATTCACGCTTTTTGAAGATTTCTCGTAGTGGATGCCAGGATGATTCGTTTGAAAAATGTATGACCAATTCTCTTAGCAGCTTGACTTTTACTCCACGTCTAAAGACATTGTCAGTGACAGGATGTTAAATCCCTAATCTTCATTCCCATTATCCACTCTTAAAACAAGTGAGTAGTTGCCACTGCCCAGAATACCACAAAAATTGTTTCTAACATTTATTTTATGATCAATACAATGGAGACATTTCAACAAATAAGATAAAAATCCAGTGTTGGCTACAGCTTTACCTGACAGAATAGTTGGAAACTGTGCTGTAGAAAATTATAGCAGTTTTTTTATTCTGTACCTGATTGTAGATGCTTGCCTTTGGTCCATAGCTGTATAATCCATATAACACATTTTGTAAGGTAAGAAGCTCCATCCAACAGATAAAGTTTGTCTTTCAACTTTAGTCTCAGACCAATTTCGGAAATTTATATTGTTGTTATGAAAGCATGTGTGATTTGTCAGAATGACTTCAAATCAACTATAAGAGCCAGCACAAAACCCACTTGATGCTATGATTGAAATGAGCACTGACCACAGGATGGAGTGGGTTTTGTCAAGAATGTATAGCAGTTGTACTTACATGTATCATGAACTCATACCACTTGCTCATACAGCATCAATAATGGAAATATGAATTTCCAAAACTAGTGTGTAAATGATGTTCAAGGAAAATTTGTAACCATTTGGTGATTATGCTGTGCCCTATAAAGTAAATTATTTCACATACATTTCTTTTTAGGTTTAAGGATTCGTATTGTTCTATTCTAAATAAATCTCTCTAACTTTTTAGCATTTTTTCCATAACTTTTAATGAACACAGCATTTACACATAACATACTGTAGCCATCACTAATATATTCTCCTTCACTATGTGCAACAGTCTGCCAATGTTGGGATAACTTTTTGTTCCCGCGGCAGTAGAAATCAGACGAAGAACACATGGCGCCATGTTAGAAGCGTATTTTCATGTGGAAGTTCATTGAAGGGTATTGGTTAGAGAGTGGAAGAGGTGAAAATCTGAGTGCACAATATCATGTCAATAAGGTGGATGTCCCAAATGACTTTCCAATCAAACTTCTGTATAGCGTTTCTTGTCAATGTAGCAGAATGTGGGCAGGTGTTACTGTAGCGTAGATCCACTTCGTGCAGTCTTCGTGGTCATTGTCCTTGGATTGCGTCTGAGATGTCACAGACTTTGACAATAAATGTCAGTAGTGGTGGTTACATCTTGGGGAAACTGTCTGTAGTACAACACACCATCGCTGTTCCATAATGAGGTGGATTAATGCATTTAAATGACCTTCATCAAACCTTGAAGGTCTTTCTCAATGTGGAGAGTCACTAACATCAAAATAACCCTTCTTAAAAGAAGGAAATCATTTTCTTGCCATGCTTTGTTAAATGGCATGACACCCATACATGGTGCAAATGTTCCTGGCTGCCTCTGCTGCTGTCACCCCTGTATTGAAGTCAAATAAAGAATATGTTGGAAATGTTCAGATTTTTCCACTTGACACTCCATTTTCTAGCGTCCACAACTCCACACACTATCTCCAAATGACTAAATTACAATATGTAAAATCAAATATCAACAGTGAATTACAAATAAACAATGACAATCATTAAATAGACCCGTAACACCCAGACTACCAACATGCAAAACAGAAACACTACAAACTTGTGCACTGACCTTATATTTTATGACACTTACTGTATTTTGACTCTCACATTATATTTGTATTTTCTTAGTTCTGAGGGTGAAGATATGACTTCCCTCCAGTTGCTTAGTACATTACCCACTAGCAATTTTGTGTGTTCCTAGTATGTGTCCTTCCAGTGAAGAACTTTACCAAGATGTTCTCTCCTCCCATAAAACTTTTTATTTAGTTCTCCTTTAAAGAATATTTTATTGATTGATTTATTTATTAATCCAGGAAACAATTTTCATTGTGTAGGATTTATGATTTCAAACATAGACAAATTAACAGCTTAAAATTAATTTCATATGCAGTAATTGACAATTAGTTTTCTTTTGATTTATAATGACATGTTTTTAGTTTTACATAATTATTATTTCTATATACGTTATAAAACAGAACTTCTTAAATTCAGTAATCCTTTTTCATTCAGGGACTTCATACTGAAAAAAAAACTTGTATTTTATATGGTAATGGTAGTGCACATAACATGCTGTGCCCTCACTACTCCCCCTCCACACACACACACACACACACACACACACACACACACACACACACACAGAGTTTGTGCTGTTAGTCAAATTGCTTCTACTTTATTGAAGAAGTATCAGTGAAGTTTGACAGTAGTCTGATAGTACAGTAGATTTTTTTTTTCATCAAATCTTGTGCTGAATAAGAGACCACTATGAGCATTTTAGGTGGAAATAAGAGGTATTTATCCTGTTATTGCTTCAATGATTACACTCTGCCCAGGCAGTAGTAGAATATTTCATTGGTGTCACCAGTACCAGGAGACAGGATTCATCATTTTGTTATCATAGAACAATTAGTAAGAGGGAAATTCGCAGTTTATATCCACAAATAAAAAATAAAAAAAATTCCGCTACCTCTTCTTGGTTTTGTGACAAGCTTTGGAATTCTGCATGTCATGACTCGACACCTTACCATTATTCATGAAATCATATTGTAATAGCTCATGGCCATTGTTAAGGAGAGTGACTTAATATTGGAGAGAGAACAATTTTCGCCTCAAGGGGATATTAACCCTTCCCTGCAGATTTTGTAAGGACTGATCTTGCATCAGTAGTTACGTGTGTCATTAGCCTCCCTGGTCGTAAGAGAAAGATCTTAAAGTAAATGATTATTTGTAATCTTTCTTGGTTCTAGAAACCCAAGATCAGTTTGTTTATAATTTCTACAAAATGTCATAATTATTTCTTTGTTTCAGAAAACACTGCAAAACCTGTGGAATTAAAGCAAGAGCTTAAGGAGGAACTAGATGATGAAGATGCAGGCATGGAGAAAATTGTTGAGACAGTATCCGTCAAGCAGCCTGAAAGTCCAGCAGCATCTCGCAAGAGACCTAGTAGCGATAGTGACAGCAGCGACCGTAAGAAACCTCGGATACCAGAGGTGAGTTGTTGCACTGGTATTCAGCTAATAATGCAGGGCTACTATAAATGGTTCATTCATCGTCAGAGTTATTTCTTTCCCAAGGTTTTAAAAGTACAAATATGATTTCTGCAAGAATAGAACTGCAAACTCGTGAATTTTGCACTGTGGCCACCAGTCAATGTTAAGAGTGTAGTGCCTTGACAAAATGACGACAAAGGTATATGGGCTGTTTTCTTATGTGAGAAAACTGTGACGGGTTCCGCTTATTTTGATAAGTTGCAGTTGTGGTTGTTTCCACAACTGACTGCTAATTCCAAAAATTACATCTTCCAACAAGAAGGGGTTCTACCACAGAGGTGCACTGATGCTCATCGCTACCTAAATGATGATCTTTTGCATGACTGGTTTGGGTATAATGGTGAAGATGATGTGAAACTGTTTGCTTGCCCCCTCAGGTCACCTTACCTAAAGCTTTGTCACTTCCTCCCTTAGCAGTACATTATAGACGGTTGTTACACAACCCCACTGCCAAGATTATTGGAACAGATTATTGCACATCAGTGCTGCTGTGAGGACCATTAACAGGATGCTGCTACGTAAGGTATGGAATGAACTTGACTACTGTTTGGATGTGTGTTGTGTGGCCAGAGAGAGACTTGTAGAATATTTGCTAAAACAAATTGCAGACTTGATGAGTTTACAGTGCCATTTGTGGATCAGTCATATTTATGCAAGCAATACTTGGGAAAATGTATGAATCGTTTATAGCAGCCCTGCACAACCCTTGAGAAATACTGTTACAATGTTAATTTGAACTACTTAGGCTGTTAGATATGAGAGACCAGTTGTCTTCAGTGTCCAATAAGATTTGTAACAGTCATTAAACGAAAGTTAAAATCGTTAACAGTAGGAGGTAGTAGCTACAAGATAAAAATAAATAAAAAACACATAAAGGTTTGCATCATGCTGTTCTGAATGTTCCGGAACCTGTAGAGAAAATTGGAATAGAGATCAACATAAACACTATTTCTGTCCTTTTTATTGCTCATGAAAAGCACACATTGCATGTTGTACCACCATACAGTGAGACCTTCAGAGTGGTGGTCCAGATTACTGTACACACTGGTAACTCTAATACCCAGTAGCATGTCGTCTTCCATTGATGCATGCCTGTAGTATTCTTGGCATACTATCTACAAGTTCATCAAGGCACTCTTGGTCCAGATTGGCCCACTCCTCAATGGCGATTCTGCATAGATCCCTCAGATTGGCTGGTGGGTCACGTCATCCATAAACAGCCCTTTTCAATCTATCCCAGGCATATTTGATACGGTTCATATCTGGAGAATACTGGCCACTCTAGTTGAGCTGTTTTGTTATCCTGAAGGAAGTCATTCATAAGATGTCATCCATGAAGACGAATGCCTCGCCAATATGCTGCTGATGTGGTTGCACTATAAGCCAGAGGATGACATTCACATATTGTACAGCTGTTACGGCACCCTCTATGACCACCAGCGGCGTATGTCCGCCCCACATAAAGCCACCCCTAAACAGCAGGGAACCTCCACCTTGGCTGGCTGCTGTGGCCGAGTGGTTCTAGGTGCTTCAGTCCAGAACTGCATTGCTGCTGCGGTTGCAGGTTAGAATCATGCCTCGGGCATGGATGTGTGTGTTCTGTCCTTAGATTGGTTAGGTTTAGGTAGTTCTAAGTCTAGGGGACTGATGACCTCGGATGTTAAGTCCCATAGTGCTTAGAGCCATTTGAACCTCCACCTTGCTGCGCTTACTGGACAGTGTGTCTAAGGCATTCAGCCTGACAAGGTTGCCTCCAAATACATCTCCGGCGATTGTCTGGTTGAAGGCATATGCGACACTCGTCGGTGAAGAGAACATGATGCCAATCCTGGGCATTCCATTCGGCATATTGTTGGGCCCATCTGTACTGTGCTGCATGGTGGTGTTGTTGAAAAGACGGAACTTTGCCATGGATGTCAGGAGTGAAATTGTGCATCAAGCAGCCTATTGCGCCCGGTTTGAGTCATAATGTGATGTCTTGTGGCTGCACGAAAAGCATTATTGAACATTTGGCGTTGCTGTCAGAATTCCTCTGAGCCATAACCCGTAGGTAGCAGTCATCCATTGCAGTAGTAGCCCTTGAGTGGCTTCGAGGCATGTCATCGACAGTTCCTATCTCTCTGTACCTCCTAAATGTCCAAACAACACTGCTTTGGTTCACCCTGAGACACCTGGACACTTCACATGTTGAGAGCTCTTCCTGGCACAAAGTAACAATGCGGACGTGATCGAACTGAAGTATTGACTGACTAGGCATAGTTGAACTACAGACAATACGAGCCATGTACCTCCTTCCTGGTAGAATGACTGGAACTGATTGGCTGTCGGACCCCCTCCGTCTAATACACGCTGCTCATGCATGGTTGTTTACATCTTTCGGCGAGTTTAGTGGCATCTCTGAACAGTCAAACAGACAAAGTCTGTGATACAATATCCACAGTCAACGTCTATGATCCTGATGCAAAACTTTCCTTGGTGTGTGTGTATTTCAACTTTCTACCAAATGTGTATTACATTTATTTAATGGCAAGGAATTTAGCAAAATCTATTCATATTACCACATGTGCAGGTGATTAATCTGCCTCTACCACTGTTGCTATATTTTGCCTTCTAAACCACGTTAGAGATTCTCGTATTCTCTCGCTTACCCTGTGTAGACTATTAGTCCTACAGAAAAAATGAGCAGACCTTCTGGAAATTGAATGTAGTTAAAGCTTGTGCTGGAATACATTTTTGCAGGAGGTCATTGTTCTCGAGTTATTCAAGAAACACGTACAAAGGTGACCTTCAAACACACTTATTCCTTGCGTCAGGCTCTCTAGCATGATGATTGTGGCACTCTCCCCTACCACTGTACGAAAATTGTTTGGTAAATTTTCATAGACATCAGTTTTACAGTTCGTAAGTGCTTGACTAAGCTGGTGGCGCAATAAGGCAGGTCAGTGAAGACCAGAAAAGGTTGAATGAGGGAAATAATTTATGCAGTCGCAAAATTTTTTACAGTGGTAGGAGGGAGTACCAAGAGCAACATACTAGAAATTTCGACTGGTCAGTGCCAAGTGTGAGAGTGGGGGCGTGTGTTTGATGGTCACATTTGTAAGTTTTTCTTTAATAACTCAAACTACAGCCTCTATCAAAAACGTAACCCAATACAAAATTTAACTATACTAAATTTCCTACAAAAAAGTTTGTTCATTTTTTCTGTAGGATTAAAGTTTGCATGGTGCGTGTGCAAGAGAATATGAAAATCTCATGCATTGTGTTCGAAGGCATATGTAACATTGCAGGTTGTATAAAGCAACAGTGGTAGTGCCCCCAGGGGCTCAGCATTCACTTGCTGAGTACGGGCTTGGCGACCCCGGGGTCCTGAGCTGGGGACTGGTCTGCGCCGCCAGTGTCCTGTCACCGTAACCCCCGGACATGCTTCAGCGACCACCGTACGGCGCGGCGGTGAAATGTTGTGTGCTGCGGGGAATGGTAATCTTGGCTTGACCGCCTGGATTGCGAGGAAGGCCAACCTCTATAAAAACCCCTCAATCTTTCGGTGTGCTCCGCGCCTAGAAGATGCATGGCTGTTGGGGTGGAACAGTCGCAAGCGGGCAACCTCTGGGGCACCTGCCGCACCCCAGTTGTATAAGGCTTACTCAGGCACGCGGGGCTCTGTCTGAGCGGACTTTTAGTTCCCTAGCTGCTCGTGGGACCACAATGGACCCTTCGACCTCTACATTTCCCCCTACCAGTGGCTTGGGTGGGCCGCTGGTAGGAAAACACACCCAATCGAAAAAAGCAGCTTCGCGCTGCGAGTCCTCCAGCGCCTGGTGTTGCTAGAGGTTTAACAGAATGTAGTAACGGAGCACATGCTGATAATCAGAATGTGTTTTTGATTATTAAAAGGAAGGAGGGTAGCTTTGAGAGGGTTTCTCCCTTTTACATCCACAAGGGTCTTGAGGGAATTGCAGGAACACTGAAATCTGTAAAGCGACTGCGCAATGGGACTCTGTTAGTTGAAACTTCTAGTTCCCGTCAAGTCGCTGCCCTTCGGAAAGCAAATTGTCTAGGAGAGTACGCTGTCGAGACCGAGCTCCACTCCACTTTGAACTATAGTAAGGGTGTTGTGATGTGTAGGGACTTGGTGGATATCCCCATAGACGTGCTAAAATCTGAGTGGGCTGACGAAGGAATTGTTGACGTGCAGCACATTATGAAACGAGTCAATGGGGACCTCGTCAAATCTGACTCGTTTATTCTCACATTCAGTTGCCCGAGACTCCCGGAGCATGTTAAAGCGGGGTTCTTACGTTTGTCCGTACGGCCATATTTCCCCAACCCAATGCGCTGTTTTAAATGTCAGCGCTTTGGGCATACTACGTTGGGGTGCAATGGGATAGCCACGTGTGGTAAATGTGGTCAGCCTGCCCATGACGGAGCCGATTGTTCATCGCCTGTGAAGTGCGTGAATTGCTCTGGGAGTCACCCTGTCTGGAGCCGGATCTGCCCCATCTATCTCGAAGAGCGGAAGGTACAGGAGATTAAAACATCTAAGCGCATCCCCTATGGTGAGGCCAAGAAGATCTTTAAGGCCATGCAACCTCCTGTGTTTTCCACATCTTTCGCTTCCGCTCTCAAAAAACCAGTACAACTGGCCACTGTTGCTACACAAACGGAGGTTGCTAGTGTTAGCACTAAAACCTGCGCTTGCCAGTGCACTTGTGCTGCTGCGGTTGTTTTGCAATCTGCGGCTCTCCCCGCTACATCGGACAAGGCCGTGGTTGCTGACATTGAGGTACTTCCAGCCTCCCCCCATATGGCGCCTTCTGCCCAGGCGAGTCAACCTCCAACTGTTGACAAGGCTCTGCATTCCAAGCCCCCCAAGACAAAGCCTCAGAAGATGAAGGTTCTGCCACCTGAGGAGACTAGTCAGCGTCGGTCCGATGATGATGCCATCGTACTGTCTGACATCTCCCGTGGGTCGTCATCGGATCTTATGGACATTGATGTCGACCGGGGGCGATCTTCTCGCCCCAGGAATAAATCTCCGGCCAGTACGGTCTCTCCTCCAAAGCACAGAGGCAGGGTGAAAGTTCAGCCACCCTGATCAGTGGCTCCCATATTACAGTGGAACCTGAATGGTTTCAGGACGCATGTGGCCGAATTACAACTCCTCATACGAGAGTGCCCCTTGTGCTTATGTCTCCAAGAGACACACTTTCGGGCCACTGATTCTCCTTCTTTACGCGGCTATACCGCATATCGAAAAGATGATCTGACGGGGCAAAGGGCAAAGGGTGGTGTTGCGGTTTTTGTCCGTGATGTGCACCCCTCATCTGAGCTCCCTCTCGTCACCGACTTGCAAGCAGTTGCAGTTGACATTCTTGTGGGTCGGAGGCTCACAGTCTGTTCTGTTTATTTACCACCTCCAGATGCGATAGACTCTGAGGCTCTCACGGACCTTATTAGCCAACTCCCTCGCCCATTTCTTCTTCTGGGGGACTTCAACGCTCATAATGTCTTATGGGGCTCTCCGACTACTTGCCCCAGGGGTCGCATTCTGGAAAGCGTCATGATGTCTGAAGAACTGTGCCTCCTCAACTCTGGTGCTCCCACTCATTTCTGTACTGCTTCCGGATCGTCATCGGCTATTGACCTTTCCTTTTGCTCTCCAGCACTCGCGGATTCTGCTCTGTGGGAGGCTGCAGCTGACCTCCATTCTAGTGACCACTTCCCCCTCTGGATTCGCCTCCTGGATGAGGCTGTGGCATTACCAGTGCCGCCCCGGTGGCACCTTTGCAGAGCTGACTGGACACTTTTCAGCCAACTGGCTGTTTTGGAACACCGTGCCAGCGTCCACGAATGGGTAGACCATGTTGCAGCCGTGATCTCTCATGCTGCTGAATTGTCAATCCCACGATCATCCGGTCATCCCAAGAGGCGTCCTGTCCCTTGGTGGACCACTGAGTGCCACTCAGCCATTCGCGCCCGCCGTGCAGCACTGCGCCGCTTCAAGTGCCATCCCTCAGCTGACAATCTTGCGGCCTTTCGGGTGGCAAGGGCCAGAGCGCGGCGAGTGATTAAAGAGAGCAAACGACGGTCATGGCAATCGTTCTTGAATTCCATCTCTCGCTCCACTAGTTCTACGAAAGTATGGGGAGCCATCAGGAGGATTTCCGGGAAACTCAGCCAGCTACCTGTCATGGCATTGCTGCATCAGGGATGTCTCCCTGCCGAGAGACATTGCCCAGACACTGGCCATGCATTTTGCGGAATCTACCGCCACTATTAACTGTGATCCAGATTTCTGCCGCTACCGCACTGCCGTCGAAAGGGGCCACTTGGACTTCCGGTCTCTAAATTCTGAACCCTATGATTGCCCCTTCACAATGTGGGAACTGGATTCTGCGCTGTCTGTGGCTCATGATACTGCGCCTGGTCATGATCAAATCCGGTACAGCATGCTGCGGCACCTGTCGCTGCCATCCAAGGAAGTTCTCCTGAACTGTTTCAATATGATATGGTTATCTGGCACGTACCCTGACTCGTGGAGGGAGGCAATTTTGATTCCCCTCCTCAAACCAGGGAAGGACCGAACGCATCCCAGTAGTTATCGGAGTATTGCCTTGACGAGCTGTGTTGGGAAGACGTTGGAACGCATGGTCAACCGCCGCCTGGTTTGGCTGCTCGAGACCAGGCAGCTCCTTAGCCCCTCTCAGTGTGGCTTTCGGAGATGTCGTTCCACTATAGACAACTTGACCCTGCTTGAGGCCGCCATCCAGCAGGCCTTTCTACGTAACCAGCATTGTCTAGGGGTCTTCTTTGACATTAATAAGGCGTATGATACTACTTGGCGCCGCCTTATCCTCGATCAACTCCATGAGTGGGGCTTTCGTGGCCGTCTCCCCATCTTCATTCGGTCCTTTCTTTCTCACCGCCTCTTTCGGTATCGGGTTGGTAATGTGCTATCGGAATTGTACGTGCAGGAGAATGGTGTTCCTCAGGGCAGCGTTTTAAGTGTCACCCTCTTTGCCGTTGCTATTAACAGTATCACGTCCACTATCCGGAGTCCTGCCCAATGCTCCTTGTTTGTGGACGATTTTGTTGTTTTCTGTTCTTCCTCCAGTCTTGTCAGTGCTAGTCGGCAGTTACAGCTTACGATAAAGCGCTTAGAGGCATGGACTGCAAAGACGGGTTTTACCTTTTCTGCAGACAAATCTGTGTGTGTTCATTTTAATCGTTCTCGGCGTCTTTTTACCTCCCCTGAATTGCGCCTGAGGGGCACCGTTCTTCCTTTTAGAGACACTGTGAGGTTCCTGGGCCTCACTTTTGATTCCAAGTTGTCGTGGTTGCCTCACCTTAAAGACCTCAAGGTGCGGGCCCTGAAGGCACTGAATATTTTGAAGTGTCTGAGCCATCGGTCCTGGGGAGCAGATCGGGCGCGTCTGCTGCAGTTTTATAGAGCTTTCGTCCGATCGCGTCTTGACTATGCTTGCACCGTGTATGGGTCAGCAAGGCCTTCGTATCTGAAGATCCTTGACGCAGTACACCATGAGGGTATCAGGCTGGCCACTGGTGCCTTCCGTACCAGTCCCATCCCCAGCCTGTGTGCTGAGGCAGGGGAACCGCCGCTCGCCATCCGGCGGAAACTCCTCATGGTGCGACGGGTGTGTCATTTACTTGCCTGTCCTACCTCCCCTGCGTACCCTACCGTTTCCCGACCGCCTATGGAACGTCTCTTTTCCAGTCGTCCCAGGGCAACAAAACCATTTGGGATTCGTGCCAAGCATTTGCTTGAGTCCCTTGGTGTGGAGCGTGTGGCCCCCCAACGACAAGGTTTTACTCGCCTGCCTCCCTGGTTGCTCCAGAGGCCCAGCATCCTTTTAGACTTGTCGGAGAACCGGAGGAACTGCACTCCGGCGTTTGTTTTTACCTCCTTATTTTACGATATTTTAAACCAGCATCCGGACCATGTACCTGTATTCACAGATGGCTCTAAACAGGGGGACACTGTTGGTTGTGCTGTTGTTTTCCCTGATCGAGTCGTCAAGTTACGGCTTCCTGCGGTGTTTACCATCCTCGATGCCGAATTGTTTGCAATATTGCGGGCATTGGAGCAGATGAGATGTGTTCCCAGTATTAAGTTCCTCATCTGTTCTGACTCCCTGAGTGCCCTTCAGACCATTCAACACTTGTACCCAGCGGATACGGTCGTCCAGAACATCCATGATGCCCTACTCCACCTGCAACGGCAGGGGAAGGAGGTTTCTTTCTGCTGGGTGCCGGGGCACGTGGGTATTAGGGGAAACGAACTGGCGGATGTGGCTGCCAAAGATGCATGTTCCCTCCCTCACGTTGTTGAATGTGCCGTCCCCCTCCATGCTGTAACCTCCCTTTTGCGTTTTCGTGTTATGCATCAATGGGAAGAGGAGTGGTTGGCAGTTTCTGACAATAAGCTGCGTCTGGTAAAGGCCACTACGCGACCATGGCGTACGTCCTACCAGTCATACAGGCGGGATGAGGTTCTCCTCACTCGCCTCCGCATCGGACACAGTCCCTTCACGCATGGTTTTTTACTCCGGCGGGAGGACCCCCCAATCTGCAGTGCTTGTGGCGTCCAGATTACTGTCCGCCACATTTTACTTGACTGTCTTTTATTCTCTGACCAGAGGGCGATGGTTTCCTTGCCACCGGATTTGCCCTCTATTTTGCAAGACGACGCAGCGACTGTGGTTAAGGTCTTACGGTTTTGTGTCCTGTCCAATCTGTTGCCTCGGATTTTAGGGAGAAGGTTTTAATGTGCTGCTGGGTGACTGGCTCACCCAGGTTTTAGGTAAGAGGTCCGCCAGTCACGATTACCTCCTTGTTTCCCTTCGGTATCTGTTCTCTCTTCCTTGTGTTTCCTTTCCTTTTTTAGTGTGTTTCTTCTCCTCTTGTTTTGCCTCTGTATGTGCGCATTTGGAACTGCGTCAGGCCTGTGTCTTTTAGCCGTTCTCCTTGTTCGGCGTCCGTCTTCGTCCCTTCACCGCCTGTGTTCCTGTTTCTATGCGCTTGGGTGCTGATGACCATGCTGTTTAGCGCCCGTAAACCTCAAACACACACACACACACACACACACACACACACACACACACACACACACACACACACACACACACAACAGTGGTAGTCTCAGCTGATTTTTTGTGAATATTGAAAACTTGAGCTAAAATTAAGTTGTCTATCCTATTTTATCCACTCGCTGTAAAGATGAAACATTGCACTGCATGCAGGCGCAATGAAAAGAGCGTTACATACGAGCTGTTGGTGAAAGCCTTCTTCAGAAATGAATACACACACACATATTCGCACAACCAGGCACACTTCACCCACACATGAATGCTATCTCCAGCCACTATGGCCAGAATAATGCAGAATGATTCATCATAGCTGCCAAAATGAGGTTGCCATGGCAGCCAGTGTGTGTGTGTGTGTGTGTGTGTGTGTGTGTGTGTGTGTGTGTGTGTGTGTGTGTTTTCTGAAAAATGCTTTGACTGAAAGCTCATACATAAGTCTTTTTTTATTTTTATTTATTTTGTTGTTGTTGTTGTTGTATCTGTATCTGTCTGCAGCTCAATGTGTCATCTTTAAAGTGAGTAGCAACTTAGCCTTTCCATAATATTGTTGATATTCCAACAAGCACTATTGTTCTTTTATTATTTAGGTTGAGGTGGAGGAGCTTGAAGAGGAGGAAGAGTGGGAACGAGAACGGTCATTAAGAGAGGCTGTGAGTGCAGTTGCTGGGGGCAGTGGTGGTGGAGGCCATGGTGGCAGCAATGAGGACATAGAACTGCGACAGCTTGCAGAGCGATTGAGACGTGAGATTGGTGCTCTGGCAGCATTGGCACGTGCCAAGGAACACGAGTGGAACAGCATTTTACGTTTGAAGAAACTTAAAGAGGAATCACTTGTGAGGCTACAGCGCCGTAGGCAGGTAATGTTGTCACATTTTTTGTATGTGTGGTTTTCTTTCGATGATTCATATTCTTATCTATATGTTGAGATTAATTTTTCTCTGTATGTTGACAACAGTTCTGAAATACCAGTGAAGTGATTACAGACTGTTGACAATATCCTTTGGTGGGTGAGTTGTTAGAGACCAAAGTATTGGCTCTATTTGGTTACTACCCTAAGTGAGCAGCTTGATGCAGTTACCTTGGTGTACTACTCTGTCTAAAATGAGAAAGTATTCCGGGTCAATGTAACCATGGTTTGAAGTAAACTCATTTCAATTCAACAGGGTATTAATTTTTCTCATGTTTTGGATATCATTTCAATCTCATCCCTCCTTATATTCCCATCTGTTAATTGTCACCTGTTTTATTAAGGGACATTGTGATAGAACTGCATTTACCAGTTGCAGAGCACACCACCTTCGATACACCTGTTCTGCTTTGAAAGGCTGTTTTTAAGAATGAATGTGTAATATGACGACATCAGTGAATGTTGTTTTCTTTATTTGTAGAGACACGGAAACTTGTTTTTCTATCTCTCAGTTCTTCATTTGTTGAGTATTTTATTGAATTTTGCTGAATGACAACAGAAAAAGATAATTTTGTTACTGATCAGTAGGACTAACAAGAATCACAGTCTTGAGAAACAAATTTCTGTCATTCTGTAGAGGTCCTTCAGGAGATTGTGGACAAGCAGTACTTAAAAGTTGCTGTGATAATTTTGGCCATTAATTATTTCTATGTTTCCTGCCCACATTGCCAAAAAGTTAGTCAAATTTACCAGCTTCTTATATGATGGTGTGAGAAACAATTGTTTGGTGTTTTCATTAATTTTCTCTATGATTTATATTGGTCTCCAATAGAAGAAAATGACTTTATTGAAAAGTTTATTTTTAAAAATCATGAGGCCTTAGTAATTTTGCTGATAGACATGTTTTTAAAATCTTGCTTTCAGTGAAATATCTTAAAAATCTTGCAGTCGTGATCGTGCAAGCGTGTGAAAAGATTGAAAAATTTTGAAATTGTTTTGTGATTGCGTACAGGAGTCACAACGAAATGGAGAACTGAGGATGAAATTTCATGTTAATTGTCTCCACAAGGACTCATTGTTGCCACAGATTGTAAACAGAGACTTCTTAAAAAAAAAAATAAAAAAAAAAAGGCTTTGAGGTCAGGAAATTTGTAAACGTGTTTCTTTGACTATGTTGTGATTCCAAAACATGACTGTAATGGAGTATATAAAAGTGCATTCATGGGTCCCCACAATGTTTCACAAAAATGGATCACCTGCATCTGCCAGTTACTACTAAAGACAAAATTCCACAGGACAGCCATGGAAAAAATCTGTGATCTAAAATTTCTTTGTGTTATTTATTTGATAAAGCTGCATATCAATCTTTGCCCCTCCGACACACATAAGAAACCAAGGAAACGAAGCATTTTAATGCTGCTCCTAAAGGAATACTTCAGTATACTTCAGGATGTATACACCTCGGGAATATTGGGAAATCTGGGAAAAACATGGGAATTTATTTATCTGGGAGAATTCTGGGAAAAATATGGGAATTTTTTAGAATTCCAGGAATATTTCATTGGCTTGGTTCTCAGGTAATTTTTTTTAATTATCAGTAAAACATTAACAAGAGAGTAACACTAGAATAAAATTTTAGTTGCAAAGAAAATGCACCATTTACTACAGCAAAACACGGTACACACACAATCATCTGTCAAGAGCAAAATATGTCAAAGGGTATGTAATACTTTGTAACAACAAACTACTTCCGAGGCGTCTTTCTGGTGGGTCTCGTTTCAATGAGTGTTACATCACAGCTCTTTACATTTCCAACAGATCTTGGGAAAATACTGTGAATTGTGATTTGAGAAAAATTGCTTTCAAAGTGAAATTACTTTTACACAAGATGAGTTATGTTATGTGGGAGAATGGGTGATGAATTCCTTAAGTCAAAACTTAAAACTAAGGACCAGCCACTTAGAAAAATTTGGAGCCCAGGAGACCAACCACTAATGTCATTAATTAAAATTTTATTGACATACGTGCATTTGATCTATCTTAAAGGGTAACACTTGTTAAAAAAAAGAAATGAAGTTTCAAGGTTAGGTTTTTCTATTTGTTCAAGTTCTTTCATGGATTACATATTACGCGATGTCAATGGCAAAAACTATAATTATTCTAAAACAAAAAGTGGAATCAAGTTCTTCAGCTGTTTCGTACATCATTTGCTTTTTCTATGAGGAAGACTGTGCTTGACAGAACGTGTATTCAGCCAGGTAACCAATGAAGTGTTTGATGCACAACAGTGACATTTATGAATCCCTCTGCCTATCTAACAATGCTTGTCAGAAATATTCAGCTGCTGCAGCTTAAGCAATGCTCGTAGGATCCTGACTAAGTGCACCTCAGAAAAAAAAGCAGCAAAAATTTTTTGAAAAATTGTGAAAGCTTAGCTTCACGTGTAGCTATACTGTAGTATTTGGGGGAATTTATGTTTATATAAATTGTGTATGTTGCTGTGCTGCACATCGGTAAACTTTCCAGAACATATTGTCTCGGTGCCTCCCCCCTCCTCCCCCCCTCCACCCCTCGTCCACATATATACCCTGTACCTCCATAGAAAGAATTTTTGGGAGCACTTCAGTTTTTCATTTGATCATCAGAGGAAAGGTGGCACATGTGAGAAATTTGGAGGATGAGCTCACAAGTGCATGTATCTATGATTCTAGAAAGAGAGAGGTACAAACTGAATTAGATATTCGTGAAACTCATAGCAGTAAATTTTGCTGACTCCTTAAAAAAGTAAAAATATTGCTAGGGCTTCTGACAATGTTATCAAATTAGGTTTTAATTTCATGCAAGTTTGACCCTGCTGAGTATTCTTGTGCAGGAAACCTCAAGTCTTTTGCAGTGGATGATCTCTTGTGATTACGATTGGGTAATATATGGTGTTGAAATTAAGAAAACTAATTGTTCCATTTCACGTCAGCTGATTCAATCACTTGGAATATTACATGGATTTGACACCCATTCAATGTGAGTGAATTAATACTTAACTGTTTCTGCTGCCTCCAAATATCATAAGAATAATTACTACTGATTTTTCAATAGTATTGTTTGCCACAATCATCTATATATTCAAATTTTGACATTTGCTATCATTAAGCAGCATATTGTTGCATGTAATGTTGGAAAATTTACATATAGGAGTTAGTTTTGGTGACTTTAGCAATACGTCAATATTTTGAGGGCACTTTTCTGTCTTTTCTGTCTTTTACCTTCCACAGCTCTGTTTTCAAATGTTTAATTGCATATATGATTTTTATAGAACACTTGCTAATCAGATTGTTTCATTCTGAAGTTTACTTTTTCCTCCACAAAGGTGCTGATGATTGAAGCTGGAGTTAGTCCTGAGAACTGCGGTCCAGCGGCAGTGGATACTGACATGTCCAATCTGCCAGTGGATGAAAACATGACGCGCGGCACGTCTTCACCACCCAGTCGCTGCAGCTCTTCGGGTAGCCCACCAAGAACTGCTGGCAGGGGTAATAGTGGACGAGGTTCAAGACGAGCACAGAATCAACAGTCAGCAGCTACTGGCTCTGTTTCCAAAGGTGTGTTGAATAAAACATTTAGAAGGCTACAAGATGGAGATATACAGGTTGTGAAGTTTCAGCTTGCAGCAATAACAGTGTCATATCATAGAGAGTAGGACTTTCATTCGTACATTATGGCTTTCTTTAAAGTATAATCTGTTGTCTGGAAAGACATTTATACAGTTTACTTAAAGTATTCAAAAGTATTGGCTTTGTAACTAATAAGAATCGTAGTTTTGACGAGTTTTGTTTTCCTTCTCACTATCATATTAATTTTTGTCAAAGTAGAAATGGGTATTTAGCCCATAATGGAAAACAAAATGGAAACAGCTTTGGAGAGGAAGCAGATAAAACTTCCTGAAATCTAGTGATAGTGGAAAGGAGATAAAGATGGGTTAGAAAATGTGAAGAGAGAAAATTATTAAAGGAAGAATGACAACATAATAATGATAATTAGGAAATAAGGAAAAGGGAACCAAGAGAGATTGTATAGCAGTATAGGTTGAAGTTGAAAGCTAATGTGCTTTAGCATTCCTCTGAAATGTGCTCACTATTGTAATGTTGTTATAGTCTTCTGAATTTTGAAATGTGTGTTTTCACGCATTGAAAGTAACAACTTAAAAACTGAAACAATTGAGTTAGAAATACTGCATCCATCCTTCATCCATCTGAAGTTGTTCATTTCTTTGTATGTGGCCATAAAGGTTAACTTTGCGTTTATGCACTATACTGTAATTTTGTGTATTGTAGGTTATATGCTTATTGTTAAATTTTTGTGTAGATTCCATTTTCATTAGCAATGTGGACCCCGTATATTGTGCAAGATTTTTTCGTTCTTCATTCTGATTAATCAAGAAACGTTTTGCAGAGGGAATGAGACACTTAGATGCACTGGTTTGAAGACACTGTTGTACTGATGAATACTGGTATTTATCTGAAAGCCCGTTTTAAATACTTCATATGGTTTGTAAATCGATTTCCATTTTTCTGCCTCTCCTTTTTGGCTTCAGTCCATTTGCCCAGATGCTAACACATTTTCTTGTTCTGTGTCTGACATTTGACTTGGTTATATTGGTCGCCATCTTTGGCTTGCTTTCTTTTTCTTCTCCTCCTCTTTCCTTTATCAAATCTATCTGTGAAATCCTGTTTGTGTGGGAACTTCCAGCACATTAATTGTTCCCTTTCTATTTCAAAATCTTGTAACATCATGGCTGTGTTTTCATAGCACAAGATGCTATGCTGGAGTTAATGTGTGCTTACTTTTTGATTTAAATCACTGGGGATGTCTACAGTTGTTTAAGCTGGTACTGAAGTTATAGGTTTTTTTCTTTTTTTTTTTTCAATGTGTAGTTAAGTAAGATGGGTGAAGGTCCATCCTGCTGTCAGAGCCCTGTTTTGATTCCAATCAGTTTAGAGTAACATTTTCAAAATTTTACTTTGGACAGGGTGTTAGTCAAAGTTACCCTCACAAATTGTTACTGTTAATTGTTGTCCCCATCTCTGTATGAATGTTATGTAACACATGGCACTTGATGGAACTGTGTATCTTTTTAAAATCTACATAATTCAGTCCTCTGGCATTTTTTTCTACCATATATTTATTATGGTGTTAAATAAAAATCTATTGCTTCTTCACAAGTAAGCATCCATAATCCTGGTAAAGAGAGATAGACCTGAACATTTTGCTCAGTCAGTCCTTACACCATTTTTGATTCTGACATTTACTTGCAGACTTTGCCCTTGAGATATAGCAAGACAATCTATTTGGAGAACTCCTGTTATTGAGTTTGGTGATTGCCATGTTGTTTGACTTGTGGCCAGATGATTAAAGTGCTTGAGTGATAGAAAGTTGTGATTGTCACATAACTCAAAGAGCTATTGCACATCTCCGTTGGAGCTTAATTCTGTATCTGTTCTTCTCTTCCAATACAACTCTTATATTACAATCAAACAGTTGAATCTACGCATGATGTTTTAAGGTCAGAATTTGTCTGTGTTTTTTTCCAGGTTATTCTGATTTTCGTCATTTGCTGGAGTGTAGGCATTAAGGTGGGTGGCAGGTTGAGATTCATTGAGAGAGTCCTTATAAAATATAGTCCATCCACAAAGGTAGGTGGCTTACAAAACACTCGTTCGACCTATACTTGAGTATTGCTCATCAGTGTGGGATCCGTACCAGGTCGGGTTGACAGAGGAGATAGAGAATATCCAAGGAAGAGCGGCGAGTTTCATCACAGGGTTATTTGGTAAGCGTGATAGCGTTACGGAGATTTTTAGCAAACTCAAGTGGCAGACTCTGCAAGAGAGGTGCTCTGCATCGCGGTGCAGCTTGCTGTCCAGGTTTCAAGAGGGTGCGTTTCTGGATGAGGTATCGAATATATTGCTCCCTCCTACGTATACCTCCCAAGGAGATCACGAATGTAAAATTAGAGAGATTCAAGCGCGCATAGAGGCTTTCTGGCAGTCGTTCTTCCCACAAACCATACACGAGTGGAATAGGAAAGGGAGGTAATGACAGTGGCATGTAAAGTGCCCTCCGCCACACACTGTTTGGTGGCTTGCGGAGTATAAATGTAGATGTAGATGATGGATTGCAGGAATTGCAACTGTCCCACCATACAAATGTTGAACAGTGTGGCATTTTATAGGCATGTTATTTGTTCTAGTACATTTGGCACTTCAAAAGCACTTTATATGTTAGAAAGTATGGATGACAACAAGAAGAAAACTGAGTTAGTCACAGGCAGTTTGTACATTGTGTACCCATACATTTCTTGAAAGGAAAAGCACGCAATACGTATAAAATAATAGATATAATACAATGGGTAATAACTGACAATAAAGAACATAGACCAGCTTTTATTGGTGGTCAGCTGCAGTGTTGGTTTATACAATTATTCCCTGCCTCATACACTTTTTTCAAAAGGCTTACTTTTTCTGAGTTTGTTTCTGAAATTAGTGAAAGTACTTTAAATCTGTCTTGCAGCTCCAAGGAAATATGTATTTTTATCACCAAATGTGTTTTGTATTTTTGAAATAAAATAACATCAGTGGTCTTAATGAAACACATATACCATTTGGCTTGCTTTCTCCATCTAAAAACTGTTCATATCAAAAGATGTTGATGTTAGTACTTAAGATTTTTGCTCACATCAGGGAATACCATCTGCTTTTAATTTTTTTTTTTTTTTTTTTTTTTTTTTTTTTTTCGTCATTTGCTTTATTGTATCTTGTACCGTAACTGCCAAAACAGATCGTCAGTGAATGTCGTAACTCACCATTGTGATGTCAAAATTTGTCAGGAAAAAATCCTAAAACTTGAGTGGACACCAGGGAAACATCAGTGAATTTCACATGGGGAAACTTGTGGCAACCCTGTTCATGCTCAGTCAGTCTAGTAGTTATAGCCCTACCTGATTGACCTTCATATAATTTGCCACACAGATTGCAGAAAATTCTATAAATTCCACTCTGTTCTAAAGGGGCAATCTTATCTTTACTTTTGAACAGAAGGTGGGCAACAGTTGCAATGACCATTATCCCTGCCCTCAGATTACGAAGCAGTATTGGGTCACGGTCACATCTGGGATGCCTCACAAATCTGAATATTGCGTGATTTGACCAGCTTGCCAATGGGGACCCACAGTTTGGCCTCTTTCAAACTCGACCAGGTGTTGATGACACTAGTCACACAAGTGTTACTAAACAGCTGATACTGTTCATGCGTCTTATATGTCCTATGAGGTCGGGTATAGCACTAATGCACTTGGATGGCTGTTATACCTGTTGCAGGGAGTTGCAGCTCTAACAGTTTTCACACCTGCCGATGGCATATATGTGTGTATAAAGTTATATTGACCATGTCTTCTGGACGCTTCACACTTTTTTTCAGGCAGTGTAGGTGAACTGACAAGGAATTCACCAATTCTCTTCAGAATCGGCAAAGAAAGGAACATATGCAAAAAACAAACCAGAAGAAGTAATGATAGGTCATGTGTTAAGACACCAGGATATAATTTTGATGCTGCTAGAGGGAGCTGTAGAGTGTAAAAACTGTACTAAAAGACAGAGATTGCAATATGTCAAACATATAATTGGGTGCAAATGCTACTTTGGGATGAAGAGGTTGGCACACTGCACTGAACCACTCAGAAGACCAATTTTTTGGGAGATGAGGGAGGGGAAAAGAATTGAATTTAAAGTGGGTACAGTGCATAGCAGTGCTAGTATTAGAGCTTTGTTTTCTTGAAGAGCTTCATTTATTTCATCTTACTGCCTTGTACTAACGAGTTAAAAGTTTTTAAGAAGCTTTTGAGATTCTTTAGGAATTCAAAATGCTTGGATTTTCACGACATTGAATTCCTCAATATGTGCCGCTTGTGGTAATAATTTGTTTTAATTGTGCTGTACTGCTTGTAAAGCTAGATTTTTGGTTCGTAGTAATTGCTCACCCTTGATACAACCAGGATCTTTAGAATTGGAAATAAATAAATATTTCTGGAGTCTCTTGACTTGCCAACCCACCTTCTATGTCAGGGCTTGGAACTGTTAACAGTGCTACTGGGTTACTGAGTTAACCCATAAATACTGCACATATGTAAAAATCTTAATTTTTAGAATATCCTTGATCTTACTCACTTCTAGAAGTTTTAGTGGTATTGATGTTCCTTGATGTTTAATTAATTGATTGGTCATTTATATTTTCATGTCTTTAATTTATCATGTTGTTATGATCAGTTTGTGGAGTCTGTGGAAAAGTTGGTATGTCAGATAATTTTCTCATAAATGAGCAGAGTTAATAACTGATAACATTTATTCACTTTTGCACGAGAAGCAGTAGGAAAGAGAACAAACAGTGTAATTATGTCAACTGAAGCAATGGTTCTATTTTATAATCGGTGAACTTTGCTCATTTGTGTCGAAGTTGGTCTGTGATGCTGCTGCCACACCAGCCCCTCTGGTTTTGAAAACAATTGCCCAGTATATTGAGGAACTTAAACTTAAACTTCACTTACCTGCCAGTTCTCATGGAGATGGCTGACACAATTATGGTCTGCGCTTGCTCTGTGGGTGTCACTTTGGTGGCCTCTACTGGTGCAGGGTTTAGTGAGATTACCTGCAGAAGTGTTAGCCTCCATGTTGGAGAGTGATGTCATAGGCTAAGTAAGGCATGGCTAAGTAAGACATACGTGGTTTGAGCCACTATGTTGAAAATGTCTCCTGTTCGCTGTTCTTAATTCTGAAATTGTGGCTTCCTCTTGACTGTCCTGTAGGGTTTATAGTATTGGAAAATGAGTAGGGGGTACAGTGCACCATCCCTGAGCCACATGTGGGTTGTCTTCTGTGCATGTTCATGCACAAACACCATCAATTCTCCATGTCTGACAGGATTGGTAGGCTGAATATTCTTCATCCTAGCTTTGAGTTGTTGCACAAACTGTGTACATAGCTCAGGAGCAACCAGCTATGGGAAAGCTGGAGTGATTAAGTCTTGTGGAACTCACAGCTGCTAGTCTTAGACTAATTGTGCATGAGAGTATGGTATTTCCTTCTTCCCTGTCAGTCTCAATCCTAGCATGATAGGAGGCAGTACTTTGGACCACAATGAGGGGCCACACATTAGGGCATTTTTGAGCATGTGGTGGAACCTTCCTGCCATCCAGTAGCTTGTAGTGTGGAGGTGGTTGCAGCCACACAGTAGTTAAAGTTCATGGAATGCCAAACCTGAAGAACCATGAGTGCACTAATGCTATCTTGACTTTCTTGGCAGATATGTCGTGTGTTTGGGTGACTTACAGCCACCTGGTAAAATGACGAGTGATCGTGAGTAAATACAGTTGTCCTGAACAATATGGAAGCGGGCCTATTATGGCCACATGTATATGTGAAAATCTTGCTGATCGTTATGGAAAGTGAGTGATCAGTGCAAACACATGCCTACTGATCTTATTACAGTGATATACCAGGCATGTAAGTATCCATGTGCAATGAGATTTCACTCTGGGCCATACAGACTTGTCAGATACGATCTTGGCTGTGACTGGATTGCTGGTTTGGCTAGGTTGTGCAGGTTGTTGGAAACCTCACAGCGATATTGTTCTGGTATGTAGGGCCACTGCCTCCTCTTTGCTACACTGTGCAGAGTTCTGTCCTGCACACTCCAAACTGACAAATATCTGAGCCGCAATCTGTTTGCTGTTCCTATATAAGACAGTGTAAGAGTATGCCCACTTAATTTGGTGATTAAACCGGCACAGTTCTGGGATAAGAAATATGCCACAAGATTGTTTTCTCCTGTTGTGGGACCCATATCAGCTGTAAACTGTGCGATACACTTGGTGTGACTGAAGTCTCTTGCTGAAAGATAACTGGTAGTGGCCTGTGGTCCATAAAAATTATGAAGTATCACTCCTTGAAAGAGTGCTTGGAAATATTTCCCTGTTAAGTGGGTAGCAAGCAATTCTTGATCAATAGCAGTCCACTTTTGCTACTGATGTTTTAAGTTATTACAAAAGAATGTGAGTGGCTGCCACTTGCCATTCACTTTTTGTTAAAGAACTGTGCTCACTACAGTTTGGCATTGCTTATTACAGATGTTTCCTTAGGTCATGGAAAGCTGCTACAGCCTTTGGACTCTAGAGTATATTATGATTTCTTGTAGTATTTTGAATAATGCCATCGGGTGGTTTTGGGTGGCAAGTAGGTCAAGTGGGTGGTGTCAATAATAATTCCACACTCAGAGGAATCTGCAGAGCCCCTTGTCAGTTGTTGGAAGGGGCATCTGTTATACTGCTTCAATTTGCTTGGGTGGAGGTGACAGGTTCTACTGTGAGATGAAGTAGCCTTGGAATTTAACCTCGTGCTTTCCCAATTCATACTTATTTTTATTAATAATTATGTCATACTCTTGTAGGCAGTGAAAAGCTGCTGCAGGTGTTGGACATGCTGCTCTACTGAAGTGGATAACACTAAAATTGGGGAGGCATTCTGACAAAAAGCTTGCTAATTGCTGGAGCCCTCTGGTGTTAAGGTGAGGCTGTGTAACGCAATGCAGCAGTGTGATTATATGGCAAATGTGCTACACCACAGGTGCTGTGGCATTTTACTCATTCATTTTACTTTCGGTTTTGTTCAGTACACAGTTGGAGAAATCAAATAAAGTGGCATGATAGATGTATTATGCATTAGGATTAAATAAATGTTAATTAAGATGAAAAATCTCTTGCTCATTTTATCAAGAAGCAGATGTTAATGAAGCACGTTTTAGATTTCTATAGTCTTTTGCTGGATGAAGATGTAATCCAGCTGCTTCCTCCTTGTGGGACATTCCTTCATTGTTCGCATCTTGATTCAGATGCTGAATCCTTAGAAATGTTCTCATTCTTTCATAAAGAGAAAAAAACTGTGTCATGAGTCTCAGGTTACTTTTGTTTCAAAATAGAGCACTGAGAATTTTTGACTGTGTTTTGTTTGCATACTCTGTTTCCATGAAAAGCAGCAAATTCTTCTTCAGACTGCAAGACTTTTAGTCCATGCTGGCATTGGAGAGTAAAAATCACCACAAGATGTAGTTGATATCCAGTCTGCATCACTCTCTCCTACTTCACTTTTTGTTGCTGGACAACCTAATGATTTATCAGTGTTTTGCCACTTAAATGTAATACAGCATGCAATGTATTTCTCTTCATCAAACAGCAGAGGGAGAACACACACACACACACACACACACACACACACACACACACACACACACAGCAGAGGGAGAACACACACACACACACACACACACACACACACACACACACACACACACACACACACACATGTTAATGAAAAGGATCTCTTCCCATTTCCTAAATGTTGTCAGTCCTTTTCCTACATCCCTCTTCCTTCAACTTTATAACGACTCTGTCGGAATTCATCCAGGCTCGCTTTATGAGGCTGCAGTCTCCCCTTACTTTTCCAACAAACTTTCTGTACAGTTATTCGAATGAAATAATTCCTCCTGGGATACTATGACTACTTCTATGATTGCATTGTGTGTATTGTGTGTGGTGAAAGAGTACGTGGAGACTGTTTGCGCAGCAATCGACGAGATGGAGTAACTATGGTGGAATAAGGGGAACCAGCTTGCATTTGCTGAGGTAGACGGAAATCACCTTAAAACCCATCCACAGGCTAGCCGGCACACTGAACCTCGACATGAATACGCTGGGCAGATTCGTGGCGAGGACTGGCACGCCTTCCCGCTTGGGAAGCAGCGCGTCAGACCGGATGGGCTAGCCTTAATGATACTTTCAAGCAAACCACTAGCTGTAATTGTGTCAAAATCATAACAAAGTGGTTGTTTCCACTGTTTACATAACCCATGGATCGGGCAGACCTGAAGATTGAACTGTATGTGTGTTTTTTTTCTGCCTATTTTTGACGAAGGCCTTTACTGGCCGAGGGCTTTATTTCTGACAGTGTTTTTGTTATGCCTATCTGCGACTCAGCATTTGCACTATATGGTGAGTAGTAACTTCCTTTTTCACAACATTTGTTTCATCAACTGTCAAAACTGCTTCTCTCTCTTGGGTAGTACAAGTATTTGTCTTAGCCTTTAATAAACACAAGACATCTTCGACAATATATGGTTTGCATGTAAATTCCTTTGTCCATTTCTGAAGTATTGCCCTGCCCAGCAAAGGCATTTTTCACTTTCGTGAATAAACTTATGTTTTTGCACTAAAAGTCTCTTAAAGTCGGTGCATGCGCTATGTCCTCTGAATTCCACTTTACCCTTGTGGTGGATTTTTGTATGTGTGGAAATTTCACCTACATTGTTTGTGACAGTGTCTACCTTTTTGCTGAGGTTTACAATGGTAAGTCTGTTTGTACCACAATGAAGCTGCAGATGTTGGCTGGAAGTATACTTGTCACCCAGATTACCATCTGTGAAAAATGTTTGTAATTGCAGCTCTGGTGACACTAACACTGTATGTGAGCTTCCCTTTGTGCACTGTAACTTTACTGTGACATTCTTTTATTTCTTCTGTCACTTCTAAGACCATATGTAAAACCACTATATTAAATTTATCAATGTTATTGGATGCCCTATACTTTTGAAATATACAGTCAGCTTGTTAGAACCAGAGCTGTGGTTGGATTGGGCAATGTGTGGGAAGCTTAACGTTTCTGTGTACAGCATATATATTCACATCTTGTGAGTTTTCATCTTTTGTTTCTTTTGTTGCCAGTGAATTGATAGTTGTAGGTGGTCATCCAGTGTTGAGAAGTGAGTTCTGCTCCGGCTTGATCCCAGTTTCCAGTGCTTATCTCTGTCATCCATTGCATGTGATAGTATACATTTGCAATTTTTTTTGGGGGGGGGGGGTGGGGGTCACCAATATAGGAAACATGTTGTGTTAGATTAACTTCCTCACAAATAAATTAATTAATAAATGATAAAATTTATTCACTCCTGCATGAAAACAATAGGCAAGAGAATAAATAACAATGTAACCGTGCCAGCTGAAGCAAAAATTTGATTTTATACTTTTATACTTTCATTCTTGTGGAGACATTCCGTGATGCCACCACAAGCACTTTCTTTGTAATACCCTTTGCACTCTTTGTTTATCTTGCCCAAGAACAGTACCACACACATTTCTGTAAGAGATCATTCAAGGCATAGTACATGAGACTTCCTGTCTGCTTTGATAAATTTAATACAACATTAACTCTTCACTAGAAAGAATATCAGTAAGATTGATTTTACGGAAGATATTTATTATATGATCTTTCTCTCTTTTGTGTTGCAGGAAATCCATTAATGATGGTACCAGTTGTTTCATCAAGCCCAGTAAATGGGCAAAGTCCCCGTGAACGTAGAAATGCAACAAGCAGTGGTCGGCCACTGCTTCCAAAGCCAACAGGTTGCAATTCATCACCTCCACATGGCAGCCAACAACAACAACAACAACAACAACAACAGCAGCAACAGAACACTGTTATCGGAGAAGGCCGTAAGGGACCAATTCTGGATGTACGTTCAATTATTGCAGACTATCGCTCAAAGAATCCAGGTGATGTACCACGCCGAGGCAGACGCCTCCGTGGTGCAACATCACCAACACGTATGCAGGAAGCTGCTGGAATGCAGGTTGGTAGCTTCTGAATCAGCTTGACTATAACAAAACATTAAGGTAACATCATGGCTAAAGTAGGTCACACTGATGGTGTAAAGGCTTTTGAAAACTACAGGTACAGGCTCAGTATTTGTAAGACATTTTTTTCGCAGCATCCACTGGTGTGTGTGTGCTTGGCATGAGTGAAAAAATAAGTTCTGATGGTGTAGAAATGTCTTGTAACCTTACCAAAATATGACAAATACCCTGCTTCGCCTCTAGTCATGGCAAGGTAATTTTGTATTAGTTGCCACTAATTCTGCGTGCCTCAATATTTGTTTCGTAATGTTCAAATAAATTTTTCAAGCTCTTGTAGAAAGGAGTTCTTTGTTTAATTATTCTTTTATTCTGTCATACTATTTTACTCTACTTTTCACATTTATTTTATGGCTGTTTAGCTGAAATTTAGTGGAATTGGTGATTTTTTTTTCAGCTCTGTCAGTACTGACTAAAGGAGAAATAATTGTTTTTGTAACTTCACCTTCAAATTATCTCTCAAGCATGAAGATTAATGCATGAGAATATTTCACTCATTATGTTTAGTATTTTTGAATAAAAAAATTATTTTGTTGTGCAGGCATTTCATAATTTTTCTGACTTGGATTTATGAATGAAAAATCAAAGGTGCAGAGCACAAAAATTTTCGTGTTGATGTTTGGTAGAATTTTGCTTCTATATAACTTACTTGAAATGAATATGCATGTTGTAGAGGGGAGCTGATCCAGTGACTTTATGTAACTTTGTTTAATTTGAGGTAGTTCATAACAGTTCCTGCTTTAGGACAGTGTGCTTCAGTTACTTAGAATTTGGTAACATGATCAGTGGTTTCTTAGTTGTGGCTTTACAGATCAGTGTGATTTGTTCCCAACAGTCCTTTTCAATCTTAACATTCAAGACAAAAGCCTGTATTCAGTCTGTGATGATTGCTGACTGAATTTGTCCAGGATTTAAAGGAACTTAAGTTGGCTATATCATCTAAAAAGTATTGCTTGAAAAAAGTGTCAGCTGATAGGTAGTAGAAATCGAACTCCATTGTGTATCGGAATCACTTTATCACAGTTTCGCTTTGCGAAACAATTAAATTTTGTGTTGAACATTTGAGATTTAACCCTTTAACTGCTCTGGACGTGTTAACGTGCGTGACTTTGTACTTGTCCCTGTGTGCTCTGAATGTGTTTACATGCGCCACCAGTGTGTACACGTAGACACGTTCAGAGTACGAAGTAGAAGGACTGGTGGCACATGTAAACACGTTCAGAGCACACAGGGACAGGTACAAAGGCACGCGTGTTAACACGTCCAAGGCAGTTAAAGGATTAATGGATTTCATTGCTTCCATAACAGTTCTATGACATCCATGGTCCATTTTTGTTTTAATATTCACAATACATATTACAGTATTTTATTAGGACTGACAAAGAATAGCTTAAAGCATTGTCTCATTGTTCGCAATATGTGAATCTCACTAATTACTTTTCCTACAGATGGCTGATAAGAATGATGATTTAGGAATGTTATGGCACTCAGATTATCTATTTAAGATGGGTCAAGAATTAAGAATCCAGAGTTGATCATTTCTTTCTCATCCTCTGTGTTCACAGTCAATTTCCTGTGGCATTAACAATTTGTTCTAATGGATTGGGTTATTCGAAACAGTTGATGTTTCTACATTTCTGATAGGCTAGCCATAGTTTGATTCCACATGAGTAAAATCATTTGTAAATATTTCATATTTTCCCCTTCTTATTTTCCTTTCCTTAATAATTTCCATTTTATCAACTAATTAAAAGATTCCACCATGATTCAGTGTGTCACATAATATCCAATAAATTAACCCTAGTTTAAAGCTAACATTAGCCATTAAAAAGAAATGGAACACATTTGCAGCTGCAGTCAACTCGTGTGAGTGGTTCAGGTGGTGTTCTTAGCATGGCCTCTATTGCTTTGGGTTCCGGTTCTCAAATGCGGCCAGGGCCTGCTGAAGTTGGAGATATTGCCTTCCCTCCTCAGGTATGCTTGGAGCTAATTAAATAAAACCAGCTATCAGCTTTTTCTTATGTACTTAATTTTAATATATGAAATAAGGACAAAGATTACTTAACAGTACTCCCATATCAGCACAATTTTTTTTAATGGGAAAATAATTTCATGTGTGTAATACAAAGATGTGTGTTCGTTAATTATATATGGCAGACAGACCACATTTACTCCATAAGAGTCTGGCAGTATTGCAATGTAATGTGTGCTGCAAGTTTGGGTTAGAGACCAGTTAAGTGTTACTACATTGCAGGTAATAGATGCATTTGATTCTCTTGAGTGTTGCAAAGTTTGAAAGTGAACAAGTCATTGAGTGAATAAATGTAAGAGTGTTTGAGGAAAATTGCTTGTCAAAGAATCATGGGGCCAACAGAAAATTACTTATTGAATGTGCATGGGAATTCTGTTCTTTCACTTACATAATCCAGTGATGTTATTGAACCTTTCAGTGGTCATTATAGAACTTAATATACTTCCTCAGTCTTTCAGAGTTGTTGGGTTTGGCATGTGGATTATGCTGTAGAGTTGGTGGTGGTAGCAGTAGCATAAATTTACTAGTTTCTTGAGTGAAGTTAATTTTACTAATAATTTGGCTATCATTGTAGAAGAAGGTGTTGGTCCCTGGATTTTTAATACACATTTTTTAATTGCATACTAAATACAGGGAAAAGCCTGTTTTTGAAGGAAAGAATCAGAATTGTGTAAGTCTTTTAGTTGTAATAACTAGTTATCAGATTTTTTAAACTTCAGACAAGCATAACATGGTTGTGTGTCTTTTATATGTAGAATTTTATGATCTGTCCAGCTATGATAATGATATGCCGTACAATTTTTTATTCTTTACCATACCTGTTTTATAACTGGTGCTTCAATTTTGCAAATATATTTTTTATGTTTATCACATAGTATTGGTTATTTTTATTTTCAGTTTGTATACAGCAGATCAACCTTGATTTGCAGTGACAGCTGACAAATGTGCTTCACATCATTTAATTTAATTTCTGAATTACACACACACAAATCAAATTATACCTTGTGTGTCACTTGATGTTACCCATTTTAAGCGTGTGACAAGCATTAGTGAAGTTCTCAACATGAAATAAAATTTAAAAAATCCATGCTTTCTCTTAGATCCTAAGTGGATAAGAGCAAATTTGTCACCAAATTTACATTTGGTAATCAAAATCAGTGATAAATACAAGTAATCAGATATTTTACATTGCTCCATCATTTCGTTTCTGGGAGAGAGGTGACAGTCAAGAGATGAGACTTGGAAGCAGCAGACACAAATGGTGGTTATAGGTGATAGGCTACTAAATACATGAAAACAATGTTCAACATTCCTCTGATGATTATCAGCATTGATTTTTGAATCATAATGTGTAATTCAAATATTACATAATTTAAAGTGAAGATACTGGTACAGGGTTGCGATAAAATTACTAAGTTGTTTCTTTTTTAAAGGTGAGTATAAAAATAATCAGATGAACTTGAATTAAGAACAATTGCAAGTGGATATGCAGGGACTTTGTACTGCAGACCAGATAGAGTAATATTTGTAGTGGACAGATCGTCAGGAAGAAATGTATGTCTTTGAAAAGGCCCACAATCCAATGAGGGGTCAAGAAACGTGATTTGTTTTGAAACAATAAAGTAATACTTTCTCCGGAGTTACTTAGATCTTAGGTACTTGAAATCAAATATTGCAATTATCTGTCAACAGATTTTGAGCATTCTGTTTCACGATTTGCTGTAGTTACAGTAAGAAACTCATTTTGTGGTTGGTATTTTTATATAAGGAAAGGAAGGAAAAAGGAAAAATATGATTATAGACCTTGATGAGATGCAGATTTCTGGTAGCTATTTTCATACCTCTCCAGCCATACAAATTCTGCTTCATTTTGAGGTCAGTTCACAGTAAAATGGGTAGGAATGAGGGCAGTTAAAATGTTCTTGCTATATTTGGTTCACCTGATTAAATCTCCGGTAGAAACCTTTCCTCTTGAGGGACTATCAGATTCTACTCTGAGAAGACAAGAACTTCTCAGTTCCACTGAAATAGCTTTTTATCAAAAATTTAACTCCCTGAAAGAAGTGCAAAGAGGGCCAGAGTTCAAAATATCGTCATCTCTCTAGGGACTAGAGATTTTTCTTTAAAATTTTTTTCAGGGGCATGAGATCTTGTTTTGATCTACGACATTTTGTCTTGACACAGTAGAATAAGTTTCTTAAAGTTAGGAAACAGATTCACTAGTTTCTGATTGATGATTTAAGCTTGAAGGAATAAGTCCTGAGAAATTTACTTAAAAGCACAGTACATTTCCTAGCCCTGCTGCACCTTAATGTAATTAGCTGTGCACCATCCACAGGAGGTATCGAGGCCTTCAAGTGCCGACTCCGGTCGCAGTGACCAGCCGGGCATCAGCTTCAAGGACGTGCTGATGCAGTTTGCCCGGCTGAGCCAAGAGCATTCTGAAAGTGTAGGGGCAGCAGCACGTGGGGGAGCGGGTAGTAGTGCAGGTGCTCCCTTCCCTGAAGTGACACTGCATCCAGTGGCTCCCAGTGCACCGCCACCATCAGCTTCCCCACCTCCTGCTGCCCCCGCACCCGCTCAGGCACCTCCGTCTCCCGGCCGAGGACAGTCGCGCCAGGCAGCGTCCCTGCTGCACGGCATCCTCAGCGGACAGGCACGCGCCTCGTCCTCTACGGGAACACCCACCGCCTTCTCGCCCACACTGGCGCGTCTTCTGACAGCTCCTGAGAGACATCCAGGGCCTCGTCTGCCTTCCACTGCCCCTGTCACTGCTGGAGCAAGTTCTGTCTCCATTGCAGACTTGCTTTCCACCAACAAGGTGCTTGGAAAATTGTTTCTTACTGTCTGTCCTTACGTCCAAAAGCAGTGTTGGTTGTGAACGCTACTGACTGAAACAAAAACGAGCAGATGGCATTTGGTTCAGACGTATGTGGACCAAATTGTAGTAAAGTGGTTTGACAGGATCAGTGATATTCTTTATTGCTGTTCTCTCAGTTTGGTACCCTCAAGTGTGGAGTTGTGTGATGATATCCATAGGATTCCTTATTGTCACTCAAGTCACACATCATTTGCTTTGATAAATGTGTATGAATGAGAAATGCCCACTGTAAAAAGAAAAAAAGTAACAAAAAACCTACGTCAATGTTATACTTCTGTGTGTTCAGCTGATTTGGAAACTACTCTGCTGGGTATCTAGAAGTATGCCATTAATTAACCACGCTGAGAAAACCTGAGATAGAAAGAAAACATCTACAGATTGGGCTGAAATAATGAGACTATTTTCTTCTCCATAAAAAAAAATAAAAAATGTGTTCGAAATTGTTGGGAGACAGAGATTGAAGTGAACTATCCTGAGATTTTTTGCAAATGAAATGACATTAGGATAAGAAACATACTTTGTTTAATTGTTATAGTATTAGTTGCTATGGTGTTCAAACATCTTGCTGCCATACATTGTGTTATGACAACATTGTTTCCTTTCCACTTTCTTCTTTTTATTTATTTTTTAAGAAAAATTACAATAATTCTTGTAATTAGTTTGCAAGGCTAACTAGCCAGCATAGGTATGTGGGCATCGTTAATCTTCACAGTGCATGTTGTTAGGTTGTTAGTAGGGAAACTTACTACCTACCATACATCCTGAAATGAACCAATAAAAAATGATGTGTGAATGTGGCAACAATTTTTATACAAGTAATGACAAGTCAAGCCATTGAAAATTAAAAACAAGTACATGGGTGATAACAATGACGAGGCTGATTTTATTGATTCAGCTGATTATCAGAGCATTAACATCGTCTCACACCAAATGCCATGTAGCTAGTGTCTGAGCATACTATTGGATGTTAATGTATATTTATAGCTTTTAACAGTTGTTTTTCTTTGCACTAACACAATTTTCAAATCAACTGAAAACACACAACTTGTTATAACAAAAATATTGCTAAAGTAAATGCCATACACCATTGTTAGGGTTAAAAAACAGTTATTAAACTAATGAGAAATTAATATAAAATGAAAGTGGAGTTTCAACACATTCTTCTTTTTTCAATCTGAGAAAAGGTGAAGTAAATGTTACAGTACCATTGTATCAGAAATGTAGATTTACCATGAATAACATGCTTAGTTCGCAAGTGAACATATCTGTATTCACTAGAAGATTAGTGAATACAGTCAGTCAGTCAGTCAGTCAGTCAGTCAGTCAGTCAGAGTGGAATGATAACTTGAAGTTAAATTAAATAAAGACCTGCAGCAGTAAAAAAGTAGCACTTCTCTGCAACAAGTAATCAAGATAGTAGTCTGCTGTAGTAAGATTTTGATTTTGAGTTCATATTTTATTTAAAAAAAAAGTAGTATAAAATAATGTAGTGGAAATAGGAAATTTTGCTCCGCACTTTCCACAAAAAGTTGTGTATAGTTCGGTCATTAATTACAGAGCAATAGTTGAGTCTTGGCACATGTGACAGGTATGACATTCTCAACTGAACAGCACACACGTGAATGAAGTTGTGTATGCTGAGGAAATAAGTATCAGTATTACTGAAAATGCTTATTACATGCAACGTTTGTTAGCGAGCTTTTATTTGTGAGAATAAGGTGATCCGTTTATGGTATCCAGTACACTAAAGTCAGTACTGTGTGGCATTCCATGGAAAAATCTTTTCTGTTCAATATTTTCAGATTTCTCTAAAAATTCTATATGGGGGGGGGGGGGGCGGGGCTTAGCTATCATATATATGAATAACAGTTTAAAAAAGAACAAAGTCTCACATATCAGAGTAAGCAGCGATATTCTTCTTATAAGTGCTTCTAATATGTTTATTGTCCATACGGAAGAGAGTGAGTTTCGAGTACAAGGTTTCTTTGATAGCAGTTTCTCCGATGATAGCACCAATACTGCATTTTTTGCAGAGGTACTTTTTGAAAAAAATCACTGTCCTTTTCCACTTCAGGGTAACCTGTATTGTGAATAGTTATTTCTGATGAAAATATAAAAAGTGGTTTCTATGAACATTTGCATTTGAGAGGATGCATTGTATGTATGGTTCTGTCCCTTTTTTTTTTCTTCTTTTCATCTTCTAACTCTGTCTAGCTGTATGCAGCTTGTAGTGTGGAAAATTGCTGTAATTGTAGACAAAGTTGGTAAGCTATTGGAATGCAGATAATGGAAATCTTGTAGTTGCTCTCAATTTTTTAATAATCTTTCTCTACTGTGTAATGCAAATGGTAGTGTCCCATCCTATTTTCATTTAGAACCGTAAGATATATTATTGACATTTAAATTCTTCTGCATGCCTGTTACATGCTGCACGCTACTTGTATGAAGTAACATGACACACAGAATTCATAACATTTAATTTGTCATTGATTACCTTTAATATCATTTAGAAATAAATTTCATTGACAGCTATAGCAAACAATTTGCATTTACAGACACGCAACGAGATTACTATAACCCCTGTCTCTGCCAACTCGGCAACCAAAGCTAAAGAAGAAGTTGTTGTCTATGTAAGTATTTACTTTTTCTTTCCTTTATTAAGAAAAATCTGCTTGTCTTTCTGTATCATAAAGAGAAACTGCATGTGCAGCCTGACAATGATTGCCAGTATGTGATACCAAGCTAGTAACTGCAGTTTATATACTATCAAAACTCATAGTATCAGATCTACTTTGTGTTCCAGGCAGTAGAAACTGGACAGTTTTGGCAATTTTCAGATAACTGCTAACTATTTTTTTAAATTAGGTAATTTTTTTATTGGAAAAATTTGCAGAGAATGCTAAATATGAGGAAGAGTGGGTGACAGAGCGAAAGTAGTAAACCATGAGCTGTTTTATACAAAATGTCTACAACTCTTGAAGTATTTTGTAACAGTCCTTTGATGGATTCAAATCATTTCTTTGTGTGGTAGGCCTTGAATTGAGGATATATACACATAGACTGGAATTATTGACAATATGTAAGCAGGGGAGCAACTGTGTAAACTGTAGATAAACTATTTTGTACAGGCTAAAATTACTACTTGCTACTGGGTATTGGATTAATGTTGCAGGAATCCACAATTAATAACTTTCTTGTAATACATATGAAAAAGTTTCAGGAAGCATGGCTGGCTTCAGGGTAAGTGTTACTGAAGAAAGGTTCAGACTAGTATTGTTACGCCATTTACATTGTGTGTGATGCATATACCAACTTCGCAACGTATCTGAGAGTCAGTTGTTTTTGGCCTCTCGAGGAATAAATAGCCATGATCTCAAACATAAGACTATTATTTACACCATTTGATAATGGCTGGAAGGTTTCCAGTCAAAAACATTGTAAGAGGGAGCCTGGAGAGATATGGAAAATGATGACAATAATTCAGTTATTTTCCAATAAAAATGCACGTTTATCTTTGAGTCTTTCTTAACAATAGCACTTGAAAAGCAAAACAGTTTTATTCATCAAGTATTCTTCTTAAACTTCAGCTAATATTACAGGAAACTACTGTCGATGTCCAGGGCTGCCAGAAATGTGTGGGAACTCTAGTATTATAAATAGGGCGTATCTTTCACTCCATAAGAGGATTTTTGTTGCTCTGAAACTTCATGACACTAAAACTGTGTTGGATGGGGTTTTGAATGCTGAACTTTGAACATCATGGACACAGCTCTTACTATCTTAGTTTTTGAAGACTGGCTCATAACCTACCCTCTTAGCTTGTAGCCCATACTTTCAACAGAATTGATGAGTTTTGAATGAATATAACCTGTAAATTTTATGAGCCTGGTGTTTATGTTCAGTCACATGTTTAATTCATTCAGTGTTCTATATGGACCAACGCAAGCCTGTCAGTAGTGATAAATCTATTACTCTCATTGTTAGCAGTTTAGTGTGGCAGTGCACAGTATCTTCTTGCAGAACATGGTGTGAAACATAACAGCAACGGAATCTGGACTCCTGTTAATACTGTATTCTCTTAGCTCAAAAGATGTCAGAGGTTCACACATACATGCCTGGCTCTTGCTGTTTACTGAGTTTAACTCATTATTTCAGAATTTACTACTTTTTGTCCCTGTAAGGCACCCGAACAGACCTTGGATTTCACTGTAATGCCTGTTGGTGTAACACACACTGAAAAATGTCCTCACACCAGCACTGTTCTGCATATTGGTAGCATAAATGTAACAGTAATTAACTGGAGACAAGTACACAGGCTTGTCACAAAGCACAGTTTAACCAAATCCTGAAAGGAGTCTGAATGAAAAGACTCCAGCTGTTAAACATGACACAATCCGAATACCTGTTACTGACTTGACAACTTTCTTCTCATACAGATTCTCAACATAAAGTTGTGTTGGTTACAGTTTTACTTATTTGAAGAACTTCGTGAAGTGCTTAGAAACTGTGCCAAAAAATGCCATTCAGGCAACAGAGAAACGTACTTGTTAAAGTTACAGATATAGTGTTGAGTAAAAGTACTGAAATAACTGTTTATACTCCACTGCTAAACTTCATCTCACCCTTACGTATTTTTGTAGAATTTCTATGAGATCATTGTGAAAAATGAATCATTCATTTATAGTTTTCATTTTGGAGAACAGACTACATGATGATGATGATGATGATGATGATGATCCCAGTGGTCTAAATATTTATCACCCTCTTAAAAAGGCTTACTAACCAGTGCTGCAGATGACACAGAACTGTCCTGATGGTGACTGAAAAGATTCGTTAGTAGTGTTCAATAAAGTTGTGTTTATTAGCAGCCCAAGATGTTACTTAAAAATGACTTTAAACTTTCATTAGACTGAAATTATCCTTTATTCATTAGGTGGCAGTCTTCTCGCTGTCATCATCGAGACAATTATGTGAGTTGTGATGGAAGAGCATCAACTACCCAGCTCAGTGAACAACAACAACTTGAACGTGGCTGGTTTACAAAATTTTAAAAGTACAGCTTAATCCTAGCTTCCACAAGTTTTCCAAGATAAAGATGTAAAAGGAGGGACAGGAAATGGCTAATGACCAACTTCTGTCTGGTTGCTGCTGTACTCCACTAACAGCTTGTTGGGAAACGGTTGAACGAAGGTTGTTAATCCAAAGTTAATAATTACCATTTCTTATGGCTTTTATTTCTCCTCATCTAAGTTGTTTGCTAGTACCTTATACAGAGTAGGAACTCCATGGGAAGTCAAGCACAGACTCAGCACAGGGATCTGATTCTGTAACAAATGAATAGTTGAAACATCTGCAACAAAAACTGATGGTCCTATTGCACAAGAATGTTTAATAGCTGCTTCCTGAACACCTACTTCTTGATTGTATGAAGAACGTGAAAAATCATGAAATTCCAGAATTGAGCAGAGATCCAAGTAATCATTGCCTCATCAGCCTACCTTCCATATCATTTAAAGTATGAGATAGAGAACTGTTGCCAAGGATTTGACTACCATTAATAGATAACAATGTCATATGAACAGAAGAATTTGCATTTAAAGAAATATTATCAGTTGAATTACAACTTTCATGACTTTGTGCAATCGTATCATGTGTTATGTATTCACTATGTGGCCACACCATCTTTCTTGATGTAGCAAGAGCATTTGACAAAGTATGGCAGGATAAAGTCAGTGTCAAACTGCATGCCTTGACGGACTATCCAAACTGTTACATCAAACCACTGGACAGCTACCTGCCAGACAGAAGATTCTTTGTGCAAATTGTCAGAAACCATATACCGCCTATAAGGAATGGTTCCTTATTATCTTACATTCTATTCTCTATCTAAACAATGTTCCATTATTGCCCCACACTTGACTAGCACAGTTTGCTGATGATACCATTTTACTCGCATCTAATGTGTGCCTTGATAAAACTTTAAAACATCTACAGGAGGAAGTTGACATCACAGAACCATGGTTAGCAGAAAACAAAATCAAAGTAAATGCCACCAAAGAAAAGCCAACCTCTTTATACTACCGAGACCTATACTGAACACCAAACTGACACTACTCAATCATGAAATTGAATAGGCTCAAAACAAAAAAAATATTGTGGAGTGATTATAGATGGGAAACTCTCTTAAAAAGACTATATGCTAGAGAGGAAAGAGATTGGCAAAACCATCTACATGCTCTACCCATTACTGGACCTAACAGGACACCAGTAGAGTTGCACACACAGTATGCAAAATAACTTACTCTTCGTCTAGCAGCAGTATACCATAGGTCAGTGGAGAAGGGAAGCATTCCTAGTGATTGGAAAAAAGTCCAGGTCGTTTAAGTTTTCAAGAAGGGTCATTGAAAAGTGTCACAAAAATGTGAGCATTTATCTCTGACATAGGTCTGTTATAGAATTCTGAACATGGTTCATGCCAGTGTATTATGACATTTCTGAAGACTGAAAGTCTCATCTGTAGCAATCAAAATGGATTCCAAAAACAAGCCTATGAAACCCAGCTCACTCTTTTCATCCAAGAGACCCAGAAAGCAGTGGTTACTTGTGCCCAGGTTGGCACCACATTTCTTGATTTCTGAAAGATGTTCAAATTGGTTCTGCACTGCCACCTAATGAACAAAATAAGTGTGTACAGAATATCACTCCACCTTGCGATTGGTTTGAAGAGTTTTTAGCAAACAGAATGCAGCATGTCATCCTCAACATAGAGGAAATATCAACCCAAGGGAGCATTCTAGTACCATTACTTTTCACAACATGTATGAATGCCTCCAAGGTTAATGTTTCATGAGGCTTTCTGTGTGTAATGTTGTTGTATACAGAAAAGTCGCAACTCTACAATATTGTTGTGAAATGCAGGTAGACTTGTAGATCATTGCGCTTGGTGCAGGGATTGGCGGTTGATTCTTTTTGGAAAAAAATAAATAAATAAAAAATATTACCTACTGCACATAAATAGGCAGAAGCAATCATTATGGTATGATTAAATGGGTGCTCAACAATCAGTGGAATCAACAATCTGTGGAAGCAGTTGCACTTATAAAATGTCCAGGCGTATGCCTATGGAGTAATTTAAAGTGGAATGACTACATAAAACTGATCGCAGGTAAGGCAAATGCTAGAGTGCTATTCATTTGAAGAATACTCTGAAACTATAGTCCACCAACAAAGGAAATTGCTTATAAAATCTTCTTTGGACCAGTACTAGAATATTGCTCTTCAGTCTGGTATTTGTGCCTTATAGGATTGATAGAGCAAATAGAGAAGATCCAAAGAAGAGCAGTGCTTTTATGATTCATTTAGTATGTGTGAAAGGACCACAGAGATCCCCAACTAACTCCATTGGCAAGTGCTGTGGAGAGGCTTCTACATCATGGTGTTGGTTATTGTTGAAACTGAGTGCATAGATCCCTAGAAGAGTTAACCACTGTATTTCTTCCTGCTGTGGAGATTTAACAAAATTGTTCTTCCCACAAACCTTTCATGACTGGAACAGGAAAGAGAGGAAGTGACAGTGTTACATAATGTACCCCTCTGCTGTACACTGGGAGATACCCTTACACTGTTCTATTCCTTAAGGTTTTCTTCATCTTTCAGTGAATAAGTCAAAAAGTTTAAAACTTGGTTTAAAGTGGAATAACATGCTAGGTTTTTTTTTAACGTTAACATTCTTGAATAAATGTTTCACAGAGTTCTTGCCGTGTGAGATTTGAATTTAGGCTGCGCCAACACATATTTGTATTCAGTCTCAAGCTCTGTTGTCACTGTTGGGAGATTTCATTAGGTACATTATGTACATTATTTAGTTGGCCGAATTACGTCATGGCTAGATCATTGTCACAGAATAATGTATGCTACCAGAGAGTATATTGATGTTGACGACTGAAGGACATCAGTAGTGATGCTGATTTTGTTAGATGGTGGATGACTCAGTCTATTTCTCTCTGTTGCTTTTTGGCATCAAGAGCACATTTACTTGCACCACTAAGGTTGTAGTGCTGTCCCAGTTAAAGTTATTACACATTTTGATCTTGGCTGTTTATGGGATGACAGAATGGCACCACAGGCTGCCTGCAGCAGGGCATGCACAGTGAGCATGCCCTGTCTGGACTGCACTACAGAGAGCGCAGCCCTCATGGACACTGCTGTGAGGGCATGGGTGGAACAAGGTTACTGAGATAGTGAGATGGCTCCAGGCATCAGCTAAGCTACCAACGGCAATCTGCAGCCATATGTGTAATCCCACTGAGTCATGCTATTGCTTAAGGTAATAGTGACTAACAGTAGTAGCATCTGTCTACAGGATGAGGAGATGGGCAACTGGAACTGCACAATCCAGCAATGTTGAAAAAGCAATGGCAGCAGCTGTAATAGAGCCCCCAAGTGGCCTACTGAAAAGCACATAATTTTTGACTTTATATACCAGAGACATGGCAAGGAAATACAGTTAGCATTCCTTATACAGTACATTCATAGTAATGACACATCTTTATTTGCACAAGTAATCACTGCAATTTCTGCAATTTATTGACTGTACTTCCTCTACCTGTATACCTTTGCAGACGTTGAAATTATTTTACTCTTTTCTACTTGTTCACCATATTTTTGTTTCCTGACATACAGTGAGTAACAATATTTTTCGGTTAAGGTTGCCACATCTGATTCTTGATTCCATTTCTAAATCGGTGGTAGAAAATCTTGGATGGGATAATGACAGTATTATGAGAAGGATAGATTGCCACAGAAGGATAGATTGCCACTTGCCATATAGAGGAGACAGAGTGTCACAGGCAGACACAACAAAAAAAGACTGCTATACATTTGTCCTTTTGGCCCAAAGGCCTTCTTCTGAAATATAATTCACATGAAGGGTGTTCAGCTAAGTTGTTAACCTCATATATTTCAAGAACCATTTAAGATATCCTAATCATCTTTTTACCCAGATGATCTATAAGAACTTCTGCACTAAATAGCATACAGTCTCCTGTCTCATCAGTGTAGGTACTGACACCAACTTCACTATTTCACTTGCATCTGTAATAATTTCTTCTGCTGGTATTGTAGATTTGGAGATGATTTCAGTGGTGTTCCATTCTCTGAAATCTAATAAGTAGTTTAGCAGAATTCACTATATTCAGAACTTAAGATTGGAACATCAGTATCTCTTGTGCAGAAGTTCATGATAACATACCACAAAAAATGTTTATTCCATGTGTGTGAAATGATGTTTACAATGGAAATCATGTTTTATAAACCAGGGTTATTAAATATTACACTTGTTCACAAAGAATGCACATGGAATACAAAGAAAACAGTTGAGTTGTAAACACAAAGGTGTCTTGAAAGATGGTGCCCAACAGCAAAGAGGATTCAGTGAGTGAAACATTCACTGGAGAGGCACAGGCATGCTGTGAAGAGGATAAGAGACAAACCTGCAATAAACAGAGATGGGGAAAGAGATGTTACTTATAATCCACAGTTAAGCTCCATGGAAATTGTGTGTGTCTGAAATGAACAAAGCCATTAGTGTTTACATAGGGTGTGCAGTGGCTTCCATCTGTATCATGGAGTGAAAGAAGACACAAGAAATTCTGTCACTGGGTTCTGATGCATTATCGCGATAATAGGTTCTTTGTTCGGAGTTTCCTATATTAACAGTCAAGTGACATTAAAAAAAGGAAAGCAGAATATAAGATGTGTGCAGTATTGGGCTCAGGCAGCTGAGTGTGATCCTTTGGTGTAGAATTACTGCAGATTATTAACTGATCCTTATTTAATTAAAGAAAAATTAATGAGTAACAAATTTGGTCAGGTTCTTACCAAAGTGCTACTAGTTCCCCTAGAGGAAGTACCACTTGAAATATGTAGAGGTAGTAGCACAGTTGACACCTCACTCACGGACTTGAAAAGTACAGATTCAGCTGTTTCCTGCTTGCTCGGTTGGACATGTTGCCATTGTAAGTTTGCCTACATGTTCACAGCTAGACCTGTTTTTACCTGGCATAATCTCTCAAGGTAGAAGTTAATGGCCTAGACCCAATGACCTAAGATGGATTAAAATATTATGTTGTTGTTCATTGTTATCAAATGAAGTTTTCTTTCTATCCAAAAGTCCTATATGCATTGCAGTACACAATGGGTATTTTGAAGACCTGAGTACATACGAAAAGTAAGGCACCCAGAAGAGGAGGAAGAAATGAGGCCTCACAGTTTTGAGAGGGTATATGATGTTATTTCAGTGACTACAAAATTGAGTCTAATTTGCACAGAACTTAACAGTATGAGACTGCTTATCAGTATGATGGTGCTTCATCACTGGCCTGTTTGTATTCATTGAGGCGGTTGGGAAGTGTTTCATAAAGCTGTTGTATCATATCCTGAGGGAAGCTGGTCCATATCTGTTGTAACTGGCACTCAATATCCTGACACTGGCACTGGGGCGAAACTGGTTTCACACATTCTGTCAGTGACAGATCTGTACCTATTGTTGACAAGGAACAACCTCAATGTCAAGCATACACTTCATAGATACAGGTGCTGCCTGTAGACGAGCATTGTTATATTGAAAAATGGCACCACAGTATAGTCACACATGGGGTAACACATAAGAATGCAGGATCTTTGTGTGGCAGTGCTGTGTGTCAGAATTCCCTGAATTAATACCGGTATCACCTAATGGCTCCACACATCATGACACAAGGAGTAACAGTGTCGCGCCTCTCCAAAACACTGGAAGAATGAGACACCTCCCCAGGTCATAACCATACTTTCGAACATTGGTCATGCAGAATAGTGCAGAACAGTGATTCATTGTTGAACACAATGTGACACCATTCATCAGCAGTCCATGCTTTCCACGTACGGCACCACTCCAAATGCAGCCATTTGTGTTGTCTTAATGGCAGCCTACACATGGGACAGTAATTCCATAGTCTTGCTGCTGACAGTCTCGGATCAATGGTGAGTTGACTACATTACTTGTTCTTGGTTGGCGAATGCAGATGTGAAAGAGTTACGATGTGCATGATGCACGATGTAGTGATCCTCCCTTGTGGTGGTCAGACATGGTCAACAGGAACCTTGGCTAAGAGTTGGCTGCCCGTACATGCAGCCCAACACCGGGCTACTGTCACATCCGAATGCACCACAAATCTGGATATTGCAGGATTCGTCTAGCCTGCCAAATAAAGACCCACTCTGAGGCCTATTTCAAACTGTGAGGCTCATTTCAAACGTCATTGCTGTTACCATTGCATCGCACAACTACACGGCATCACTATGTCCTTCACAGTGGTCAGTCAACATCTGATACTGTTCGTGTCACTAAATACAGTATGAGGCTAGATGACAACACTAAGCTGTTCTGCCTGTCAGAGAGAAGCGTATGAAGTTATACTGCCGTCTGACTGTTTCTCCTGGGTGCTTCACTACTTTTGTCAGGCAGTGTAAGTAATGTTATGGGGGTGTTTGTAACAAATTTTTTGCAGTTGTCTTGTAGTTGATTCTGCTGGTATTTCTTGACAGACATTGGCAGAAATAAGACTAGTTCTTTTGTTACAACGAATTGATCATTCTTAGATGCCACATGTTTTATGTTCCAATGGATGTAGTCTTCCAATCATGTGTAGCAAATTTTGATTAACAACAGTTTCAAATTAAACTTCTGGTGACTATATTGAATTTGTAATCTCTCTCTCTCTCTCTCTCTCTCTCTCTCTCTCTCTCTCTCTCTCTCTCTCCCTCCCTCCCTCCCTCTCCCTCCTAGGTGTCTCGAGCTGAAGTCTCTCATTGTAGCTGACCTTGACATTTTTATAGCAGTCTGAATCTCTGCATAAAGTGGTGATTGGTTTGATGTTCAAAATAGACAAATTCTAATTTACAAGTGTTGTGAATGCATCTGAAATTACTTGTTGCACGTCAGATTTTGCAGAGTGAAATGTGGTTGAATTAGTTTCTTAGAGACAAGCAGTAGAAATAAATATATTTCAATGTATAAGAGTGACTATTGAATTTATTTTGGAAGCGAATTGTTGTTAACACATTTGAAGAAACATTTTGCCTAATTATGTTATCCATCTGCAATGGTCTATAATGAAATTCAAGAGACAAATGTTACGTCAGCTGTGATTCTCTCTTAAATTCCTTTCGAGATGACTAAAGATATTCAACATAATTAGGTGAAACAGGTTTGGTTGCAAACAAGGAGTAGAAATTCATTTATTGAAGAGAATAGTTGCTGTGGTCAACGAAGTAAATATAATAAGAGAAGCAACTGAAGAAATATGGAAAAAGAAGATTTCCTAATGAACTGGAGAAAAACAGAATTACTGTACCTTAAGTGATTTGGAAAATGTAAGGGGTGAACAGCTTTTGACAGGCACGAGTCATATTTCTTTTTCCATAAACTTGGGAGAAGGGAACGTGTGGGAAAGCCTGATATTGCATTGAAATATATGATACATAAATGCTGAAAAAAGAAGAAAATGCTTAATGGAAAGTCTAGAAAATTTATATTGAAGTTAAAGTTGCAGGCAGTGTAGAGAATTTCAAGGAAGAGAGGTTGTATCAAAAAAGCAGTAGCCTTCCAGGGCCATGTTAGTTTGGTGGAGGAGGGGGGGGGAGACTACTCTTGAATCAAAAACAAAGCAGCTAATTGGTTTTATGAAGCATGTTGTAACTGAGTATTGTGTATTTGTAAGAAAAGTATGTAAGTAGTTGCAAGCATTGCTCAAAACTAGTATAACCACAGAGATTATTAAAATAAATTTAATTTTCTTTTTACAGGAGGAGTTAGATGACAGCACAGACAGGGACCGCCTTGTCATAGATGAAGGTGAAGGAGAAGCAGAAAGCGTAGATGATGTACCAGAATGCCAAGGCTGCCACCAGATGGCAGCTCAGTTTGTGTGTGCTGGCTGTGGTAATCAGTGGTATTGCAGTCGTGACTGCCAGGTATGTTCAGTCTTTTTCAGCAAATAACTTTTATTTACAAATGGGATTTCTTGCCGATTTGTTTAAGTTTGCCTTGTAGTCTGGTAGATTTCCTCCAAAAACATGACTTGCAGGTCTGTAACGTGAAAGATGCAGATTTTTTGCTGTCTAGGTGCAAAGACTGTGTTCTATATTTGAAACTAATTCTCTTTATTATCCTTCTCAACTTACACTGTGATGTTGATTATACGAAATGTATGATCTGTAGACATTTTCTTGATCCTTAAACTCCCTAGTCTTAAATAGATAATTGTCAGAAGACTTTGGAAATGATGTGTCTGCATCACCACCTGACACACTATGTGAGCAGTCAAATGACACACCACCAGAAGAAACAGTCATAATGTCATCCTATATCTTTCAGTTTTGGTTGTTGTGAAAAGTTACATTTATGATGCAGCAACATATGCTGTTATGCTGATATATTTCTTCATAAAAATACTGCAGCTTTGATTGTTGTTGTGGTCTTCAGTCCTGAGACTGGTTTGATGCAGCTCTCCATGCTACTCTATCTTGTGCAAGCTTAATCATCTCCCAGTACCTACTGCAACCAACATCCTTCTGAATCTGCTTAATGTATTAATCTCTTGGTCTCCCTCTATGATTTTTAACCTCTACCCTGCCCTCCAGTACTAAACTGGTGATCCCTTGATGCCTCAGAACATGTCCTACCAACCAATCCTTTCTTCTAGTCAAGTTGTGCCACAAACTTCTCCCCACTCCTATTCAATACTTCATTAGTTATGTGATCGACCCATCTAATCTTCAGCATTCTTCTGTAGCACCACATTTCGAAAGCTTCTATTCTCTTCTTGTCCAAACTATTTATCGCCCTTGTTTCACTTCCACACATGGCTACACTCCATACAATGAATCCTTTTAGTATGAAACTACTTTCTTCAGAATACTTTTCATTGTACAGCAAATTACGTGCACATAAAACTTCACCTTCTCTCTTCATCCACATCCCTCTCCACTCTTCACCTGTTTTCTTGTTAGTTTGAGGGTTCAAGGAAAAAATGTAGTTGTACATGTAATTTGTAATACTGATAGTATTTGTATAATAAAATGCAGTTATATATAAACATTTTTTGTGTGTTTGTTACAGGTTGCAGCATGGGATGAACATTCTGAAGTCTGCTCTGGCTAAAAGAGAATAACTTATAATTTTCTGTCATCATTCCAGGACTTGTGTAATACAGCTTCTTGTGGAACAGCTTTGAATAAATGCATTTGGTGAATGAAGTAAAGTGTATTTATTGAAGACCATATTTTGAAGGGTCTGTTTGTGAAGATTGTGCTCTGAACATTGACGTATATGTGGAACTGCTAATTCAGGCATATTGTACTGGAAGTGTTTATTGTATCTACCAGTTGGTTGCAGGATGATGATATTGGTGATGTTTTTGTCCAAGTTTGTTGTATGGAACTGCGAGAAGAGTACTGCTGAGATAGTGTGCGTGTAAGTCTTTTCTAAACATAAGTGCCAACTGATACTATGTTATCCTTGTACCTTTCTGATCCAAAGTTCAAATGTGTGCTGTTTCTCTTGTTTTATTCTAAGTAATTTATTTATAAAAATTCAGTAGGAATTACTCTTCATTCTCATGTTATTCATATTTTTTAAACAGTATGCTGTCAGTTTACCCCAGTTTTAAGATACCAAATATCATTTTATTGTATTGTTTAGTGGCTCCATTCAGTATCTTAACAAAACTTGCATTGAGCACTTTATTTTGGAAGTTAATTGTTTTGCAAACAAGAGTCGCAGATGACAATTGTTATGAACACGTGCTCAGTAGTCATATTTATTTGTACCTTTCATTCTCCTTGAGGGGTTTGTGGGCTTTCATGGATTAATATTTGTCTGTTAATAAATGTTGTGTCTAGTATTTTGCTCATGCTAAATACTTGTGGAAGGCAATGTTATGTTACAGTAAACAGCAAATTGTTAGTAATAGCTTATAAGGAAAATGTTACAAATAAGTAAAATGTGCTGCTGTTCAGCCAAGCAGACGAGATGGTTGTATCTGGCAGCAGAGTTATGTGTGTTGTCTGTAATGTATTCTTTACTGGGGAAACAAGTGTGAACACCATTGTGTGTTAATTTTATGTTGTCACTGATTCTGCTTCTGAAGAATGGGTGATATTCTTTTAGGGAGGTTTTTGAAATCCCAAGTCCAGAATCAAATTTCCTTTCTTCAGGAAAAAGAATTGTGAGATATTCTTGATGTTTTCATTGTTTTTTCTTATTTACTTAACCACAATTGATATATCTGTATTATTGATGGAACAAGTGCTAAAATTCATGAATTTGTCTGACTAGTACTCATCTTCAAGGTAAAGATAAGTGATTTTTTCCCTCCCATTAAAAGTTTCACTATTTGTCTTTTGTTGTGTAAAGCCCCTAAATGACTTTTTGGCATAACGGGGGATGCTGCCCAGATTATTGTCAGTAGGTTTAAACTTTCTTAACACTACTACACAAAGCAAAAAGCAATAAACTAATAAAAGTTTACTTTTGCAGCAAAGGTCAGTGTGATGCACAATGTGACCTTCATTTAATTTTCTTGTGTGAGACTGCCTCATTTAATTCAGTTGTGCAGCTTGCTGTGTTTAAAGTTTTAATTTAAATTCCAAGAAATAACACTAATTTACCTTCATATGTTCACCATCTTACTTTCAAATTAATCCTAACCATTCCAAAAACCGTCTAGTCAGAGCGCGAAAACTATTTTTTTGTCTGCATGCGATCAAGTGTGATACTAAACTATCCATTTGTCAACAAAACAGAGTAGGGACAGAGGCTTGCTAATATACATAACCCTGTCACCATTAGTTATTCACTTCTAATATCATGTAACACTGTAAGTATTCAATTCCAAAGAGCTGAATGGTTGTGGAGTACATAAAAATCATGCAGTGACATTTATAATACAGAATTGACCCAAAATATTTTTGAGTTGGCTACCTAAAGAGTACCTTGTACATTATTTTTTTTTAAAAATGTGCTATTTGCACACTACCATCATACATTTTCAGAGGAAAGTGTCTGCATTTTATGAGACTTGGATGTAAGATGTAAATGTTCGTAATTTTAGTTAGTGTGCGTGGCTTATTGAAACACAGGCATGAAGTGCCCACTGCAAGTTTTGCTTGAAGTATTTGCTGACAGTGTGATCTGTGTAGAAGCAGAGTTATTTTGTTACCATTACACATTGTAATAGAGTAAGTAAGTTATAGCAAGAAACAACAAATGATCAGAAGAAGCATAGTCATTTTGTGTAAAGTAAGAAACTGTGCTGTGATATTAGAATTGTTACTGAACGGTTGATTTTTTGCTGGACTAGATTGAATGATACAACTGCCATGGAAGTGTTTCTCTTTCTTGTATTGGTACGGAAGCATTAAATGACTTAATCTCTTGAATATGTACTGCAACTTTCTGTGTTATTAAATTAGTTTTTTTTAACTTTATGGTTTCTTCTTTATTTCGTACTTTTACCTGGATATCAAAATTATAGCAGTAGTTTTTTTCCTTTTTTTGGAAGGGAAGAAGAGATTACTTAACAACGTAGTCAGCTGTTTACACTCAATGCTGTCTTAGTGGTGTTTCTGGCTTTATGAAAGCATCACGGAGGGTATGTTGCACAATAAATTCTTTATCATAGTTATCCCTCCCCTTGTTGCTTTTCTTCCTTTTGGAAAATATCTTCAGGCAGTAGTTTTTTCTTGAGTGTTAATGAAATACAAATATCAATTGTAGTCAAAGGAAAATGGGATGAGTAATTAGTATGCCTGTGAAGGAACATTTATTCGATCAGCATTTTGTTGCGAACATTTTATGAAATATCATCAATTATCAAAATATAATTAAAGTGTGAGTAAAAAGTCTTGATTTACTTAGTGCAGCTAAGAAGGAAAGCCAGAGACTGATAATTGAATATTAATTCTTGAAAGCAGTTGTCTGGGATGGAGAAGGACATAAGACGCATGGAGCGGTTAGGAGGGTAGTGAGAGGCCTTTTTTAGCGCGTGTGCGTGTGTGCGTGTGCGTGTGTGTGTGGAGCACAGGATATGCTAGAGAGAAAATCCCCACCTGAGTATTTCAGAGAAACTTGTGGTGGAAGGGAATAACCAAATCACTCGTGTAGCAACTATTGATGGCATTACCAAATGACTCGTGTAGCAACTATTGATGGCATTACCAAATGACTCGTGTAGCAACTATTGATGGCATTACCAAATGACTCGTGTAGCAACTATTGATGGCATTACCAAATGACTCGTGTAGCAACTATTGATGGCATTACCAAATGACTCGTGTAGCAACTATTGATGGCATTACCAAATGACTCGTGTAGCAACTATTGATGGCATTACCAAATGACTCGTGTAGCAACTATTGATGGCATTACCAAATGACTCGTGTAGCAACTATTGATGGCATTACCAAATGACTCGTGTAGCAACTATTGATGGCATTACCAAATGACTCGTGTAGCAACTATTGATGGCATTACCAAATGACTCGTGTAGCAACTATTGATGGCATTACCAAATGACTCGTGTAGCAACTATTGATGACTTTAGTGTTACAGTGTGCAGCAGGCTTGCCAACTGGATGGTCAAGATTGTGGTTTCCTACAGTTTGGCATTCCTGTGAGTGGACAGTTGGTTACTTGTCATGCTCACATAGAATGCTGTACAGTACTGGATTATAGCTGATGTACCTCCGGGTGACGAAAGTCATGAGGTAGTGATATGATACGCACGTATAAGGAGGGAGGTAGTATCACATACACATAGTATAAAATGGCACAGCGTGGGCGGAGCTGTCACTTTTGCTTGAGTGATTGACGTGAAAAGGTTTCCGACATGATTATGGATGCAAGCGGAAATTAACAGACTTTGAACGTGGAATGGCAGCTGGAGGTGGATGCAGGGGAGATTCCAATTTGGAAATCGTTAGGGAATTAAGTATTCTGAAATTCAGTGTCCAGAGTATGTCAAGAATACAAAATTTTAGGTGTTCCCTCTCACCACGAATAATGCAGTGGCCGATGGCCTTCACTTAATGACCGCGAACAGCACTGTTTCCATAGAGTTGTCAGTGCTAACAGACAAGCAACACTGTGTGAAATAATGCCAGAAATCAATGTGGGACATATGATGAATATTTCCATTAGGACAGTGGAACAAAATTAGGCGTTAATGGACTGGGAGCAGACGGCCTTGCCTGCAGCACCTCCCCTGGGCTTGTAACCATATCATTGGCCTCTAGAGGGCAGGATGGCCTGGTCAGATGAGTTCCAGTTTAAGTTGGTGGTAAAAGCTGATGGTATGGTTAAAGTGTGGCACAGGCCCCACAAAGCCATGGATCCAAGTTGTCAACAAGGATCTGTGCAGAATAGTGGTGGCTCCATAATGGTGTTGGTTGTTTTTACATGGAATGCACTGGGTGCTCTGGTCCAACTTACCCAAACATTGACTGGAAATGATTGTGTTCAGCTATTTGGATACCATTTGCAGCCATTCATGGACTTCACTTTCCCAAACAACCATGGAATTTTTACGGATGAAATTAACATGTCACAAGGCCACAATTGTTGGTGATTGGTTTGAAGAACACAACATGAGTGAATGATTTGGTCACCTATCAAACATTTATGGGACCTAATGGAGAGGTCAGTTTATGCACAAACTCCTGCACCAGCAACACTTTCAAAATTATGGATGGCTATACTGGCAGTATGGCTCAGTATTTCAGCAGGGGACTTCCAACAATTTCTGAAGTCCATGCCATGTAGAGCTGCTGAACTACACCAGGCAAAAGGAAGTCCAACATGATATTAGGACATATCCCATGAATTTTATCGCCTCAGTGTAGAGCATGGGTGGATATGATTTTGGGTAGATAACCCTCATCTCTCTTGCTTTGGGGCTCAACAAGAGGTGGTCGAAGACCTGGTGAAGGGTGTGGTTGAGCACTTCACTGCCAGGGTGATAATGGGAGATCTGAGGATTGCTGGTTAACAGGGTTGCTGGTGTCAGAGGAGAAGATGGCACAAGAGATCTGTTCATGGATAGGCTGGATATTACTGTATATTATGGGTACTTGACAACAATTTTACTTTCCAGTGCAGATGTGGCGTACATGGGTGGTGAGGCTGCATGGAAGAGACTTTTCGACATGGAATGGGTAAAAGCTGTGAGAATGGAGGTGCTGTTGGTGCTCTTGATACAAACAAACGTATTTGTGGGTCCATCTAAGAGGTGGAGATAAACATCTAGAAAAGTGGGTCATGGAGTTGAGGAAGACTGGATGAAGCAGATTTGGGAATGTGTGTTATGGTTGTGGAGGAAGGAGCAATGGTTGTCCTTGCCATTAGACCAGATAAAGAAAATGTCATCAATGAATGTGAACCAGACAAGGGTTTTATCTGTTGACTGGAAAGGAAGGATTCTTCCAGATGGTCCATAAATATGTTGGCATACATAGGAAGGTACCATGTGAGTAATATCTCTCTCTCTCTCTCTCTCTCTCTCTCTCTCTCTCTCTCTCTCTCTCTCTCTTTCCCTTCCTCTCTCCCTCTTCACAACCTCCTTTCCTCTCCTTTCCTCCGACCCCTCACCCTTAAATAACAGTGTGTCAATTATCTTTACTGGAATTCGTATTATTGGTGAATTTTATGTGTGGATGGATGTTGCATAGACATAATGAAAGTTCATGTAAGTTCCCCAGCTTTCAAGCTTCTACTCTTATAATTGTTAAGCATAGAGCAAAGAATCTTGGTCAAAATAGAAAAGACAGTTTCACTCCAATGAGTGTTGCGAGAGCACTTGTTCAAATTAGTTGAAAATATTGAAACACATTTCTAGCAAGAATCTGCAATGAGTAGGAGTGATACAATGTGACCATTACCATGAATATGGTGGTAACCGTTATAGTATCTGTACTGTATGTAAAGGAACATTGCTCTCCTAATGTTTTTCACATGAATTGGATGATATAGCCTACAGCAATTTCCCAAATGCATGTAAGTCACTTCTGTCCCCTGAAGTTTATCTTTATGTCCCTTCTTTCTATCTTAGAATTGTGTTTGAGCTCCAGAAAAGTTTTTGTTCTTTGTAATAAAATTTTCAAGTTGAAGTCGTAGATGATTTTGTAGTTTTGCGTTTATGAGGCATATAATTTTGTCATTATTGGTCCCCAAATTAGTCTAACCAGCTCTCAATTGGTTTCTATGACTTACTCACTGACTATCTTTTTTTGAAATATTGCTGCATCTTCTAAATTATTCATGTGAAACAGTGCATTTGCCTGTCAAAATTCAACAATGGAAAATCCAGGATGGAAAGTAACAATATTACAAACAGTTTATAGTGGAGATGCTGAGTCACACATAGGCACAACAAAAGTATAGTGATGATTTTCTTCAAGGCCAACATTGAGAAGTTAGTTAATGTTAATAATGGCTACTCATTATAAAGTAATTGAACTTCAGTGTGAGACTTGCAGTTAGTAATATAGCACCCAAAATGCAAGGATGGGCACTATGAGCCAGGATGGTGCGAGCCGATGGTGGAGGGAGGTTGGGAACCCGGAAGGCTGCAGAGAAGATGCCTGCTGCAAAGGTAACGAGCTCATTATTGGAGCATCTGCATTGTATTAAACACCTGGTGATTGGCCAACTGGCCACAGAGTTCTGCTGGGGTGGCTGCTTGAATGCTCCATGATGATGTGCACTGGTGGACTTGTTACATAAGCTGGCAATACGGCTCCCATGCCAGTGGTGTGTATGTGAGATGATGCTTTATCTGCTGTGGCTGCAGGGGGCGCTTGGCAGCATCACAGCAGAGGGTGCCCAATGTGATGAGGAGCCTGCCCAGCAATGGTGGAAGATGTGCACAGGATGCGATCCACTGCCCCCTTGGCAGGAGTCAATCGTATTCCTGAAGTTCAACTGAGATGACTGGCTGCATCGTGCCACAAATTGCGAGAGGGAATTAGTATGTAGAGCTGTTTCCCTGACATAGCCTTGAATTGGTGATTTCTTCTGGCAGGTCCATACTTGCCACAGTCCTGTCATACTGACGGAGCTGAGGGATTGAGAATAATTTTGTTACAAAATGTCCAGTACTTATAGTCGACAGTGGCATGCTTGTTGTGCATGTATGTCATTACTTGTCACATTGTAACCTTACCCTCCCACACATCACTATTAAAATTCTGTCTGTGCACAGGTTTTGAAAGCTTTGTGAGGATGAGACACAAAAAAGAAACTTTTGTGTTTAGGGGTACATTCTTGTGGCTGAAATCTTGATTTGACATTTTGGGTTCCTGATGACTAAATAACTGATGTAAATTGGCCTGTATATTTCTTGAATTTTATTCTTTGTTACAATTTTCAATATCACACAATCTTTACAATTTCCGCTTAATATTCCAAATTACATTGTTAGTGTTGATCATAAAAAAACATATTTCTGTCTCCATCAGAGGCATACCCACTACTACTAATGTTCTGCAGTACCTCACAACATTCCAAAGAGTTGACAGAGCAAAAGTGTTTACAAACTTCCTTGACAAAAGAAGAATCGTCACCAGGTTATATCATTATTTTATAAATGATCTAGAAATAAATTTAATAATTAACATGAGATTGTGCAATTAATAATATGAATTTTAAGTATGCCAGATATTTTGTAATTTCAAATATCGATTGTAACAGCCTTATTGCTTTTTATACGTTTCAGCATGAAATATAATGCATCATATACGAAATCAAATGAAATTCTTTCAGGAAAACAGGTGAGTGTGTTCACCTATACCAGATTCGAGATTAATCCTGGTATCGGTTACTTCTATATATTTTTTTTTTAAAAAGAGATTATGTTAGAAAAATGTATCCCATTACAGTGTATCCAAAAACACAATTGTCATTGCTAGTGTGGAAGTCTAACATGCCCCTTGCTGCACAAGTGTGTGCAATACCACTGTTTCAGTGAGGTAACCTGCCTTGCAACATTGCACCAGCTTTGTCAAATTATGACAGCAGCAGCATCCAGCATCCAGCATTCCACGTGCTGTCAGCTGTACATTACATTAATGCTCTCTATGAAAAAAACCTAATCCCTTGGATTGACATGAAAACCAGTTTTGTGTTATAATATATGTTTGCACAAAAAACAGAGAAAATTTATGACCAAAACAACTGGCAGCTTGCACATGGGAGTTAGATACTGCATATCTCTCTCTCTCTCTCTCTCTCTCTCTCTCTCTCTCTCTCTCTCTCTCTCTCTCTCTCTCTCACTCGCTCTCATGCTCTAGAGATTCAGTCTGCTAGGATCTTGACTATTTGTTTATTCTGACAGTCAGCTCTCTACCTCAGAAGAATAAAAGCTGCTCACAGCAGAGTTAGAGAGCCACTGTGGCAGTTAATATTGCGCACTTAAAATTGCTGCCATATGTTATCATCCTTTTAAATGCTCTACAGGTTGCATAAACTGCTCGGCTGAAATGCATCCTTCCTGCATGAAAGTGAATTGATTGAGGGAATGGATGAGGTTAGGTTCTAAAGTTTGATTTAGAAATGTTTTGTTTCGTGCTGGAAATAATTCCAAAGGTAGATCTACCCAATACAACTGTATTTGTGATAAGTTCAGTGGCTAATAGATGAAATGTTGATCCTGTCACATTTAGTCCCGTCGATTAATGACCCACGTCCTTTAAGTTCAGTCTGTTTGTCCCATGTGAGCTTCCCCTGTTAGTAACAACTTGTCGCTACAGCCAAGTTGTCACAAATGGAGTGAATCCAATGAAAACCTGCTTGCTGGAAATGCAGTCTGGATTCCATGAGACCCATCGGACAGCCTAGGCACTTTTGTCTGGCTAAGAACAATGATATTGTGCATGTGCTCAGACTGATTTGTTCTATCCTGGCCAGTCATACTGTGACTGCCTTCTTTGACAATGCCGTAACTCCTCTATCATTATTGCATGCCATTGAACTCACGAGGGCTTAAGTCCGGAGAGTGCCATAGGTGGTATAGCACTTAGAGGCCCCATCAGTCAAACAAGATCAGTAACAGCTTGCAATGTAAATGCTTCAGCATTGTCCTGCAAAATGATGGTCCGGTCCTGCAAAACGATGGTCAGGTTGTGCAGAAAGTGTCATCACTTCCGTCTCTATGCTGTTCGTTTTTGGAACACAGCCTATGACCAGCTTACAGACAAAAGTGATGACACTTTCTGCAGGACCTCACCATCATTTTGGAGAATAATGCTCAAGCACGTACAGTGCAAGCTGTTACTGATTTGTTTGACTGATAGGGCTGCTAAGTGCTATACCACCTACTGCACTCCCTCCTCGTGAGTTCAACTTGATTTCTTAACTGAAGGAAACACTTAACGGCACTCGCTTCAGAACTGCTGCAAATTTGTCTGGCATCAGATCGCACTGCTCGAACTGTCAACACAACTAGCACTGGTAAGAGTATCCTATGACTTCCACATCTACATCTATGTCCATACTCCGCAAGCCGCTTGACGGTGTGTGCCGGAGGGTCTTTAGAGTACCTCTATCGGTTCTCCTTCTAGTAGAGTCTTTTATTGTTCGTGGAAAGATAGATTGTTGGTATGCCTCTTTGTGGGTTCTAATCTCTCTGATCTGGTACAGGTCCCACACCAGTGAGCAGTATTCAAGCAGTAGGCAAACAAGTGTACTGTAACCTACTTCCTTTGTTTTCGGATTGCATTTCCTTAGGATTCTTCCAATGAATCTGTCTGGCATCTGCTTTACTGACAATTAATTTTATATGGTCATTCCATTTTAAATCACTCTTAATGCCTACTCCTAGATAATTTCTAAATTTACTGCTTTCAGTTGCTGACCTGCTATATTGTAGCTAAATGATAAAGGATCTTTCTTTCTATGTATTCGCAGCACATTACACTTGTCTAAATTGAGATTCAATTGCCATTCCCTGCACCATGCGTCAATTCATTGCAGATCTTCCTGCATTTCAATACAATTTTCCATTGTTACAATCTCTCGATATACCACAGCATCATCTGCAAAAAGCCTCGGTGAACTTCAGATGTTATCCACAAGGTCATTTATGTATATTGTGAATAGCAACAGTCCTAAGACACTCCCCTGCGGCACATCTGAAATCACTCTTACTTCGGAAGACTTCTCTCCATTGAGAATGACATGCTGTGTTCTGTTATCTAGGAATTCTTCAATCCAATCACACAACTGGTCTGATAGTCCATATGCTCTTACTTTGTTCATTAAACGACTGTGGGGAACTGTATCGAACACCTTGCGGAAGTCAAGAAACATGGCATCTACTGGGAACTTGTGTCTATGGCCCTCTGAGTCTCGTGGACGAATAGCGCGAGCTGGGTTTCACATGATCGTCTTTTTCGAAACCCATGCTGATTCCTACAGAATAGATTTCTAGTCCCCAGAAAAGTCATTATACTCAAACATAATACAACCGATTGACGTTAGAGATATAGGTCTATAATTCTGCACACCTGTTCCACGTCCTTTCTTGAAAAGGGGGTGACCTGTGCCCTTTTCCAATCCTTTGGATCGCTACGCTCTTAGAGACCTATGGTACACCGCTGCAAGAAGGGGGACAAGTTCTTTCGCATATTCTGTGTAAAATCGAACTGGTATCCCATCAGGTCCAGCGGCCTTTCCTGTTTTGAGCAATTTTAATTGTTTTTCTATCCCTCTTCATCTAATTCAATATCTACCATTTTGTCATCTGTGTGACAATCTAGAGAAGGAACTACAGTGAAGTTTCCCTGTGTGAAACAGCTTTGGAAAAAGACATTTAGTATTTTGGCCTTGAGTCAGTCATCCTCTGTTTTGAGTACCATTTTGGTCACATTGTGTCTAGACATTTTGTTTTGATCCACCTACCGCTTTGACATAAGACCAAACTTTCTTAGGATTTTCTGCCAAGTCAGTACATAGAACTTTACTTTCGAATTTATTGAACGCCTCTCGCATAGCCCTCCTCACACTACATTTCGCTGGCAATGGGATTTACACAATGCTGGTGACTACTTCGAAGGTCAGTAAAACTTTGAAACACGTATTTATTTAGTAAGAGCTGTAAATAAATAGTTGCCACTATTAAAGTTCCAACCCTCGTATATGGATCTTTCTGTCTACAGCGATATATCAGAAGCTATGGTTTTTATGTTATTTTTTTCTGTTCAGTACTTTCTTAAAGAAATTATTCTTTGACAACTATTGAAAAGAGAGTTGCTAGTATTGAAATAAACATGAAATTTCTTATGTTGTATTGCAGCAAACAGATACAATGAGGTTTTCCATAAGATACTGACTACCTTGCTCACTTATTGGTTGTTCAGTAAGACATTCTGTTTTATGATTCTATCAGAATACCTATTGAAAGGCGAGTTTGTGTATGCTGTGTTTGGAAAAAAAATGAAACCTGTCAACAATGGAATGGCTGTTGCTTGTAATTAATGAAGCTTTTTTTCAAATGAGAAATGGTAAACAATCCAGACAAAAATAAATCGTCAATTCTGTTGCGTTTTTGGCTGAATCCTGCAATCTACCATATTTTTAATAGTGAACAACTAGAATGTAAATTTACCAAAGGATTTTCTCTCTGAGAAATTTGAAAATAATTCACAGCAAATAGTGTACCGCATTTCTGTTCCTATCCCCATTCAAAGTCAAGTTGTGAACTAAGAAAATCAAATTCAAACTCTTAATGCTTATCGACTAAAATGAAAGCGTTGCTGCTGTGTATGCGTTGTTGCTGTGTGCATCAACATACTGTAACACCTATTCTTACCATGGAGCTCAAAATGTTAGGTAGTATGGAGGTACAAATCGAGTGCCTTTCTTCTTGAAAAAGAGCCGTTAAAAGGGACTAAATATCACGAGAAAAGCAGTACTAGTTGTGACTATGCGAAGTCACGTTGTTTCATGCTCAAACAAAAGTACTTTTAAAAATAATAAAGAGACGAGTTCTGATTCTTTTGCAATGATGATCTAATATTCAAGAACTTTTTTAATTACAGGATAGGCAACCATGAATGAATGATTAAAAATCGTCTCAAGAATTGCACAAAAGCAATCAAATACCTAGTTTTATAATACGAGCAAGAACTAACAACCAAATCAATTTGCTTACTAAAGCAGAGAGAGAGAGAGAGAGAGAGATATGTGTAAAGCACAACTGTATTTCGTGATCCAGTTGGGACCATGTTTCTGAACCGGTCACAAAGGAATGCTGGGATATATTTCAACTTGAAGAAACACGCCTTGCGATAATTTACTCCGTGTGAACGTGACTTCAAAAACAATACGTCTTGCAATAAACGTAAGTGAAGCGTTCGTGGGTCGCACGGTTTATGCCAAAAGCATCTAGCACGATTTATGCCAGATGTGTATATGGCATTATGGAGTTGCAGCCAACGTCCACACAGTACAAAGTATTAGCCCAAAGTGTTGCTTCCGCCTAGCCACGCTAACTGAAAATTCAAGGTAAGGTTTCTGACTGGCTGTCGCAAGGCCCCGTTCCTGATCTGTACGAGATATACCATGCACGACTTCTCTCAGATTGTGCTGCGGCCAGCCAGATAATGTAGGCTATCAGAAGTATGACATGTCGCAAAATGCAGCGGACTTGTAAGTTGTGCTCTTGTCCACATGTGAAACAAGTTGGCGTGAATAGTCAATGTGATTCGAATTTAGTGTAGTACTTTGACGCTCGTGAATTCAGCTCTTGTAGGTGCAGGAGGTGAATTGAGGGTCCTATGGGGCGGCGGAGAAGTTACCTTTAACCGAATGTTGTTGGAAAGTATTGTCAAGATGACATGTCTTCCATAAAATATGATGCTGGAACGAAACGCGATGGCAGTAGACTTCTCTAGAGACGCCATGTTGGATTTTGTTTCGAAATTATAACTTGCGTGTTTTGCATAGAGTAAATATCACTGGAATGAGCATTCACATGCGCAGAACAGATTTTGTTGTCAATATACATTCACGGCCTGGTCACGTGATCTCGGAACATCGTGTTTGTCCGTCTAGCGCCCTGTATATTTAGAATGTCACTACATCCCTAGTATAGACCGATTCTTTTCGTACGTGTCGTGGATTATTTGTATATGTTGCGCAGACATTTTAGCAGTATCCATTTGATACCGGGAATAAACAAGCTACGTAACTTTTAAGGGCAAGTGATACTGCATTCTGCTTCTTTGCGATAGGTGTCGTAGCTGAGATGCACTCGATTTTTGGTAGTTTTCGCTATGATACGGGACTTTATAGTTTAAAGAGCCTGAAGTACATTTTTGCAGTGATAGTCGTTTTTGCGACCTAAAGCACAATTTTTCTTGCTGGTGGCACTTTGAGGTATTTATTTAACGCATTTTAAGTACTTTCCCCCGTTTATTAAATAAATAGTAGACTGAGTAATCTATATACATAATCGACAAGTCACTGATAAATACATGGAGGATAGTATTTACTGAAACAACTAACCTTTCCCTTTCCTGTACCACTAGCAAATTTACGAGAGGAAGCGGTTTTTTGTGAGCTTTTGCACGAGCCGCAATATCTGTTCTATAGTCATAAAATCGTAGAAAAATAGGTCTACAGAATCAAGCATTAATTATAAGGCGTCTCGAAATTTTTAAACATGTACAGTGTCGCTAACTAATACGATAACTATAATTAGAGCTACATGGTACGTACCCATGAAAAGTTACTATCTGTCCTTTCACATATTTTTCTTTGCATCCGTAGCAATAACAGTAATTCACCCTCGCTATTACACTATCAAAAAACGGTGAAACACAACAAAAACTCTTGATATTACAAACTTCAAACGATGCAGAAAGCGCACACGCACAGCGAAGTCCCGAAAACACATGACAATCGTGGTTTAATGTTGACAACATGCGCAGAACACAATGCTCACTCCACAGATGTTTACTCTATGGTGTTTTGATAGCATGCAGTACGCAATGGTGACTAAAGATTTATCACAAACGTGTCACTCTTGTTAAGATTTGTTGTAACCAAGTGTCACTTAATGACTTTGTATTTGACCACCATAACTTAGTGAACGAGTAGGCAACCGGCGGTGAGAAGCCTGATCCGCCGCAGTTTGTTTCAGTGCGGCCCACGGAAGAAATTCGTAGGAGAGTGTGAGTGTGAGGCCCTCGCATTGTACTCTGCCCGGGACGCATTTTCGAATATTTTTGCCGACGCTCAGCGCGTCTCAGGTTTGTAGCTCATAATACAGACAAGTGAGAGATAAAGTTACAGAAACACATGTCCATGCGATCAGCCATCAAAAATATTTTTAGATGAGGCCCTCGCATTGTACTCTGCCCGGGACGCATTTTCGAATATTTTTGCCGACGCTCAGCGCGTCTCAGGTTTGTAGCTCATAATACAGACAAGTGAAAGATAAAGTTACAGAAACACATGTCCATGCGATCAGCCATCAAAAATATTTTTAGATGAGGCCCTCGCATTGTACTCTGCCCGGGACGCATTTTCGAATATTTTTGCCGACGCTCAGCGCGTCTCAGGTTTGTAGCTCATAATACAGACAAGTGAAAGATAAAGTTACAGAAACACATGTCCATGCGATCAGCCATCAAAAATATTTTTAGATGAGGCCCTCGCATTGTACTCTGCCCGGGACGCATGTTCGAATATTTTTGCCGACGCTCAGCGCGTCTCAGGTTTGTAGCTCATAATACAGACAAGTGAAAGATAAAGTTACAGAAACACATGTCCATGCGATCAGCCATCAAAAATATTTTTAGATGAGGCCCTCGCATTGTACTCTGCCCGGGACGCATTTTCGAATATTTTTGCCGACGCTCAGCGCGTCTCACGTTTGTAGCTCATAATACAGACAAGTGAAAGATAAAGTTACAGAAACACATGTCCATGCGATCAGCCATCAAAAATATTTTTAGATGAGGCCCTCGCATTGTACTCTGCCCGGGACGCATTTTCGAATATTTTTGCCGACGCTCAGCGCGTCTCAGGTTTGTAGCTCATAATACAGACAAGTGAAAGATAAAGTTACAGAAACACATGTCCATGCGATCAGCCGTCAAAAATATTTTTAGATGAGGCCCTCGCATTGTACTCTGCCCGGGACGCATTTTCGAATATTTTTGCCGACGCTCAGCGCGTCTCAGGTTTGTAGCTCATAATACAGACAAGTGAAAGATAAAGTTACAGAAACACATGTCCATGCGATCAGCCATCAAAAATATTTTTAGATGAGGCCCTCGCATTGTACTCTGCCCGGGACGCATGTTCGAATATTTTTGCTGACGCTCAGCGCGTCTCAGGTTTGTAGCTCATAATACAGACAAGTGAAAGATAAAGTTACAGAAACACATGTCCATGCGATCAGCCATCAAAAATATTTTTAGATGAGGCCCTCGCATTGTACTCTGCCCGGGACGCATTTTCGAATATTTTTGCCGACGCTCAGCGCGTCTCAGGTTTGTAGCTCATAATACAGACAAGTGAAAGATAAAGTTACAGAAACACATGTCCATGCGATCAGCCATCAAAAATATTTTTAGATGAGGCCCTCGCATTGTACTCTGCCCGGGACGCATTTTCGAATATTTTTGCCGACGCTCAGCGCGTCTCAGGTTTGTAGCTCATAATACAGACAAGTGAAAGATAAAGTTACAGAAACACATGTCCATGCGATCAGCCATCAAAAATATTTTTAGATGAGGCCCTCGCATTGTACTCTGCCCGGGACGCATTTTCGAATATTTTTGCCGACGCTCAGCGCGTCTCAGGTTTGTAGCTCATAATACAGACAAGTGAAAGATAAAGTTACAGAAACACATGTCCATGCGATCAGCCATCAAAAATATTTTTAGATGAGGCCCTCGCATTGTACTCTGCCCGGGACGCATTTTCGAATATTTTTGCCGACGCTCAGCGCGTCTCAGGTTTGTAGCTCATAATACAGACAAGTGAAAGATAAAGTTACAGAAACACATGTCCATGCGATCAGCCATCAAAAATATTTTTAGATGAGGCCCTCGCATTGTACTCTGCCCGGGACGCATTTTCGAATATTTTTGCCGACGCTCAGCGCGTCTCAGGTTTGTAGCTCATAATACAGACAAGTGAAAGATAAAGTTACAGAAACACATGTCCATGCGATCAGCCATCAAAAATATTTTTAGATGAGGCCCTCGCATTGTACTCTGCCCGGGACGCATTTTCGAATATTTTTGCCGACGCTCAGCGCGTCTCAGGTTTGTAGCTCATAATACAGACAAGTGAAAGATAAAGTTACAGAAACACATGTCCATGCGATCAGCCATCAAAAATATTTTTAGATGAGGCCCTCGCATTGTACTCTGCCCGGGACGCATTTTCGAATATTTTTGCCGACGCTCAGCGCGTCTCAGGTTTGTAGCTCATAATACAGACAAGTGAAAGATAAAGTTACAGAAACACATGTCCATGCGATCAGCCATCAAAAATATTTTTAGATGAGGCCCTCGCATTGTACTCTGCCCGGGACGCATTTTCGAATATTTTTGCCGACGCTCAGCGCGTCTCAGGTTTGTAGCTCATAATACAGACAAGTGAAAGATAAAGTTACAGAAACACATGTCCATGCGATCAGCCATCAAAAATATTTTTAGATGAGGCCCTCGCATTGTACTCTGCCCGGGACGCATGTTCGAATATTTTTGCCGACGCTCAGCGCGTCTCAGGTTTGTAGCTCATAATACAGACAAGTGAAAGATAAAGTTACAGAAACACATGTCCATGCGATCAGCCATCAAAAATATTTTTAGATGAGGCCCTCGCATTGTACTCTGCCCGGGACGCATTTTCGAATATTTTTGCCGACGCTCAGCGCGTCTCAGGTTTGTAGCTCATAATACAGACAAGTGAAAGATAAAGTTACAGAAACACATGTCCATGCGATCAGCCATCAAAAATATTTTTAGATGAGGCCCTCGCATTGTACTCTGCCCGGGACGCATTTTCGAATATTTTTGCCGACGCTCAGCGCGTCTCAGGTTTGTAGCTCATAATACAGACAAGTGAAAGGTAAAGTTACAGAAACACATGTCCATGCGATCAGCCATCAAAAATATTTTTAGATGAGGCCCTCGCATTGTACTCTCCCCGTGACGCATTTTCGAATATTTTTGCCGACGCTCAGCGCGTCTCAGGTTTGTAGCTCATAATACAGACAAGTGAAAGATAAAGTTACAGAAACACATGTCCATGCAATCAGCCATCAAAAATATTTTTAGATGAGGCCCTCGCATTGTACTCTGCCCGGGACGCATTTTCGAATATTTTTGCCGACGCTCAGCGCGTCTCAGGTTTGTAGCTCATAATACAGACAAGTGAAAGATAAAGTTACAGAAACACATGTCCATGCGATCAGCCATCAAAAATATTTTTAGATGAGGCCCTCGCATTGTACTCTGCCCGGGACGCATTTTCGAATATTTTTGCCGACGCTCAGCGCGTCTCAGGTTTGTAGCTCATAATACAGACAAGTGAAAGATAAAGTTACAGAAACACATGTCCATGCGATCAGCCATCAAAAATATTTTTAGATGAGGCCCTCGCATTGTACTCTGCCCGGGACGCATTTTCGAATATTTTTGCCGACGCTCAGCGCGTCTCAGGTTTGTAGCTCATAATACAGACAAGTGAAAGATAAAGTTACAGAAACACATGTCCATGCGATCAGCCATCAAAAATATTTTTAGATGAGGCCCTCGCATTGTACTCTGCCCGGGACGCATTTTCGAATATTTTTGCCGACGCTCAGCGCGTCTCAGGTTTGTAGCTCATAATACAGACAAGTGAAAGATAAAGTTACAGAAACACATGTCCATGCGATCAGCCATCAAAAATATTTTTAGATGAGGCCCTCGCATTGTACTCTGCCCGGGACGCATTTTCGAATATTTTTGCCGACGCTCAGCGCGTCTCAGGTTTGTAGCTCATAATACAGACAAGTGAAAGATAAAGTTACAGAAACACATGTCCATGCGATCAGCCATCAAAAATATTTTTAGATGAGGCCCTCGCATTGTACTCTGCCCGGGACGCATTTTCGAATATTTTTGCCGACGCTCAGCGCGTCTCAGGTTTGTAGCTCATAATACAGACAAGTGAAAGATAAAGTTACAGAAACACATGTCCATGCGATCAGCCATCAAAAATATTTTTAGATGAGGCCCTCGCATTGTACTCTGCCCGGGACGCATGTTCGAATATTTTTGCCGACGCTCAGCGCGTCTCAGGTTTGTAGCTCATAATACAGACAAGTGAAAGATAAAGTTACAGAAACACATGTCCATGCGATCAGCCATCAAAAATATTTTTAGATGAGGCCCTCGCATTGTACTCTGCCCGGGACGCATTTTCGAATATTTTTGCCGACGCTCAGCGCGTCTCACGTTTGTAGCTCATAATACAGACAAGTGAAAGATAAAGTTACAGAAACACATGTCCATGCGATCAGCCATCAAAAATATTTTTAGATGAGGCCCTCGCATTGTACTCTGCCCGGGACGCATTTTCGAATATTTTTGCCGACGCTCAGCGCGTCTCAGGTTTGTAGCTCATAATACAGACAAGTGAAAGATAAAGTTACAGAAACACATGTCCATGCGATCAGCCATCAAAAATATTTTTAGATGAGGCCCTCGCATTGTACTCTGCCCGGGACGCATTTTCGAATATTTTTGCCGACGCTCAGCGCGTCTCAGGTTTGTAGCTCATAATACAGACAAGTGAAAGATAAAGTTACAGAAACACATGTCCATGCGATCAGCCATCAAAAATATTTTTAGATGAGGCCCTCGCATTGTACTCTGCCCGGGACGCATTTTCGAATATTTTTGCCGACGCTCAGCGCGTCTCAGGTTTGTAGCTCATAATACAGACAAGTGAAAGATAAAGTTACAGAAACACATGTCCATGCGATCAGCCATCAAAAATATTTTTAGATGAGGCCCTCGCATTGTACTCTGCCCGGGACGCATTTTCGAATATTTTTGCCGACGCTCAGCGCGTCTCAGGTTTGTAGCTCATAATACAGACAAGTGAAAGATAAAGTTACAGAAACACATGTCCATGCGATCAGCCATCAAAAATATTTTTAGATGAGGCCCTCGCATTGTACTCTGCCCGGGACGCATGTTCGAATATTTTTGCCGACGCTCAGCGCGTCTCAGGTTTGTAGCTCATAATACAGACAAGTGAAAGATAAAGTTACAGAAACACATGTCCATGCGATCAGCCATCAAAAATATTTTTAGATGAGGCCCTCGCATTGTACTCTGCCCGGGACGCATTTTCGAATATTTTTGCCGACGCTCAGCGCGTCTCAGGTTTGTAGCTCATAATACAGACAAGTGAAAGATAAAGTTACAGAAACACATGTCCATGCGATCAGCCATCAAAAATATTTTTAGATGAGGCCCTCGCATTGTACTCTGCCCGGGACGCATTTTCGAATATTTTTGCCGACGCTCAGCGCGTCTCAGGTTTGTAGCTCATAATACAGACAAGTGAAAGGTAAAGTTACAGAAACACATGTCCATGCGATCAGCCATCAAAAATATTTTTAGATGAGGCCCTCGCATTGTACTCTCCCCGTGACGCATTTTCGAATATTTTTGCCGACGCTCAGCGCGTCTCAGGTTTGTAGCTCATAATACAGACAAGTGAAAGATAAAGTTACAGAAACACATGTCCATGCAATCAGCCATCAAAAATATTTTTAGATGAGGCCCTCGCATTGTACTCTGCCCGGGACGCATTTTCGAATATTTTTGCCGACGCTCAGCGCGTCTCAGGTTTGTAGCTCATAATACAGACAAGTGAAAGATAAAGTTACAGAAACACATGTCCATGCGATCAGCCATCAAAAATATTTTTAGATGAGGCCCTCGCATTGTACTCTGCCCGGGACGCATTTTCGAATATTTTTGCCGACGCTCAGCGCGTCTCAGGTTTGTAGCTCATAATACAGACAAGTGAAAGATAAAGTTACAGAAACACATGTCCATGCGATCAGCCATCAAAAATATTTTTAGATGAGGCCCTCGCATTGTACTCTGCCCGGGACGCATTTTCGAATATTTTTGCCGACGCTCAGCGCGTCTCAGGTTTGTAGCTCATAATACAGACAAGTGAAAGATAAAGTTACAGAAACACATGTCCATGCGATCAGCCATCAAAAATATTTTTAGATGAGGCCCTCGCATTGTACTCTGCCCGGGACGCATTTTCGAATATTTTTGCCGACGCTCAGCGCGTCTCAGGTTTGTAGCTCATAATACAGACAAGTGAAAGATAAAGTTACAGAAACACATGTCCATGCGATCAGCCATCAAAAATATTTTTAGATGAGGCCCTCGCATTGTACTCTGCCCGGGACGCATTTTCGAATATTTTTGCCGACGCTCAGCGCGTCTCAGGTTTGTAGCTCATAATACAGACAAGTGAAAGATAAAGTTACAGAAACACATGTCCATGCGATCAGCCATCAAAAATATTTTTAGATGAGGCCCTCGCATTGTACTCTGCCCGGGACGCATTTTCGAATATTTTTGCCGACGCTCAGCGCGTCTCAGGTTTGTAGCTCATAATACAGACAAGTGAAAGATAAAGTTACAGAAACACATGTCCATGCGATCAGCCATCAAAAATATTTTTAGATGAGGCCCTCGCATTGTACTCTGCCCGGGACGCATGTTCGAATATTTTTGCCGACGCTCAGCGCGTCTCAGGTTTGTAGCTCATAATACAGACAAGTGAAAGATAAAGTTACAGAAACACATGTCCATGCGATCAGCCATCAAAAATATTTTTAGATGAGGCCCTCGCATTGTACTCTGCCCGGGACGCATTTTCGAATATTTTTGCCGACGCTCAGCGCGTCTCACGTTTGTAGCTCATAATACAGACAAGTGAAAGATAAAGTTACAGAAACACATGTCCATGCGATCAGCCATCAAAAATATTTTTAGATGAGGCCCTCGCATTGTACTCTGCCCGGGACGCATTTTCGAATATTTTTGCCGACGCTCAGCGCGTCTCAGGTTTGTAGCTCATAATACAGACAAGTGAAAGATAAAGTTACAGAAACACATGTCCATGCGATCAGCCGTCAAAAATATTTTTAGATGAGGCCCTCGCATTGTACTCTGCCCGGGACGCATTTTCGAATATTTTTGCCGACGCTCAGCGCGTCTCAGGTTTGTAGCTCATAATACAGACAAGTGAAAGATAAAGTTACAGAAACACATGTCCATGCGATCAGCCATCAAAAATATTTTTAGATGAGGCCCTCGCATTGTACTCTGCCCGGGACGCATGTTCGAATATTTTTGCTGACGCTCAGCGCGTCTCAGGTTTGTAGCTCATAATACAGACAAGTGAAAGATAAAGTTACAGAAACACATGTCCATGCGATCAGCCATCAAAAATATTTTTAGATGAGGCCCTCGCATTGTACTCTGCCCGGGACGCATTTTCGAATATTTTTGCCGACGCTCAGCGCGTCTCAGGTTTGTAGCTCATAATACAGACAAGTGAAAGATAAAGTTACAGAAACACATGTCCATGCGATCAGCCATCAAAAATATTTTTAGATGAGGCCCTCGCATTGTACTCTGCCCGGGACGCATTTTCGAATATTTTTGCCGACGCTCAGCGCGTCTCACGTTTGTAGCTCATAATACAGACAAGTGAAAGATAAAGTTACAGAAACACATGTCCATGCGATCAGCCATCAAAAATATTTTTAGATGAGGCCCTCGCATTGTACTCTGCCCGGGACGCATTTTCGAATATTTTTGCCGACGCTCAGCGCGTCTCAGGTTTGTAGCTCATAATACAGACAAGTGAAAGATAAAGTTACAGAAACACATGTCCATGCGATCAGCCGTCAAAAATATTTTTAGATGAGGCCCTCGCATTGTACTCTGCCCGGGACGCATTTTCGAATATTTTTGCCGACGCTCAGCGCGTCTCAGGTTTGTAGCTCATAATACAGACAAGTGAAAGATAAAGTTACAGAAACACATGTCCATGCGATCAGCCATCAAAAATATTTTTAGATGAGGCCCTCGCATTGTACTCTGCCCGGGACGCATGTTCGAATATTTTTGCTGACGCTCAGCGCGTCTCAGGTTTGTAGCTCATAATACAGACAAGTGAAAGATAAAGTTACAGAAACACATGTCCATGCGATCAGCCATCAAAAATATTTTTAGATGAGGCCCTCGCATTGTACTCTGCCCGGGACGCATTTTCGAATATTTTTGCCGACGCTCAGCGCGTCTCAGGTTTGTAGCTCATAATACAGACAAGTGAAAGATAAAGTTACAGAAACACATGTCCATGCGATCAGCCATCAAAAATATTTTTAGATGAGGCCCTCGCATTGTACTCTGCCCGGGACGCATTTTCGAATATTTTTGCCGACGCTCAGCGCGTCTCAGGTTTGTAGCTCATAATACAGACAAGTGAAAGATAAAGTTACAGAAACACATGTCCATGCGATCAGCCATCAAAAATATTTTTAGATGAGGCCCTCGCATTGTACTCTCCCCGTGACGCATTTTCGAATATTTTTGCCGACGCTCAGCGCGTCTCAGGTTTGTAGCTCATAATACAGACAAGTGAAAGATAAAGTTACAGAAACACATGTCCATGCGATCAGCCATCAAAAATATTTTTAGATGAGGCCCTCGCATTGTACTCTGCCCGGGACGCATTTTCGAATATTTTTGCCGACGCTCAGCGCGTCTCAGGTTTGTAGCACATAATACAGACAAGTGAAAGATAAAGTTACAGAAACACATGTCCATGCGATCAGCCATCAAAAATATTTTTAGATGAGGCCCTCGCATTGTACTCTGCCCGGGACGCATTTTCGAATATTTTTGCCGACGCTCAGCGCGTCTCAGGTTTGTAGCTCATAATACAGACAAGTGAAAGATAAAGTTACAGAAACACATGTCCATGCGATCAGCCATCAAAAATATTTTTAGATGAGGCCCTCGCATTGTACTCTGCCCGGGACGCATTTTCGAATATTTTTGCCGACGCTCAGCGCGTCTCAGGTTTGTAGCTCATAATACAGACAAGTGAAAGATAAAGTTACAGAAACACATGTCCATGCGATAAGCCATCAAAAATATTTTTAGATGAGGCCCTCGCATTGTACTCTGCCCGGGACGCATTTTCGAATATTTTTGCCGACGCTCAGCGCGTCTCAGGTTTGTAGCTCATAATACAGACAAGTGAAAGATAAAGTTACAGAAACACATGTCCATGCGATCAGCCATCAAAAATATTTTTAGATGAGGCCCTCGCATTGTACTCTGCCCGGGACGCATGTTCGAATATTTTTGCCGACGCTCAGCGCGTCTCAGGTTTGTAGCTCATAATACAGACAAGTGAAAGATAAAGTTACAGAAACACATGTTCATGCGATCAGCCATCAAAAATATTTTTAGATGAGGCCCTCGCATTGTACTCTGCCCGGGACGCATTTTCGAATATTTTTGCCGACGCTCAGCGCGTCTCAAGTTTGTAGCTCATAATACAGACAAGTGAAAGATAAAGTTACAGAAACACATGTCCATGCGATCAGCCATCAAAAATATTTTTAGATGAGGCCCTCGCATTGTACTCTGCCCGGCACGCATTTTCGAATATTTTTGCCGACGCTCAGCGCGTCTCAGGTTTGTAGCTCATAATACAGACAAGTGAAAGATAAAGTTACAGAAACACATGTCCATGCGATCAGCCATCAAAAATATTTTTAGATGAGGCCCTCGCATTGTACTCTGCCCGGGACGCATTTTCGAATATTTTTGCCGACGCTCAGCGCGTCTCAGGTTTGTAGCTCATAATACAGACAAGTGAAAGATAAAGTTACAGAAACACATGTCCATGCGATCAGCCATCAAAAATATTTTTAGATGAGGCCCTCGCATTGTACTCTGCCCGGGACCCATTTTCGAATATTTTTGCCGACGCTCAGCGCGTCTCAGGTTTGTAGCTCATAATACAGACAAGTGAAAGATAAAGTTACAGAAACACATGTCCATGCGATCAGCCATCAAAAATATTTTTAGATGAGGCCCTCGCATTGTACTCTGCCCGGGACGCATGTTCGAATATTTTTGCCGACGCTCAGCACGTCTCAGGTTTGTAGCTCATAATACAGACAAGTGAAAGATAAAGTTACAGAAACACATGTCCATGCGATCAGCCATCAAAAATATTTTTAGATGAGGCCCTCGCATTGTACTCTGCCCGGGACGCATTTTCGAATATTTTTGCCGACGCTCAGCGCGTCTCAGGTTTGTAGCTCATAATACAGACAAGTGAAAGATAAAGTTACAGAAACACATGTTCATGCGATCAGCCATCAAAAATATTTTTAGATGAGGCCCTCGCATTGTACTCTGCCCGGGACGCATTTTCGAATATTTTTGCCGACGCTCAGCGCGTCTCTGGTTTGTAGCTCATAATACAGACAAGTGAAAGATAAAGTTACAGAAACACATGTCCATGCGATCAGCCATCAAAAATATTTTTAGATGAGGCCCTCGCATTGTACTCTGCCCGGGACGCATTTTCGAATATATTTGCCGACGCTCAGCGCGTCTCAGGTTTGTAGCTCATAATACAGACAAGTGAAAGATAAAGTTACAGAAACACATGTCCATGCGATCAGCCATCAAAAATATTTTTAGATGAGGCCCTCGCATTGTACTCTGCCTGGGACGCATTTTCGAATATTTTTGCCGACGCTCAGCGCGTCTCAGGTTTGTAGCTCATAATACAGACACGTGAAAGATAAAGTTACAGAAACACATGTCCATGCGATCAGCCATCAAAAATATTTTTAGATGAGGCCCTCGCATTGTACTCTGCCCGGGACGCATTTTCGAATATTTTTGCCGACGCTCAGCGCGTCTCAGGTTTGTAGCTCATAATACAGACAAGTGAAAGATAAAGTTACAGAAACACATGTCCATGCGATCAGCCATCAAAAATATTTTTAGATGAGGCCCTCGCATTGTACTCTGCCCGGGACGCATTTTCGAATATTTTTGCCGACGCTCAGCGCGTCTCAGGTTTGTAGCTCATAATACAGACAAGTGAAAGATAAAGTTACAATAACACATGTCCATGCGATAAGCCATCAAAAATATTTTTAGATGAGGCCCTCGCATTGTACTCTGCCCGGGACGCATTTTCGAATATTTTTGCCGACGCTCAGCGCGTCTCAGGTTTGTAGCTCATAATACAGACAAGTGAAAGATAAAGTTACAGAAACACATGTCCATGCGATCAGCCATCAAAAATATTTTTAGATGAGGCCCTCGCATTGTACTCTGCCCGGGACGCATTTTCGAATATTTTTGCCGACGCTCAGCGCGTCTCAAGTTTGTAGCTCATAATACAGACAAGTGAAAGATAAAGTTACAGAAACACATGTCCATGCGATCAGCCATCAAAAATATTTTTAGATGAGGCCCTCGCATTGTACTCTGCCCGGGACGCATTTTCGAATATTTTTGCCGACGCTCAGCGCGTCTCAGGTTTGTAGCTCATAATACAGACAAGTGAAAGATAAAGTTACAGAAACACATGTCCATGCGATCAGCCATCAAAAATATTTTTAGATGAGGCCCTCGCATTGTACTCTGCCCGGGACGCATTTTCGAATATTTTTGCCGACGCTCAGCGCGTCTCAGGTTTGTAGCTCATAATACAGACAAGTGAAAGATAAAGTTACAGAAACACATGTCCATGCGATCAGCCATCAAAAATATTTTTAGATGAGGCCCTCGCATTGTACTCTGCCCGGGACGCATTTTCGAATATTTTTGCCGACGCTCAGCGCGTCTCAGGTTTGTAGCTCATAATACAGACAAGTGAAAGATAAAGTTACAGAAACACATGTCCATGCGATCAGCCATCAAAAATATTTTTAGATGAGGCCCTCGCATTGTACTCTGCCCGGGACGCATTTTCGAATATTTTTGCCGATGCTCAGCACGTCTCAGGTTTGTAGCTCATAATACAGACAAGTGAAAGATAAAGTTACAGAAACACATGTCCATGCGATCAGCCATCAAAAATATTTTTAGATGAGGCCCTCGCATTGTACTCTGCCCGGGACGCATTTTCGAATATTTTTGCCGACGCTCAGCGCGTCTCAGGTTTGTAGCTCATAATACAGACAAGTGAAAGATAAAGTTACAGAAACACATGTTCATGCGATCAGCCATCAAAAATATTTTTAGATGAGGCCCTCGCATTGTACTCTGCCCGGGACGCATTTTCGAATATTTTTGCCGACGCTCAGCGCGTCTCAGGTTTGTAGCTCATAATACAGACAAGTGAAAGATAAAGTTACAGAAACACATGTCCATGCGATCAGCCATCAAAAATATTTTTAGATGAGGCCCTCGCATTGTACTCTGCCCGGGACGCATTTTCGAATATATTTGCCGACGCTCAGCGCGTCTCAGGTTTGTAGCTCATAATACAGACAAGTGAAAGATAAAGTTACAGAAACACATGTCCATGCGATCAGCCATCAAAAATATTTTTAGATGAGGCCCTCGCATTGTACTCTGCCTGGGACGCATTTTCGAATATTTTTGCCGACGCTCAGCGCGTCTCAGGTTTGTAGCTCATAATACAGACAAGTGAAAGATAAAGTTACAGAAACACATGTCCATGCGATCAGCCATCAAAAATATTTTTAGATGAGGCCCTCGCATTGTACTCTGCCCGGGACGCATTTTCGAATATTTTTGCCGACGCTCAGCGCGTCTCAGGTTTGTAGCTCATAATACAGACAAGTGAAAGATAAAGTTACAGAAACACATGTTCATGCGATCAGCCATCAAAAATATTTTTAGATGAGGCCCTCGCATTGTACTCTGCCCGGGACGCATTTTCGAATATTTTTGCCGACGCTCAGCGCGTCTCAGGTTTGTAGCTCATAATACAGACAAGTGAAAGATAAAGTTACAGAAACACATGTCCATGCGATCAGCCATCAAAAATATTTTTAGATGAGGCCCTCGCATTGTACTCTGCCCGGGACGCATTTTCGAATATTTTTGCCGACGCTCAGCGCGTCTCAGGTTTGTAGCTCATAATACAGACAAGTGAAAGATAAAGTTACAGAAACACATGTTCATGCGATCAGCCATCAAAAATATTTTTAGATGAGGCCCTCGCATTGTACTCTGCCCGGGACGCATTTTCGAATATTTTTGCCGACGCTCAGCGCGTCTCAAGTTTGTAGCTCATAATACAGACAAGTGAAAGATAAAGTTACAGAAACACATGTCCATGCGATCAGCCATCAAAAATATTTTTAGATGAGGCCCTCGCATTGTACTCTGCCCGGGACGCATTTTCGAATATTTTTGCCGACGCTCAGCGCGTCTCAGGTTTGTAGCTCATAATACAGACAAGTGAAAGATAAAGTTACAGAAACACATGTCCATGCGATCAGCCATCAAAAATATTTTTAGATGAGGCCCTCGCATTGTACTCTGCCCGGGACGCATTTTCGAATATTTTTGCCGACGCTCAGCGCGTCTCAGGTTTGTAGCTCATAATACAGACAAGTGAAAGATAAAGTTACAGAAACACATGTCCATGCGATCAGCCATCAAAAATATTTTTAGATGAGGCCCTCGCATTGTACTCTGCCCGGGACGCATTTTCGAATATTTTTGCCGACGCTCAGCGCGTCTCAGGTTTGTAGCTCATAATACAGACAAGTGAAAGATAAAGTTACAGAAACACATGTCCATGCGATCAGCCATCAAAAATATTTTTAGATGAGGCCCTCGCATTGTACTCTGCCCGGGACGCATTTTCGAATATTTTTGCCGACGCTCAGCGCGTCTCAGGTTTGTAGCTCATAATACAGACAAGTGAAAGATAAAGTTACAGAAACACATGTCCATGCGATAAGCCATCAAAAATATTTTTAGATGAGGCCCTCGCATTGTACTCTGCCCGGGACGCATTTTCGAATATTTTTGCCGACGCTCAGCGCGTCTCAGGTTTGTAGCTCATAATACAGACAAGTGAAAGATAAAGTTACAGAAACACATGTCCATGCGATCAGCCATCAAAAATATTTTTAGATGAGGCCCTCGCATTGTACTCTGCCCGGGACGCATTTTCGAATATTTTTGCCGACGCTCAGCGCGTCTCAGGTTTGTAGCTCATAATACAGACAAGTGAAAGATAAAAATACAGAAACACATGTTCATGCGATCAGCCATCAAAAATATTTTTAGATGAGGCCCTCGCATTGTACTCTGCCCGGGACGCATTTTCGAATATTTTTGCCGACGCTCAGCGCGTCTCAAGTTTGTAGCTCATAATACAGACAAGTGAAAGATAAAGTTACAGAAACACATGTCCATGCGATCAGCCATCAAAAATATTTTTAGATGAGGCCCTCGCATTGTACTCTGCCCGGGACGCATTTTCGAATATTTTTGCCGACGCTCAGCGCGTCTCAGGTTTGTAGCTCATAATACAGACAAGTGAAAGATAAAGTTACAGAAACACATGTCCATGCGATCAGCCATCAAAAATATTTTTAGATGAGGCCCTCGCATTGTACTCTGCCCGGGACGCATTTTCGAATATTTTTGCCGACGCTCAGCGCGTCTCAGGTTTGTAGCTCATAATACAGACAAGTGAAAGATAAAGTTACAGAAACACATGTCCATGCGATCAGCCATCAAAAATATTTTTAGATGAGGCCCTCGCATTGTACTCTGCCCGGGACGCATTTTCGAATATTTTTGCCGACGCTCAGCGCGTCTCAGGTTTGTAGCTCATAATACAGACAAGTGAAAGATAAAGTTACAGAAACACATGTCCATGCGATCAGCCATCAAAAATATTTTTAGATGAGGCCCTCGCATTGTACTCTGCCCGGGACGCATTTTCGAATATTTTTGCCGACGCTCAGCGCGTCTCAGGTTTGTAGCTCATAATACAGACAAGTGAAAGATAAAGTTACAGAAACACATGTCCATGCGATCAGCCATCAAAAATATTTTTAGATGAGGCCCTCGCATTGTACTCTGCCCGGGACGCATTTTCGAATATTTTTGCCGATGCTCAGCGCGTCTCAGGTTTGTAGCTCATAATACAGACAAGTGAAAGATAAAGTTACAGAAACACATGTCCATGCGATCAGCCATCAAAAATATTTTTAGATGAGGCCCTCGCATTGTACTCTGCCCGGGACGCATTTTCGAATATTTTTGCTGACGCTCAGCGCGTCTCAGGTTTGTAGCTCATAATACAGACAAGTGAAAGATAAAGTTACAGAAACACATGTCCATGCGATAAGCCATCAAAAATATTTTTAGATGAGGCCCTCGCATTGTACTCTGCCCGGGACGCATTTTCGAATATTTTTGCCGACGCTCAGCGCGTCTCAGGTTTGTAGCTCATAATACAGACAAGTGAAAGATAAAGTTACAGAAACACATGTCCATGCGATCAGCCATCAAAAATATTTTTAGATGAGGCCCTCGCATTGTACTCTGCCCGGGACGCATTTTCGAATATTTTTGCCGACGCTCAGCGCGTCTCAGGTTTGTAGCTCATAATACAGACAAGTGAAAGATAAAGTTACAGAAACACATGTTCATGCGATCAGCCATCAAAAATATTTTTAGATGAGGCCCTCGCATTGTACTCTGCCCGGGACGCATTTTCGAATATTTTTGCCGACGCTCAGCGCGTCTCAAGTTTGTAGCTCATAATACAGACAAGTGAAAGATAAAGTTACAGAAACACATGTCCATGCGATCAGCCATCAAAAATATTTTTAGATGAGGCCCTCGCATTGTACTCTGCCCGGGACGCATTTTCGAATATTTTTGCCGACGCTCAGCGCGTCTCAGGTTTGTAGCTCATAATACAGACAAGTGAAAGATAAAGTTACAGAAACACATGTCCATGCGATCAGCCATCAAAAATATTTTTAGATGAGGCCCTCGCATTGTACTCTGCCCGGGACGCATTTTCGAATATTTTTGCCGACGCTCAGCGCGTCTCAGGTTTGTAGCTCATAATACAGACAAGTGAAAGATAAAGTTACAGAAACACATGTCCATGCGATCAGCCATCAAAAATATTTTTAGATGAGGCCCTCGCATTGTACTCTGCCCGGGACGCATTTTCGAATATTTTTGCCGACGCTCAGCGCGTCTCAGGTTTGTAGCTCATAATACAGACAAGTGAAAGATAAAGTTACAGAAACACATGTCCATGCGATCAGCCATCAAAAATATTTTTAGATGAGGCCCTCGCATTGTACTCTGCCCGGGACGCATGTTCGAATATTTTTGCCGACGCTCAGCACGTCTCAGGTTTGTAGCTCATAATACAGACAAGTGAAAGATAAAGTTACAGAAACACATGTCCATGCGATCAGCCATCAAAAATATTTTTAGATGAGGCCCTCGCATTGTACTCTGCCCGGGACGCATTTTCGAATATTTTTGCCGACGCTCAGCGCGTCTCAGGTTTGTAGCTCATAATACAGACAAGTGAAAGATAAAGTTACAGAAACACATGTCCATGCGATCAGCCATCAAAAATATTTTTAGATGAGGCCCTCGCATTGTACTCTGCCCGGGACGCATTTTCGAATATTTTTGCCGACGCTCAGCACGTCTCAGGTTTGTAGCTCATAATACAGACAAGTGAAAGATAAAGTTACAATAACACATGTCCATGCGATAAGCCATCAAAAATATTTTTAGATGAGGCCCTCGCATTGTACTCTGCCCGGGACGCATTTTCGAATATTTTTGCCGACGCTCAGCGCGTCTCAGGTTTGTAGCTCATAATACAGACAAGTGAAAGATAAAGTTACAGAAACACATGTCCATGCGATCAGCCATCAAAAATATTTTTAGATGAGGCCCTCGCATTGTACTCTGCCCGGGACGCATTTTCGAATATTTTTGCCGACGCTCAGCGCGTCTCAGGTTTGTAGCTCATAATACAGACAAGTGAAAGATAAAGTTACAGAAACACATGTTCATGCGATCAGCCATCAAAAATATTTTTAGATGAGGCCCTCGCATTGTACTCTGCCCGGGACGCATTTTCGAATATTTTTGCCGACGCTCAGCGCGTCTCAAGTTTGTAGCTCATAATACAGACAAGTGAAAGATAAAGTTACAGAAACACATGTCCATGCGATCAGCCATCAAAAATATTTTTAGATGAGGCCCTCGCATTGTACTCTGCCCGGGACGCATTTTCGAATATTTTTGCCGACGCTCAGCGCGTCTCAGGTTTGTAGCTCATAATACAGACAAGTGAAAGATAAAGTTACAGAAACACATGTCCATGCGATCAGCCATCAAAAATATTTTTAGATGAGGCCCTCGCATTGTACTCTGCCCGGGACGCATTTTCGAATATTTTTGCCGACGCTCAGCGCGTCTCAGGTTTGTAGCTCATAATACAGACAAGTGAAAGATAAAGTTACAGAAACACATGTCCATGCGATCAGCCATCAAAAATATTTTTAGATGAGGCCCTCGCATTGTACTCTGCCCGGGACGCATTTTCGAATATTTTTGCCGACGCTCAGCGCGTCTCAGGTTTGTAGCTCATAATACAGACAAGTGAAAGATAAAGTTACAGAAACACATGTCCATGCGATCAGCCATCAAAAATATTTTTAGATGAGGCCCTCGCATTGTACTCTGCCCGGGACGCATGTTCGAATATTTTTGCCGATGCTCAGCACGTCTCAGGTTTGTAGCTCATAATACAGACAAGTGAAAGATAAAGTTACAGAAACACATGTCCATGCGATCAGCCATCAAAAATATTTTTAGATGAGGCCCTCGCATTGTACTCTGCCCGGGACGAATTTTCGAATATTTTTGCCGACGCTCAGCGCGTCTCAGGTTTGTAGCTCATAATACAGACAAGTGAAAGATAAAGTTACAGAAACACATGTTCATGCGATCAGCCATCAAAAATATTTTTAGATGAGGCCCTCGCATTGTACTCTGCCCGGGACGCATTTTCGAATATTTTTGCCGACGCTCAGCGCGTCTCAGGTTTGTAGCTCATAATACAGACAAGTGAAAGATAAAGTTACAGAAACACATGTCCATGCGATCAGCCATCAAAAATATTTTTAGATGAGGCCCTCGCATTGTACTCTGCCCGGGACGCATTTTCGAATATATTTGCCGACGCTCAGCGCGTCTCAGGTTTGTAGCTCATAATACAGACAAGTGAAAGATAAAGTTACAGAAACACATGTCCATGCGATCAGCCATCAAAAATATTTTTAGATGAGGCCCTCGCATTGTACTCTGCCCGGGACGCATTTTCGAATATTTTTGCCGACGCTCAGCGCGTCTCAGGTTTGTAGCTCATAATACAGACAAGTGAAAGATAAAGTTACAGAAACACATGTTCATGCGATCAGCCATCAAAAATATTTTTAGATGAGGCCCTCGCATTGTACTCTGCCTGGGACGCATTTTCGAATATTTTTGCCGACGCTCAGCGCGTCTCAGGTTTGTAGCTCATAATACAGACAAGTGAAAGATAAAGTTACAGAAACACATGTCCATGCGATCGGCCATCAAAAATATTTTTAGATGAGGCCCTCGCATTGTACTCTGCCCGGGACGCATTTTCGAATATTTTTGCCGACGCTCAGCGCGTCTCAGGTTTGTAGCTCATAATACAGACAAGTGAAAGATAAAGTTACAGAAACACATGTCCATGCGATCAGCCGTCAAATATATTTTTAGATGAGGCCCTCGCATTGTACTCTGCCCGGGACGCATTTTCGAATATTTTTGCCGACGCTCAGCGCGTCTCAGGTTTGTAGCTCATAATACAGACAAGTGAAAGATAAAGTTACAGAAACACATGTCCATGCGATCAGCCATCAAAAATATTTTTAGATGAGGCCCTCGCATTGTACTCTGCCCGGGACGCATGTTCGAATATTTTTGCCGACGCTCAGCGCGTCTCAGGTTTGTAGCTCATATTACAGACAAGTGAAAGATAAAGTTACAGAAACACATGTCCATGCGATCAGCCATCAAAAATATTTTTAGATGAGGCCCTCGCATTGTACTCTGCCCGGGACGCATTTTCGAATATTTTTGCCGACGCTCAGCGCGTCTCAGGTTTGTAGCTCATAATACAGACAAGTGAAAGATAAAGTTACAGAAACACATGTCCATGCGATCAGCCATCAAAAATATTTTTAGATGAGGCCCTCGCATTGTACTCTGCCCGGGACGCATTTTCGAATATTTTTGCCGACGCTCAGCGCGTCTCAGGTTTGTAGCTCATAATACAGACAAGTGAAAGATAAAGTTACAGAAACACATGTTCATGCGATCAGCCATCAAAAATATTTTTAGATGAGGCCCTCGCATTGTACTCTGCCCGGGACGCATTTTCGAATATTTTTGCCGACGCTCAGCGCGTCTCAAGTTTGTAGCTCATAATACAGACAAGTGAAAGATAAAGTTACAGAAACACATGTCCATGCGATCAGCCATCAAAAATATTTTTAGATGAGGCCCTCGCATTGTACTCTGCCCGGGACGCATTTTCGAATATTTTTGCCGACGCTCAGCGCGTCTCAGGTTTGTAGCTCATAATACAGACAAGTGAAAGATAAAGTTACAGAAACACATGTCCATGCGATCAGCCATCAAAAATATTTTTAGATGAGGCCCTCGCATTGTACTCTGCCCGGGACGCATGTTCGAATATTTTTGCCGACGCTCAGCGCGTCTCAGGTTTGTAATTCATAATACAGACAAGTGAAAGATAAAGTTACAGAAACACGTGTCCATGCGATCAGCCATCAAAAATATTTTTAGATGAGGCCCTCGCATTGTACTCTGCCCGGGACGCATTTTCGAATATTTTTGCCGACGCTCAGCGCGTCTCAGGTTTGTAGCTCATAATACAGACAAGTGAAAGATAAAGTTACAGAAACACATGTCCATGCGATCAGCCATCAAAAATATTTTTAGATGAGGCCCTCGCATTGTACTCTGCCCGTGACGCATTTTCGAATATTTTTGCCGACGCTCAGCGCGTCTCAGGTTTGTAGCTCATAATACAGACAAGTGAAAGATAAAGTTACAGAAACACATGTCCATGCGATCAGCCATCAAAAATATTTTTAGATGAGGCCCTCGCATTGTACTCTGCCCGGGACGCATTTTCGAATATTTTTGCCGACGCTCAGCGCGTCTCAGGTTTGTAGCTCATAATACAGACAAGTGAAAGATAAAGTTACAGAAACACATGTCCATGCGATCAGCCATCAAAAATATTTTTAGATGAGGCCCTCGCATTGTACTCTGCCCGGGACGCATTTTCGAATATTTTTGCCGACGCTCAGCGCGTCTCAGGTTTGTAGCTCATAATACAGACAAGTGAAAGATAAAGTTACAGAAACACATGTCCATGCGATCAGCCATCAAAAATATTTTTAGATGAGGCCCTCGCATTGTACTCTGCCCGGGACGCATTTTCGAATATTTTTGCCGACGCTCAGCGCGTCTCAGGTTTGTAGCTCATAATACAGACAAGTGAAAGATAAAGTTACAGAAACACATGTCCATGCGATCAGCCATCAAAAATATTTTTAGATGAGGCCCTCGCATTGTACTCTGCCCGGGACGCATGTTCGAATATTTTTGCCGACGCTCAGCGCGTCTCAGGTTTGTAGCTCATAATACAGACAAGTGAAAGATAAAGTTACAGAAACACATGTCCATGCGATCAGCCATCAAAAATATTTTTAGATGAGGCCCTCGCATTGTACTCTGCCCGGGACGCATTTTCGAATATTTTTGCCGACGCTCAGCGCGTCTCAGGTTTGTAGCTCATAATACAGACAAGTGAAAGATAAAGTTACAGAAACACATGTCCATGCGATCAGCCATCAAAAATATTTTTAGATGAGGCCCTCGCATTGTACTCTGCCCGGGACGCATTTTCGAATATTTTTGCCGACGCTCAGCGCGTCTCAGGTTTGTAGCTCATAATACAGACAAGTGAAAGATAAAGTTACAGAAACACATGTCCATGCGATCAGCCATCAAAAATATTTTTAGATGAGGCCCTCGCATTGTACTCTGCCCGGGACGCATTTTCGAATATTTTTGCCGACGCTCAGCGCGTCTCAGGTTTGTAGCTCATAATACAGACAAGTGAAAGATAAAGTTACAGAAACACATGTCCATGCGATCAGCGATCAAAAATATTTTTAGATGAGGCCCTCGCATTGTACTCTGCCCGGGACGCATTTTCGAATATTTTTGCCGACGCTCAGCGCGTCTCAGGTTTGTAGCTCATAATACAGACAAGTGAAAGATAAAGTTACAGAAACAGATGTCCATGCGATCAGCCATCAAAAATATTTTTAGATGAGGCCCTCGCATTGTACTCTGCCCGGGACGCATTTTCGAATATTTTTGCCGACGCTCAGCGCGTCTCAGGTTTGTAGCTCATAATACAGACAAGTGAAAGATAAAGTTACAGAAACACATGTCCATGCGATCAGCCATCAAAATATTTTTAGATGAGGCCCTCGCATTGTACTCTGCCCGGGACGCATTTTCGAATATTTTTGCCGACGCTCAGCGCGTCTCAGGTTTGTAGCTCATAATACAGACAAGTGAAAGATAAAGTTACAGAAACACATGTTCATGCGATCAGCCATCAAAAATATTTTTAGATGAGGCCCTCGCATTGTACTCTGCCCGGGACGCATTTTCGAATATTTTTGCCGACGCTCAGCGCGTCTCAAGTTTGTAGCTCATAATACAGACAAGTGAAAGATAAAGTTACAGAAACACATGTCCATGCGATCAGCCATCAAAAATATTTTTAGATGAGGCCCTCGCATTGTACTCTGCCCGGGACGCATTTTCGAATATTTTTGCCGACGCTCAGCGCGTCTCAGGTTTGTAGCTCATAATACAGACAAGTGAAAGATAAAGTTACAGAAACACATGTCCATGCGATCAGCCATCAAAAATATTTTTAGATGAGGCCCTCGCATTGTACTCTGCCCGGGACGCATGTTCGAATATTTTTGCCGACGCTCAGCGCGTCTCAGGTTTGTAATTCATAATACAGACAAGTGAAAGATAAAGTTACAGAAACACATGTCCATGCGATCAGCCATCAAAAATATTTTTAGATGAGGCCCTCGCATTGTACTCTGCCCGGGACGCATTTTCGAATATTTTTGCCGACGCTCAGCGCGTCTCAGGTTTGTAGCTCATAATACAGACAAGTGAAAGATAAAGTTACAGAAACACATGTCCATGCGATCAGCCATCAAAAATATTTTTAGATGAGGCCCTCGCATTGTACTCTGCCCGTGACGCATTTTCGAATATTTTTGCCGACGCTCAGCGCGTCTCAGGTTTGTAGCTCATAATACAGACAAGTGAAAGATAAAGTTACAGAAACACATGTCCATGCGATCAGCCATCAAAAATATTTTTAGATGAGGCCCTCGCATTGTACTCTGCCCGGGACGCATTTTCGAATATTTTTGCCGACGCTCAGCGCGTCTCAGGTTTGTAGCTCATAATACAGACAAGTGAAAGATAAAGTTACAGAAACACATGTCCATGCGATCAGCCATCAAAAATATTTTTAGATGAGGCCCTCGCATTGTACTCTGCCCGGGACGCATTTTCGAATATTTTTGCCGACGCTCAGCGCGTCTCAGGTTTGTAGCTCATAATACAGACAAGTGAAAGATAAAGTTACAGAAACACATGTCCATGCGATCAGCCATCAGAAATATTTTTAGATGAGGCCCTCGCATTGTACTCTGCCCGGGACGCATTTTCGAATATTTTTGCCGACGCTCAGCGCGTCTCAGGTTTGTAGCTCATAATACAGACAAGTGAAAGATAAAGTTACAGAAACACATGTCCATGCGATCAGCCATCAAAAATATTTTTAGATGAGGCCCTCGCATTGTACTCTGCCTGGGACGCATTTTCGAATATTTTTGCCGACGCTCATCGCGTCTCAGGTTTGTAGCTCATAATACAGACAAGTGAAAGATAAAGTTACAGAAACACATGTCCATGCGATCAGCCATCAAAAATATTTTTAGATGAGGCCCTCGCATTGTACTCTGCCCGGGACGCATTTTCGAATATTTTTGCCGACGCTCAGCGCGTCTCAAGTTTGTAGCTCATAATACAGACAAGTGAAAGATAAAGTTACAGAAACACATGTCCATGCGATCAGCCATCAAAAATATTTTTAGATGAGGCCCTCGCATTGTACTCTGCCCGGGACGCATTTTCGAATATTTTTGCCGACGCTCAGCGCGTCTCAGGTTTGTAGCTCATAATACAGACAAGTGAAAGATAAAGTTACAGAAACACATGTCCATGCGATCAGCCATCAAAAATATTTTTAGATGAGGCCCTCGCATTGTACTCTGCCCGGGACGCATTTTCGAATATTTTTGCCGACGCTCAGCGCGTCTCAGGTTTGTAGCTCATAATACAGACAAGTAAAAGATAAAGTTACAGAAACACATGTCCATGCGATCAGCCATCAGAAATATTTTTAGATGAGGCCCTCGCATTGTACTCTGCCCGGGACGCATTTTCGAATATTTTTGCCGACGCTCAGCGCGTCTCAGGTTTGTAGCTCATAATACAGACAAGTGAAAGATAAAGTTACAGAAACACATGTTCATGCGATCAGCCATCAAAAATATTTTTAGATGAGGCCCTCGCATTGTACTCTGCCCGGGACGCATTTTCGAATATTTTTGCCGACGCTCAGCGCGTCTCACGTTTGTAGCTCATAATACAGACAAGTGAAAGATAAAGTTACAGAAACACATGTCCATGCGATCAGCCATCAAAAATATTTTTAGATGAGGCCCTCGCATTGTACTCTGCCCGGGACGCATTTTCGAATATTTTTGCCGACGCTCAGCGCGTCTCAGGTTTGTAGCTCATAATACAGACAAGTGAAAGATAAAGTTACAGAAACACATGTCCATGCGATCAGCCATCAAAAATATTTTTAGATGAGGCCCTCGCATTGTACTCTGCCCGGGACGCATTTTCGAATATTTTTGCCGACGCTCAGCGCATCTCAGGTTTGTAGCTCATAATACAGACAAGTGAAAGATAAAGTTACAGAAACACATGTCCATGCGATCAGCCATCAAAAATATTTTTAGATGAGGCCCTCGCATTGTACTCTGCCCGGGACGCATTTTCGAATATTTTTGCCGACGCTCAGCGCGTCTCAGGTTTGTAGCTCATAATACAGACAAGTGAAAGATAAAGTTACAGAAACACATGTCCATGCGATCAGCCATCAGAAATATTTTTAGATGAGGCCCTCGCATTGTACTCTGCCCGGGACGCATTTTCGAATATTTTTGCCGACGCTCAGCGCGTCTCAGGTTTGTAGCTCATAATACAGACAAGTGAAAGATAAAGTTACAGAAACACATGTCCATGCGATCAGCCATCAAAAATATTTTTAGATGAGGCCCTCGCATTGTACTCTGCCCGGGACGCATTTTCGAATATTTTTGCCGACGCTCAGCGCGTCTCAGGTTTGTAGCTCATAATACAGACAAGTGAAAGATAAAGTTACAGAAACACATGTTCATGCGATCAGCCATCAAAAATATTTTTAGATGAGGCCCTCGCATTGTACTCTGCCCGGGACGCATTTTCGAATATTTTTGCCGACGCTCAGCGCGTCTCAAGTTTGTAGCTCATAATACAGACAAGTGAAAGATAAAGTTACAGAAACACATGTCCATGCGATCAGCCATCAAAAATATTTTTAGATGAGGCCCTCGCATTGTACTCTGCCCGGGACGCATTTTCGAATATTTTTGCCGACGCTCAGCGCGTCTCAGGTTTGTAGCTCATAATACAGACAAGTGAAAGATAAAGTTACAGAAACACATGTCCATGCGATCAGCCATCAAAAATATTTTTAGATGAGGCCCTCGCATTGTACTCTGCCCGGGACGCATTTTCGAATATTTTTGCCGACGCTCAGCGCGTCTCAGGTTTGTAGCTCATAATACAGACAAGTGAAAGATAAAGTTACAGAAACACATGTCCATGCGATCAGCCATCAAAAATATTTTTAGATGAGGCCCTCGCATTGTACTCTGCCCGGGACGCATTTTCGAATATTTTTGCCGACGCTCAGCGCGTCTCAGGTTTGTAGCTCATAATACAGACAAGTGAAAGATAAAGTTACAGAAACACATGTCCATGCGATCAGCCATCAGAAATATTTTTAGATGAGGCCCTCGCATTGTACTCTGCCCGGGACGCATTTTCGAATATTTTTGCCGACGCTCAGCGCGTCTCAGGTTTGTAGCTCATAATACAGACAAGTGAAAGATAAAGTTACAGAAACACATGTCCATGCGATCAGCCATCAAAAATATTTTTAGATGAGGCCCTCGCATTGTACTCTGCCCGGGACGCATTTTCGAATATTTTTGCCGACGCTCAGCGCGTCTCAGGTTTGTAGCTCATAATACAGACAAGTGAAAGATAAAGTTACAGAAACACATGTCCATGCGATCAGCCATCAAAAATATTTTTAGATGAATATTTAAAAAAGGACTTGCTACAATAGTCCAATTAAAATTAGTTGATAGCTGACACTTCGTGTTGGAGTTCCTCCAATCAGAGCGCTCAATGTCATGCCAAAGCCGTTCGGCATTGCTAAATTCAATTACTAAATTCACTCCCAAATTCTAGACCAGCTTTCTTTCTTGATGTGTTTGGATTCCAAATCCTCAACTATTTTAACAAAATACAAACGTTTCATACACAACACTTATCAAATTCTACTGGATCCTTCCACACAAAACGTATTTCAGCGTCACTTATATAATTATTATAATCACAGAGGCTGGCTTACATCAGAAAGCATTGCACACTATAGAGTGGAACCAAATTTTAGAAGGCTGCAATTCACCATTGTTACTGGGTTACCAGTCATGAATATGACACCTAAACACAGTGCAGTGGCCTAGCACAGTGGTTAGTGTAACTACCAAATCCTGCAGAAGATCCTAGTTTCCAGTCTCTTGAAACACATCGACTTTTTAATTCCTATACCTAATCAAAAATCTTTGATTGTTAGTTTTATTTAGTTAATTCTTTTCAGTGTATTTTTAATTTTTAACATCAGTTTCACCATCGTATTGATTTTTTTCATTTGCACTTACTTTTCTTCCTATAATTCTGTTTTCGTTTGGAATCTTCCTATGACGCCTATAATTTGAAAACCAAGAGCCAACCAGGACTGCTCAACGGTTGGTAATGCAGCAGCTCACGTAGCCGGTGTGGGTGGTCAAAATTACTAACGTTAATCAAGGACCTATTCATAAAATAACTATAGTAATGAATAAACCGTTACAATTGAGACACCCTTTAATTTGAATGATAAATAACATTTTAACTGACTTACCAGCAATAGTAAGGTAAAGTGTATTGTGGCGTACTTTTGATATCAAATTGATACCAAATTAAAAATGCTGATTAATTATGTTGAACAATTCATTACCACCTCCACAGATCACGTCATGCGTTTTTTCCCAGCCAGCACATGCCCCCTTCTGTCACTGCTGGGGGTTGATTTATGAACCCTGGGAATAATCTGCCCTTCCGTGAAACCCCCAATCCCATACACCTTCCCTTCCATCTCTCCCACACCACTGGGAAAAGGGACACTTATTCAGTTCTGAACCACTTTTACCTCACCGTTCAAGGCGCTTCAGTCTGCAACCGCGTGACCGCTACGGTCGCAGGTTCGAATCCTGCCTCGGGCATGGATGTGTGTGATGTCCTTAGGTCAGTTTGGTTTAAGTAGTTCTAAGCTATAGGGGACTGATGACCACAGATGTTAAGTCCCATAGCGCTCAGAGCCATTTGAACACGCACACAACAAACAGACTTTGTGAAACAAGCACTTTCTAATAGATCTGGGCAGATGCATGGCGCCAGAGAAATAACCCCCTTACTGCACTCCGTTGGGACAGTTGTGACAACACATCAGCTTCTCACAGTCTCTGGAAGCCTTGTGCACAGGCTTCTGGACAATTAGCGAGCTTTCTCAGTGCCCCAAGCAACATTGGTGATAACTACTGACTGGTGATCACATCGCAAAGGGTGGCGTGGTTCATCCCCACATGTATAGACAGGCGAAAGCAAATCAAGTAAAAGGGCTACACCGCATTTTTTTTCTGTCTCGAAAACAATCTTATGGATGTGAAACCTTACGTATGTATTATTTGAAGTCTCCTGAGTGAGCACGCCAAGTTTCGTCACTTCTGTCAGATAGTTTAGCTGCAAGACAGTTTCAAAATGGATCTGTAGGTGATGTACGTTACAAGCAAAGTGCCACCATAGAATTTCTCACTGCAGAGAAAGAAACTGGGGGGGGGGGGGGGGGGGGGGAGGGGGAATATTCACAAACGCTTGTGCAAAATTTATGGAGCATCTGCTGTCGAAAGAAGTACAGTTGGTCACTGGGCACGGAGGGCTAGGTCATCAGAAGGCGGTTCAGTGGAGCTCCACGATTTGCAGCGTCTGGGAGTCCAGACATGTTGCAGCGAGCTGATATTGTCACTCGCGAGGACGGACGCATTAAAGGATGCCATTCGTGGAAGACGAGGGACGATGAGGAGGTGATTCACATAGTGAAGCACTGGCGCCGCCACCAGGGTAAGGATTGCTACCGACAGGGCATTCGTGTCCTTGTTTCGCGCTGGAGGAAGGCCATAGAATGGGCTGGAGATTACGTCGAAAAATAGGGTGTGTAGATAGAACACCATTCTTTCGTGCATGTAATTATCATTATGTTAAATAAAGAATTGTTGAAGATAAAAGTTCGGTGCATTACTTTCCGGGTAACCCTAGTAATTAAATTTCAGAAACACTCGCCATGTATCAGGGGTCTCATTTGAGAACACAAGCACCCTCCTCTACGCGTTGTCCGTAACCAACACGACCACAAAGTCAACTAGACGCATACTGCGCAGTATTTGCCTACTCACCCAACCAGTAGGCGCCTCAATCGTCAGCTCGTAGACAATCCAGTGACTGCAGAGCAGAAGTCTACGTTCCTTGATATTTGATACCTTGGAAACCCCCTCCAGTCTCTCTCGAGTGGCTGCTAAGCCGCAGCTTCCGGTCGACCACTGCCTGCAGACAGTGCAACGCAAGCAGGTACGGCTTAGACGTATAGTTCTCACTGCAGTTCCACTGCCAACATAGTCTTCCCAATTTAAAAAATGCGCTTTACCAAATCCGAGGCTGGGATGTTGTCCATACACCTCGAATTTCTCACACTAAACGTTGATACCCCCCTTTTGCACGAGTCATTTTTGAAGACAGAAGAAATCAGAGCATACAGTCGTTTTCAAATCGTTAAAGTATCGTTACTTGTTGTGAAAATCCTGTACAACACTGTGGGATAAGGTATATTTCCTCCAAGTATTCTCTGATCAGATTTTTAAAAAAATCTGTTCTTGTCAGGTTAACATCCGTTATGTCGTGCATGACAGGAGTAGAATGTTAAACTTGTTTTTGGATCATGACAGATTGCTCTTCCTCTGACACAGGGTACCTCCTCACTTTCGATTTTTTTTAAAGTAACCAAATGCTTCGTCACCTATGAAAGCTCTTAACACTTCGCCTTAAGATTTAAGTTCCGTTAGCGTGAGCCTTAAGTTGCTGCAAGGTACGGATGCGCCTTAACATTCCCGGCTCTTACACACGCCAAGGCTGCGGTGCGCTACGCCTGATGCAGACGCCCTCGGGATTTGTAAGTGTCTGAGAACAGTAACGTGATGTTATATCAATATGTTTCGGAAAAGTGCCCAATGTTGTGCGTGCAGTCTTTGTGATATATCGCAGGATGCTAATCGTCCCTTCCAACTATATTCCGGCGAAGGTGTAGTTTTCAACAATGATTCTGCAATGTGAATCCTATATTCTGCGTAGCTCTGTCGTTTGCCGCAATGTATTTTGTAATACAAAATGTACGTGTTAAAAAAATCATCAAATAGGTAAAAGAATATCTTGCGGTATCCTTTCATACATTTTCTCATCACAGGGAAGCATACGAGCGTCTGATCTTGGCGATCAATTCCAATCATGCCTCTATTGTATTCGACGACACATTTCGGTTTCCACGACGCATTGCGGAGAGGTGTGTGTGTGGCAAGCATGTCTGCTGTTGAATGTTTTGTGGAAAGCATGTAAACGTCTCGTTTATCTTTCCATTTTAGTGCCAATATTCCATTACAACTCCTCACTGTATATTCTCCCTTCTTTAGTTTTGCCTTCAGGAAGTCTGTGGGCATATTTCTATTTGAGCGCGCTGTTCCAATCACATTAGTTTTATTGGTGAGGAGAGTTTTGAAAAGTTTTGGTGAAGAAAACCCGTTATCTAAATATAAAGTATGCCCTTTGTGTAATACCGACTGTGATAGTTCTAGAACTACACTTTGAGACACTACCACTAGCATCTCGTTTGTCACTACCCGTGTATACCTTAAAAATCATAGCAGTATCCTGCACTTGACTCACACAATTTATAAATTTTAATACCAAACCTCGCTCTTTTTGATGGGTTAAATTGTTTGTAGGATAAGCGCCTCTTAAATTTAATTAATGATTCACCAATGGCAATATTCTCTTGCATTGTGCACACTTCCTTAAATTTTTCATTGAACATGTCTATGACTGGCCTTAGTTTGTACAGGTTATCTGTGTTGTTGCCTAAACTGTTATTCGCTAGATGCAGAAATCTTATTATGTGCAGAAATCTCCTGAACGGCATCGTCTTCCTAAATATTGGCGTTTCTATAATTGCCCTCCTAGACCAATACATCTGAATCGACGGTTTGCTTACTTCAGCCACGATTATACATACCGCAATGTACATTTTTATTTCATTACAGCCGATAGGAGACCACTTTTGGTCTATTTTTCCTCTCTTCTGTTCATTGCGTACGTCTTGTGCATATCTATTCGTCTTAGTTACGACGTTTTCCCAAAATGTACTATTACAGGGTGTTTCAAAAATGACCGGTATATTTGAAACGGCAATAAAAACTAAACGAGCAGCGATAGAAATACACCGTTTGTTGCAATATGCTTGGGACAACAGTACACTTTCACGCGGACAAACTTTCGAAATTACAGTAGTTACAAATTTCAACAACAGATGGCGCTGCAAGTGATGTGAAAGAGATAGAAGACATCACAGTCTGTGGGTGCGCCATTCTGTACGTCGTCTTTCTGCTGTAAGCGTGTGCTGTTCACAACGTGCAAGTGTGCTGTGGACAATATGGTTTATTCCTTAGAAAAGAGGATTTTTCTGGTGTTGGAATTCCACCGCCTAGAACACAGTGTTGTTGCAACAAGACGAAGTTTTCAACGGAGGTTTAATGTAACCAAAGGACCGAAAAGCGATACAATAAAGGATCTGTTTGAAAAATTTCAACGGACTGGGAACGAGACGGATGAACGTGCTGGAAAGGTAGGGCGACCGCGTACGGGAACCACAGAGGGCAACGCGCAGCTAGTGCAGCAGGTGATCCAACAGCGGCCTCGGGTTTCTGTTCGCCGTGTTGCAGCTGCGGTCCAAATGACGCCAACGTCCACGTATCATCTCATGCGCCAGAGTTTACACCTCTATCCATACAAAATTCAAACGCGGCAACCCCTCAGCGCCGCTACCATTGCTGCACGAGAGACATTCGCTAACGATATAGTGCACATGATTGATGATGGCGATATGCATGTGGGCAGCATTTGGTTTACTGACGAAGCTTATTTTTACCTGGACGGCTTCATCAATAAACAGAACTGGCGCATATGGGGAACCGAAAAGCCCCATGTTGCAGTCCCATCGTCCCTGCATTCTGAAAAAGTACTGGTCTGGGCCGCCATTTCTTCCAAAGGAATCATTGGCCCATTTTTCAGATCCGAAACGATTACTGCATCACGCTATCTGGACATTCTTCGTGAATTTGTGGCGGTACAAACTGCCTTAGACGACACTGCGAACACCTCGTGGTTTATGCAAGATGGTGCCCGGCCACATCGCACGGCCGACGTCTTTAATTTCCTGAATGAATATTTCGATGATCGTGTGATTGCTTTGGGCTATCCAAAACATACAGGAGGCGGCGTAGATTGGCCTCCCTATTCGCCAGACATGAACCCCTGTGACTTCTTTCTGTGGGGACACTTGAAAGACCAGGTGTACCGCCAGAATCCAGAAACAATTGAACAGCTGAAGCAGTACATCTCATCTGCATGTGAAGCCATTCCGCCAGACACGTTGTCAGAGGTTTCGGGTAATTTCATTCAGAGACTACGCCATATTATTGCTACGCAGATCCCTTAATCGGGCAGGTAGGTTAGAAAATTTAAAAAGGGAAATGGATAGGTTAAAGTTAGATATAGTGGGAATTAGTGAAGTTCGGTGGCAGGAGGAACAAGATTTCTGGTCAGGTGACTACAGGGTTATAAACACAAAATCAAATAGGGGTAATGCACGAGTAGGTTTAATAATGAATAGGAAAATAGGAATGCGGGTAAGCTACTACAAACAGCATAGTGAACGCATTATTGTGGCCAAGATAGATACGAAGCCCACACCTACTACAGTAGTACAAGTTTATATGCCAACTAGCTCTGCAGATGATGAAGAAATTGAAGAAATGTACGATGAAATAAAAGAAATTGTTCAGATAGTGAAGGGAGACGAAAATTTAATAGTAATGGGTGACTGGAATTCGGCAGTAGGAAAAGGGAGAGAAGGAAACATAGTAGGTGAATATGGATTGGGGCTAAGAAATGAAAGAGGAAGCCGCCTAGTAGAATTTTGCACAGACCACAACTTAATTATAGCTAACACTTGGTTTAAGAATCATGAAAGAAGGTTGTATACTTGGAAGAACCCTGGAGATACTAAAAGGTATCAAATAGAGATTTAGGAACCAGGTTTTAAGTTGTAAGACATTTCCAGGGGCAGATGTGGACTCGGACCACAATCTATTGGTTATGACCTGTAGATTAAAACTGAAGAAACTGCAAAAATGTGGGAAATTAAGGAGATGGGACCTGGATAAACTGAAAGAACCAGAGGTTGTACAGAGTTTCAGGGAGAGCATAAGGGGACAATTGACAGGAATAGGGGAAAGAAATACCGTAGAAGAAGAATGGGTAGCTCTGAGGGATGAAGTAGTGAAGGCAGCAGAGGATAAAGTAGGTAAAAAGACGAGGGCTGCTAGAAATCCTTGGGTAACAGAAGATATATTGAATTTAATTGATGAAAGGAGAAAATATAAAAGTGCAGCAAATGAAGCAGGCAAAAAGGAATACAGACGTCTCAAAAATGAGATCGACAGGAAGTGCAAAATGGCTAAACAGGGATGGCTAGAAGACAAATGTAAGGATCTAGAAGCTTATCTCACTAGGGGTAAGATAGATACTGCCTACAGGAAAATTAAAGAGACCTTTGGAGAGAAGAGAACCACGTGTATGAATATCAAGAGCTCAGATGGCAACCCAGTTCTAAGCAAAGAAGGGAAGACAGAAAGGTGGAAGGAGTATATAGAAGGTTTATACAAGGGTGATGTACTTGAGGACAATATTATGGAAATGGAAGAGGATGTAGATGAAGACGAAATGGGAGATACGATACTGCGTGAAGAGTTTGACAGAGCACTGAAAGACCTGAGTCGAAACAAGGCCCCCGGAGTAGACAACATTCCATTAGAACTACTGACGGCCTTGGGTGAGCCAGTCATGACAAAACTCTACCAGCTGGTGAGCAAGATGTATGAGACAGGCGAAATACCCTCAGACCTCAAGAAGAATATAATAATTCCAATCCCAAAGAAAGCAGGTGCTGACAGATGTGAAAATTACCGAACTATCAGTTTAATAAGTCACAGCTGCAAAATACTAACGCGAATTCTCTACAGACGAATGGAAAAACTGGTAGATGCGGACCTCGGGGAGGATCAGTTTGGATTCCGTCGAAATGTTGGAACACGTGAGGCGATACTGACCTTACGACTTATCTTAGAAGAAAGATTAAGAAAAGGCAAACCTACGTTTCTAGCATTTGTAGACTTAGAGAAAGCTTTTGACAATGTTGACTGGAATACTCTTTTTCAAATTCCAAAGGTGGCAGGGGTAAAATACAGGGAGCAAAAGGCTATTTACAATTTGTACAGAAACCAGACGGCAGTCATAAAAGTTGAGGGGCATGAAAGGGAAGCAGTGGTTGGGAAAGGAGTGACACAGGGTTGTAGCCTCTCCCCGATGTTATTCAATGTGTATATTGAGCAAGCAGTAAAGGAAACAAAAGAAAAATTTGGTGTAGGTATTAAAATTCATGGAGACGAAGTAAAAACTTCGAGGTTCGCCGATGACATTGTAATTCTGTCAGAGACGGCAAAGGACTTGGAAGAGCAGTTGAACGGAATGGAGAGTGTCTTGAAAGGAGGATATAAGATGAACATCAACAAAAGCAAAACGGGGATAATGGAATGTAGTCAAATTAAATCGGGTGATGCTGAGGAAATTAGATTAGGAAATGAGACACTTAAAGTAGTAAAGGAGTTTTGCTATTTAGGAAGCAAAATAACTGATGATGGTCGAAGTAGAGAGGATATAAAATGTAGACTGGCAATGGCAAGGAAAGCGTTTCTGAAGAAGAGAAATTTGTTAACATCGAATATAGATTTATGTATCAGGAAGTCGTTTCTGAAAGTATTTGTTTGGAGTGTAGCCATGTATGGAAGTGAAACATGGACAATAACTAGTTTGGACAAGAAGAGAATAGAAGCTTTCGAAATGTGGGGCTACAGAAGAATACTGAAGATAAGGTGGATAGATCACGTAACTAATGAGGAGGTACTTAATAGGATTGGGGAGAAGAGAAGTTTGTGGCACAACCTGACTAGAAGAAGGGATCGGTTGGTAGGACATGTTTTGAGGCATCAAGGGATCACAAATTTAGCGTTGGAGGGTAAAAATCGTAGAGGGAGACCGAGAGATGAATACACTAAGCAGATTCAGAAGGATGTAGGTTGCAGTAGGTACTGGGAGATGAAGAAGCTTGCACAGGATAGAGTAGCATGGAGAGCTGCATCAAACCAGTGTCAGGACTGAAGACAACAACAACAACATGGTGGATATGTGGAAAATATCGTACTATAGAGTTTGCCATACCGCAGCGCCATCTGTTGTTGACAATTGTTGTTGTTGTTGTTGTTGTTGTCAGTATCGCCTCACGTGTTCCAACATTTCGACGGAATCCAAACTGATCCTCCCCGAGGTCCGCATCTACCAGTTTTTCCATTCGTCTGTAGAGAATTCGCGTTGGTATTTTGCAGCTGTGACTTATTAAACTGATAGTTCGGTAATTTTCACATTTGTCAACACCTGCTTTCTTTGGGATTGGAATTATTATATTCTTCTTGAAGTCTGAGGGTATTTCGCCTGTCTCATACATCTTGCTCACCAGCTGGTAGAGTTTTGTCATGACTGGCTCTCCCAAGGCCGTCAGTAGTTCTAATGGAATGTTGTCTACTCCGGGGGCCTTGTTTCGACTCAGGTCTTTCAGAGCTCTGTCAAACTCTTCACGCAGTATCGTATCTCCCATTTCGTCTTCATCTACATCCTCTTCCATTTCCATAATATTGTCCTCAAGTACATCACCCTTGTATAAACCTTCTATATACTCGTTCCACCTTTCTGCTTTCCCTTCTTTGCTTAGAACTGGGTTTCCATCAAAACTCTTGATATTCATGCAAGTGGTTCTCCTTTCCTGAAAGGTCTCTTTAATTTTTCTGTAGGCAGTATCTATCTTACCCCTAGTGAAATAAGCCTCTACATCCTTACATTTATAGTAGCCATCCCTGCTTAGCCATTTTGCACTTCCTGTCGATCTCATTTTTTAATCGTTCGTATTCCTTTTTGTCTGCTTCATTTACTGCATTTTTATATTTTCTCCTTTCATCAATTAAATTCAATATTTCTTCTGTTACCCAAGGATTTCTAGCAGCCCTCGTCTTTTTACCTACTTTATCCTCAGCTGCCTTCACTACTTCATTCCTCAGAGCTACCCATTCTTCTTCTACGGTATTTCTTTCCCCTATTCCTGTCAATTGTCCCCTTATGCTCTCCCTGAAACTCTGTACAACCTCTGGTTCTTTCTTCGAAAGTTTGTCTGCCTGAAAATGTACTGTTGTCCCAAGCATATTGCAACAAACGGTGTATTTCTATCGCTGCTCGTTTAGTTTGTATTGCCGTTTCAAATATACCGGTCATTTTTGAAACACCCTGTAAATATTACACAGAAAACGTCTAATTCTCTTATGCTTGTACTCACGTGCTGTAAAGCTGCTTCCTTTATCCTGGGAAGTTCCGTATACGACCAGATTGTTGGTCATTGTCTTCCTTTTGCCACATCCACGACTCTGATGGTTGCCGGTAGCTTTGCTCTTCTTCGTCAGTATCATCCTCAATCACCAGTCGCTTACACCGTTTTCGTACAGGAGGTGAAACTGCAAAATCATTGTTGGCTATGCCACCACACGCCTCCCTTTCCTCGTGAACACGTCTGCTACACGTCGGGAACATTGTGAAAGAATTTTTGTAAAGTCGGCAGGTCCGAGTGCGCCGAAGAACACTTCGTGTGTGCCGCGTGTACTCGATCAGCTTGGCTACCTGCCAGAGACGTTCTGTTTACATTTGGGGCGGCCCCCCGACGACGTCTCTCACTCGACATGCGGTTCGGCGTGTTAAAGGTACCACATCTCTGATACGTCTAGTTGATGTTGGGCCAGGTCGGCACGACATTGTAAGCTAAGGGGTTAAGGGAGTAGCGCAGCGGAATCGTACGTATCAGGTTTATTCTACATATTATTTTATAAAGTTGTTAGTATAATTGATTTTATTACGATCGTCATATTTCAATATGTAGGTGAGAGACAGAAATTTCGTTCGCCACAACGAAAAAACGCCTGATTACTGCTCCAACTCTCGAACCATATCCGTGATACTCTCGCACTAGCTTCCACTCGCCTGACAGCACGTTATTGATATCAAATTGATTAAGTAATTAAATTAATCATGAGAGTCACTTTGCACAGTCAGTAATTTTTTTCTGCAGTCGGAGTGCACTTGCCAGGTAGCTCAAATGGGAATCCGCAGAGGCAAGATAATGTTCTTTCCAAGGGACGATATTAAGAATCGACATTTTATGCTGACTGTTCAAGTTTTCTGCTGCCAAAAAACATAGATTTTGCATAAGGACAACAAAGAGAAGCTGCAAGAAACAGCGCTCATATGGAGGCATATAGATAGTCTTTTTCCTCCCGCTCTATTTGTGAGTCGAATAGGAAAGGAAATGACAAATAGTGGTACAGGGTACCCTTCGCCACACACCGTACGATGGCTTACGAAGTATGCAAATGGATGTAAATGTAAATTTTGTCCACCTGTTAAGATGTCACTCTATCCCTTTATAGGCACACACAACTCGTGGAAGAAAATTGTCTCTTATTGATCTAGAAATCAAAAGGTGGAACTTCTGCTGCTGATTGTCTCCTGGTAAAAATCTTCGTATTAGCTCCTAATTTTTTCATTGCGGTCACTTCATGAGACATATGCGGGAAGTTGTAATATGTTTGCTCACAACACTTAGAAGAAGTGGTGTAGAGATTACCTCTGAAGTCCATTTTCGTCAGAGTATCGCTTATCTGCTGTATTCTCACGAACCTACCAGTCTTAGATATATAGCATTTGAATCCACCTGATTTCGACAATATGTCCCCCACTAAGTCACAGACCCCTTCAAATTCTCTCAAAATCCCAACACGTTCCGACAGCACTGTTCCTTTAGTTAGAAGGCTGTCTAATCATCCATCTGTCACTGACTAGGTGGAAGATATCACAATGAGAAAAAAGTACACTAACATATAGGAGGCCAATGACCTTGCCGCAGTGGGAACACTGGTTCCGATCAGATTACCGAAGTGCTGTCAGGCTGGCCTAGCACTAGGCTGGGTGACCATCTAGTCTGCCGAGCGCTGTTGGCAAGTGGGTTGCACTCAGCGCTTGTGAGGCAAACTGAGGAGCTGCTTGATTAAGAAGTAGCGGCTCCAGTCTTGTAAACTGACATTTGGCCGGAAGAGTGGTGTGCTGACCACATGCCCCTCCATATCCGCATCCAGTGACGCCTGTGGGTTGAGGATGACATGGTGGCCGGTCGGTATCATTGGGCCTTCCAAGTCCTATTCGGACAGAGGAGAATGTATCGGAGGAAATTCACAACCATGCAGAGTATACCTGGGCTGCACAAAGAAATTCAGAAGCACAACACCTACAATTCATCGATATCGAATTAATGTTTATAGATATCCTCTTGTACACGTTCTGAACTCCTTTATCGTATTCCATTGATTAATACACTAGAAATACAACAGTATAATAGCGTCAGAATCTTGGCTGACAACACAGTCTCTCTGCCTCTCTCTCTCTCTCTCTCTCTCTCTCTCTCTCTCTCTCTCTCTCTCTCTCTCTCTCGTTGTTATTTTTATAACATCCAACGAAGTAAAACTACAAATTATAAGAACTTCACTATGTCACATGGCAGAGAACCAGATGAGATTTTACCACGTCTCTCTCTTCCGATATATTGAAAACAAGTAGTCTATGTGTTGACATCGATATTGTGTGGTGGTCCCACTAAACATCACCGGCTCCAATGGACCAATAGGTGTGACAGTGGTTGTAGTCGCTTCCAAGGCCTGTGTGCAGAGTTTTCTCACCTGCACTGTTGGAAGACTATATCCCACAGGCTACAGACCATCAGTCACAAGAGAGGTCTCCTGTGTTGTTCTTTCATAAGCAATTTGATACATACAATACTGGCCATTAAAATTGCTACGCCAAGAAGAAATGTAGATGATAGACGGGTATCCATTGGGCAAATATATTATACTAGAAGTGACATGTGATTACATTTTCACGCAATTTGGGTGCATAGATGCTAAGAAATCAGTACCCAGAACAACCACCTCTGGCCGTCATAACGGCCTTGATAGCCTTGATACGCCTTGGGCATTAAGTCAAACAGAGCTTGGATGACGTGTACAGGTACAGCTGTCCATGCAGCTTCAACACGATACCACAGTTCATCAAGATTAGTGACTGGCGTATTGTGAAGAGCCAGTTGCTCGCCCACCATTGACCAGACGTTTTCAATTGGTGAGAGATCTGGAGAATGTGCTGGCCAGAGTAGCAGTCGAACATTTTCTGTATCCAGAAAGGCCCGTACAGGACCTGCAACATGCGGTCGTGCATTATCCTTCTGAATTTTAGGGTTTCGCAGGGATCGTATGAAGGGTAAAGCCACGGGTCGTAACACATTTGGAATGTAACGTCCACTGTTCAAAGTGCCGTCAATGCGAACAAGAGGTGACCTGAGACGTGTAACCATTGGCACCCCATGCCATCACGCCGGGTGATGCGCCAGTATGGCCATGACGAATACGCGCTACCAATGTGCGTTTACTGCGATGTCGCCAAACACGGATGCGACCATCATGACGCTGTAAACAGAACCTGGATTCATCCGAAAAAATGACGTTTTGCCATTCGTGCACCCAGGTTCGTCTTCGAGTACACCATCGCAGGCGCTCCTGTCTGTGATGCAGAGTCAAGGGTAACCGCAGCCATCGTCTCCGAGCTGATAGTCCATGTTGCTGCAAACGTCGTGCAGATATGCTGTTCGAGCAGATGGTTGTTGTCTTGCAAACGTCCCCATCTGTTGACTCAGGGATCGAGACATGGCTGCACGATCCGGTACAGCCATGCGGATAAGCTGTCTGTCATCTCGAGTGCTAGTGATACGAGGCAGTTGGGATCCAGCACGGCGTTCCGTATTACCCTCCTGAACCCACCGGTTCCATATTCTGCTAACAGTCATTGGATCTCGACCAACGCGAGCAGCAATGTCGCGATACGATAAACCGCAATCGCGATAGGCTACAATCCTATCTTCATAAAAGTCGGAAACGTGATGGTATGCATTTCCCCTTCTTACACGAGGCATCACAACATTCGCCAACGGCGCCAAACATGTGTGAATGCTCTGTAAAGCTAATCATTTGCACATCACAGCATCTTCTTGCTGTCGGTTAAATTGAGCGTCTGTAGCACGTCGTCTTCTTGGTGTAGCAATTTTAATGGCCAGTAGTGTAGTTTTTTTGCTGTAACATATAGTCAACTATACATTTTGTTGTTCTAATATGACTTTGAAGTGTGTGTCAGGTGCTAAACCGACGTTAAGAAGTTTTGATCTATCAGCGCTCACAGAAAGCTGAACATCACGTGGCGTACCATCTGCAGCATCGTCGACAGGACTGACTGCGGACCTTTGGTACAGAGCCGAGTGGAGGGTCTGAATCAGAGGCTGAGACGGTTCTGCGACCGTGTAGGCTGCAGATTCCTCGACTTGCGCCATAGGGTGGTGGGGTTTCGGGTTTCGCTGGATAGGTCAGGAGTCCACTACACGCAACAACCGGCTACACGGGCAGCAGGGGTTGTGTGGCGTGGACTGGGCGGTTTTTTAGGTTTGATGGCCTCGGGCAAGTACAGAAAGGGCAACAGCCTCAAAGTGTGCGGGGCATAGTCAGGACATGCGGGGACCAAGCAGAAATCGGTATTGTAATTGTAAACTGCCGAAGCTGCATTGGTAAAGTACCGGAACTTCAAGCGCTGATAGAAAGCACCGAAGCTGAAATCGTTATAGGTACAGAAAGCTGGCGCAAGCCAGAGATAAATTCAGCCGAAATTTTTACAAAGGCACAGACGGTGTTTAGAAAGGATAGATTGCATGCAACCGGTGGTGGCGTATTTGTCGCTGTTAGTAGTAGTTTATCCTGTAGTGAAGTAGAAGTGGATAGTTCCTGTGAAATATTATGGGTGGAGTTTACACTCAACAATCGAGCTAGGTTAATAATTGGCTCCTTTTACCGACCTCCCGACTCAGCAGCATTAGTGGCAGAACAACTGAGAGAAAATCTGGAATACATTTCACATAAATTTTCTCAGCATGTTATAGTCTTAGGTGGAGATTTCAATTTACCAGATATAGACTGGGACACTCAGATGTTTAGGATGGGTGGTAAGGACAGAACATCGAGTGACATTATACTGAGTGCACTATCCGAAAATTACCTCGAGCAATTAAAAAGAGAACCGACTCGTGGAGATAACATCTTGGACCTACTGATAACAAACAGACCCGAACTTTTCGACTCTGTAAGTGCAGAACAGGGAATCAGTGATCATAAGGCCGTTGCAGCATCCTTGAATATGGAAGTTAATAGGAATATAAAAAAAGGGAGGAAGGTTTATCTGTTTAGCAAGAGTAATAGAAGGCAGATTTCAGACTACCTAACAGATCAAAACAAAAATGTCTGTTCCGTCACTGTCAATGTTGAGTGTTTATGGAAAAAGTTCAAGGCAATTGTAAAATGCGTTTTAAACAGGTTCGTGCCGAGTAAAACTGTGAGGGACGGGAAAAGCCCATCGTGGTACAACAACAAAGTTAGGAAACTACTGCGAAAGCAAAGAGAGCTTCACTCCAAGTTTAAACGCAGCCAAACCTCTCAGGCAAACAGAAGCTAAACGATGTCAAAGTTAGCGTAAGGAGGGCTATGAGTGAAGCGTTCAGTGAATTCGAAAGTAAAATTCTATATATCGACTTGACAGAAAATCCTAGGAAGTTCTGGTCTTACGTTAAATTAGTAAGTGGCTCGAAACAGCATATCCAGACACTCCGGGATGATGATGGCATTGAAACAGAGGATGACACGCGTAAAGCTGAAATACTAAACACCTTTTTCCAAAGCTGTTTCACAGAGGAAGACCGCTCTGCACTCTCTTCTCTAAATCCTTGCACAAACGAAAAAATGGCTGCATCGAAATAAGTGCCCAAGGAATAGAAAAGCAACTGGAATCATTCAACAGAGGAAAGTCCACTGGACCTGAGGGGATACCAGTTCGATTCTACACAGAGTACGCGAAAGAACTTGCCCCCCTTCTAACAGCCGTGTACCGCATGTCTCTAGAGGAACGGAAGGTTCCAAATGATTGGAAAAGAGCACAGGTAGTCCCAGTCTTCAAGAAGGGTTGTCGAACAGATGCGCAAAACTATAGACCTGTATCTCTGACGTCGATCTGTTGTAGAATTTTAGAACATGTTTTTTGGAAACCCAGAATCTACTCTGTAGGAATCAACATGGATTCCGGAAACAGCGATCGTGTGAGACCCAACTCGCTTTATTTGTTCATGAGACCCAGAAAATATTAGATACAGGCCCCCAGGTAGATGCTACTTTTTCTTGACTTCCGGAAGGCGTTCGATACAGTCCCGGACTGTCGCCTGATAAACAAAGTAAGAGCCTACGGAATATCAGACCAGCTGTGTGGCTGGATTGAAGAGTTTTTAGCCAACAGAACACAGCATGTTGTTATCAATGGAGAGACGTCTACAGACGTTAAAGTAACCTCTGGCGTGCCACAGGGGAGTGTTATGGGACCATTGCTTTTCACAATATATATTAATGACGTAGTAGATAGTGTCGGAAGTTCCATGCGGCTTTTCGCGGATGATGCTGTAGTATAGAGAGAAGTTGGAGCATTAGAAAATTGTAGCGAAATGCAGGAAGATATGCAGTGGATAGGCACTTGGTGCAGGGAGTGGCAACTGTCCCTTAACATAGACAAATGTAATGTATTGCGAATGCATAGAAAGAAGGATCCTTTATTGTATGATTATATGATAGCCGAACAAACACTGGTAGCAGTTACTTCTGTAAAATATCTGGGAGTATGCGTGCGGAACAATTTGAAGTGGAATGATTACACAAAATTAATTGTTGGTAAGGCGGGTACCCGGTTGAGATTCATTGGGAGAGTCCTTAGGAAATGAAGTCCATCAACAAAGGAGGTGGCTTACAAAACACTCGTTCGACCTATACTTGAGTATTGCTCATCAGTGTGGGATCCGTACCAGATCGGGTTGACGGAGGAGATAGAGAAGATCCAAAGAAGAGCGGCGCGTTTCGCCACAGGGTTATTTGGTAACCGTGATAGCGTTACGGAGATGTTTAGCAAACTCAAGTGGCAGACTCTGCCAGAGAGGCGCTCTGCATCGCGGTGTAGCTTGCTCGCCAGGTTTCGAGAGGGTGCGTTTCTGGATGAGGTATCGAATATATTGCTTACCCCTACTTATACCTCCCGAGGAGATCACGAGTGTAAAATTAGAGAGATTAGAGCGCGCACGGAGGCTTTCAGACAGTCGTTCTTCCCGCGAACCATACGCGACTGGAGCAGGAAAGGGAGGTAATGACAGTGGCACGTAAAGTGCCCTCCGCCTCACACCGTTGGGTGGTTTGCGGAGTATAAATGTAGATGTAGATGTAAGGTAAGTGCTCCCAAAATATACAGGATGATTGAAATAAAAGAGAGAGGCAGTGATTCCTGTTGACAAAAATGTGGAATACATCGCAAGATATGGAAAGCGGAAGAGCTAGCAACATTACGGAGCGTTTCTAAGCAGATCTTCGAAGGCGATGACCTCTGTATTTGAACTCAAGTTCCTCTGTGATGGGGTAGCAGATTTCGCAGTGCTCCATTTTCGAAGACTGTGAGACCATGATTCCTCATACTGGCAGTGAATATTGCACACATGTATATGGTCACTGTTTTGGTGTCGTCATGGTCTCCAAATTTTTGGACACTGCGTCTTTGATTTTTATGATTTACAATGCATAGCCACATATGAAACAAGGGGGCATTCTGCAGGACTTAAACCCATAGAGCACAGATAGTATGTGTCAGTCGCACTGGTGGATTTTCATACTTTCAGGCGAGCATGTAAGTACCCACATTCATCCATATTTTTGTAATATTTACCTCAGTTTAACATAGTTCCATCAGTTATCGTAATTTTGCTGGGTTTTTCGTAGTTTAAACGCATTTTATCCAAGTACTCTAGTTCCAAACCACCATACTCGACGACGTGTCACGTCAACAAAACATCTCATCTCGTCGACCGCGTGATGTTATTAGCCAGTGATATTGCATCATGATCCTCAATTTAGGTCTCATAGCTGTAGCACTCCTTTCCTCCATGTCGTATACAAGGGACATATTGTGAACTGTGTTACACTGCCTACATCACACAGCACAAATACTGTTTTTTAGTGTAGGAAATAGCCATCAGCAGAAAGGAGGTGCAAAAACTTCGTCCTTAGCCAAAACACATTATAAATTCGGTAAGATTTTATGATTTTATTACAATAACCCATCTCTCGCTACGTGCATAGGAGTCACAAAGTATTCTTGCATTCTTGGATCCTGAGCAAAATTCTAGACTGTCTGTCTATGCATCTTATAACTGTCTTTAACTACCCCTCCCTGCAACATTGTCTCTAATCTAATTTGGAACTGTCCCGAAGTAGAAGGACCCTACACACACTCCATTTGACATCTCATGAAGGAACAGAACAAGCCGAGTTCCACGTAAACAATACACTCTGATATTTTGCTTTCGGAAAGCAAACTGGCACAACCGATTGCTGCTGTACCGATATTTTCTTTCCAGTACTTAACTGCCATTCTGTGAAGACTGTTCCGTACCAGTCTTACTCATGTCACCCATCCAATTACACACGATCTATCTAGATACACACATGCCGAGGAGGTTAGCACTCCTTACTGGTGTATAGTAGATAGGAGCCTGATAAATTTGAGAATATTGTGGTGATATAACAGATGGCTAAGAAGAAGAAGAAACAACATACGTTTTATACATTATGGAGCTGCATAACGAAGGCGTTTCAAACATTTTACGTAAATCACTTGTGCTATCTATTCTGTAGTATTGTTGTAATGTTTGGATTCCATACCAAGAAGGCACTGGAAAGAGAGAAATGATTGTATATCATAAACAGACACTCCTAAGGCTACACGGTTCTGCCCTTAAACATGCAACATGATATAACGTTAAAACAGTATGGCCTCTGATGAATTAGTCGTGCGGAATGCAATGCTGTTAATACTCCAATGCAGGATATATATTTCCAACACTTGACATACATTCACCATGCAAGTTTTCCATCCCAATCACTACAGTGACAAACTTTTAAGATGATAAAACTACTACCTTCTGCACCATAGAAAAAAAAATGTAAGTTCTTTGTGATACATGTGCTAAGTACGTAGCTCTCCGGAGGTATGTAACACTCACTGTCCTCATACGATTACGGTTCGGAAATTATACAAAGCGAAAAAAGTGGTCTAACGAAAACATTCATATTTCTTTACGTACTACACGAATATGTAATGAAAATGGGTGTTCCTATTTAAGAAAAATACCGCAGTTGATATCCGTTTGGCCTATGGCAGTGCCATCTAGCGGGCCAACCATAGCGCCATCTGGTTTCCCCCTTCAAGCTAGACGAGTTTCGTTCTTTGTAGTTTTTTCGTTTGACGCTTAGTTTGTGAGATATTTGGTCCGGTCACTATCGATGGACTACACCGTAAACACCAGAAGATGCAACTCCAAAGTTGCGAAACCGATTGTGTAAGTCTATAATCGACTTGAATATATACAATTACATCGGACTATTGGACTTTGCATTCAGCTTTATATTTAATACTTTCAACACCTGTATTCAAAAAAGTATACACTGTATGGATTGTGAATCAGTCATGTGACACAGCAGGACCCTTTTGTGGTACGTCGGCGATTTCTACGCCCCGCTTTGTTGTTCATGAAAAGCCATCCTGGGCTTGTATTTCAGCAAGAAGTGAGAGTTTCTACTGCTTGTCTTTGTGCTTTCCAAAACATACCTTGGCCAGCAAGGTCGCCGGGTCTATCTCAATTGAGAACATTTGGAGCATTGTTCGTAGAAATGAGAAACAGGGAAGTTGACATGAAGTGTTCTGGACAAATCCCATATCTGGCGAAACCGAATGACGGACACATCGGACACCTTTTACTCTGCCACTTACATGCAGTTACCATTGTTAGCTAAGTGGTTACCGCCAAGTGTGAACATGCACCGTTTTCCTTGCAATTCCTGCTTTAATGGGAATAAGCAGGCTGCTAGGTTGCTGATGTACAAAATATCTAATAATAAATCAATACTCCAGTATACAGCTCTAAAACAGGCCGTATGTGCAGATGATCTTTTTATAGGCTGTACGTCGACATTTTTCTATGTATAGATATATCGATCTTTGTTTCCGATGTTTCGAGGGACGATAATGACACGTTTTTAAAAAATCAATATGTCGAATTTACAGTATTTGTAAAAATATCAACGGTCCTAGTTACTCCTCGTAAATGCGTCGCGGGTTGCCTATGACGCATTAGCTAGGACATTGCGTTGTTATTCATCAGACGTGCACCTACCTGTCCATTATACATGCTGTTCTGCTTTCGAGATTGCATGCTATACTATAGAACCGTTTTAGATAGTATCTCTTACTTTTCACATACTAGTCGTTCGAGGTATAACAGTGGTAAAGAAAATGGACACACATTTTGGAGCGGTGGTTTCAAACACACGTTTCATGATACAGATTTAGATTTTCCAAGGTTCCCCAGTTTCGAGAAGGAGACGGGCGTTTCTGCTCCGTGTCTAATGATTTCGTCGTCGGCTGGATCCTAATCTTTCTTCTTCATTGTTTTGACATTAACGTTAATGTGACGTGAAAATACTATTTCCTCTTACTTTACTCATAATATTGTAAAGTATTCGCGTACTGCAAGGACCCGCCCGGGTATCTAAGCACGTTAGCACGCTGATTCCGGGGTTCGGGGATGCGCGTTGGTCCCGGATCTAATCCGCCCGGCGAATTAGCGACGGGGGCCTGTGTGTTGGCAAGCTTCGATATGATTTTTAGGCGATTTCTCCTCATCCGAGTAGGTGGCTGCTACCCACTTCCCGCCGCAGTTGCACGATTCGCAAACATTTCGAAAACGTTCTCACATTTTCACACGGGTCAATACTAGACGTAGACGGATAGGGCGCACAGATTCCTTCCCAGGGAGGAAGGGGCGGCGAGAGTAAGGAAATGCGGCCATCCTCTTAACAATTGCCAGATCCAGATTAACATGTCATCGCCGTGAAGATAGCGGACAAGGCCAGGAAAAAGAAGACTGGGCCGCTGCAAGAAACGAAATAGAAACTGTGAATACATAAGCGCACGAACACCCTTGACTGGAATACACTGATATTTCGAGGTTATCGGCGATCAAGTACGGAAGTTTACCTCCAACTTGTACAGAAGGAGTGGAAGGACATGGGCATGAGACAATGTTGTAGCCTGTTCGCCATGTTATTGGATTTGCACATACAAGTAATCAGTTACGGAAATAGAGGAGAAGTTAGAAATGGAATCAATGTAGAATTTTGAGAAACTTCCTGGCAGATCAAAACTGTGTGCCGGACCGAGACTCGAACTCGGGACCTTTGCCTTTCGCGGGAAAGTGCTCTACCAACTGAGCTACCCAAGCACGACTGACGCCCCGTCCTCACAGCTTTACTTCTGCAAGGTTCGCAGGAGAACTTCTGTAAAGTTTGGAAGGTAGGAGACGAGGTACTGGCAGAAGTATAGCTGCGAGGACGGGGCATGAGTCGTGCTTGGGTAGCTCAGTTGGTAGAGCAGTTGCCCGCGAAAGGCAAAGGTCCCGAGTTCGAGTCTCGGTCCGGCACACAGTTTTGATCTGCCAGGAAGTTTCATATCAGCGCACACTCCGCTGCAGAGTGAAAATCTCATTCTGGAAGAATTTTAAGGCTTGCCGATGACGCAAGATTTCTCTCAGAGACGACAATGGACTTAGAAGATGAGTTAAACGGAATAGATAATGTTTTGAAATGAGGTTACGAGGTGTGAAACTGGCCGCGCGGGGTAGCCGCGCGGTTTGAGGCGTCTTATAACGGTTCGCGCGGCTCCCACCGTCGGAGGTACGAGTCCTCCCTCGGGCATGGATGTGTTTGTTGCCTTTAGGGTTAGTTAGTTTAAGTTACATCAATAAGTGTGTAAGTCTAGGGACCGATGATCTCAGCAGTTTGTTCCTACAGAACCTTACGACAAATTTCCAAAATTTCCAGATGTAAAACAAGGATAATGGAATGCAGTCAAATTAAATTAGCTGATGCTGAGGGAATTAGATTAGGAAAGCTGTAAAACAACTAAGAATTGCCGAGGATACAAATGCAGACCACCAAGAACAAGAGCATCATTCCAAAAAGAGAAATTTGTTGACATCTATACGTATTATAAATTAAAGTCACCCAGTTTACACTGATAGACAGACTCATTCCCCCAGGAACTATTGTGTATGTAGTCTGTTACCGCTACGAGAGTCTTGCCTTGCCATACGTACTTCGTACGACCCGTGCGAAGCTGGAGCGAATCGCTTGTCGAGTGTAGGAGTCATATGAGAACGAGATAGGTGAAGAAAGTAATCTTTTTATTATTTTAAAAGTTATCGCCATAACTGTTAATCCATTAATTACACCGCTGTAAGACAGGACGGTCAATGCCTCTATGGGAAAATGTTTGCAGTTGCATATGGAAACATGATTGCACCCAGGCGAACAACTCTGAAGTAAATCGACGGCCACGAATGTCCCTCTTCAGGTTTCCAAAAATTTGGGAAATAGCCTGCATCAGAATGATGCCGTCCGTCAACATTCCAGGACGTTTGGTTCTGATGGCGTGCTTCAGTTTTGCAGTGTTCACGTACCGCTGTGCGTTAATTGCGGTGCCGTGTTCCGGTGAGTAGGCAAGAAGCGGGTTGGGGAATGCATCATTCTGTTACAGGATAATGCCCGCTCACAAATTGCGAAGGTTGTTTCGAGTATGCTGCACATATACGGCTGGGAACTCCTTGCACATCCTCCACCCAGTTCCATGCGATTCACATATTTGTGGAGCCGTGAAGAAAGACATTTGTGGCCGTCGGCTTACTTTGGACGAAGAGGTGGATACAAACAATCATAGTTCTCTAAACAACCGCAAACGCTTTCGTGAAGGCATTGACAGTCTTGTCTCACAGTGGCATAAATGTATTAACAATAAAGGTGATTGATTTCGAAGTAATAGAGTTTCCTTACTTTTTCCCACCTGTCTTGATTCCATTTGACTGACCCATATGAATTGAAGTGATAGGAAGCATTTTCTGAAGGTATTTGTCTGAGTTGTAGCCTTATATGGAAGTGAAACATGCACGATAAATACATATGAGGATAAGGGAAGCTTTATAAATGAGTATTACCGAAGATTAGAAGGGTAGATCTACAGCTGCGCTATACCAAAATTACAGTTTGGTACTTTGGCAACCACGTAAATGACGTAGTAAATGATAGGATTGCCAGTAGTATTGGTAGAACTGGTAGGAAACGAAATATAAATACAACCTGAAGCCATTTTGACTATTTTTCGACCGTGACTGTCACAGGGTGTGTCATAATTAACGGCGTAAAAGCATACAGTTGAAAGTACACGATACTAGAAGCAAAAACGTCTGAGTAAACATAGGGTCGAAAATGCATACCTTAAGAGCTACGAGCAATTTTTAATCTTCGATACCGTGAAACAAATGTCTTCTACTGCAAGTTCTTTGCTTTCCATATTTTAGAAAGTGGTAGTATGAACAAAAATAAGAAAAAAATGTCCAGCAAACATGTGCTCTAAAACGCATACCTTAAAAATTACGAGCACTTGATCATTAGAAAAGTGGTGTTTGAAACAAGCAAAGATGAACGAATGCTCATAGCTCTTAAGGAATGCAATTTGGAGCACTGGGCTTTTTTTTCTTGTTTTTGGCCATACTACCAGTTCTCAAAATATGGAAAGCAAAGAACTTGCAGTAGAAGCGATTTGTTTCACAGTATCAGAGATGAAAAATTGCTCGTAGCTCTTAAGGCACTGAGACTTTTTTACTTCTAGTATTGTGTACTTTCAACTGTACGCGTTTACGCCACTATTTATGATACACCCTGTACAACTGTTGTTGTTATTTTGTACACAATAGGACGTTGTTCATCGTGATCAAAGATAAGCGTTCCCTGTTATTATTCGTAAATTCGAAAGTTGTTTATGTATAGCAGAAACATGTTTCATATAAGTTCGACGCAGTGCTGAAGCGATGTTTGATATATATTTGTTTTGCGTTTTTTAAAAATTTTGCCATTGTGCTGCGTTTTCTAGCGTTACATCGTAAATCTGCATTGTTTACTTTATTTTTATTACAACATCCTTCTGTTTCTCGTCACAAATGAACACTTTTCAAATAAACCCTGAATTAAACACCGATAATTTCAGTTTTGCTATAAATTATGTTTACTAGAACAAAAATGTTCCATAGATTATGCGGCCCTTCGTATACCCTTACTCGGTTTCTAGACAGTTAAATGTTTCCGATTCCTAGGGAAATCTAGTAATATACTGATCGCGTACGTACAGAAAGCGATCGTTATGAGGTAGCGCCCGATAGTATGCAACACACCCAACCCCTTGGTAGCGTGGGCGCGTGCCCCACTAGAAAGACAGGCCGCGGCGCGTACGTCACGAAGGTACTCCTCAACTCGCTCGCTCAGTTCAACAGGCAAAATGCGTTTCTAAACCTGTTAACTCGCAGCTGGGCATCTAAGTACTAACAAGAATTGCCTCTTCCAATGGAATCTGCTATTATGATATCTTGCTGATTAACAGCACTACAGCAAAATTTAATTTAAGATCAATACTCGATATAAATGGTATAACGGCCTGTTTATAGCATTTAGTCTCTTCTGCTTAGCAGGACTCATTACCTTATGCAAGTGATAATCATTTTAGCATGACTTTATTTTATTGTATGCCATTACAGCTGTAACAAATTATAAGTAGGTCCATGGACTTCCCATCATTATCGGACTAATAACAGTAAGATTCCAAAATAGTGGATCACAGTACAAGATGTTATTTTCTTTTGTACGGACACGCCTAGTTACGAATTAACAGGTGTAGAAACATAGTTTGTCTGCTGATTTGAGCGAGCGAGCGTAGGACTACCTCGCGCGGGCACGAAATTACCAGACCGTAGTCTACGCTTAATTATGGAAGTCTATTGTAGCCTACGGTAGTTTTACTACAGGTAGATCGAATAGGTACTGCATAGAGCTGGAGGAAAAAAGAAGTTTACTATACAACTGGACTAGAAGAAGCTTTAGGTCACGAGACGACAAGGAATAGTTAATCTGATGACGGTGGTGGGAGGCCAGTGGGGTTGGGGGAGAGTGTATGGGGAGGGGGGAGGACAAAAATGTAGAGGGAGACCAAGGCATGATTAAGTAAGTGGATATAAGTTGCAGTAGTTATACAAGATGAGGCTCGCATAGTTTATACTAGCACGGATAGTTGCATCAAAGCACTCTTGCGATTGATGACGACAACGAGAGAAAAGGGTGATAAGTTAAGTTACTACTAGCGTCAAATGAAAGAGGAAAAACGAATGTACACTGCGATAAACCTAATGCTAGTATTAGAATAGAACCATTGAATACGCAAGTGAATGTACACTGTCGAGTTCATGTATGCCTCCTAGGTTTTTCTGGCACAGATAAGAACAACAAAAGAGAGCGCGAGGACTATAAATTAATTTAATAAATAGTATTTAAGAGAACTATAATTAGACTGATGTATTTATAAAACGAAACAAGAATGCTACTGTACTTCAATGATCACCAAGTTCGTTTTGCAAATGAAAGGGAAAACGAATCTGGTCATAATATCGTTTCACAGAATACAATTTATCACACACAAAACGGAACTGCAGTAGCTACTGCACAGAGAATCCCGCTCAATCAATATTCTCGTTAACTTTACCACTAGTCTACTGCTACTTGGCAGTCGAGTCAACAATATTCCATCTCCTGTAACGTGTCATTCACTGAAGCGTAACAAAATTATTTGGGCTCGTCCGGGATTTGAACCCGGGACCTCTCGCACCCGAAGCGAGAATCATACCCCTAGACCAACGAGCCACACTGCGCTACTTTCATTTTAATGGAATACACGGAAGTGTGCCTCGAGACAGTAACCCCGCTCTGCGATACAAGCCGTAGCCGTGAGCTACGGAGTGTGACGCACGGCCTAGAGAGAGCGCCCGTTACCCCAAATGCCAACACTGCTACATTTAATTGCATCCTGGTCGCGCTTATCGATGTATCCTCCGGCTGCTATGCATCACATTGAACATCAGCGTAATGAATATTCGCTTCACGTAGCATCTGAAAAAGGAAAGTGCTTGACTCCTTCCCAACTGCTTTTTTGAAGAAATAATACGATCTTAGCCAGCCACGGTGCACTGTGTGCTACTGAATAGTCCAACAGGACACAACATGCACTCTGAGGAGGCACAACAGGGAGATACGGGTAAGTTCGTTACTCTATTCTTTAATCAACCGTGGACTTTTGGAATAGGAAATTTGTCCTTTTTATTTGGGCATATGTAATTCTCCTGAAAATGACTACGGCTAAGGAAGAAAGAGGATATGCTACACATCTTTTAAATACAGTTCTAAAACGTATATGAAGTTTTTAAAATAGTCATAAACGCAGGCAACTCAAAAACAGAAGAGATAATAATAAACAAAGACATCTAGCAAGGATGTAGTTCGTCAGCGACATTCTGTAACAACTGTATTGAGGTTCTCACAAGAAACTGGAAGGATAGAGTACCTAAAGGTACACAACAAAAAGGAAGCTAGCATTTGAACACTATGCTATACGCAGATAATGTGGCCTTAAACAGAATAAAGAAGCAAACTTGCAACATTCGGTGTATGGGCTATGTGAACTAGGAAGACAAAGCTACAATCTGCAAATATCTACCAAACCGAATTTATGGTTCATTATGGAAAACTCTCAGTCCAGTCAAACACTGTCATGAGAGACAAGGCACTGGTTTTACTTATTTAGGGTGTAATATCAGCTTAAATAACGATAATGATGTACAAACTAAAATCAATAAATTTCAGTGGAACCAGGAACAATACCTTAAAGAACATCAAGAGGAAAGACAAAAAATTAAAGTTTTACAAATCTTGGCTGTGTCAGTCTTGCTCTGTGGCAGTGAACCTCGGATTGGAGAATACAATAGGCCGAAATGGGATTTTTAAGATTTGTCAAATTTCGCTCAAGGAGTGCTCTTATACAAAACGAAGAATATGCGGTAAGAATTAGGAATATTTAACTTAAGCGACGAGGTGAAAAAAACTGGAAGCAACATCAAACATGAGGAATAAGACAGAATTCCAACAATTGCAAGACCTCAGGAAAAAGAGACCATGAAAAAAAAAAAAACCGGTATGTGTCGTGAAGTCGGAACGGGCATATCGCCTAAATCTTGAAGTGAAGAAGGAGAAGAAGTTGTTTCTTCTGCTGAGACGTACCTTAAGTTCCTATCGATTCACAGCTGTTTCTGTCGACGGGGATATCTATGAATGCGTCTTCTCCAGGCCACTACAGTTTGCGCCTAGCACAGGTATTAATATGGATGAAGGCAGGCAGTAATAAGGTGAAGATGCTTGCTATGGCGAGGCGGCAGTTAAGGACAACAGTTTACATATCCAAAAGACGAGGAGGGCGCGCTGAAAAGCAAAGCTGGCGAATTTTTTTATGTGAAAACTCTCAAAGCTTTTTAAATAAAACAAACGTCATTAACATTCTACATCTTTATTCTTCATATCTACATATTTGCAGCCATCTGCCGCTAGAGGGCTCCGAATTGTTGAGTGTAACATGGCGGTGTGCAACCTAACTATGCCGATGGGTGAGTAACAGCGTGCTATAATCGAGGTACGAATTCGACGAGTTCTACATCTGTAAGTACATATACACTCCGCCAAAGTCATATCCCCCCCCCCCCCCCCACTCTGTCTGACTGCCTCACGCCTCAGTACGAGCTCTAATTTCCCTTATCTTTGAATGGTGATCATTGCGCGATTTGAAAGTTAGTGGTAATAATATATGCTCTACATCCTCGGTGAAGATCGGATTTCGGAATTTAGTGAGCAGCCCCTTCCGTTTAGCGCACCTTCTATCTGCAAGAGTGTCCCACTTCAAACTTTCTATGTGATCTGTAACGCTCTCGCGATGGCTAAATATACCAGTCACGAATCTTGCTGCTCTTCTTTGGACTTGTTCGTTCACACATGGAGCACCTCTCGTTCAGCAAGACAATGTCAGACCACACACGAGTGCCGTGACGTCTGCAACAAGCCGATGCCTTGGGTTGACTGTCATCAATCATCCTAGGTACAGTCCCGATTTGGCCCCTATTAGATTTTCATCTGTTTCCAAAGTCTGAAGAACACCTTCGGGTACTTTACTTTGATAATGATGGAGCGGAGCGAGCAGAGGTGAGGTTGTGCCTCCGTCAACAGTTTCAAACATTCTACAGTTACGGTATCAACAAACTGGTCTCTCGTTGGGAGAAATGTGTTCGTCGCCAGGGCTACTGTGTGGAGAAATAAATGCGTAGACGTAAAGAATGGAGATGAAGAATGTCAATAACGTCTGTTTTATTTAAAAAGCTTGAAGAGTTTTCACATAAAAAATTCGAAGGCACTACTTTTCAGCACGCCCTCGCACACAAACGATAGAAAAGCAATGCCCCAGCAACTGAGGGAAGACGTACCCATATCAGATGACTTCTTAACTAAGCATTGAATTCAGATATATTAGACTTAAAGGGTGATGTCGTACACACTCCCAATCAAAACCTCAGTGCAATTTATTAAGATGGTTACTGATTCAGAAGACGAAGTACTGTCGGTGAGGCTATATGCGAAGGTGTCTTGAAAATTTGAGTGTTTCTGTTGTGGATTTAGTTGAACAATTAAAGTGATGTTTCGCTTCGATAGTGGCAACGAGCTGGGGGTGTCTACAATTTGTCAGTTTCTGAAAGGGTGACTTAGGATTTCCAACAGATCCAGATTGGTGCACAAGTGCATCATCATGGCGAAAGGTGGCAGGGCATCACCCGTTGTAGCTGGTGTATTCAGACAAAAACTCGTAGGCCGCCACCACAAGACACCTGCCCCGCTGTGTAGCTCCTTTAATTACAGACGGTGCGAAATGCATCGTTACTTTGCATTTCGCGAACATTATTACTTCATGCGTTGCGCATGCTTGCTCGCCATGGGTTCCACACTACAGGCACAGTAAATTTAATTTCATGTCTTAAATACAGTTACATTATATGTACAGTAAGTAGTCGTTAACCTTAAGAAAGAGAACGTTTTGGTTTCACTACCATTTCAAAGAGCTTATTTTGTTATGTAGAGTTCTGCATTTCCATACTGTTACAAAGGTTCGCATTACATTCCGTATAACAACATGTCCAAACGGAATCCATTAATTCCGAATAGTATGACCAATATTTCATATTTCAGCCTTACGTTTGTTTAGGCGTCAGTTTTTGTCAGTTAATGATCCTGACTCTACATCCTTGACCATATTATACTAAGATGTATTTTGCATGTCCTCACGCATCTACTTCAAGCTAGGCTGTCGTACATTCTGATGTTATACCTTTACGCTTTTTAATATGAAACAAAGAAAAAGAGAAAAAGACAAAGGGAGAAAAGAAAATTATAATATTAGCTCCTATTATTTCAAATTGTTGCTGCTCATCTAGACTTAGCTAAATGGTTATATTGTACGTCGTGCATTATTTGTTCAACTATCGCAATATGACTGCAGTTGGTCATACTCTTGTAACATTTCATTTTGTGATGATTGTAAACTGGTAACAACTACGCTATTATACGATACACTATTGGACCATTAAGTTTTTTTTAACTGCAAAAATGCCTTCTATTTTTTTATTTTGTTGTCACTAATCTAGGCTCACCTAAATGGTTATGTCGTATGTCTTTTATTGCATGTTCGTCTATTGTAATATCACTACATTTCGTGATACTTATGTAACATTTTACTTAGTGACGGTTGTAAACTTATTGTCACAAAACTTTATTTTTGATTTATGATCTATGACAGTTTTATGTTTATATTTTACCACACCGGTTATTGGTTGAAAATGTGTCTTCTGTTTTGATTACTGACTAACGGCTATCTCTGTAACATCATTCACGACGCTACCTGAAGACACATATTTAATGCTGTCAATAAATGAGTTTCTCCTCTGTAAAAGCAGCACAAATTTATATTTGTCGAGTTGCTTACGATGTTCTGACAAGTAGTTAATCGAAATGTACAGTTGACTTTGTTTTTATTATAAATGCTAGCGCCATCTACTGGTCTTCGTTTACTTCTTTCATACGTTAATCGCCACCGTCCGTTTGGCAGCTTGATCTACACAGTCTGTTTGGCACTGGTTTTCTTCGAACAGACAACGGCGCGGACAAATATGCCTATATGAGACGAGACCTGTATTATATTCGGTCTACGTGCTTACTTTCGTTAGCTTTTTACTAAAGTTTGAGCCGGACGCGGTGGTCGAGCGTCTCTAGGTGCTTCAGTCCGGAACCGCGCGACTGCTACGGTCACAGGTTCGAATCCTGCCTCGGGCACGGATGTCTGTTATGTCCATAGGTTAGTTAGGTTTAAGTAGTTCTAAGTTCTAGCGGACTGATGACCTCAGATGTTAAATCCCATAGTGTTCAGAGTCATTTGAACCATTTGAACTAAAGTTTGATTTAAATGTAAGTACGATACTAACTGAAGTTTCTGTATTTGGAATACTACCTTGCATATTTAATGTTTTTGTGTACGTATTTTCTGTTGTTAATTTTCTTGTAAACTTTACTCCACAGCTTCGGTCTGATGATGAAATTTTGGAACGCGTAATGCTTCATAAATAATTGTGCTATTAAGATCTTCCTATATTTCAAAGTTTTGACAAAAGATCGCAAGCTCAGTTTGAGGCAGTGACACTATGTCTGGCCGGCGATGACCGAATGTAGCTTATTTTTCTGTGGTCATCAGCGATCTTCGCAACTCCCATGTTTCGTAAGAATAGCTTTCACGGCTTCAGTTTGTTGCTTTTCCGCCATTTCAGCAGGCTGGTAGGTGTTATTGTGAAAGTTTTATTCTCTCTTAATATGTCAAGCTTTGCTGTGCAATGACGTCATGTCTTCTCCTCGCTGAGGTCATGCTGCTGATTTTACGATGGAAGATTCTCGCTCGTACGAAGTGAGGAAATCTCTTCTGGATTTGTTCTGCTTTCCGAAATGTCGGCTTTCTGTCTTTTTGTCGTTTTGATTTCGATACAGGCCATTGGCTTAGCTTGTTCTGGCTGTAGAGAACGTTCGGCTGATTTTACGGTTGCCGCTAATGCATGTCTGTTGTGTGAAGGGAGTCTGGACACATCTCTGTGACACACCTGTTTGAAGCTCTGAATGACGCAACTACTTTTCGGATTTCTCTTCGAGACCTCTTCTATCTCGTCTAGTTCAGATCTCCCGCCCAGTCAAAGGAACGGGCTAGAACATATTTGGGGAACGGAGCCTGCCCCCAACGTTGTGGCTCTTCTGCAACGCAGACAACGTGAAGCGAACGCCCTGAATGTGTACTGTGTGATTTCTTTTGCTTTGTGTTTGAAACTGCGTATGTTGCTCGCATCGTATTTCTACGTTATTGTGCGGCGCCGCGAATATGTTCAGGCGTGGATTTGGGGAATTCTTATAAATTTCGAGCAGATATGACTAGAAGGTAGTAATTAAGGGACCGATTGACACGTCGGATGGTAGGCGGGGGCAATGTTGGTATTTTGCAAACGATTCTGCGAGGCAGGTTTCAGACACTACTCTCAGACGAGAAGGCACAGTCCGGTGGGCAGTGTATACAACTGTGAAGTAATTGGGGCAGCACAGGGCACTGGTGTGCTGTGAAGAACTCATATGCTGCAGTTACAACAGCGCCCAGAGTTCTGTGTGTAGGGGCCGGAGCGGAAAGCTGAGGTTGTAATTACGACGGTGAGTCAAATGAAAGCCTTAAATTTGTATTGACAAATCGAAATTTAGCTCCGTTATCCTATAAGTTGGTAAGCGTGCTACAAAAGTGTGCAGAATGGCCTGTAGGTGGCAGCATAGTGCAGATGCACACATACCGTCGCAGTATCGGTATAAAGATGGCCGCCGCACTTGCGACTTGCACCAGGGAATAAAGCGTTCTGTTATTCGGTTTTTGCGTAGTGAAGGTGTGAAACCTATTGAAATTCATCGGCGAATGAAGGTTCAGTACGGTTATGCATGTTTGTCACAGCAGCAAGTCTATGAATGGAGTAGGAAGTTCGCAAAAGGTGTGACTTCTGTGGAAGATGCTCCTCGTCGAGGTTAGGCACAACGAGTTGTGACTCCACTGAACGTTGCAGCAGTTGAAGCCATAGTGAAGGAAAACTGCCGACTGACACTAAATGACATTGCACCATGTTTACAGATTAGTCATGGGTCAGCACATCACATTGTGCATGATGTGCTCGAGTTTCACAAAGTGCCTGCAAGATGGGTGCCACGGCAGCTGACTCCTGAAATGAGAGAACGACGTGTTGATGCTTGTGAAGAATTTCTTCGGCGCTTTGAACGAGAAGGTGATGGGTTCCTAGCAAGAATCTGGGGACCAAATCTGGGTTCACTTCCACCAACCGGAAACGAAGAGAGCGAGCAAGGAATGACGCCATTCTTCATCACGAAAACCAAAGAAGTTTCGAACAGAACCATCAGCAGGGAAGGTTACGCTGACTCTCTTTTGGGACGAAAAAGGCGTCATTTTGGAGCATTACATGCCTAGAGGGAACACTGTCACCAGTACATAATACACAGATCTCCTAAAATATCATCTGCGGCCTGCAATCAAATGAAAGCTACGCGGATTGCTGTCAGCAGGTGTCCTTTTGCAACATGACAATGCAAGGCCCCACACTGCCCGTACAACAGTTGCAACAATCACAGACCTGCATTTTGAGGTCTTCCTCATCCACCGAACTCACCACACCTTGCCCCAAGTGATTTCCATATGTTTGGAGCACTCAAAGACGCAATGGAAAGAAGTTCCGTTATGATGAAGAGCTACGCCACGCGGTGCATAAGTGCTTGCGCGGAATATCAAAAGATTTTTTTTCTAAAGGAATTTGTGCACTTTGTAAGAGCCGGAGGACTTGCATTGAGCATGGAGGAGATTAAGTTGAAAAGTGATACAGCCTTGTACCATTTGTGCACAGTAAATAATATTTAAAAAATATTTAAGGTTTTCATTTGACTTACCCTAGTACTAAAGAGCGCTCCGCATGCCCCCCCCCCCCCTCCCGCCTCCCAGAGGAACTATACCAGAGGCATAGGGCAAAGACGTATAAATAAGCAAGCCCGGTGGCTCAAATAGGGCAGTTGTGTCGTCATTCTGTCCGTGTCTAGAAGAGAATGACGATTGGTTAAGTATCCATCCAAGCACAGTGACCTCTCTTCGTACATCCATATTTAAATTGGGTGATAGTGGGGCATCAGCTGGTATAATTTTTATTGAAAATGGAACTCCTCCAGCTGTACTTAACATTTCATATTTATTTGGCTGCTAGTTTCGACGTTGCGTCAACGCCATCTTCAGGCCCGTACTCTTTGATGATATCAATTGTGTATGGCTGAGTACTAGAAGTCCGCGGTGAGACCAAGACGTGCTCCACACGGATGGCGGGCAGTAACTGGTTACTGAAGATGGCGTTGGCGCAACGTCGAAATATTAGCAAAATAAGTATGAAATCTTAAGTAAAGCTGGAGGAGTTTCATTTTTAATGAAAAGAATGACCTATGGTGATGAATATCACCACTGAAATTACCACCAACCTCTGCTGCACAGACGCGCCATAGCTGTGGGAGGGCGGGCCGCATCTTGGGGCTGCACCGGCGGGAGGAGTGAGGGGCTGCTAGCCTCCGCTGTCTGGCTGACATCGTCCGGAGGACTGCAAATTGCCGTCTGCAGTGGCGTGGCGGAGCCAGGGCGCGAACTGGCTTCCTCCGTGGTGCAGAGCTGTCAGCTGCCCTGGAGGGGCGGTCGGGACTGCTAAGGTTCACTACAGCGACGGCGGCTGGCTGTTTTCCTTCGCCGCTCTACGTAGGGTCCACGAGTTGCGCTCGAGGGATCAGTCACCCGTGTCCCGAGCTACGGACACAGCCAACACACGCGGCCGCCACCTAGCCGTAGCAAGGCTGGGAGACCGGACGCTGACGCAGCAGATATTGGCATTGGCTCTGACTCACGCACGCATGTCGCGCAGCGTCTGCGCCGGTATCAGCGATAGGCTGGCTGTGTGCCTTCGATGCAATAAAGTTAATGACACACTTGGCGGTGTTCTTCTGCACGCCTCGATGTGAGTCACCCCTCTCTCTCAAATCATACCTCTCGGTCGTTCTGACATATTACAACCCCTGAGCTTGGGGAGTTGTAACAGTTGTTTAATAACTAAATTTTTATTTTATTTCTCAACGTTTTTAGTCGTCCTGCTCAGATGTGTATTGACAGCTTTATGAATGCTACTCTCCGCAAAGCAAATTATACGAAATAGATCAGTGATCTGCCAGGATGTGTAAGATATGGACCACCTCGAGTGCGTAGTTTAAGATGATTTCACTGCAAAGTGGGCCATCGTGCCAATGAAAAAAGTAACTACATGTAGGGATGCACAAAGTCCCCAAGGGTAGATGCATACTAGTGTTTCTCCATTGCACATTCCAGTATGACGAGATTATCCGGGGAATGTGACGAAAACGTTCATCCGATCATAGTGCAACTTCGTTGTTTGTTTCAGGGTGTACACGCCAAAGGCCATCTGCCCTATGGAGCATAAAAGGTGATTCATCTGAAAAGGCCACCTGGCCCCACTCAGCACACGTCCAGTTGTGGTACTGATGTGCAAATTCCAGCGTTCGTCGCCGATGAATAGTAGTCAACATGGTACCTGGCGCCTGCTCAGGAGCACCATACACATCAATGTTCGCTGGACGGCCGTTAAGGAGACACTGTTGGTAGCCACTTGGTTTATCTGGGTGGTTAGTTGCTGAACAGTTGTGCATCTGTTCGCCCATACACATCTCCGCAGCTGTCAGTCACCCCTGTCACCTATGGCCCTTGGTGCACCACAGTTGGTTCAAATGGCTCTAAGCACTATTGGATTTTACTTCTGAGGTCACCAGTCGCCTAGACCTAGAACTACTTAAACCTGACTAACCTAAGGACATCACACACATCCATGCCCGAGGCAGGATTCGAACCTGCGACCGTAGCAGCCCCGTGGTTCCGGACTGAAGCGCCTAGAACCGCTCGATCACAGCGGCCGGGCACCACAGTTGCCCCGGCGCCGGTTTTGGATAGCGTCGTTCTGCCATGCACGGTATACTTTAACCACGGGGGCCCGTGAACATTTTGCACACTTAGCCATTTCGGAAATGCTTCCACCCTTGATCCGAAAGCCAACAATCATGCCTCGTTGGACGTCAGGTAATTCGCTCTGTTTCCTCAATACGACTATAGCTGCGCTGTTTCTCGCACTACCCCCTTCCCGACATGCTTTATATACCCGCCACTGCTAATCCTCTCACCTGTCGTCTGTGAGTGGTTCTTGGACGTTAACACTTTGCCGTCCGCACGTATCGTACAAATTTATTCGCCTGGCGCCGGCAGCATTACCTAGAGATTATAAATTATTACGTTTTATTAATCTCATCGTTTTCATAAGTTCTCAACCCTGTTCCCCTACTTTCATGAAATTTCGAAGATACGTAAATAAATACAAAATTTCTTTTTTTCATGCATTTGTTTATTTGCATTGTCTTTGGTAGTTAGTATTTCTCTTTCATATGATATTCACCCCCCCCCCCCTCCCCCCATGAACCATGGAACTTGTCGTTGGTGGGGAGGCTTGCGTGCCTCAGCGATACAGATAGTCGTACCGTAGGTACAACCACAACGGAGGGGCATCTGTTGAGAGGCCAAACAAACGTGTGGTTCCTGAAGAGGGGCAGCAGCCTTTTCAGTAGTTGCAAGGGCAACAGTCTGGATGATTGACTGATCTTGCCTTGTAACAATAACCAAAACGGCCTTGCTGTGTTGGTACTGCGAACGGCTGAAAGCAAGGGGCCGTAAATTTCCCCGAGGGTATGCAGCTTTACTGTATGATTAAATGATGATGGTGTCCTCTTGGGTAAAATATTCCGGAGGTAAAATAGTCCCCCATTCGGATCTCCGGGCGGGGACTACTCAGGAGGATGCCGTTATCAGGAGAAAGAAAACTGGCGTTCTACGGATCGGGGCGTGGAATGTCAGATCCCTTAATCGGGCAGGTAGGTTAGAAAATTTAAAAAGGGAAATGGATAGGTTAAAGTTAGATATAGTGGGAATTAGTGACGTTCAGTGGCAGGAGAAACAAGACTTCTGGTCAGGTGACTAAAGGGTTATAAACACAAAATCAAATAGGGGTAATGCAGGAGTAGGTTTAATAATGAATAGGAAAATAGGAATGCGGGTAAGCTACTACAAACAGCATAGTGAACGCATTATTGTGGCCAAGATAGATACGAAGCCCACACCTACTACAGTAGTACAAGTTTATATGCCAACTAGCTCTGCAGATGACGAAGAAATTGAAGAAATGTATGATCAAATAAAAGAAATTATTCAGATAGTGAAGGGAGACGAAAATTGAATAGTCATGGGTGACTGGAATTCGAGTGTAGGAAAACGGAGAGAAGGAAACGTAGTAGGTGAATATGGATTGGGGCTAAGAAATGAAAGAGGAAGCCGCCTGGTAGAATTTTGCACAGAGCACAACTTAATCATAGCTATCACTTGGTTTCAGAATCATAAAAGGAGGTTGTATACATGGAAGAACCCTGGAGATACTAAAAGGTATCAGATAGATTATATAATGGTAAGACAGAGATTTAGGAACCAGGTTTTAAGTTGTAAGACATTTCCAGGGGCAGATGTGGACTCTGACCACAATCTATTGGTTATGACCTGTAGATTAAAACTGAAGAAACTGCAAAAATGAGGGAAATTACGGAGATGGGACCTGGATAAACTGAAAGAACCAGAGGTTGTACAGAGTTTCAGGGAGAGCATAAGGGAACAATTGACAGGAATAGGGGAAAGAAATACAGTAGAAGAAGAATGGGTAGCTCTGGGGGATGAAGTAGTGAAGGCAGCAGAGGATAAAGTAGGTAAAAAGATGAGGGCTGCTAGGAATCCTTGGGTAACAGAAGAAATATTGAATTTAATTGATGAAAGGAGAAAATATAAAAATGCAGTAAATGAAGCAGGCAAAAAGGAATACAAACGTCTCAAAAATGAGATCGACAGGAAGTGCAAAATGGCTAAACAGGGATGGCTAGAGGACAAATGTAAGGATGTAGAAGCTTATCGCACTAGGGGTAAGACAGATACTGCCTACAGGAAAATTAAAGAGACCTTTGGAGAGAAGAGAACCACGTGTATGAATATCAAGAGCTCAGATGGCAACCCAGTTCTAAGCAAAGAAGGGAAGGCAGAAAGGTGGAAGGAGTATATAGAAGGTTTATACAAGGGCGATGTACTTGAGGACAATATTATGGAAATGGAAGAGGATGTAGATGAAGTTTAATAAGTCACAGCTGCAAAATACTAACGCGAATTCCTTACAGACGAATGGAAAAACTGGCAGATGCGGACCTCGGGGAGGATCAGTTTGGATTCCGTCGAAATGTTGGAACACGTGAGGCAATACTGACCTTACGACTTATCTTAGAAGAAAGATTAAGAAGAGGCAAACCTACGTTTCTAGCATTTGTAGACTTAGAGAAAGCTTTTGACAATGTCGACTGGAATACTCTTTTTCAAATTCTAAAGGTGGCAGGGGTAAAATACAGGGAGCGAAAGGCTATTTACAATTTGTACAGAAACCAGATGGCAGTCATAAGAGTCGAGGGGCATGAAAGGGAAGCAGTGGTTGGGAAAGGAGTGAGACAGGGTTGTAGCCTCTCCCCGATGTTATTCAATGTGTATATTGAGCAAGCAGTAAAGGAAACAAAAGAAAAATTCGGAGTAGGTATAAAAACTTTGAGGTTCGCCGATGACATTGTAATTCTGTCAGAGACGGCAAAGGACTTGGAAGAGCAGTTGAACGGAATGGATAGTGTCTTGAAAGGAGGATATAAGATGAACATCAACAAAAGCAAAACGAGAATAATGGAATGTAGTCGAATTAAGTTGGGTGACGCTGAGGGAATTAGATTAGGTAATGAGACACTTGCAGTAGTAAAGGAGTTTTGCTATTTGGGGAGCAAAATAACTGACGATGGTCGAAGTAGATAGGATATAAAATGTAGACTGGCAATTGCAAGGAAAGCGCTTCTGAAGAAGAGAAATTTGTTAACATCGAGTATAGATTTAAGTGTCAGGAAGTCATTTCTGAAAATATTTGTATGGAGTGTAGCCATGTATGGAAGTGAAACATGGACGATAAATAGTTTGGACAAGAAGAAAATAGAAGCTTTCGAAATGTGGTGCTACAGAAGAATGCTTAAGATAAGGTGGATAGATCACGTAACTAATGAGGAGGTATTGAATAGGATTGGGGAGAAGAGAAGTTTGTGGCACAATTTGACTAGAAGAAGGGATCGGTTGGTAGGACATGTTTTGAGGCATCAAGGGATCACAAATTTAGCATTGGAGGGCAGTGTGGAGGGTAAAAATCGTAGAGGGAGACCGAGAGATGAGTACACTAAGCAGATTCAGAAGGATGTAGGTTGCAGTAGGTACTGGGAGATGAAGCAGCTTGCACAGGATAGAGTAGCATGGAGAACTGCATCAAACCAGTCTCAGGACTGAAGACAACAACAACATGTATTTAGTCTAATTGACAGCCCTTAGATTTTGCGAGATTCATCGTATACCCAAAATATATCGGATTTCTCTTAATACACATATGGATGACCTCGCACTTTTCGTTGTTTAGTGCGAGTTGCCACTTTTCGCACCATACAGAAATTCTTTCTAGATAGTACTAGGAACTGATCGTCTGATGATTTTACTAGACGGTAAATTCCAGAACGATCTGCAAACAATCTGAGGGGGCTGCCCAGATTATCACCTAGATCATTTATGTAAATCCCATAGTGAACCAGACTGTACGGGCTGCGTGCACTAATCAGGCTAACAACATTCCCTGGTGGTCGTTTCAAGCCTAGACCGTGCTATCACTGTCATCTTACGGCGAAAAGCGTTGTCGGCACGGGAGCAGTCATCCGAATTGCCGTACACCACAGCGACTTCATCCGAAATTCAGCCGCTATTCTGATACACAAAGGACTAAAGGTCCGCCTCGTTGTGGTCGCGCAAGGTCAGCAACACCTTCTGATGAACGATGAATATAAGTTACCGCTCGTAGGTACAGCGAAGAGAATGTAACACATCGCGTGTTGCTATGTAGATCTTTCCGTGCGAGCTCTGATTTCCCTTATTTTATCATGGTGATCATTTCTCCCTACGTAGGCTGGTGTCAGCAAAATATTTTCGCATTCGGAGAAAAAAGTTGGTGACCGCAATTTCATGAGAAGTTTCCGCCGCAAACGAAAAACGCCTTTGTTTTAATGATGTCCACCTCAAATTCTGCATCATTTCAGAGACACTCTGTCCCCTTTTTTGAACTTTTTCGAAGTACTCTGTCAATACTATCTGGTAAGGATCCTACATCGCACATCAGTATTCTAAAAGAGGACTGACAAGCGTAGTGTAGGCTGTCTCCTTAGTAGATCCGTTACGTTTTCTAGGTGCCTTGCCAATAAAACGCAGTCTTCGGTTAGTCTTCCCCAAAACATTTTCTATGAGTTCCTTCCAATTTAAGTTGTTCGTAATTGTAATTGCTAGGTATTTAGTTGAATTTACGGCTTTTAGATTAGACTGATTTATCGTGTAACCGAAGCTTAACGAATTCCTTTTAGCAATCATGTGGATGAGCTCACACTTTTCGTTATTTAGAATCAACTGCCAATTTTTGCACCATACAGATATCTTTTCTAAATCGTTTTGCAATTTGTTTTGATCTTCTGATGACTTTATTAGTCGATAAACGACAGCGTCATCTGCAAACAACCTAAAACAGCTGCTCAGATTGTCTTCGAAATGGTTTATATAGATAAGGAACAGCAAAGGGACTGTAACACTACCTTGGGGAATGCCAGAAATTACTTATGTTTTACTCGATAGCTTCCCGTCAGTAACTACGGACTGTGACCTCTCTGACAGCAAATCACGAATACAGTCACATAAATGACACGATATTCCATAAGAACGCAATTTTACTACAAGCTGCTTGTGTGGTACAGTGTCAAAAGCCTTCCGGAAATCCAGAAAAAAACGGAATGAATCTGAAATACCTTGTCAATAGCACTCAACACTTCATGTGAGTAAAGAGCTAGTTGTGTTTCACAAGAACTATGTTTTCTAAATCCATGTCCACTGTGTGTCAATAGACTGTTTCCTTCCAGGTAATTCATATTGTTTGAACACAATATATGTTCCAAAATCGTGCTGCATATCGAGTTAGTGATATGGGCCTGTGATTTAGTGTATTACTCCTACTACCTTTATTGAATGTTTGTGTGACCAGTGCAACTTTTCAGTCTTTGGGTACGAAGCGAACTGTTGTATATGATTGTTAAGTATGGAACTATTTCATCAGCATACTCTGAAAGGAACCTAACTGGTATACAGTCTGGACCAGAAGACTTGCTTTTATGAAGTGACTTAAGTTGCTTCACTACTCCGAGGATGTTTACTTCTACTTTACTCGTGTTGGCAGTTGTTCTTGTGTGTGTGAAATCTTATGGGACTTAACTGCTAAGGTCATCAGTCCCTAAGCTTACACATTATTTAATCTAAATTATCCTAAGGACAAACACACACACACACACGCCGAGGGAGGACTCGACCCTCCGCCGGGACCAGCCACAGAGTCCATGACTGCAGCGCCCTAGACCCCTCGGCTAATCCCACCCTGCGCAGTTGTTCTTGATTCGAATTCTGGAATATTTATTTCGTCTTTTTATATGAAGGCGTTTCGGAACGCTTTAACTGTTTTATTCATCGCACGATCGTACGTAATATTTTGACACATTGCTATCTTCGGTACCTTAGGAGCGTACGATAGAGAAAGAATATAGTTCGTAGATTATGCCTTGCGCAAATAAACGAGAAGTAGAGGTTCTACAAGAGGAAAAAAGGAGAATGGCTAAGACAAATATTTGTTGACATTAAACCGGGAACAGTTTTTGGAGTACGTCTCTCTCATACTGACGAGGCTGCTCGCTCACCTTGCATTCAACTCTACAGCTATAGGTTTATTCAAACAGCGAGTTGACGACTGGTCGTATAGTTTCTTCGCTACCTACTCGACTTACTGCCGTGCATATTCTATTGACACGGAACAGATAACGTCACAAATTTGTTAGCTATGCGGTTGTGCCACTTAAATCCTTTGTCACAGAACCACCAATAACAACAAGTATGGGCTACCGACCGTAACGGTAACTTTTTCTGCAGGTTTTCAAACTGGTGTCACCGCACAGTACTCCTCACATAACATTAGATCTTAAACACAATCTATCTACTGGAAGTATCATCGTAAAATCGCATATCTTTGTACATTATGGCCTGTGGTGCAGGAAATGGTCAAAAATGGAAACACAGCGAGAAATTCCTGCTTCAACGTAAATACAAATCGTAACTCTGAACATTATCTAACAAAATCCAATTTGAAATGATATATATGATTTATACCTTTCTCATTTACGTGCTAAAGTTTGGTCAGGGGCAGCGACCTACCTTAACGCTGTCACCACACGTCTGCTTCCTCCGGGCACCTAGCTCGACTCCTCCCTTACAGATCCTCCTACTCAAAGATATTATACTCGTTCCACCTTTCAGTTGGCAACTACCGACTATTTTCTGGAGCTACCCTGATCAGACCCTAGCACATATCTTTCAACGTCGTCAATACTTTGCAAGTGTCAGTATTGGTCAGAACAATGCCCTGTGTAAATGTAAGTGCATTACATCGGAGATAAGTGCCTTCAAACGTGGGAAAACTGTTGGTGCTCTTATGGTCGGAGCTTCTGTAACGAAGGTAGCCGAAGTGATCGGTATTTCAAGACGCACTATATCGAAGACTTAAACCACATACGGAGAAAGTGGAAAGAGATTGTCCGCTAAGCCTCAACGAGGACGTAAGTGTCTTTTGAGTGAGAGCGACAAACGGTCATTGGAGAGGGTCGTGATAAATAATAAGAGGACGATAACTGCAAAAGTCGCTGCAGAATTGAACGTCGCACCCGCGAACCGTGTCAGCACCAAAACGCCACGAAGGAAGCTTAGTAAGCAGGGAACTGCAGGGTGAATGGAAATCCCAAAACCACAGATCAGTGATGTAAATGCTTGTAATAGGAAATGTGACGCCGAAGCCATAAATCCTGAACCTTGGAAGAGTGGAAGAAAGTCATTTACTCGATAGTCTTTGCCGCGCGGGATTAGCCGAGCGGTCTAGGCCGCTGCAGTCATGGACTGTGCGGCTGCTCCCGGCGGAGGTTCGAGTCCTCCCTCGGGCTTGGGTGTTTGTGTATTTGTCCTTAGGATAATTTAGGTTAAGTAGTGTGTAAGCTTAGGGACTGATGACCTTAGCAGTTAAGTCCCATAAGATTTCACACACATTTGAACTTTTTTTTATAGTCTTGTTTCACACTTTTTCCAACTTTTGACCGAGGTTACGTCCGAAGAATGAAACGTGCTGATGCTTCCGTGACGATTTAGGTAGCCATATCGTGGTATTTCAAATGCCTCATGGTTAGTCTGCAAGATCTCATTACTGGAAAGGATCATGTGACCATTTTGGACGGTCAGAGAAATCTCATGGTATAATATTCGCCCCCCTTATGTCGTGCTATGTTTGACACTTCTCCAGGATTGTTTTGTGACCACGAAGATGAATTGTCACATCTCCTGGTGCCACCACAGTCAGCAAATCTCAGTGTTACGGAACCTTTGAAACTAAGGGTGCGTGATAGTTAACCACCCCAGGCATAGTTACCTGAACTTTCCACTACTTTGCAGGAAGAACGTTATAAGATTCCGTCTAAAACCCGACAGGGTCTGTATTTATGCATGACTTGATAGCTAGAAGGTCTTTTGAAGTCTAACGAATTTGGTACACCTTATTGGGTATGGTAATGTATTGTGACTGTGGTGCTTCCATGTTTTTGCCCACACCCTGCGCTTTGTTACTTAGAAACCAGTTATCTGTTTCCACAGCGTACTGGCAGCTAGTGTTCAGTTAGACATGTGTGGTGTTAGCAAATGATCGATGCTGATTTCGATTTCATCACCAACGTCCAACCAGCAATGGCTTTAATAATCAACCTCAAAACATCGATGTTTTTAACTTCGACGTTAAATGATAAATTTACAGAATGGCGTAAAAAGCAACATATAAATACGTCTGGTATAATCAACAGTGCAGCAACTGTTTGTCTATAGATTACAAAAATAACATGTCTGAGAGAAATATCCCCTTCAGTTTATTGCATTTTGACACGGATCATAACCAGATTTGGAGAAAAAACTTTCAAAAACTAGTGATGTGGCTATACAGCGCAATTTCTTGTAGCTTTGAATAGGTGGTACCAATGATATGAATCCATACTTCTAATGGATCTTTTTTAAGTCCTACAAGGCTATCTTTCAGACAGTAACGAAACTGTGGCGATAGGTGCGTTCCTGTTCTAGTTTGCAAATTATTTTTTTCTCGAGCTGACTTATAATTTTCACTACATAAATAAAATTTAGTTTAACTGATAGTCACTTCGAAGCACCAAACAAATCCTCTATGGTTTTTATTGCTTTCGAAAATGCTAAAGAATCTTGAAAGAGTATGTTCTTGAATCTAGAATCGGAAAGACTGATGTGGCCAATACTTTACATAATCAATTGGTAGCAATCACTTTTTGATTTTTATTCTGCTGTTAGTTTCAGAACCTCTACAACAGTCTGCTTACCAGATATTTCGATATTCAGCATACTAGTCACTGGAATTACTTTACTGCTTAAAACGTATTTTTCTATGCAAATTTGGCACGTAGCCACGTATAGGCAGCAGAATATCATAAAAATCTGAGAGATGTACAATATCTGGAGCTGTTAGTATGGATGGAGCAGTGATGTGCTAAGTAACAATGTTAACCACTGGACGCAGCTGCAAAAACCTTTTAATCATATTCACTGGTAGTCCGAAAAGTATAAGCGACGTCAGTGCAGTAACTAGGGCGGCAACTTGAACTCACTACTGTAAGCAACAGATGTGCATTCGACCAGTCAGTTGTGAGCGGGCAATGTTAGATAGAGGAGTCGGGACCGTTATGTGTCATCAATGATGTTGTGTCACATGTCGGAATTGAGCTACATCTCTAAATGAAGTTCTACAGAATGTTTTGAAGAAGAGAAAAGTGCACGAAAAGTTTGTCCCACACACTTTGATTCTCGCACAAAAGCAACAATGTGCTTGCTGTGAATTGACTGAAATGCAAAACGCGAACAATTATTTTCTCAAAAAAAAGTATCACGGTTGACTAGACTTGGTGTTCAAATACGAACCTACCACAAAACGAAAACGCATAAAGTGTCAACGTTTTGACGAGATAGCCGATATTCTAGCCAGTGTGAAGCTCGAATTGAATATAACACCCCAAAGAAGGACTTTCCTAAAAGGCTCTGAGGACGGGTCGTGAGTAATGCTGAAGTACATTTGACGGTAGAACACTCGCTCGTGAAAGCATGGGTCCCAGGCTCGAATTCTGGTCTGGTACACAGGTTTAAGCTGCCAGAAAGTTACTTTTCTGAGAGTTTCACATAGCTGTATGAAAGTTCTGTGCATTGTATACAAGTAGAGGAGAGAAAGGAGGACACCTGAGGCATTAAAAGCACCCTCTTAACTTTTCCGTATTTTTATTAATCCAGTCTTGAAACTTTTTTGGACTGAGGAAGTAAAACATCGACTTCCATCTTGTGACTACTTCGTGAATTAATTTTATGTCTTATTCTTTTCTTGTCTCATCTCTTGCTACTGTACTTTATTTAAACCGGTCTTTTTATTAGAATCTTTTTTGCAACCAAACTGAGCGTATGGGAAGACATGATGTATTACTTTCTTCCACATTCTGTTTCTGCTCTGCACTAACATTGTTATGTATTCAGGAAAAGATTAATTTAAACGACGAAGTAATTATTGATAGTTCCTTTTTGTGTACATCATTGGTCGATATTTTGCCTTTAATATCGATGTTAGAATGTTTCAAATACTCTCGTATCGATACTAAAACATTGGTGTTTTGAACTCCCAGAGTTATGTTTTGTAAATATCGATGTTCATTGCACATACAGGGAGACCTCCATATACACGGATTCGTTGTCCACGCTTTCGCATATACGCGATTTTAGATCTAGAGCTGTCATCTGTTAACAGAATGTAGAAGTAATAATGCGTTAGTGCAGCTCAACGCGCATCTCGTGTCATTTTTGTCAAGACGTGAATCGTCAGTTCAGGTCAGTTTGTAACCTCCCCCTTAATAATCGGCCTATCCTGCTTGCGATATAAAACATGACCGCGGATAGCGCGTATGCCTAAGGCTATCTTTCTCGAAAAAGTGATATTGATAAGTAGGAGGGAAGTGTACAACCGACTCTTCCGATGGAAAGTCTACTAAAAATATAAGTAATTAAACCGAACAGGGCTATAATTTGGAAAATGAAACTTATTTTGTGCGTTCACTCACGAACAACACTGGACAGGAAGGGGTACCACTGATCATGAATCCAAAAGTTACACTAATGAACGAAAAGGAAGTAATTAACGGTCGCCAGCCCACTAGGGCAATTTACATCCGAAATCCTGTACAACATAATGGGAAAGAAAAACATGTATTATTAAACACTGACGTGGCAACTACAGGTTGCCACGTTTCTTTTTGACACCAATTTTAAGTGTCTATGTAATGATAAAGAAAACTGAGAAGTCTCTCTTACGTTATGATTTGAAAATATGCAGTTAAACTGTATGTTAGTACTGAACTTCGCCGGCCGGAGTGACCGAGCGGTTCTAAGCGCTACACTCTGGAACCGCACGACCGCTACGGTCGCAGGTTCGAATCCTGCCTCGGGCATGGATATGTGTGATGTCCTTAGATTAGTTAGGTTTAAGTAGTTCTAAGTCCTAGGAGAATGATGACCTCAGAATTTAAGTCCCATAGTGCTCAGAGCCATTTGAACCAGTACTAAACTTTGTTTCGTGAACAATGACTTTCAGTGACCTCAGCATAACGTCATCAAAGAAATTTAGAAGAAAAGCAAGCACTTTTTACTTTGCCGTTACTTATTTTGCAAATTGTTTCATATTATTGTCTGAACAACTGAACCTTTTTTACTGACTTGAACAGAATTAAATACTGGAATACGTACCAAACCAAACAACCATGTGCTCCAAGCTATATGTAAAATAGACAAAACTTCCGCACTCTTAATTTGTGCATTTCTTTAGATTTGGATTTTTTTCCACTGATTGATTCTCAAACTTGAAAAATTAAATTGCTTTACTTTAGTCATATACTGAAGTTTCTGTTGTACAAGAGTTAATTTAAGGTAGACTGAGGCTAAAATTCTTAAAAGAGAAATGATTCATTAGTAAACTGGCTGTAACTATTCAATTTGTTTCTTATGACACTCAGGTAGCTTATTAGGAAAAAAGGAACAAGGGTCCTGCTTGGTGACAATGTCTGGGGGCAATGAGGACACAATTGCTCTGAGTTTGACTGATTATTATGCAAATAAATCTTATCAATCAAATCACATTCAGTTGAGCTGCTGGATTAGCTGTTAATACTTTCTACCAATGAGCAGTCTTACTTCATTGCCGTCCATACGATGAAATCGGAGCCGACGACGAAACTGTGTTGTTGGAACAGTTGCTGTTGTTGAAGACGGTAGCATATTATGGAGCCACGGATAGTTATAGGAACGGGAAATCGTGATTAATTCAACCTCTTCCGCCCGTCCCCTGTCCGTACTCCTGCTCTAGACATCTGGACGGCGCGCGTACATGATGCAGCCGAAAATGGTAATCTCTACTGCGAGACCGTTAACCCCACATTTCCGCACACTACAACCGCTGGAACCCGTCTCCCCTCTCTCCGCGCGCTCTATGCAGCAACTCCCCACCGAAAGATTTTACAACGCACAGGCTTTGCTACTATCGTTGCTAGTCGATGCAAATAACAATTCCTTTGACTTTTTCCCAGAGCTTATAAGTTTCACAGTAAAACACTGATAAATACAAAGAAACGTCAACAGACTTCTACCTAAATGTACACATACAGTGAAGCAATGTCCTTACTTATTAAAAGAAAGCATTTAAATTACAAATATTTACATACAATTAAAAAAAAGTTATTTATCGGTAGCAGGTACCATGCATCGTGAATTTTCGGAGGTACAAGTTGAGCTGTGAAGTTGTCGTCGGCACAGTATTTATTTAAAATGTCAGGTACAAGGAAAGAAAGTGTGCCTGTTAAAACATTTCAGCTCCTCAACACCAAATTAAAACGTTGCATTAGGAGGTGTCTGCTTCGTGCAAAAGGTCTTGAGTTCATATTGACGACAACAAGTAATTCTTCATTACAGACGTTTATTTACAAACAGAACTGACAGACTTCACAGACTCAACAACTGACTCTCCGAGCTAACCGCACTGCATATCCGAACTGGCAACTGACAACTCCTAGGTGTACTAATATCCTTCCAAACAATGAGAGTCTTTGACAATGTTTTGTTTACAATACGATAGCAATTCACGACTTAAAACTAAATTAGACATTACAGAATTTTAGTACAGATTAAAGTAAGTAAAAGGATCAGTACATATAAATTCTTACAAGCATAATTTCCAAATAGATTTTATAACATTTTTCTACCAGCTTCTGGATAACCTTCACCAGATTTGTACCGATGTTTCCAGAAATATCTTGACATTTGATTCTGCATATTTCTTGAGTGATTAGAACAACTATTTATATGTAAAATGATTAAAAACGTGTTTCAAAACGTAAATAAATCTTTTTAGCAATATTTCTTGATACAAATCGTCTTTCGAAATTAGGTTATGAAACAGTTTTCACAAGTTTTCGTATTTTTGCGATCATAATATAGAATGTCTCCATAGAAAGATCCAGAAGTGTGCATTAAACGTTCATTTATAGACTTTCTCTTTAGCTGGTGAGTTTTTTTAAAAGTATCTTGTCCATATTATACGAAATAATTTAGCTAAAAACTGATAATTTATACAATTAATCAGAGCTACAGCAAACAGTGAGTCTTTCTTTTACAAAATGAAATATAATTACAAAATTGAATGAAAATAGGTTACTAACACTAATATATATTTACATTAATTCTATTTTTGTTCTTTCTGTGCAAAATGTCCTAATATTGACACAGTACAATATTTAAACATCACCAAAGTTTCCCTTTACATTTTGCATATCTGTATCGACATCCCCTAAAAGTCTACAGTATCGAATACTTCAATATGTCCCAATATGTCCTGTAATGTTGCACTGTCGAGGGAAAGAAACGCGTACAAGGTCGTATTCATTAGAAACAAAGAGAAGTTTTTGAGCGTTGTGAGAAAGGGGAGCGTATAGTTGATATTCAGCATCCTTTGCGACTTGTTAATCCCATGTAGGACCTGTTCGTGATAATGCTGAAAAAATTAGAAAAAACTGACTTCAGTGTGATTAGAGAGACCAAATCTCACTGGGAGGCGATGCAAAAAATGGAAAAAATGGTAAGCCATTGGATTCAACACCATAGCAGAGATCACATGCCTCTCTCTGGAGTTCCCATTCAAGCTAAAGCCAAGACGTTGTAGGTAGATTTAACATCTTAGGTTGGTTTGAACGCTTCAAGCACCGTTTTGGCTTTCCCAATATTAAAATGACAGAAGAGGCAGCTCCTGGAGATAAAGTTGGAGCCGAGGAAATTAAAAAGAGTCTGAAGGAAATGGTGACGGAAGAAGGCTATACTGCGAGGCAGGTTTTCGACCTTGATGAAACGGACTTATTTTGAAAATGGATGCTAAGCAGTACGTTCATTTATATTGAAGAAAAAGCAACATCGGGATTTAAGGCTGCCTAAGGCCATTGCACCCTTCTTTTGAGAGGAAATGCTGTAGGGGATTGCAAGTTAAAACCTCTTATGATCTACTGCTCTCAAAATCCTAGGTCAGTAAAGGGTTATGAGTAGAGCAGGCTTTAGGAGTTTATTGGATATGCAATAATAATGTTAGTGCATTGTTGCGTGTTTCAATGTTAATTTTTTAAGCTTACAAGTTTTGCATTAAATGAGTTTCAGAAAGATGATACTCGTTACTTTTGCAAAAATATTAAGAAACTTTGCTATTTTCAACTTAATCTGTGAATAAATCCCATATATTACATATAAAACGACTCTTGATTAATGCAAATTTGGTATCCGGAGTGATTCCTCGGAACGTAACTTCCGCTACTTCGAGATTACTTGTTCCTACATTTCGGGCAGTTACCGCTCTAACCGTGATTATGCAGCCCGCACTACGAGTTAGGCAGGTTTACAGTATAACCGACAGCCTTCAGGGGTCGTCTGCATGATGCTCCCTTTTTTACCGCAAATTGAGTGCGAATTCTCGGCCAAATGTTCGCGTAACTCATGGCGGGGGAGGCGGGAGGGAGCATTGAAGAGCTCATAAAACGATGTGTTCCCGAGTCTTGGCGCAGCTAAAGCCATTGAATATGTGAATTTTATGTTTTCATGAAGCACTGCTTGTTCAATAAAATTAAGGGAATGCGACTGATCCACTGTCTCTTCTACTGACATTTGGGCTGAGAACCGCCCAGCAATTTTCTGAGCTGCTAGAACGACGATGCAGCCCTTCCGTCCTAATAAACACGTCTTTCGCGCTATTGCACATGTGGACACAGACGATCGCGGCAGTAGAAATGTCACTTGGGTGGCAAAGATATAAACTACTGGCACTCCTGTATAACGACCACAGCGTCACATATTCTATTTTGTAAACACTAGGCGTTCTCAACAGGCGTGTTGTTTCTTTATCATTTGGAGATGACTATTACAGCCGGCCGCGGTGGTCTCGCGGTTCTAGGCGCGCAGTCCGGAACCGTGTGACTGCTACGGTCGCAGGTTCGAATCCTGCCTCGGGCATGGATGTGTGTGATGTCCTTAGGTTAGTTAGGTTTAAGTAGTTCTAAGTTCTAGGGGACTGATGACCACAGCAGTTGAGTCCCATAGTGCTCAGAGCCATTTGGCTATTACAAGTGGAGGTTTCCACATTTCGTCCAAGTTAAAGCCGCCATCGCGATTATGTAAATATTTCGTCAGACGGATTTCTGCTGCTTTCTCAAATATTGTGGTCCAGAATGATGATGTAGACGTTGGAATCATGACGTTTACATAGACTATGGAGTGTACTTCCTCAGTAAAGTGCTCAGCCACCGCTATCTGTCCGTCTGTAGCACACGTGTGTAGCGTCGTTGTTCACGTAACGTTCTTTAAGTGTTCGTGTTGTTTGCCCGGAATACGAAGTTCACATGCGTGGGGATCTTGTAGACACATGTATTACGCAGAATTATGCCATCCTTCACAGAATCCGCGAAAGTGGCAGCCTTTGCTACTGGGCGAAAGATAAAATTCACTTTACGCTTAGAGGGCATCAGAACTATTTTAGAAGAAAGACTCACTAAACATTTCCTCTTCTGCCTCTTGACCCAAGTCGCTCATCATCGGTTTGGAATGTAGACCCCGTCTTACCCCGCATATGGGGCAAGACGGGGAATTGGTAATTTGTGTTTCAAATCGAGATATATGTAACTAAACGAAACAAGTTTGCAGGTTTCTTTGCATGCTGTTGCAATTCAATTGTTAAGTAAACAAATGATAATCAAACCTAGTTGAATTTGTTTATTTTTGTCCCTTTTGTAACGGTTTAAAGTTAACTTCCCTATCTTGCCCCGCCTTCCCCTACATACGTCCTGATCGCACCTGCTCAAAAGACCGACAGGCACCGAGCTCGTTAAAAAAAATAAAAAAAGGGTACATAAAAATTGACAGCATAACTTTCAATTTTTTGTCAGCTCACTCATATGTAATCATACTTCCCTACAATATCTTTGCCGCACAAGGGCTGTGCGATAAGAACGATTACAAATATTTATATATATGTGTAGGTCGTTTAAATAACCTACACAGGTCCCAGATGGGGACTAAGAAATGACCATTCCACACCATCTCCAGTGAATGCTGAGGTGTCCACGGCAACGATTCGATCTCCAAACGTCGCCTGAAGGAAATCGAAGCCGTCCACAGTACGATGTGGGCGTGTGCCATCCCGTACGAACCAGTAGTTTCGAAGCATTCGGCAGCATTGTTCAGCCAGTGCAAATTCAGGTTCCGGTATGTGTCTGAATTCGTCCTCTGTGACAGATACCCCACCCAATAAAAGTGGGCGCAATAATGCATTTTGCACTGATTACGCACCAAACAGTAATTTTATTATTGATGGAGCAGAACTTGAACGAGTTGATTCACAGTAGCCCGGTGGATGCAGTTCTGTTTATTGACATACTTATGGAGAAGGAAATATGCTTCATCACTAAGCCCGACGTGACCCATGTCGACTGTTCCATTTTCAAATGCCTCAATTATCTAATTTACAAAAGAATACCGCCGCTGCACATCCCTATCGTTCAAAGGTTGGCACAGTCGAATACTGTAAGGGCAAAGTTAGGTTTCTATCTCATAATCCCCTGGAGAGACCGTCATGACATCCTGATTTGCTGTGCTAAATGTCTTGTTGACGTAGTAGTCTCCTCACTATTGGGGTATTCTCTAGTTCCACATTCTCCAGGGTTGAAACTGAGACTGATCATCCAGAGAGGCCCTTTCTGAAATCATGTAGGAATACGATCTTTTAAAACCCTTACAGTCTGTCATCACAACTGGACTTGTGTTCTGTGCTGTAACGTCACCGAGAAACAAACGTTAAAAATCGTACTGTTCTTGGACCAAATGAGCGGTTGAATGCGCATGTCACCAAAACGTCCTGAATTTGCGTAAAAAGCTTTTACGATAAATAAACGCTGTTCCAATATTTCTGTTATTCATTCTGTAGTGTGAACTGGGACGTCCCTGAGTGACCTATAAGATTTTTAGAGCTACAATACGGGAATATCACAAGGAGAATCATTTACGGCATACGATTAAACCACAGTAGACAAACACTTCGTAACACTTGTTTTGCGCCATCCTTTTATGCTTGCAGATACAGATCCGTCTTTGTTGACTTGCAGTAGAATCAAATGGCTCTGAGCACTATAAGACTTAACTTCTGACGTCATCAGTCCCCTAGAACGTAGAACTACTTAAACCTAACTAACCTAAGGACGTCACACACATCCCTGCCCGAGGCAGGATTCGAATCTACGACCCTAGCGGTCGTGCGGTTCTAGACTGTAGCGCCCAGAACCGCTCGGCCACCCCGGCCAGCGCAGTAGACTCGAAGTCCCATAGTGCCATTGGTTTTGCGACAAACTAAAAGGACTTGAGGCTCAGAAGATAGCTGGACAGTTCGCATCGGAAACATCAGCAGAGTAGAATTATTGTACGGGCTACATCCCCATAATTTCATTGAACATATAATATGTTAGTTGCGTCACAGAATCTCAGAGGTTGAAGAATTTCGTTAACTCGGATATCACAGCTTTAGACAACGTCCTTTTGTTTGGCATGAGGCGTTATTCCAGTTTAGCGACTGTCTCTGTAAAGGTTTTCTCAAACTCAATATTTCTGTGCTAAGTATTCCCTTTCATCCTCAGAAGATTTTAGTTAGGTGTACAATTTCAAAGCGCCAAAACAAAATTTCTTAATTAGTCTTACCAACCATTTGTGGGGTGATTTATTGCAACGTATGACAGCTATTTTCAGGTAACATCAAGAACTTAGCACAAGGGTTACTGTTAAGGAAACTGTCACGAAGACAGGCATTGTGAATGTGAAGCATGACAAGTGAAGAACACAGAACGCATAAAGGCTCCTTTTAAAGAAGAACAACGATTTTCTGCACAACTTGGTATTATACGACGAATTTGATTTTAGTGTGTGTGGTTGGTAATCAAACACAAAGCTCGTGTCTGAGACACAAACAATCCGCGCACTGTACTAGAAATAGTAAGTGAAAGCTCCTATGTTAACACATTCTGTTTGTTGTTGGTTAATGGTATTTATGGAGCTTTATCTTTTAATCAACTGCACAGGCTGCCTAGCACGCCTCCCTTTGCAATCCAAATTCCCATTCATGCGTCTTTTGTCAGCTTGGTATTACCCCTATAAGGTCTCTGGTCTCTGGAACCACATAGTTTCATTTGATTGAAGAACCTATGCCTGCGTGTTAGGCAGGATACTCGTTTTGTTAGATGCTGATGTGCTTTTGCAGTACGGCTGGAGAGGCTCTGCAATGCTGTTAGAGTTTAGGGAGAACAGCAAGTGGGCTGAGGCACGAACGGGAATTTGGATTGAGGTGGTAGGCATACGAGGGCAGCCCGTGCAGCTGTGCACAGCCGCGGTGTCAGAGTGGCGTAGTGGTAGCGCAGTTGTTTGCCTAGTGAGCATGCGTCCTGAATTCTAATCCTAGTCTTGGTACAAATTTTCATTCCTTGCTTCTATCTGCATATATACATTTTTTTTCAGTAAAAAAAATGTATTCTATAAATTGTCATGTTACGATTCAGCTGCACGTTCTTCCACAATAAGCTGGCCGCCAAATAAAAGCCGTTTTCTTAACGTGATTGTGAACCGTCACATTGGGTCAAGACTGTACGAGATTTTCTGCACTAGGTATATGTAGAATGTTGAGCTGGCAGAGGTGCCACTATTCCCTGATGTCCTAGGTCACTCGGCGTTACGTCCTCTGACTTTTCCCTGTGTTGGTTCCCCAGGGTCAAATGTTTCAAACGCCTGTGAATGACGTAAGAGATTTGAAAACCCGAAAACTGAACCATCGTCGCTTTTGATGCAGGTAAATCTGATCGAGTTTGCATGAAGCTGGAATACAAATGTGGACGACGTACACTGGGGTGTTGTTGTTGTTGTGGTCTTCAGTCCTGAGAGTGGTTTGATGCAGCTCTCCATGTTACTCTATCTTGTGCAAACTTCATCATCTCCCAGTACGTACTGCAGCCTACAATCATCTGAATCTGCTTAGTGTATTCAGCTCTTGGTCTCCCTCTACGATTTTTATCCTCAACGCTGCCCTCCAATGCTAAATTTGTCATCCCCTGCTACTCTATCCTCTGCAAGCTACTTCATCTCCCAGTATTTACTGCAACCTCCAATACTAAATTGGTGATCCCTTGATGCCTTAGAACATGTCCTACCAACCGATCCCTTCTTCTGGTCAAGTTGTGCCACAAACTTCTCTTCTCCCCAATCCTATTCAATACCTCCTCCTTAGTTATGTGATCTACCCATCTAATCTTCAGCATTCTTCTGTAGCACCACATTTCGAAAGCTTCTATTCTCTTCTTGTCCAAACTATTTATCGTCCATGTTTCACTTCCATACATGGCTACACTCCATACAAATACTTTCAGAAATGACTTCCTGACACTTAAATCTATACTCGATGTTAACAAATTTCTCTTCTTCAGAAACGCTTTCCTTGCCATTGCCAGTCTACATTTTATATCGTCTCTACTTCGACCATCATCAGTTAATTTGCTCCCCAAATAGCAAAACTCCTTTACTACTTTAAGTGTCTTATTTCCTAATCTAATTCCCTCAGCATCACCCGACTTAACTCGACTACATTCCATTATCCTCGTTTTCCTTTTGTTGATGTTCATCCTCCTTTCAAGACACTATCCATTCCTTTCAACTGCTCTTCCAAGCCCTTTGCTGTCTCTGACAGAATTACGATGTCATCGGCGAACCTCAACATTTTTATTTCTTCTCCATGCATTTTAATACCTACTACGAATTTTTCTTTGTTTCCTTCACTGCTTGCTCAATATACAGATTGAATAACATCGGGGAGAGGCTACAACCCTGTCTCACTCCCTTCCAACCACTGCTTCCCTTTCATGTCCCTCGACTCTTATAACTGCCATCTGGTTTCCGTACAAATTGTAAATAGCCTTTCGCTCCCTGTATTTTACCCCTGCTACCTTCAGAATTTGAAAGAGAGTATTCCAATCAACATTGTCAAAAGCTATCTCTAAGTCTACAAATGCTAGAAACGTAGGTTTGCCCTTCCTTAATCTAGCTTCTAAGGTAAGTCGTAGGCACAGTATTGCCTCACGTTTTCCAACATTTCTACGGAATCCAAATTCATCTTCCCTGAGGTCGGCTTCTACTAGTTTTTCCATTCGTCTGTAAAGAATTCGCGTTAGTATTTTGCAGCTGTGACTTATTAAACTGATAGTTCGGTAATTTTCAGATCTGTCAACACCTGCTCTCTTTGGGAGTGGAATTATTTATTCTTCTTGAAGTCTGAGGGTATTTCGCTTGTCTCATATATCTTGCTCACCAGATGGTACAGTTTTGTCAGGACTGGCTCTCCCAAGGCCGTCAGTAGTTCCAGAGGACTGTTGTCTACTCCGGGGGCCTTGTTTCGACTCAGGTCTTTCAGTGCTCTGTCAAACTCTTCACGCAGTATCATATCTCCCATTTCATCTTCATCTACATCCTCTTCCATTTCCATAATATTGTCCTCAAGTACATCGCCTTGTATAGACCCTCTATATACTAATTCCACCTTTGTGCTTTCCCTTCTTTGCTTAGAACTGGGTTTCCATCTGAGCTCTTGATGTTCATACAAGTGGTTCTCTTTTCTCCAAAGGTCTCTTTAATTTTCCTGTAGGCAGTATCTATCTTACCCCTAGTGAGATAAGCCTCTACATCCTTACATTTCTCCTCTAGCCATCCCTGCTTAGCCATTTTGCACTTCCTGTCGATCTCATTCTTGAGACGTTTGTATTCCTTTTTGCCTGCTTCAGTTATTGCATTTTTATATTTTCTCCTTTCATCAATTAAATTCAATATTTCTTCTGTTACCCAAGGATTTCTACTAGCCCTCGTCTTTTTACCTACTTGATCCTCTGCTGCCTTCACTACTTCATCCCTCAAAGCTACCCATTCTTCTTCTACTGTATTTCTTTCCCCCATTTCTGTCAATTGCTCCCTTATGCTCTCCCTGAAACTCTGTAACACCTCTGGTTCTTTTAGTTTATCCAGGTCCCATCTCCTTAAATTCCCACCTTTTTGCAGTTTCTTTAGTTTTAATCTACAAGTCATAACCAATAGATTGTGGTCAGAGTCCACATCTGCCCCTGGAAATGTCTTACAATTTAAGACCTGGTTCCTAAATCTCTGTCTTACCATTATATAATCTATCTGAAACCTGTCAGTATCTCCAGGCTTCTTCCATGTATACAGCCTTGTTTTATGATTCTTTAACCAAGTGTTAGCTATTACTTGCCCCGAAATCCTGGCCAAAAAAGCAAAAATTTAAGGTTGCCCAAAAATGATAGAAAATGCATTTTGTAATAACTGACTAATTGGTGGGTCGGTGGATAAATTTTCAGGAGCCTGTCACATATCTAGGAGCTCCTAGCCTCGTTTGAAGATCGGCTTTTTCTGCCAGAAGACGTGATTCTTGATTGAGTTATCAGTTTGAGTCACAATTTTTTGCGACTTTACTAAATGAGGGTTCGAATTTGAAACAGGTTTGCGTGTTACGCGAAGGTAACAGCTTCTTTTTAAACTTATGTATTAATTTAAATACTTTTATCATAACGTCACAACAACATTTAAAAGTTCAGTTAAACAAGATTTTGGATCGTCTTCCTTTCTGATAAGCGTTTTTAAAGGTGCGTCGCGACTTGTCCAGCCATTTCTAAGTTACGGTCAGAATTGGTGTAGCATTGCGTGCCCATTTCAGAAATATTAAACTGCGCAAACTTGCGTCATTTTTATTTGTAATTTTTTAAATTCCACGAAACTTCCTTATTTTCCCAGTACTTATGCGTGTGTTTATATTAAAAATGAGCTTACTATTAAACATCTATCTGCATAACTGATGATAACGTAGAAAGCATTAAATATTACTACCTTTAGAGCTGTAAAAGAGATTGTTTTTTAATTTTACTGCCATTACGTTACTGCTGTGTGTGGTGTGACGGCTCTCATTGAGAAACGGAAATAATACGAGCGTTTCTGTTCTTTTTTTGGGGGGAGGGGGGGGGGGGGAGTGTAAGCTTTGGTAAGTTAACACATTCTTAATATTTGCAAAATTATCTTTGTGTAGTGCTCATATTATAACAGAACCCTATTAAAGTTCATGTTTGTCAATAATCAATCTGGATTTTATTTTGATGATCTCATACCTGAAGTGGCCTTAGCAATATTTAAACGTTTTATTTTTTAGCCACCCTTTGTGCAAATTATACGTTAGAGTTTTGCTTACGTTTTGCAGGTCAGCGTTGTTTCGTTTTTCAACCTTTGAAAATGGAAAAAGAATTTTCGAGACTCGCTTTATTCCACTTCGTTAAGGAATCTCCAGGCAAATCAATTATTAAGAAACTTCAGTTTATGGAAAACAGAGTCGCTGATATAACGAAGTGCCCAAAAGCTAACTTCACTCACTCTTTCACTCCGGTATTTCAAAACGAATTTTAAAAAGAAACGGATGTCTGCAAACAGAAAAGAAGAGAGGTTCCTGAGGAAGAATCGTGATTGGTTGTCAATAAACGAAAGAGTACCTGCTTTTTCTTTCACTGCTGTAGACCGAGGCCACACTCAAAAAGATTTGAGTTAGTCCAGTGAAAGGAGCAAACGCAGGAAAACTGACGTCCTACGACAATATTCATCACATGAAGAGCTGACGTTTGCTGCAACTATGGGTCACAGAACTGTTGGAAACCGTGATGTGGCTGATATGATTAAAAAAATAGCAGAATCTCCAACAAGGGAAACAAAAATAAAGCAAAAGCTTCCAACGTCTGAAGAGAAGAAAATAAGAAAACATAGTCCTGAGGAAGCAGTGGTAATTTTTATTAATGCAGAGCTGAGAAGGAAGCAATATGAAGTCACCCATAGTGCAAACAAGGCTGTATACCCGAGCTATTTATTACTAAGAAAAGCGAAAACGCAATGCTGTCATAAAGAAGACTCCATTACTGTAACTGAAACATCAGCAAAAGTAAAGTTGCAAGGATTGTTAGACACATCAAATTAAGAATGTGCAAGTATTTAGAAGAAGTGTTGCAGGCCATAGATTCAGAAGAAAAGTTTCGAGTTAATATCAAAATAGGGTTATGATGGCTTTCAGCAGTCACAATTGAAACAAAAATTTCAAAATTGAAGTGACAGTGATGCTAATATACTTCAGAGTTCCTTTGCATCTATTAAATTATTTACCAATGTTAATGGAAAAAAGAGAACATTGTGGCAAAACCCAAACCCTTCCTCCACCAGATTATGTGCACCATTCCGCATCCGCTTTGTGCATGAAACATCAGACGTTACAAACGAAGAAATAACATACGTACAGGGACAAATAAACATTTTGAACAAAACAGAAGTAGCAATTAATGGATGACTGGTTACTGACAATGGTCGACGGAAAACTCTGCAATGCTGCAACAGGCACTACATCAACAATTAGGTGCTACATCTGTGGGTTCACTTCAAAAGATTTCAATAACCTAGATAAAAGCTTACTGGGAAAACGTGATACTTTGAAGTTTGGTTTGTCGAATTTGCACTCACGCATATGATTATTTGAGACAATACTTCACTTATCATACAGACTTCCAATTCGAAAGTGGCAAGCAAGAAGTGAAGAAGATAAAAGAACTGTATTAACCACAAAGAAAACTGAAAGAAGAATTAGCACTACAAGTTGATGCTCCAAAGGCAGGCTTTGGGAATGGGAATGACACCGCTTCTTTTCAGATCCAGAAACTGTCTCAAAAAACACTGGAGTAGATTCACAACTAATTAAAAAGTTGAAAGTAATATTGGAAGCCGTGACTAGTGGGTTTCACATTGATGAGAGCAAATTCCAAGCATATTCATATAAAACAGCGAAACTGTATGTCGAACTTTACAGTTGGACCCCATGACACCAACAACGCATAAACTTCTGATTCATGGGGCCATGTAATAAAAGAGGCGATAGTACCAATTGGTCAGCTCTCAGAAGAAGCTGCTGAAACTAGAAATAAACACTTTCGACTATACCGCACAAATTACTCTAGAAAGTGCAGCAGAGAACATTGCAATAGAAATGTTTTAAACAGGTTACTTCTTAGCAGCGATTCTTACATCAGATGCTCTAGAAAACGGTTAGTAAAAAGAAGCAAGCCTTATTGTAGCGAGACCTTACAACTTCTTCTTCCAGACAAGTCTGATGGCTGCCCTAATGATGAACAAGGAGAGAGAGATACACAAGAAGAATCTGAAGAAGACGACAGAGACTTTAGTTCTGAAGGATCAGATCTTAACCGCATTTTATTTGAAAGTATACATAAATCCATCATCATTTCCTCATTAAAAAGTGTTAACGCAAGTTTAGATGTTACATTTAGTTTTTAAATAAAAATAAATAAATGTAAATATGTAAATACATATATTTACGTATAATTAAAGTAAAACAGGACGATTTAATATTAAAAGTATGATAAAAGTCAATAGCAGTGATTTAAACTTTAAAAGAGTACTAAAAGAATTTTGGCCAGGATTTCGATACGAATACTCCACTATGCGCCTCTAAGGAAACACATACTTTAACAGAATAAGCAATTTTCCTTATTTTTGTGAATCATAACAGCAAAGACTTCTGGCATATCTTGCTTAGTAATGATATTATAATACACTGAAGTTGTAAAGTACCTTTCGCGAAAGTGCGATTTTCATGAATCAGCAACATGCACTTGATACTATGCAACAGCGACATCCGTCAGTTGCGACTAAAACCAGTACGTACAGCTTGTTTACTTTATTGTTATCGTAGGTAAACAGTGGATGTCTTCATATCGGGTTATCTTTATCGCCGGTGTTCTCTCTTCGCCCGCAAGGATCTTGTTTGTTGTTGCAGAATGGGGCAATGCTCCCGTTTCCACTCTTACGTTTGTTGAGTTAATGAATTCGTTGTCCTATTAAGCTTATGATGGGTTCATTACTTACCTTTTATTTTTTGCTCTGCAATTAACACTTAAGTACCTGGCAGAGGGTTCATTGAACCACTTTCACACGACTCTCTGCCGTTCCACTCTGTAACAGAGAGCGGTAAAAACGAACACTTAAATCTATTTGCCCGAGTTATGATTTGTCTTATTTTATTACAATGACCATTTTTCCCTGTGAAGGTGAGTATCAGTTAAACACTTTCGCATTTCGGGAAATATAAATTTCGTGAAAAGATATCAATGCAATGAAAAACATATTTGTTTCAGAGATAGCCACTCCAATTAGCATAACATCTGTAACACTCTCTCCCATACTTAGCGATAGTACAAGACGAGATGCCCTTCTTTGAACTTTTTCCATGTCCTCCGTGAATCCAATCTGGTAAATATCCCCTATGACATTGTAGAATTGTATCACACGAGGAACAAGCGTAATGTAGGCAGTCTCTTTAGTAAACGTGTTGCATCTTCTAACTCTTCTGCCAATAAAACGCAGTCTTTGGTATGGCTGGCACACAACATAATCTAGTGATCATTCCAGTTAAGTTATTCGCAGTTGTAATCCCTAAGTATTTAGCTAAAATCACAGACTTTAGAGATGTGTGATTTATCGTGTAACCAGAACTTTACGAATTACTTTGAGTACTCATGTGGGTTACCTCACACTTTTCGTTATTTAGGATCAATTGCCACTTTCGCATCATAGAGATGTCTTTTCTAAATCATATTGCATTTGGTTTCGAACTTCTGATGATTTAACTAGACAGTAAATGAAGCATCATCTGCTAAAGACTTAAGATGGCTGCTCAAATTGTCTCCTAAGTCATTTATGTAGATTATGGACAGCAGAGGTCCTATAACACTTCCTTGGGGAACGTCAGATATCGCTAAAAACACAGCGGCCATAGTTCACATGTTAGCTGTGTTCTAGGACACTAATTTGTAGCGATTTACATGAATAATGTTAAGATTGGTAACATTTCACCTAATTTACGTAATTTCATGATGTACAGAGCTTCGCGCTCGTCTGATGTTGCTGTGTTTCTACAGTGAAAAGGCTTATTTTTGACGATTACATAATACATGTCGGAGGATTTTAAAGTCTGTCATGTGCTAAAGCATTTTCGAAATTGCAATATCGAAATAAATAATTTCTACAGTCAACACCGAATATGGTATCCTTCAAAAAAATAAATTTGCAGTAACTGACCATTTGCTAGAAAGTTTTAACTGTATTGAAAACGACCACGCCGAGCGGTTCTAGGTACTTCAGTCCGGAACCGCGCTGCAGGTTCGAATCCTGCCTCGGGCATGGATGTGTGTGATGTCCTTAGGTTAGTTAGGTTTAAGTAGTTCTAAGTTCTAGGGGACTGATGACCTCAGATGTTGAATCCCATAGTGCTTAGAGCAATTTGGAACTGTTAGGAACAAAACTGCGCAACCAAATCGCATACTTAACGAAATGACAGTCATCAGAGTTCTCCAGATTTCCAAGACCCTTTGGCCTAAAGTATCCTACCCATGATAATCTCTTGTTTCCTCTTGTCTTAGTTTGTTCCTACAACGATCAACTTGTCCGAAAATAGCCACCCGGATTTCATTTCATTGTGATATAAGTAATTTTTCGTAGCGGGAGAAAGTTTTAGTCTTTGATAGCAGTTTGTTTCTACAATGAATCGTATCCATTCGGTAGAACTACTTAAAGAATCTCTTTGGTAGCATGAAAAGTACGACTGCTTCACCTGCTCATGACGGTAAGCCCCGTGTAAATATTCCGAAACCTGATGAGGGAGAGTCCCTCCGAAACGTGTATTTCTCTATATTAATAATAAATATGTAAAATTGTCGTGTCTGTTTGTCTGTTTGAACACGCTTCTCCAAACTTGCCAGGCGAATTTTTATGGAGTTTTCAAAGGTAATTGGACCATAGCTTGAGGCACCGTACAGACTTTATTCCCGCTCCATTCGGATAATTCTGATAATTCCTTCGAGGTGCGTCGGTGTTTTTCTGTCTTAGAATGAGTATCTCTCACGGTCTCTGTGTGTCACTTGAAAACATTGTGGAATAGCTAAAAATTTAATGTCTACCGTTCAAAACGTTCTGCCAACACGGCCAACATATCTGAGAAAGTGTCTTGAGTGAAAAAAAATGCATCACGAGAATGTAATATGTCGTAACTGAAAGTTTTATCCATACTAATATTATAAATGCGAAAATAATTCTGTCTGTTACGTTCTCACGACAAACCCGCTGAATCATTTTCAATTAAATGTTGTATGGAGATAGCTTGAACTCTGAGGAAGAACGTAGGCTAGTTTAGAAAGTATGTAGTACAAGGCATTTATTGATTTGAAGAATATAATGTAAATTCGGGAGAAATATTTACTCTTTGAAAAAGCTATTTACTCTTTGACTTTTGAACTATATGATATTTGTGAAAATACTTTTATTTGTTGATATGTCGTACGTGATACGGCACAGAATGTCACTGATTGGACTAGAACTGTCTTCAGTGATGAGTCCCGCTTTGAAATGAGCCCCGATGAACAGATGAACACCAATGTAATTGTCGCCTACCATACGGCCCGACAACCAGGAGTAATATTGTGGGGTGACTTTCTTTCCATAGCGTTTGGTTTTTATCCGCTGCACCCTTACATCATAGCGGTACGTCGACGATATTCTATGTCCCATTTTGTTGCTTTCCATGACAAGCTATCCTGAGCTTACATTTCAGCAAGATATTCCCGCCCCCACACGATGAGAGTTTCTACTGATTGTCTTCTTAGTTGCCAAACGCTACCTTGACCAAAAATGTTGTCGAATCTAATTGAGAACGTTTGGAGCATAAGGATCACAGGTGAACCAACGCGTTTTGACTTGCTCAATTTGTGAAACCCTTTCTCTTGAATAAATCGCTCAATTATTCTGAAATTTTAATCATTTGTTTGCCAGCACATGTCCACCATTTCCGTACCATTCAGATTATTCCATTGTGGTGCCTCGTTGTTTTTTTTTAATATCTCCCACTGCGTCTATGTTTCACGTGAAAACACTGCAGAATCACAAAAAATTTAATGTCTACTGTTCAAAACATTGTGCCAACACCGCCAAAAAATCTGACCATGTGTTTTGAGTGAGGAATCAAGTGATATCAGTTACGCTAAACCAATTTTTATTTTATGACACAACCATATTTATTAGAGGCCATAGTATACAGGGTGTCCCATTTATTTCGAACACCCGAAATAACTGTTTGTCCAGATGCAAATTACAATATGTTTCAAGCAAATGTTCTTTAGCCGACAGGGGACATCATCGGCCTTCTTTGTAACTTTGTTTTTTTACAAAGATCTGAACAGTGGTATGACTTTTCTAAATGGCACCCTGTATTTTTTATTCGGTAATTCATTTCCTGTCCTAAAGACCTATTCAATAATGTGTAACAGTGTACCATTCACTGAAACACAACATTGTTAATTACATAACACAACATTGACTTTGAGCCCGGGATCACAAACTCGTTCACTTGCTGGAGTTGTTAGAAAATAAATGAAAACCAAGTGAAAACATAACACAAAATTGACTTTGACTCTCCTGTACCATTGCCCAGGAGTAGAACATTCAAAAGTGCTCAAAGTAGTGACTCTGGACACCGATACACAGGCGCACGCGTTGAATGAAAGAATAATTTACTGCTTCCAGTGTTGCCTGATGAAGAGAATTACAAGCAACCTCTATACGTTCCTGCATGTCCTCTGGAGTTGTTGCAATATCGCGATAGACAACGTCTGTAATGGATACCCAAAGAAAATAGTACAGAGGATTTAAATCAGGAGACCTAGCTGGCCAAGTAACTGTTCCTCCTCGACCAATCCATTTGGCAGGATACCGCCGGTTCAGAACACGACGTGCACGCCAGGCATTATGTGCTGGACACCCACCGTGTTGATACCACAAAAGCATTCTGTTTCTTAGCGTCACTTCATCCAGAAGAGGAGGAAGAATTCGTCTGAGGAAGTTGGCATAGGCTGTGCCGTTTAGACTATCATTGATGAAATAAGGGCCAATAATTTTAGTACCAAGCATCCCAAACCAGACTTTAACTCCCCATTGACGCTGATGTTCCACCTGTCTAAGCCATCGTGGGTTGTCGCTGGACCAATAATGCATGTTCCTTGTATTTACCCGTCCTTTGTTTGAGAAGGAACATTCATCGGTAAATGCTGCTGCGCCCACTGACAGAACTGTACGCGATTCTGCAAATCATTCCTATGTAATTCTTGGTGTAGGTGTAGATGGTTAGGATAGAAACGGTGACGTGTAAGAATACGAGGTACACTGGTGTTAGGAATGCCAGTCTCGTGTTCAAGCTGTCGTGTGCTCACATGTGGCTTTATAGCAACGAAAGCGAGAACAATAACTTCGGCAGCTTCTTCTGTGCGAGTGCTACGACGATTGCGTTGTCATGGGTTGAAACGTCCCGTTTCATGAAGCGTTGCAACAAGACGAGAAACCATCCGTCGGGAAGGTGGGTTCTTGTCAGGATATTGCTCTTTGTACAGTTCCGCTGCCTGCGTAGCATTTCGCCTATCTTCAACAACATCAATAAAAGAAACGTTATGTCGATGCAGTTTGTAGCAAGGACAGCCTTTACTGTATGCCTACTATACACAACAGTATTTAAAAGGACTAAACTACTGTACTAAATATACCCGTACATAAGAAAGCAGTATTGAAATTACAGTTCTGCTAACGTACATTCCCCATAAATGAGTAGCATTTCCACCTTTTCTTCGTTGCTGTACATTCTACTCACACAACTCTTCAACTGACGATGGTTGACGGAATGGCAGGTGTTTATTCTACTAATGTTCACATTTCTCCTCCGTCAACGTCAGCACGTGGATGTGTTCCATTACGCCGAGTGCCTGCACTAAGCACTGGGAGCGTCAACGTCAATGTTGTCTTATGTAGTTAATAACGTTGTGTTTCAGTGAATGGTACAGTGTGATACATTTTTGAATAGGTCTTTAGGAGAGGAAATGAATTACCGAATAAAAAATAGAGGATAGCATTTAAAAACGTCATACCGCTGTTCACATCTTCGTAAAAAACAAAGCTACAACGAAGGCAATCATGCTGATTGATGTCCCCCTGATGGCTAAAGAACATTTACTTGAAACATATTGTAATTTGCATCTGGACAAACAGTTATTTAACGTGGTCAAGATAAATGGAACACCCTGCATATGTACATGGTATATAGTATCACGACGCATAGTCCTCAACGACGCTAAAAATACCATGTTGCACTTTGATCTGAATATGACGTTTTCACACAGTGTAAAACGGTAATGCAAGCAGCTAAATGTTATTGTGTCACAAAATGAGTATTGCATTACTGGTTTTTCCACATGACAGAAGTGCTTCACTGCATGCCACAATTGCACCAGTTCTCGAATTCACTATTCTTAGAGCTCCATGAATGTTTCTGAACACCTGTGTTCAGCACTTTTGTCACCGACACGTTAAGGAGACAGACTATAGCAGCTTCGCCAGAAGTCATAGGGACGGATTCTTTTCTAAACATCACAGACACTGTGCGAAGTGACGCGATAAGAAACCCGGAAAGCTTTTGTAGCAGCAACGTGGCGCGGAATCTTTTATCATAACACCTAAAGTTACTGCTAAGTGTGAAAGAGAGTGACTGGAAGCGTTTATTAAATAAACGTACACAAAATCACACTAACAGGTCGCTCATATCTTTCCCTGTAACGAATGCCATTCTGTTCCTCTTCGCAGTCACACTGACGAGGTGGCCCACTGCCTCGTCACTACTGTTCTCGTATGCGGCAAGGCAGTCGTTAGATACCCATCCTAGTATCCATGTTAAGGTTCTCCGTGATGTTCCTAAATACTCTTCGGCAGTGGCCTCTTACTTAGCTTGCATTTATCGCGAATCTCTCGGCCAGCCGCAATCTTCCATCGGAGAATATTGTTCAGGTGTGTTGGATCCATATCAAATAAGACTAACAGGAGATACTGAACATCTAAAGAGAACTGCAGCACGAATGGTCAGAGGTCGGCCGGAGTGGCCGAGCGGTTCTAGGTGCTACAGTTTGGAACCGCGCGACCGCTACGGTCGCAGGTTCGAATCCTGCCTCGGGCATGGATGTGTGTGATGTCCTTAGGTTAGTTAGGTTCAAGTGGTTCTAACTTCTAGGGGACTGATGACCTCAGAAGTTAAGTCCCATGGTGCTCAGAGCCATTTTGGAATGATTGGTCAGAGGTATGTTTGGCTCATGGGAGAGAGTTACAGAGATGCTGAAGAAACTGAACTGGCACATTACTAAAGATAGAAGCAAATTATCCCGAGAAAGCCTACTTACAAAGTTTCCAGAGCCGGCTTTAAATGATGACTCTGCGAATATACTACAACCCCGTATGAATCGTTCACGTAGGAATCTCAAGGACAATATTAGATTAATTACAATAAGCACGGAGGTTTTTAAACAATTGTCATTAACGGGGAAAATCCCTTATAACTGGGACAGTGGCAAATACCCTCTGCCGTTCATTTCACAAGGAGTAAACATTTAGGTATAGGGGTGGATATAAATGTGGACCGGAAAAAAGTACTGGTGACTGCTGTATATAAGAAAGCTAAAAGAGCGGCCGCGCTAAATTACAGGCCCGTTTCCTTGACATCGGGTTATTTCGGAATTCTTAAACGTTTTCTAACTTCGATTATAACAAATTTCCTTGAGAAACAAAAGCTTCTGTCTGCACATCAGCACAGATTTATAAAGCATCCTTCGCACGAAATACTGCTTGCCCTTTTCTCTCCCAACATACTGCGAACAGTAATAAAAGGAAGTAGATTCTACATTCCTAGATTTCCGGAAGGCGCTTGTTTGACACAGCCGAGGTACGAGCACAGAGTAGGTGCTCAGTTACGTGAGTGGCTTGAAAACTTCATAAGTAATGGAACCCAGCATGCTGTCCTGGACGGCGAGTGGTCATCAAAGACAGGGTGATAGGAAGTGTGATAGGACCGCTGTTGTTCTCTTTACGTACATAAACTGTCTACCCTTGGTGGAAAGAGGATTGTAAAACAACAGTTAAGTCTATCCGACAGACTAAAAGAAACTACAAAAATGTCCAACTTTTAGAAATCGGAAAGGCCTTCCAAAAGAACAATACAAGAAACTTTTAGAAAATGTTCAAAACAAAACTAACTGGTTACCAACCTCAAAATCTTTGCTTCTAAAATGAAAATGCCTATTTGCTCTGAACAACCAGGAAAATTGTAAGGTACTCGCTAATTATTTTGAAAAACTATTAAACTGTCCAGAACCAGTGAATAAATTCCAACCACAGCAAACCAGTAACAACAGCCCTTACTGAAAAGGACCTGACGAAATCGAATTAATTAAACAAATTAAGAGACTTACAAACAATAAAACATCCAGAGAAGATGGTATAATTGCAGAACAGAATCAGCTGGCCCTAGCACTATACAAGAGATCGCTCAACTAATAGGACTGGCAAACTGAGAAAATACCTGAGGCCTGGACACTGCCCTAATTCATCCATTGCACAAAAAAGGGGGTAGAACCATTGTTAATAATTACCGAGGAATCTATCTTCTCCCGGTCTCGCATACAAAATTCTGTCGCATTGTTTATTTGATCGAACCCAAGAACAGTTAGAACCTTAATTTGTGAGTACCAAGCAGGCTTTAGTCCAAACAAAACCTGTCCGGAACAAATCCTTAATTTAAAACTAATCCTCAGGCACCGAAGGATTTCTGGTAACAACATTGTATGTATATTTGTGGATTTTAAAAAGGCCTAGACTCAGCTGGCTGCGAATCTCTTTTCCAAATTTTAAAGGAGCAAGGATTAGATAATAAAACTCTGACACTGATTAAGGTAACGTTAACTGACACTAGCTCTAAAGTTAAATTCGTGGGAGAAATTTCTGAACCATTTGATATAAAGACTGGTGTTAGACAGGGAGACGGTCTCTCCCCATTAGTGTTTAACTGTGTTTTGGAAAGGTAATTACAGAATGGCGATAGCAAAAGTCGAGTCAAAATATAGATCAATCAATCTATTAGGCAGAAGTAATGTTAGAGTAGATGCCTCTCCTTTTCAGTTGATCTCGCACTTTTAACTAGGGTTTACCACAGCTCTAAAATAAATTGAAATTCTTAAAGAAGTTGCGGCAAAAGAAGGATTAAAAATAACATTCGAAAAAACGGAATATATGGGGGACTACCACAGCTCTAAAATAAATTGAAATTCTTAAAGTAGTTGCGGCAAAAGAAGGATTAAAAATAACATTCGAAAAAACGGAATATATGGGATGCAATAAACAAGCACTAAAGTTTTTGAACACAAAATATGGAAAAATAAAAAGTGTTTCTCAGTTTAAATACTTGGGAGAAATCATAAAAGAAAATGGTCTGGAAAAAGCTGCAAACGAAGACGGCTGTCAATAAATGACGATGCATTCAGACTAACACAAAATATTTATAATAAAAAATCGCTTTCTAAATTCAGTAAACTTAGGCATTACAGCCTTGTAATCAAACCGGAAGTCTTTAAGGAGCAGAAACTTTAATTTTAAATAGAAAGAGGGATATTGAAGAAATTCTAAAGACAGAAAGAAAGATTAGTAGGAAAATATTAGGCCCCAAAATTACTGATCGAGAAACTTACGGGTTGAGAAGTAATAAGGAAATAGAAGAATACACAGACATACATGGTGACATGGAAAACTGAAGACTTAAATTTTATGGAAACATTAAAATAATGGCACCCTCCAGGCTGGCAAAACAAATAGTAGAATTCTACGAAAACAGACGTAAGGCCAAAACTGAGCCAAGTAAATGGATCGCTTCGATTAAGAAGGATCTTAACGTAAGAGGTACAGGCATAATAGATAGAAAAACATTCAGGCAAAAGATATTAGCTTGGAAAGGTGGTCAGAGGGAAATTAGAAGACGGACCGGAACACCGTGGTCTGATTAAAGAAAAAGACTTCATACTGAAAGGATGAAACAAATTTGGACCCAAAGGAAGGCCAACCATCAAAAGTGACATTGATGGAGTATACCTCGCATGGTCCTATTAGGACCATATGCGAATAATAATAATAAAAGATCTGACGGATAGAGTCAGCAGCAATCTGTGCCTGAACGCTGATAACGCTGTAAGATACGGGAAAGTGTCGTCGTTTAGTGACTTTAGGACTATGTGAGAAGACTTATAATTTCTGTATGGTGTTATGAACGGCAACTTGATCTAAGTGTAGAGAAATGTAAGTTAATGCAGATGAGTATGCAAAATAATGCTGTAATGTTCGAATACAGCGTTAGTGGTGTTCTGTTTGACGGTCACCGCCTTTAGATACCGGGGAGTTGTAATTAAAGTGCGGCTATCCACAGAGGTCCTGCGTGGGTTGAAATTATCGTTTGGTAGCGAAATTTCGTAGACATTCTGAAGCTTTATTGTGGAACCGATTTACGCTGAAAAAAAAAAGAATAGAAGTTGCAATTTTGGTTACCAGGCGCGAATCGGGTACTGTGAATGCAACAAAGACGAGTAGAAATGGTTCCATGTGCAATGGATTAAGAACGTTACATGTAAAGGATCAGGAACGGGACACAGGCAAAAAAGGTCAAACAAGTGAGAAAGGCATTTGATTATTAATGACCGCGTACATAATTTATTCAATATGAGCACCGGATATGTCGTTGAGTTGCCGTACAGCGCCAGATTTGGACGTGGTGTCGAAAACTGGAACTAATTTTTTTCCAGCTTAAATCGGTTCCGCATTAACGCATTAGCATATAAAATAAGTTTCACTGCCGTACGATAGCTACAACCGTCACTGAATCTCCGTGAGTATCAGTACTTTAATTATAACCAGCTGATTTACATGCGTGTCGATGTGAAATGGAACGTGCACAGGAGCTCGATTGTTGGGAATGGTCTGCGGTTTATTGGGAGAATTCTAGAAATTATAGTTCGTCTATAAAGGAGACTTGTGTGACACATTCTTGAGCACTGCTTGAGTTTTTGGTATCCCATCAGGTCGCATTGAAGGAAGACATCGAGGCAATTTAGAGACATGCTACTAATTTTAGCGATTGGTTCGATCATCTAGAGAGTGTTACGGAGATGTTCTGCGAATTCTAATGGGAATTCCTAGAAGGAAGACGATGTTCTTTTCACGAGGCACTACTGTGCTGAAGAAAAATTAGAGAACCGGCATTTGCGGCTGACTGCATAACGATTCTATTGCTGCTAACGTACATTTCGTGTAATTACCGTGAGGACAGTGAATGAGAAATTAGGGCTAGCTTGGAAGCAAGTAGATAGTAGTATTTCTACTGTATTCAGGAAAGGGAATTACTAACAATGGGGCACCCACTGCTTGCGGAGATGTTGACGGTTGCATTGAAAGGAGGTGGTAGATTTTATCCCACCCCTTTCCTCCGCGCCCTTCCCAAGCCCCACACATCGAAATTCCTCAACTCGTGTTCGCTCCCCGTCTCTGATGACCTCATCGCCGTCTCTGACGTAACGTTAAACCCGGCGTTTGGCGTTATCTCTTTTCTGGCATCGACTGAGTCCAGTATTCATGGAACAGCATCTGACTCAAGCTGTTACATTCCTGGCTGTCCGCGGTGGAGAATAGTTTGTTTTACATAGCCGCCTCGCTCATTTGTCTTCACTTGGTGTGACGCCGCTGGTGCTGGAAGTGTTAACTAGGGGTACTCCGAAGGCAGCAGCTGTTTCGCAGTTGAGTCACCGCTCGCTAACAATCTGTCTCATCCGTGTCGGGGTGGAAAGACGAGTGACGCAAATAATGCTATAGTCATACATCACAATATTCGTGTGGCAAATCTGCTGAAGATATACGAAAAAATGAAGACTTTGGTTTGAAAGGACACTATTTTAATAACAAATTTTCGTCCTAGCCAATTTAGTCACACATTCCTTAAGCAACAGGAAAAGCGATACATAAGCGAAAATCTCAACACTGTACTTTCATGTTTAAAACATTCTAACACTCCAACTTAGTTCCTATCCAGTAGATTCCTTTGAAATATCATCAGCTTTATTTGTCAACATATTAAACTAGCGCGAGTAACACATATTCTGTCTATTAGGTTAGCTCCTTTTTCGCTCACTTAAGTCAGCTGAAATAAAAAAAATATATCTTAGAGACTTCCAGATGTAATTTTAATGCAAGCGCAAAATTTTAAATAAGAGAAAAAGAAATACTGTTCAGTTAGCTCTAGAATGTAAAACGTTACTAAATATAAAATTACTTCCTTTAGGGTGTAAATGTCTTAACATCGTCACACTTTCGTTAAAGTGTGCCTCTTACTTTTTTTTCTTTTGCCAAGTCACTGCTAGCCATTTACTTTATCTCTAGATGACACTTATTTCACAAATAATGATTTATTTTTCGATCTAAACTTTGACTTATTTCCGAATTTCATGTGTGACTGGCTGCGTACAGCTTAAATATTTTTTTTTTACTGCATTCTTTATACACTGAGCAGCCAAAGAGACTGGTACACCTCCCTAACATCATGTAGGGCCCCCGCGAGATCAGGGGTCCCATATAACTCCAACTGCACACGCCCCACACCATTACAAAGCCTCCACCAGCTAGAACAGTACCCTGCTGACATGCAGGCTCCATGGATTCATGAGGCTGTCTCCATACTCGTACGCATCCATCAGCTTAATACAATTTAAAATGAGACTCGTTCGACCACGCGACATGTTTCCAGTCATCAACAGTCCAATGTCGGTGTTGACGTGTCCAGGTGAGGCGTAAAGCATTGGGTCGTGCAGTCAACAGTGGTACACGAGTGGGCCTTTGGCTCCGAAACCACATATCGATGATGTTTCGTTGAATGGTTCACACGCTGACACTTGTTGATGTCCCAGCATTGAAATCTCCAGCAATTTGCGTAAGGGTTGCACTTGTGTTACCTTGAATGGATTCTCTTCAGTCGTCATTGGTCCCGTTCTTGCAGGATCTTTTTTTGGCCGGCGTCGGAGATTTGATCTTTTACCGGATTCTTGGGATTCAGGGTACACTCGGGAAATGGTCCTACGGGAAAATCCTCACTTCATCGCCACCTCGGAGATGCTGTGTCCTACCGCTCGTGCGCCGACTGTAACACCACGTCCAAACTCACTTAAATATTGTAGCCATTGTAGCAACAGTAACCGATCTAACTGCACCAGACACTTGTTGTCTTATATAGGCGTTGTGGACCGCAGCACCGTATTCTGCCTGTTTCATATCTCTGGATTTGAATAGGCATGCCTATACCAATTTCTTAGGCGCTTCAGTATTAGCCAAATCTCTGAGTTACGTATTCTCTAACTCAAAAAAAAAAAAAAAAAAAAAAAAAAAAAAAAAAAAAAAAAAAAAAAAAAAACATTTACCCAAATGGGCCGCTGACAATGAACGACACCTTTTTTAATCTGTAAATAAAGACTTAAAGACTGTGTTTATTTCGCAGAAACGGTACACGAATGCTCATCGAGTACCGCGAGCCTCCCAATGCCTATGTATCCTACGTTATGCTTGACAGAAAAGCAATAAACAAACAATATTACTCGCATCTGTAATTGTATCACTAATTAAAACAAAATGCTCTACCGCTTCAGGCAAAAGCTACTTGGTATATAGAATTCCCTTCAAGAGACTTCAGCCCGCATCTCGTGGTCGTGCGGTACCGTTCTCGCTTCCCATGCCCAGGTTCCCGGGTTCGATTCCCGGCGGGGTCAGGGATTTTCTCTGCCTAGTGGTGGCTGGGTGTTGTGTGATGTCCTTAGGTTAGTTAGGTTTAAGTAGTTCTAAGTTCTAGGGGACTGATGACCATAGATGTTAAGTCCCATAGTGCTCAGAGCCTTTTGAACCATTTTTTTGAAGAGGCTTTCCAAAGGACAATATTTCGCTGGTAGTCAAGTCAAAATTCAAGAAAATACGTCACTGTTCATAACTTCATAATCACTTCGGCTGGTCGAGGTGACCGAGCGGTTCTAGGCACTACAGTCTGGAACCGCGCGACCGCTACGGTAGCAGGTTCGAATCCAGCCTCGGGCATGGATGTGTGTGATGTCCTTAGGTTAGGTAGGTTTAAGTACTTCTAAGTTATAGGCGACTGATGACCTCAGAAGTCAAATCCCGTAGTGCTCAGAGCCATTTGAACCATAATCACTTCAAAACCCTCTTACAAACAAGTATTTTGTGTTACTATGCAGGTCCATTCATCACTTTAATTTTCAGCACAGTCGGATAACTACATCTACACGTACATGATTACTCTGCAACTCACAATTAAGTGCCCGTCTTTATTTTTCCACTCTCAACTAGCGCGCAGGAAAAACGAGAACTAAAATCTTTCCGTGCGAGCACTGATTTTTCTTATTTTATTATGATGATCATTTTCACCTCTGTAAGTGGATGCTAACAAAATATTTTCTCCCTCTGAGGAGGAAGTTGGTGTCTGAAATTTCATGTGGAGGTCCAGACGCAGCACAAGACGCCTTTGCTTCAATGACTGCCACCCCAATCCTTGTAGCACATCCATGGTACTCTCACTTATTTCGCCATACTACAAAATGAGCTGTCCTTCTTTGAACTTTTTTGATGTCACCCGTCAATCCTATCTCGTGCCGTTCCCGCACTGTACAACAATACTCTAGAAGAGGGCGGACGATCTTAGTGTAAGCAATCTCTTTAGTAGACCTGTTACATTTTCTAAGTGTTCTGCTTATAAATCCCATTCTTTGGTTTGCCTTCCCCACAACATTATCCATGAGATCGTTCCAATTTAAGTTATTTGCAGTTGTAATCCCTGAGTATATAGTTGAATTAACAGCCTTTAGATTTGTGTGATTTATTGTGTAACTGTAATTTAGCGGATTCTTTTTAGTGCTCATGTGGATGACTTCACACTTTTCATTGCTTAAAGTTAACTGACGCTTTTTTGCACCATACAGATACCTTGTTTAAATAACTTTGCAATCCGTTTTGATCACTTGATGACATTACATGACGGCAAATGACAGCATCATCTGCAAAAAATCTAGGAGGGCTGCCCAAATTGTCTCCTGTATCGTTTATGTAGGTCAGGAACAACGGAGGATCTATAACACTTCCACGGGGAACACCAGATATTACTTCTGTTTTACTCAATGAGTTTCTGTCAATTATTACGAATGTGTCCTTTTTGAGAGGAAATCGTGAATCCAGTCACGCGTGCGATTGGTATCGTATAGTCACGCAATTTAATTAGAAGTCGCTTATGGGGAAAGGTGTTAAAAGCATTGTGGAAATCCAAAGATATGGAATCAATTTGATTTCCCCTGTCGATAGCACTCATTACTTCTTGAGAATAAAGAGCTAGTTGTGATTCATAAGAACGATATTTGCTGAATCTGTTCTGGCTGTTTGTCAATACATCGTTTTCTTCGCGGCGATTAATAATGTTCGAGCACATGGTGTCCCTTTTGCGATGTTTAAGAATAATGCGTGTGAAGTGTGTAAAAAAAATATTGAATAAGACCAAACAGACCTGACTGCAAGTCATTTGTGAAAAAAATATAAAATTATTTACAAAAAATATGTCGTCGATACTACGGTAGGGAAAGATAATAACGATGATAAACAATATCGCAGTAAAGAATAGGGTGAAATAAAACATTCATATCTTTGTATAACTATAGAAGTTGGAAAATATAAGTTATTACTCGCTATTCTGCTGTTCTGACTCTCTGTCCACAGATCGGTCTGCCGCTGTGGTTGCCCCGGTTGCTGCCTGCAGTGGGGCTGAGCCCTCGCCTGTGGTTGATTGGGAGGTTGTTCCAAGGCGTGGCTGGCACCGAAAGGTGTCCCCAGAGGCTGATCAGAAAGCCTCCCCGGTGCGTCTGACAAACCGGTTTCAGGCACTGTCTCTGGCTGAGTCAGATGCAGCTGCCTGCCCTGTTTCAGAGGATCATTGTCAGCCTTCACGGTCCGGGCAATCGCAGAGGGTGGGCTTACTGGTAGCTGGGAGCTCCAATGTTAGGCGCGTAATGGGGCCCCTTAGGGATACGGCGTCTAAGGAGGGGAAGAAATCCAGTGTGCACTCCGTGTGCATTCCGGGAGGAGTCATTCCTGATGTGGAAAGTGTCCTTCCGGATGCCATGAAGAGCACGGGGTACAGCCAGATGCAGGTGGTGGCACATGTCGGCACAAATGACGTGTGTCGCTTTGGATCTGAGGAAATTCTCTCTGGATTCCAGCGGCTATCTGATTTAGTAAAGGCTGCCGGTCTTTCTTACGAGATGAAGGCAGGGCTCACCATCTGCAGCATCGTCGACAGAACCGACTGCGGACATTTGGTGCAGAGCCGGGTGGAGGGTCTGAATCAGAGGCTCAGACGGTTTTGCGACCGTGTTGGCTGCAGATTCCTTGACTAGCGCCATAGGGTGGTGGGGTTTCGGGTTCCGCTGAATAGGTCAGGAGTTCACTACACTCAGCTGGCGGCTACACGGGTAGCGGAGGCTGTGTGGCGTGGACTGGGCGGTTTTTTAGGTTAGAAGGCCTCGGGAAAGTGCGGGATGGACTGCAATGTCAAAGGGTGCTTGGCAATTACAGGACGTGCTTGGATCAACGAACAGTCGGAATTACAGTTGTAAATTGTTGTAGTTGCGCTGGAAAAGTCCCTGAGCTTCAAGCGCTAATAGAAAGCACAGAAGCTGATATCGTTATAGGTACAGAAAGCTGGCTAAAGCCTGAAATAAGTTCTGCAGAAATTTTTACGAAGTCTCAGACGGTGTTCAGGAAAGACAGATTAGGCAGAATTGGTGGTGGAGTGTTTGTGTCTGTCAGTAGTGGTTTATCTTGTAGTGAAGTCGAAGTAGATACTCCGTGCGAATTGGTATGGGTGGAGGTTATACTTAACAGCCGTATTAAGTTAATAATTGGCTCCTTCTACCGACCCCCAGACTCCGATGATACAGTTGCGGAACAATTCAGAGAAAGTTTGAGTCTCGTAACAAATAAATACCGCACTCATACGGTTATAGTTGGTGGGGACTTCAACCTACCGTCGGTATGTTGGCAAAAATACTTGTTCAAAACCGGTGGTAGGCAGAAAACATCTTCCGAGATTGTCCTAAATGCTTTCTCCGAAAATTATTTCGAGCAGTTAGTCCACGAACCCACGCGAATTGTAAATGGTTGCGAAAACACACTTGACCTCTTAGCCACAAACAATCCAGAGATGATAGAGAGCATCATGACTGATACAGGGATTAGTGATCACAAGGTCGTTGTAGCTAGGTTCAATACAGTTTCTTCCAAATCCATCAGAAACAAACGCAAAATAATTTTATTTAAAAAAAACGGATAAAGTGTCACTAGAAGCCTTCCTAAAAGACAATTTCCATTCCTTTTGAACTGACTATGCAAATGTAGACGAGATGTGGCTCAAATTCAAAGATATAGTAGCAACAGCAATTGAGAGATTCATACCTCATAAATTGGTAAGAGATGGAACGGATCCCCCGTGGTACACAAAAAAGGCAACGGAAAAAGCATGCGAAGTTCAGAAGAACGCGAAATCCTTAAGATGGGCTAAAATTTACAGACGCGCGAAATTTGGCACGGACTTCGATGCGAGATGCCTTTAATAGGTTCCACAACGAAACATTGTCTCGAAATTTGGTAGAAAATCCGAAGAAATTCTGGTCGTATGTAAAGTACACAAGCGGTAAGACGCAGTCAATACCTTCGCTGCGCAGTGCCGATGGTACCGTTATCGACGACTGTGCCGCTAAAGCGGAGTTATTGAACGCAGTGTTCCGAAATTCCTTCACCAGGGAAGACGAATGGGATATTCCAGAATTTGAAACACGAACATCTGCTAGCATGAGTTTCTTAGAAGTAGATACCTTAGGGGTTGCGAAGCAACTCAAATCGCTTGATACGGGCAAGTCTTCAGGTCCAGATTGTATACCGATAAGGTTCCTTTCAGATTACGCTGATACTATAGCTCCCTACTTAGCACTCATATACAACCGCTCGCTCACCGATAGATCTGTACCTACAGATTGGAAAATTGCGCAGGTCGCACCAGTGTTTAAGAAGGGTAGTAGGAGTAATCCATTTAACTACAGACCTATATCATTGACGTCGGTTTGCAGTAGGGTTTTGGAGCATATACTGTATTCAAACATTATGAATCACCTCGAAGGGAACGATCTATTGACACGTAATCAGCATGGCTTCAGAAAACATCGCTCTTGTGCAATGCAGCTAGCTCTTTATTCGCACGAAGTAATGGCCGCTATCGACAGGGGATCTCAAGTTGATTCCGTATTTCTAGATTTCTGGAAAGCTTTTGACACCGTTCCTCACAAGCGACTTCTAATCAAGCTGCAGACCTATGGGGTATCGTCTCAGTTGTGCGACTGGATTCGTGATTTCCTGTCAGGAAGGTCGCAGTTCGTAGTAATAGACGGCAAATCATCGAGTAAAACTGAAGTGATATCAGGTGTTCCCAGGGAAGCGTCCTGGGACCTCTGCTGTTCCTGATCTATATAAATGACCTGGGTGACAATCTGAGCAGTTCTCTTAGATTGTTCGCAGATGATGCTGTAATTTACCGTCTAGTAAGGTCATCCGAAGACCAGTATCAGTTGCAAAGCGATTTAGAAAAGATTGCTGTATGGTGTGTCAGGTGGCATTTGACGCTAAATAATGAAAAGTGTGAGATGATCCACATGAGTTCCAAAAGAAATCCGTTGGAATTCGATTACTCGATAAATAGTACAATTCTCAAGGCTGTCAATTCAACTAAGTACCTGGGTGTTAAAATTACGAACAACTTCAGTTGGAAGGACCACATAGATAATATTGTCGGGAAGGCGAGCCAAAGGTTGCGTTTCATTGGCAGGACACTTAGAAGATGCAACAAGTCCACTAAAGAGACAGCTTACACTACACTCGTTCGTCCTCTGTTAGAATATTGCTGCGCCGTGTGGGATCCTTACCAGGTGGGACTGACGAAGGACATCGAAAGGGTGCAAAAAAGGGCAGCTCGTTTTGTATTATCACGTTATAGGCGAGAGAGTGTGACAGATATGATACACGAGTTGACGAGCAAAGACGTTTTTCGTCGCGGCGAGAGCTTTTTACGAAATTTCAGTCACCAACTTTCTCTTCCGAATGCGAAAATATTTTGTTGAGCCCAACCTACATAGGTAGGAATGATCATCAAAATAAAATAAGAGAAATCAGAGCTCGAACAGAAAGGTTTAGGTGTTCGTTTTTCCCGCGCGCTGTTCGGGAGTGGAATAGTAGAGAGATAGTATGATTGTGGTTCGATGAACCCTCTGCCAAGCACTTAAATGTGAATTGCAGAGTAGTCATGTAGATGTAGATGTAGATGTTAGATAGGTATTGTGTGTAGCGTTGAACGATAGCAGATGTTCTTCCTTTCTGATCTTTCGGCTAGACGATAAAAAAGGTGTGTATCAGGTTATGGATGGAAACATATGTGTAAAAGTGAGTTAATTGTATTATTTCAAGAACATACCAGCCACTAATCGCAATGTTTTAACTGAAAAGAGAGAATAATTAGTATTTTTCAGATATGAAGGAGACGAAAACAGTGATCGCTGACTGGCAACAATTGGCCGCCATTACGCGGCAGATTTTATATTAACTTTTCTTACAGCTTTCCACAAGAGCAGAAATGATAAAATCATTTTAAAACATTATTTAATTTGAATCTGAATAGTTCCATGAGTTAATTTTGCAAGAGTTCAAATTCTTTCAGAGATACAATTTGTCGTAGGTCTTTGGACTTTGGCCTCAACAGTATTTAGATGAAAACCAGTTACGATAATCTGGCATTCATTTCAATTGAAAACATTTATTTTGGCCTCCTATAAGATATTCTACTTCTAATGGTCTCACCTACGTAAAGAAAATAATTAATGCTAACCTCTTATCTTACGTAGTATCAAAAAGCATAAAACCAATATAGAATATTAAAAGAGAACCGTTAGACACAGTACATGTTCCGAACTCCTACTGAAGATCGACGTTAGTGATATGGGTCTGTAATTCAGCGGATTACTTCCATTTCCTTTCTACATCTACATCTACATTTATACTCCGCAAGCCACCCAACGGTGTGTGGCGGAGGGCACTTTACGTGCCACTGTTATTACCTCCCTTTTCTGTTCAGGTCGCGTAATGTTCGAGGGAAGAATGACTGCCGGAAAGCCTCCGTGCGCGCTCGAATCTATCTAATTTTACATTCTTGATCTCCTCGGGAGGTATAAGTAGGGGGAAGCAATATATTCGATACCTCATCCAAAAACGCACCCTCTCGAAACCTGGCGAACAAGCTACACCGCGATGCAGAGTGCCTCTCTTGGAGAGTCTGCCACTTGAGTTTGCTAAACATCTCCGTAACGCTATCACGGTTACCAAATAAGCCTGTGACGAAACGTGCCGCTCTTCTTTGGATCTTCTCTATCTCCTCCGTGTTGGTGTGACTTACGCAACTTTCGAGTTTTTGGGTAAATATCTTTCTACGAGTGAATCGCATACTACACGTCTTTCAAATTATCCAACTCGCTGCTAATGTAACTAAGTGTTTATCCAACGAAGATTGACCGTTGTGGGCCGGTGATCGTTTTGTTACCTGAAATTAGTATTTCCTTCATACTAAATTTGGTATGAACATTTATAGCATCTTAATTTCTAAATTAATGTCTTTTGTATGGTTTCGAGTAAGAAAAGGAGAATCTTGTCATTATGATAGTTTTTGTGTACTTTTCCGGTGTGAATTAATATTATTGACAAAACTGATGTTTTGTTTCCGAAGCTATCAGGGGCGCGATCGCACAGTCGGTGTGGTATTCGAGCTGTCACAGTGAACCTCTGCAACGAGTGTACTCTATAGTGGAACTTCCTGACCGATTAAAATTTTGTTCAGGCACGGGGTTGAAATCTGACCTGCTTCTCCCAGGCAACTCATTTTACCACTGAGCCATCTGAACATACTCCAGTCAGCCAATTTCTCTTCTCTCTCAGGCACACAGGAAATTCTTTACTGCCGGCCGCGGTGGTCTCGCGGTTCTAGGCGCGCAGTCCGGAACCGTGCGACTGCTACGGTTGCAGGTTCGAATCCTGCCTCGGACATGGATGTGTGTGATGTCCTTAGGTTAGTTAGGTTTAAGTAGTTCTAAGTTCTAGGGGACTGATGACCACAGCAGTTGAGTCCCATAGTGCTCAGAGCCATGTGAAGTTCTTTACTAATGTTCCTGTTAGAGTAAATAGCGACTAAACTGTAGCACACATATCTAAAATTCCACCGAGATATAATGTCTCCACAGTACATCGATGTTGTCGCCAGTGGTCGGCGGAAGGTGCACGTGCCCGTCGACCTGGGACCGGACCGCAGCGACGCACGGATGCACGCCAAGACCGTAGGATCCTACGCAGTGCCGTAGGGGACCGCACCGCCACTTCCCAGCAAATTAGGGACACAGTTGCTCCTGGGGTATCGGCGAGGACCATTCGCAACCGTCTCCATGAAGCTGGGCTACGGTCCCACACACCGTTAGGCCGTCTTCCGCTCACGCCCCAACATCGTGCAGCCCGCCTCCAGTGGTGTCGCGACAGGCGTGAATGGAGGGACGAATGGAGACGTGTCGTCTTCAGCGATGAGAGTCGCTTCTGCCTTGGTGCCAATGATGGTCGTATGCGTGTTTGGCGCCGTGCAGGTGAGCGCCACAATCAGGACTGCATACGACCGAGGCACACAGGGCCATCACCCGGCATCATGGTGTGGGGAGCGATCTCCTACACTGGCCGTACACCTCTGGTGATCGTCGAGGGGACACTGAATAGTGCACGGTACATTCAAACCGTCATCGAACCCATCGATCTACCATTCCTAGACCGGCAAGGGAACTTGCTGTTCCAACAGGATAATGCACGTCTGCATGTATCCCGTGCCACCCAACGTGCTCTAGAAGGTGTAAGTCAACTACCCTGGCCAGCAAGATCTCCGGAGCTGTCCCCCATTGAGCATGTTTGGGACTGGATGAAGCGTCGTCTCACGTGGTCTGCACGTTCAGCACGAACGCTGGTCGAACTGAGGCGCCAGGTGGAAATGGCATGGCAAGCCGTTCCACAGGACTACATCCAGCATCTCTACGATCGTCTCCATGGGAGAATAGCAGCCTGCATTGCTGCGAAAGTTGGATATACACTGTACTAGTGCCGACATTGTGCATGCTCTGTTGCCTGTGTCTATGTGCCTGTGGTTCTGTCAGTGTGATCATGTGATGTATCTGACCCCAGGAATGTGTCAATAAAGTTTCCCCTTCCTGGGACAATGAATTCACGGTGTTCTTATTTCAATTTCCAGGAGTGTATTTGGAGCGGTTATAGGCGCTACAGTCTGGAACCGCGCGACCGCTACGGTCGCAGCTTCGAATCCTGCCTCGGGCATGGGTGTGTGTGACGTCCTTAGGTTAGTTAAGTTTAAGTAGTTCTACGTTCTAGGGGACTGATGACCTCAGATGTTAAGTCCCACAGTGCTCAGAGCCATTTGAACCAATCTAAGTGTCTGTGAGAAACACTTGAACAATATGAGGGAGGTAGTTGCAGCACTGCGTCGTTTAATATGATTAATTTCCTTTTCTTTTTAAGTGTTTGTGTTATGGATGTCAGAAATAACTGATGCGACAAACTGTACTGTGTTTTATATATTGGAGAGTGAGGGGGGAGGAAGGAAAGGTAAGGGGAACGAAATGACATCAGCTGCATCGGGCTTTGCTCAGAATCAGTGGATACAAGTGAAACAGTGTTCCGGCCCAGGACTCGAACCCGGGATCTCCTGCTTACTGGGCAGTTGTCTTAACCATTGCGCCTCTCAGACACAGCGTTTACTGCAAACGTGCGCACTATATCGGCGCGCGCTCTGGCCGACTGACATTTCCAACTAGCGCCAGCCAGCCGATGTCGCCATCCATGTCCTCCATGCTCGTTAATTTTAGATTCCCGCCGGAGACGGAACGTAAATGTGCATTCGCGCTGCAGGTTGTGGCTTCATTGTCCACTGAGGTGAATAAGTTATTTGAATTTGTGGTGTCCGTTCTGTAGGCCGGCCGCAGGCCACGAAAGCGGTTGCGTTAACGAACTGATCATCCTGAATATCGGCAGAGGGCCTCATATGTCCGCTGCCAGTCCGACGTCTCTGTCATGCGGGCTTGTCTAACCGTCATGCACAAGTGCCTTCCTTCCAGCGATTGCATATACCTTCCCTATAAGACGGGCATCACATGTCACGACGCCGTGGTATATACGAACAGTATGTTTATGCGCTGTTTGCTACAACCACCTCCAGGGGACACCAGCAGCGCGCGCTGGAAAACCGGACGCACTGCTATCGCAGAACAGACACCGTCCGCACATCAAATGGTAGCAAATGTACTTCCGCCTTGAAGCGCCTGGTTGAATCCGCAGGACAGAACAGGTAGTTGGAATTGTGGAAAGGGACCACAAATGAGCGGCTATCAGTTATACTCTAACACATATATCTTTATTTAGTTGGCAAAACATTACAACGCAAATTTCCGAGCTTAACTATCGACTGAATATGTCACACAATCTTACGGTTTAAGGGCACAACCTTTTTAATTTTTAAAACGGCTGAAGGCCCATGATTCAAAACACAACTACAATAAATTTTTACAAGGCAGAGAGCCCAAAGCTTTATCCTTAAATATTTTTTTTAAAAAGATGCTGAAGGCCGAAACAATGGCAGATTTAACAACTAAGGAATTTAAATTTTAAGACAGCTCAAGGACCATGATTGAAAAACACAACTACAGTACATTTTCAAAAGGCAGAAGGCTCAAAGTTTTATCCAAACATATTTTTAATGAGGCTGAACGCCCAGACAATGCAAGACTTGACAAGCAAGGAACTTTCAATTTCAAAACTGCTGAAGGACCACTGTTTAATGGCTCTGAGCACTATGGGACTTAACATCTATGGTCATCAGTCTCCTAGAACTTAGAACTACTTAAACCGAACTAACCTAAGGACATCACACAACACCCAGTCATCACGAGGCAGAGAAAATTCCCAACCCCGCCGGGAATCGAACCCGGGAACCCGGGCGCGGGAAGAGAGAACGCTACCACACGACCACGAGCTGCGGACCCCACTAATTAACCCAACTAAAAGCATACATATTCAAACCATCGGCTATGAGCCATTAAAATACACAATAAAACACCAATAAAAAAGGCAGTACAGCCAGTCGCGCTCAGAAGTTTCTGGGGATCGGTCTGCACCTAAAATATTCACTTTACCATAGGGGAGACAGGTAGTCGGCCCAGCTTTCCACCCGACCAGTACTTAAGGAACTCCACGTAGAAGGCTTAGCCGCCCACAACCAAATATACAGAAGCTGTCAAAACTACTCACACGAGTTGGACAGGGACAACGCGGTGAGGAAAGCACACCGTCGGAATTTTACGTCAGTGGCCAGGGCAGGTAACCTGAACGCTAACGGCCACAAGGCAGAGAAATCCGCTGGTGCGCTTGGACTTCAAATAGTCAAAATACAGTTAATCTCCACCGGATAGTGGACAAACTTTCGCCAACTCGAACACTCGCTGTTGCTCACGGGAATACCCCCAACAGCCAACCATGAAAGCCAACGGCACAATGTGAACAGACTGGCTTCGGTAATTAAATCACCACTCAACTTTGATGTCTTGGGTCGGTGAGCCACGAACCTCGTAGCAATCGGAACAGCTCCCACACACTCCGACACTGCATAGGGACAGCCAGCGGGCGCGACCCACTGCACCGCGCGATTTCCTGGCTGGTCCACACCAACCGACAGACTGCCGCACACCGGCTAGCTGGAAACAATAAGCACCAGACCAAAGACAGTACAAGGTGCGAATATCGACACACACTGCTGCTGCCACACGTAGAAAGAGGAAGAACCACGGCATAACCGCAATAACCGCGGAAACGAAACGCGGGGTAACAGTCAAGGCTTAAGCCAACGCATAAGCCGGGGCCGGCACGGCTCACGCCTGCTGGATACGTAAGCTAAGTACACAGCCTCCAGCAGGCCAGTTCCAGCGCCAATACAGCACAGTTGAGTTGCTCTAGCAGTTCCGGGCCAGGAGCCGGCCGCCCTCGTAGTGCATCTGGCGGAACTCGCCGAGATAAGCCGCGACGCTCCGCTGTGCCTACGCTTCTCCGTGCGGTCCAGTTCTTCATGGACGCCGCTCTACAGCCGTACGGGATGACGCTTCCTGCACGTCTTGTAACACGCTAGTAAACTTTGTGCTTATAATGATCACGAACTATCTTTCAGTTGCTTTTGGTACAACAATCATTGTGAATTTGTGGAGTTACCAAAGTACACTACTAGCCACTAAAATTTGCTACACCACCAAGATGACTGCTACAGGCGTGAAATTTAACCGACAGGAAGAAGATGCCGTGGTACACAAACGATTAGCTTTTCACAGCATTCACACAAGGTTGGCGCCGGTGGCGACACCTACAACGTGCTGACATGAGGAAAGTTTCCAACCGATTTCTCGTATACAAACAGCAGTTGACCGGCGTTGCCTGGTGAAACGTTGTTGTGATGCCTCGTGTAAGGAGGAGAAATGCGTACAATCACGTTCCCGACTTTGATAAAGGTCGGATTGTATTCTATCGCCATTGCGGTTTATCGTATCGCGACGTTGCTGGTCGCGTTGGTCGAGATCCAATGACTGTTAGCAGAATATGGAATCGGTGGGCTCAGGAGGGTAATACGGAACGCCGTGCAGGATCCCGACGGCCTCGTATCACTAGCAGTCGAGATGACAGGCATCTCATCCGCATAGCTGTAACGGATCGCGCAGCCACGTCTCGATCCCTGAGTCAACAGATGGGGACGTTTGCAAGACAACAACCATCTGCACGAACAGTTCGACGACGTTTGCAGCAGCATGGGTTATCAGCTCGGAGACCCTGGCTGCGGTTATCCTTGACGCTGCATCACAGACAGGAGCGCCCGGGATGGTGTACTCAACGACGAACCTGGGTTCATGAATGGCAAAACGTCATTTTTTCGGACGAGTCCAGGTATTGTTTACAGCTTCATGATGGTCGCATCGTGTTTGGCGACATCGCGGTGAACGCTCATTGCAAGCGTGTAATCGTCATCGCAATACTGGCGTATCACCCGGCGTGATGAAAGGGGTGCCATTGGTTACACGTCTCGGTCACCTCTTGTTCGCACTGACGGCACTTAGAACAGTGGACGTTACATTTCAGATGTGTTACGACCCGTGGCTCTACCCTTCATTCAATCCCTGCGAATCCCTACATTTCAGCAGGATAATGCACGACTGCATGTTTCAGGTCCTTTACGGGCCTTTCTGGATACAGAAAAAGTTCGACAGCTGCCCTGGTCCGCACGTTCTCCAGATCTCTCACCAACTGAAAACGTCTGGTCAATGGTGGCCGAGCAATCGGCTCGTTACAATACGCCAGTCACTACTCTTGATAAATCGTGTTGAAGCTGCATAGGCATCTGTACCTGTACACGCGATCCAAGCCCTGTTTGACTCAATGCCCAGGCGTATCAAGGCTGTTATTACGGCCAGAGGTGGTTGTTCTAGGTACTGATTTCTCAACATCTATGCACCCAAATTGCGTGAAAATGTAATCACATGTCAGTTCTAGTATAATATATTTGTCCAATGAATACCCGTTTATCATCTGCATTTCTTGTTGGTGTAGCAAGTTTAATGGCCAATAGTGTATTTTGTACTGCAACTTGAAATTATCTGTTAACACAGCAACCTCTTATAAAGGGAAGGACAGAAAACTCGACGTCTTTACAATGTCCTTCAAGGGCGAAAGTGTTTTTGGCAAAGTAGAGCAGCGTTCGCCTAGAGCCACGGCCACAGTGGCGCCTCGACTAGTTCTCTCTTCTGTACATTTGACGAATACAACGTTGCGAATGTGGTTTCCAATTAGAAGTTATGAAATACTGGCCTGTTCTACCCTCGCAACATGGGTGTGGGGTCCCACATGTCAGTGGATATTCGAGGGCATTGAATAGCATGTCTTAAATTATGATCGTGTACCCATTTCTATTTGTTCGACTACAGCGCCATCTGTGATGAGAAATTGCTTCAGACAAAACGTATGTAAATTCTACCGTAGAATAGTAATCTGTAATAAAAGACGAGGTCTAGTGTCGTATTATTGGATGTCCGTCTCCAAGACAAAAAAGTGGGATTGATTACTTTTTTTGATCCGATGTGTTGTTTTTGAGATATTATAACCTCAGTTAAAATGAACACCCTGTAGAGTGGGAAATCTATTGGCATTCAAGACAGCTTCCAGTCGTCTCAGAATGAACGTGGTTTCAAGAGAATCTCATAGCATTTTTCTTGCAAAATACTGACAAGTTTAGGTAGCGATGACGAAGGTGCATAGCGACGACACACCCTTCTCTCCAAAGTTCCCATTGAAGATTTCAAAGTTGTACTCCCGCAGCCCACGCACGGGGTATCGTGGGAGGTGTGCAATATATCTTAGTGCAAAAGCGAGAAACATTTGTTTCTGGAATAAGGAAAACCCACATGTTTATGGAGATCACAACCCACAACATGCTATCATCTGGGCTGCAATTCTCTGCAACTCATTTGGTAGATTTCTTTGACGATATTGTGAATCACATTGCGTTTCTCACCTTGTTACCCGGTTGGTTTATTTGGGATCTGTAAGACCGGGGACTGCTCGGCCATGTATGGTTCCAATAGGTTGCAGCACCAGCCTGTTGTGCTATTACCATTAGAGAATATTCTACATCTACATCTACATGGATACTCTGCAAATCACATTTAAGTCCTTGCAGAGGGTTCATCGAACCACCTTCACAATTCTCTATTATTCCAATCTCGTATAGCGCGCGGAAAGGCTGAAAACCTATATCTTTCCGTACTGGCTCTGATTTCCCTTATTTTATCATGGTGATCGTTCCTCCCTATGTAGGTCGGTGTCAACAAAATATTTTTGCATTCGGAGGAGAAAGTTGGTGATTGGAATTTCGTGAGAAGATTCCGTCGCAACCAAAAACGCATTTCTTTTAATGATTCCCAGCCGAAATCCTGTATCATTTCTGTGACACTCTCTCCCATATTTCGCGATAGTACAAAACGTGCTGCCTTTCTTTGAACTTTTTCGATGTACTCCGTCAGTCCTATCTGGTAAGGATCCCATACCGCGCAGCAATATTTTAAAACAGGATGGACAAGCGTAGTGTAGGCAGTCTGCTTAGTAGGTCTGTTACGTTTTCTAAGTGTCCTGTCAATAAAGCGCAGCATTTGGTTAGCCTTCCCCACAACATTTTCTATGTGTTCTTTCCAATTTAAGTTGCTGGTAATTGTAATATCCAGGCATTTAGTTCAGTTTACGGCTTTAGATTAGACTGATTTATCGTGTAACCGAAGTTTAACGAGTTCCTTTTAGCACTCATGTGGATGACCTCACACTTTTCGTTATTTAGGGTCGGAGTAGTGAAGCAACTCAAATCACTTATTAAAAGCAAGTTTTCTGGTCCAGACTGTGTACCAGTGAGGTTCCTTTCGGAGTATGCTGTTGCATTAGCTCCATACTTAACAATCATATACAACCGTTCGCTCTACGAAAGATCCGTACCCAAAGACTAGAAGGTTGCGCAGGTCACACCAATATTCAAGAAAGGTAGTACGAGTACTCCACAAAACTACAGACCCATATCGTTAACGTCGATATGCAGCAGGATTTTAGAACACACATTGTGTTCGAACATCATGAATTACCTCGAAGGAAACGGTCTATTGACTCACAGTCAACATGGGTTTGGAAAACATCGTTCCTGTGAAACACAACATTACAATGAGGTATTTCCTGATAAATGGATTGCAGGTGATTCTGTCAATTTGCCTGCACCTTTTCCCAAAGTCCTGACCTCACATTTTGAGAAAATACGTTATGGGTGTTTATTAACCACAAAGCTGCTGCTACACGTTACGGCACAGTGGACGAACTTAAGGCTACTGTACGAACTGCACTTTCACATTGTACATGGAGGAGACTCATACTGATATCAAAACGATGGTGTGCACACATATTCTGGAATAAATATAAAAATTGTCACACATAAAAGTTATCCTCTGCCATGAATCCACGTTATTACAATGTGACCGTCTGTGAATATGTTGGCATACGATAGGGGGTAATGAGACTTCGTGGTCATCCTGTACATTACATATATAGAAGACTTGATGAGGAAACAATATCCATCTTAGTGTAACTGTATTCTTTATTAAATCCTTTCCTTCAGAATTCTGCTAGACCAACGAAGCGAGCAATAGAGGAGAACGTCTGTGCAGTTTGCAAGAATAGAAATATTATATGATCTGAAGCTTTTCAGGCGTATATGCTGAGTTGAAGGTTTTCGGGTGTACTGCCGGAGCCAATCGTTAAAAATGTCCACGATGTTTCCGCCATCATCATATGGCGCTGGTGGAATGATGTGTCTGCTGCGTGCTGGCGGTATTTAGGCTTGCCTTCCTGGAGTTCAAGCTCGCCGACCGCGCTGTACTCGGTAGTGGGGAGTGCGGTTGTGGTGAGAGGGGGGGGGGGGGGGGAGGGGGAGTTTCAGTTGCCTCCCGCTCGCCGTCCCTGTCGTATCTCGCAACCGGATGTATCGTTCTGCTTTGATGTATCTAAGTATTAGTTCTCATGCCTTGCTCGGTTGGAAGCTCGTGTCCCTGTTGATTAAGTTATTACCAGACACACGGATTTCAGGTGCTTCCAATATTTTTTTGGTGGCAGCCAGGACTTTCGTTTGCTGGTAATTCATTTTAAGCCCATTTTCAGTGCAGTGTTCAGCTATTGCAGACTTATTCGGCTGCAGTAAGCAAGTCTGGCGCTCATGTTCTGTACATCGATCCTCGATTCTGCCGATAGTTTGTCCATTATAAATTTCTCCACATTCACATGGAACTTGGTACATCCTAGTTTTTTGAGACACAGGTCGTCTTTCACTGTCCCTAATAAAGCTCGTACCCTGATGGAAAAAATCGCAACAACAACAAATAATTAACGTAGAGTAATGAAATTTCGGGAATACATTTGTCTAGGTAACATATTTAAGTGATTAACATCGCAAGTTCAGAGGTTAATGTAACTGCGAGATAAGTCGTTGCAAATGTGAAATGCTGATACATTAATAACCGGTGTCACAGCTAGAATATTGAATGCAGGTATACAAATGTGGGTTGCGTTCTACGGGTGACGGATGTCAGCATGTGGGATGGAGTTCCATGCTTGTTGCACTCGGTCGGTCAATTCAGGGACGGTTAATGTTGATTGTGGATGACGCCGGAGTTGTTGTCTGATGATTCCCATACGTGCTCGATTGGAGATCCAGCAGGCCAAGGCAACATACCGACACTCTGTAGAGCATGTTGTGTTCATGAATGTCAGCAGAATAGGTCAAATCAAACGACTGACGTACAAATTTCCAGTCAGGGTGCTCCTGCGGTCATACGAAATCGCAACCCTGACCAGGTGTGGGTCCAGTGTGTGTAGCATACAGACAGGTTGGTTGCAGTCCCCCAACTGGCCTCACTCTAACCAACACAGGGGCATCACTGTCACCGAGGAAGAACCGTCTTTCATCTGGAAACACAACAGCCTTTCACCCTACTCTTCACTGAGGTCTCGCTTGACTTCACTGAAATCACAAATGCGGTGCTTTGAGCTCAGTGGAACGCACTCTACAGAGCGTCTTGCTCGGAGATGTCCTTGAAGTAAACGGTTTGTAAAAGTTCGGTGTGTCACTGCGGTGCCAACTGCTGCTCAGATTGCTTCGGGAGATGCAGTACGATGGGCCACAGCTATACGCCGAACATAATACACTACTGGCTATTAAAATTGGTATACCAAGAAGAAATGGAGATGATAAACGGGTATTCATTGGACAAATATATTATACTAGAACTGACATGTGATTACATTTTCACGCAATTTGGGTGCATAGGTGTTGAGAAATCAGTACCCAGAACAACCACCTCTGGCCGTAATAACAGCTTTGATACGCCTGGGCATTGAGTCAAACAGGGTTCAAATGGTTCAAATGGCTCTGAGCACTATGCGAATTAACATCTATGGCCATCAGTCCCCTAGAACTTAGAACTACTTAAACCTAACTAACCTAAGGACATCACACAACATCCAGCCATCACGAGGCAGAGAAAATCCCTGACTCCGCCGGGAATCGAACCCAGTCAAACAGGGCTTGGATGGCGTGTACAGGTACAGATGCCCATGCAGCTTTAACACGATACCACAGTTCATCAAGAGTAGTGACTGGCGTATTGTGACGAGCCAGTTGCTCGGCCACCATTGACCAGACGATTTCAATCGGTGAGAGATCTGGAGAACGTGCTGGCGAGGGCAGCAGTCGAACATTTTCTGTATCCAGAAAAGCCCGTAAAGGACCTGCAACATGCGGTCGCGCATTATCCTGCTGAAATGTAGGGTTTCGTAGGGATCGAACGAAGGGTAGAGCCACGGGTCGTAACACATCTGAAATGTAACGTCCACTGTTCAAAGTGCCGTCAATGCGAACAAGAGGTAACCGAGAAGTGTAACCGATGACACACCGTACCATCACGCCGCGTGATACGCCAGTATGGCTATGACGAATACACGCTTCCAATGTGCGTTCACCGCGAAGTCGCCAAACACGGATGCGACCATCATGATGCTGTAAACAGAGCCTGGATTCATCCGAAAAAAATGACGTTTTGCCAATTGTGCACCCAGGTTCGCCGTTGAGTACACCATCCCTGGCGCTCCTATCTGTGATGCAGCGTCAAGGGTAACTGCAGCCATGGTCTCCGAGCTGATAGTCCATGCTGCTGCGAACGTCGTCGAACTGTTCGTGCAGATGGTTGTTGTCTTGCAAACGTCCCCATCTGTTGACTCAGCGATCGAGACGTGGCTGCACGATCCGTTACAGCCATGCGGATGGGATGCCTGTCATCTCGAGTGCTAGTGATACGAGGCAGTTGGGATCCAGCATGGCGTTCCGTATTACCCTCCTGAGCCCACCGATTTCATATTCTGCTAACAGTCATTGGATCTTGACCAACGTGAGCAGCAATGTCGCGATACGATAAACCGCAATCGCGATAGGCTACAATCCGACCTTTCTCAAAGTCGGAAACGTGGGGGTACGCATTTCTCCTCCTTACGCGAGGCATCACATCATCGTTTCACAAGACAACGCCGGTCAACTGCTGTTTGTATATGAGAAATCGGTTGGAAACTTCCCTCATGTTAGCACGGTGTAGGTGTCAACCTTATGTGAATGTTCTGAAAAGCTAATCATTTGCATATCACAGCATCTTCTTCCTGTCGGTTAAATTTCGCGTCTGCTGCACGTCATCTTCGTGGTGTAGCAATTTTAATGGCCAGTAGTGTAGTCTTCGCTCTCTGTAGTACCCTATGGCCGCCTGAAGGGCGGTCTTCTTGCGACCGTACTTCTCGTGACTCTGACTGCCAACAGTCATGTACACGACTATATTCTGCAGTATCGCAGAAGGAACATCCAGCTTCCTGTAGCCCTATTACACGACTTCGTTCAAACTTAGTGAGGTGCTGCTAATGGCATTTTAATCGCCTGAAAGGCGTTCTTGATTAACATTAACCAACCACGTCCAGTCTCAAAGGTAACAAAGGCTCACCACTGTTACAGCCTGTATTTAAAGCAAAACTTGTAATCTCCCCCTCACTTACCGACCTTAATGACAGTGAAAAATTAAACCGCGTGTACCTAATGGGAATTTGGGAAAAGCAATCGTCACCGAAGTTTATCTGTCGGTAAAGGGGGAGGAAAGGGTTACATCTAAATGAAAGGAAAAATGCAAATGAAACTGGTGGAAATTAATTTTGAAAAGGGGTAAAGTTAATAAAGAAAGTAAATGTGCGGCCATTACGTTAACAGTTAACTAACGGTAATTAGATATTTGAGATTTGGAGGAAATTACGGTCGCCAGTCCTATGGACAATTACTATAGCAACTGAAAAAGAAAGGTTATTACACATATAATTAGCACTAGAAGCGTGGCAACTGAAGGTTGATACGTGTAGTGTGAAAACTGCAAGTTTGTCAGAAGTAATAAATTTCGCTACACTCTGACTTAAGTTAGCAAAAGAATGAATAAAACCGGAAAATTGAAAGTTAATTTAGTGACTGAAATTAATAGTGAGCTTTGTTTCTGAAGCACATCGAAATTGAGTAAAATACGGTTAGTCTTGGGCTACCTCAACAATCATTTCATAAGCTACTTGAATCTACGAATTTAGAAATAAGAGATTTAACTTTGAACTTGAAATAAATGATTCTGATCAAATAACAATCGTAAAATTTAGTACGTACCAAGCTGAGCTGCAGTCACAGTAAGCCAAAATATGGCAACAAAACACGCACTCTTAATTTGTGCTTGTGTAACCTAAATATTGTAGCCAGCTATGAATACTTTAACTGAACTTCGAAATTAAAACAGTGAAATGGAATGATATTACTTTAATGCCGGCGTTTGAATTTCAACGACACTCGCGTTCATTCCGGAAAAGGAAGGGACCCTGCTTGGTAATGCAATTGGGACAATGAGCAACAAAGGTTCATGCTAAGTTGCTGTAATTTTGTGATGCAACAATTGTAAAAGAGGAGGTCTGCCATACAGTTCTAAAACTTTACGTGCTTCCAGTCTTCCTTGTTGGTTGAGTGAAGGTTTGCAGTCGTCGGTCGAGCAGGTGACCACAGTCACTTATTGTCGGCCGTCGCTGTTCCAGAAGCTGGATGTTGGCGCGCCTTCTTCTGGACACGGTCACCAAGCGAAACGGGCTCTTGGTGTGCGCCAGCTAATGCCTCCCGTCCGCGACACCGTATCAGAAACTATCACAGCAATTCGAGAGCAATTACATGCTGCCAAACCCCGAAAGCGCGGCAACTCGCGGGAGCGTCACACCACGCACCTGCTCCACTGCACTACTCCAGCCAGACTCCCTCTCTGCTCGCGCTCCACGCGGCAGAGTTAACACTACCAAAGATCCTAAACACTTTGCTTCTCCACACGACCTTTCGATGTATTCGTTCGACAGCATAGTTTTCACTAGGCAAGACCGAGGGTATAATACAAATAATATTTACAAAACAAACCAATTATACATCGACATAGAAGCATAAATATATATACCAATAGTAAAACAATTACAATATATAAAGGCACATAAATGTCATATATTCAAGTAACAAAATAAGGAAAAAATTTATAGTACAATAGACGGAAATAGGAGGATATGCATTTCAGGCGTTACAAATCTGATTTGCTTCCTCACAGTGGCAGTACTAGCGACACTCTCATCCGACTGGCAGGTAATCTGAATAGACATCATTTCTGAGATGTTGAAACACGCCTACCAATTTTCGTTTGTGTCGCACAACTCCTTCGTAGTGTTGCGATTTTTTTCCATCAGTGTATTTTGGCTGGTGGGCAGAAAACTGGCGTTATGTGGTGTTTTCACAGTATTCCGCCAATTTTTGACGTTACAGTGCCAGAAAACGGTATGAAAGCGGTCTTATAATTGTCTTCTTCAATGTTTTCGGCATCTCTGTTGTTCTTGGTGCTCTTGCGTCTTAGGGCCGTCTGAATATGTCGTTTTCTACTCATTCTCGTGGAAGACGGATTCCACTTGCCGCAACTCTATCATCACTCTGTTCGTGTGAAATTGAGTATACCCTGTGACCTAAACTGCTGAGTCGCTGTTCTTCTTTGAGGGATGGTGGCAGATTTGTAAGGTGTCAGGCAACTCCAACACCTTCCATGAAAACCCTGACATGATAAGCAAATCCAGTAGTATGTCACATAGCTCCGAATAAATCGTGACATTAAATTAACCAAAGTAATACGTGTAACGAGTGAGCAAATGGAATACCACAGACTAACACAAGAATAACTAAATGCATGTCGTACCTTCCCACCGCGAGGCAGACGCAGTTCCGAGGGGAGAAACGAGGACAGAAGCCGAGAGCAGAACCGTGTTAAGCTAGAAGGCCCTACGATAAGGGACGCGCTGGACACCCACGTCGCCAGCCTTCCTCTAAGGCTACCACCCGCATGTTTTAGCGTGAGACTTTTTCGCGTCCCTGTTACGTCAAGGACCACCCCCCAGCCCATGTTAAAAGCTAGAGCCCTCCAGAAGAACAGCATAGATCTTACGATAACGCTAAAAGGACCACATCAGCTGCAGGTTTTAGCGTGAGACTTTTTCTCGTCTCTGTTACCTTGCAAACTTTAAAAACATTGCCCCACCACGAAAAGTATAACGTTTCTCATTGGATAGACAGAATCTTTGTAGGCGGAGCTTAAGGTTAACGTTGAGACCTTGATTGGTCAGATGAAAACACAGGCAGATAGTTTTTTTAACCAACATCGGTAAATTGTAGTAAGGAGAAGTTAGGAGAGTTGCTTCCGAGATGGCGAGGTGAGCGGAGCTGTGCTGCCCGCCGCTGCCCTGACGCTGCCTAACACCGACAAGGTAATGAACGCACGCGATGCCGCATTTTTGAGCGCATAAGGCTTCACTCAGAACTGCAGAAGTCTCATCTGTTACACCCTCTTTTTGCGTAATGCTAGTATCGACCGTTAATTAAAACACATGGTGTTCACATTTGCCACTTGAAGAACAGATATGAAACGCGATGATTTTTCTTTTATATAGTTATTGAGAAGCCACATCAGCCACTGTAATTTACGATAAGTTAGATAATTAATTAAACATAATTGAGGGTCACTGTAGACCATTTTGATAGTTTTCTCTTTTGTGAAACTTAAATTAAACCTAGATTATAGATGTGATATGGCATAGGTCATCCTTCGATAGATTGTAGAACTTGGAAACCCATACAGGGAATATTCGTTCACATTTTTGTTGAACGCACTTGGTTTTTACCATCCTGTATTAAAACATCTCCTTTTATCAACAGTGCAATTTATAAACAATGTTTTGTGAGTAGAATAAAATTTCCAATGGTAAACTTAAGTGCTTTTTCGACGTTATTTTACCAGCTAACTAAAAATCGGAAAGCCTTGAACCCCTTCCACTAAATGTACTTAGTATTAAGATTCTTTTACAGGGAGTGCAGTGGAGCTGACGCTGAGATAATTAAGTATTTGGTTATATCATCGCTAGTCTCACTGAACTCTTCTGAATTCTACATGTCATGTGTGGTCTGGCGTCTCCTTACCAGCAACAGGTCCCAGGTTCAAACTAGTTAATTCCCTAAAAAACACGCTCAGAGCGTCTTTGCGCGAAAGTGGTAGGGAGACACGATATAGAACAGACAGACACCACGATGAATGTTTAGAGATTCTTTTATTTTTTTAAGGAGTGGAGCCCCTCCACGCCCACAGCAAGGTGGTGAGCATCTCAAAAAATCAACTGTCACCTCCGTTTTTGTAAGTTACTAATAGAGGACTTCACAAGGTTTGGGGCCATGATGTTATCCGTACGTCTGTGTCATCATTCTGATGGTGGCAGCTGGAGGGAAGGAAATATAAATACTTATGTGTTGGCCTACGGTATACACTGTGGCTAAGCGAGCCGTCGGACCTGCTCTGAACTAGGATGTCGACAAAAGGAAGTTTGCCATCTTTTTCTGTTTCCATGGTAGGACGTTCTCATGCATGGAATCACATCTTCTAAGAATTTCCTTACTTATTCGGATGCATGTGGCCACATGACGAAAGTGCCGTCGACATACCGAAAGAAACAAACAAGTTTTAAAACTTCCTGGCAGATTAAAAAAGTGTGCCGGACCGAGACTCTAACTCGAGACCTTTGCCTTTCGCGGGCAAGTGCTCCGCCAACTGAGCTACCCAAGCACAACTCACGCCCCGTCCTCACAGCTTTACTTCTGCCAGTACCTAGTCTCCTACATTCCAAACTTAACAGAAGCTCTCCTGCAGCTGTGACTTATTAAACTGATAGTTCGGTAATTTTCACATCTGTCAGCACCTGCTTTCTTTGGGATTGGAATTATTATATTCTTCTTGAAGTCTGAGGGTATTTCGCCTGTCTCATACATCTTGCTCACCAGCTGGTAGAGTTTTGTTATGACTGGCTCTCCCAAGGCTGTCAGTAGTTCTAATGGAATGTTGTCTACTCCGGGGGCCTTGTTTCCACTCATGTCTTTCAGTGCTCTGTCAAACTCTTCACGCAGTATCTTATCTCCCATTTCGTCTTCATCTACATCCTCTTTCATTTCCATAATATTGTCCTCAAGTACATCGCCCTTGTATAAACCTTCTATATACTCCTTCCACCTTTCTGCCTTCCCTTCTTTGCTTAGAACTGGGTTGCCATCTGAGCTCTTGATATTCATACACGTGGTTCTCTTCTCTCCAAAGGCCTCTTTAATTTTCCTGTAGGCAGTATCTATATTACCCCTAGTGAGATAAGCTTCTACATCCTTACATTTGTCCTCTAGCCATCCCTGATTAGCCATTTTGCACTTCCTGTCGATTTCATTTTTGAGATGTTTGTATTCCTTTTGCCTGCTCCATTTACTGCCATTTATTTTTTCTCCTTTCATCAATTAAATTCAATATTTCTTCTGTTACCCAAGGATTTCTAGCAGCTCTCGTCTTTTTACCTACTTTATCCTCTGCTGCCTTCACTACTTCATCCCTCAGAGCTACCCATTCTTCTTCTACTGTGTTTCTTTCCCCCATTCCTGTCAATTGTTCCCTTATGCTCTCCTTGAAACTCTGTACAACCTCTGGTTCTTTCAGCTTATCCAGGTCCCATATCCTTAAATTCCCACCTTTTTGCAGTTTCTTCAGTTTTAATCTACAAGTCATAACCAATAGATTGTGGTCAGAGTCCACATCTGCCCCTGGAAATGTCCTACAATTTAAAACCTGATTCCTAAATCTCTGTCTTACCATTATATAATCTATCTGATACCTTTTAGTATCTCCAGGATTCTTCCATGTATACAACCTTCTTTTATGATTATTGAATCAAGTGTTAGATATGATTAAGTTATTGTCTGTGCAAAATTCTACCAGACGGCTTCCTCATTCATTTCTTAGCCCCAATCCATAATCACCTACTATATTTCCTTCTCTCCCTTTTCCTACTGACGAATTCCAGTCACCCATGACTATTAAATTTTCGTCTCCCTTCACTACCTGAATAATTTCTTTTATCTCATCATACATTTCATCAATTTCTTCATCATCTGCAGAGCTAGCTGGCATATAAACTTGTATACTGTAGTAGGTGTGGGCTTTGTGTCTATCTTGGCCACAATAATGCGTTTCGCTATGCTGTTTGTAGTAGCTTACCCGCACTCCTATTTTTTTATTCATTGTTAAACCTACTCCTGCATTACCCCTATTTGATTTATGATTGAATAAAATGTGATTGGCAAAGTGGAGATGGAAATTTTAATTATTGTTGTCCCTATTGTGGTCTTCAGTCCGCAAACGGGAGGGATGCAGCTGTGCATGTTAGTCCGTCCCGAGTAAGTCTCATAATCTCTGCACAACTTCTGTAACTTACATCCAATTAAACTTGCTTACAGTGGACAAGCCTTGGTCTCCCTCTACAATTTTAAACTTCTCACTGCCTCATCCCCCCTCCACACACACCTACCTCCGGTACCACACTAATTCCTTGATGCCTCATGATGTGTCTTATCCACCGATCCCTTCTTTTGGTCCGGTTGTGGCATAATTTTTTTCTGTTTTCCAGCTCGATTCAGTAGGTGCTGATTGGTTGATTTATCTACTTCTCTAATTTTAAGAATTCTCCGTAACGGTGCATTTCGAAAGCTTTTATTCTCTTCTTGTCTGAACTGTTTATCGTCAAGTTTCACTCCAATACATGGCTGCACCCCAGACGGGTGAGTCAATAAATAAGTAGCAAACTGAGATAGAGACGTCAGAGCCGCGTGTACCAGCCTGAAACATATTCTCGTTTCCAGCATACTCCCCTTGTAAACTTAAACACTTGTCATATCATTCGAAAAGGTGTTAAAAGTCTGCAACCCACAAGACCGATGTATTCTGGTGTAGCGAAATGTCGTAGAAACGGAAAAAAATGTGCGATGGCTATTCGCGAAAGTATGGTCTGATCCGTCGCGAAGTGGAAACCGCTGTAAAAATCAAAAATGATTTATTTGCTACCGTTAGTTACACGTTCCTGCTACTTCTGTACGTAGTCGCTGCTCCGACGTAAAGACATTTGTCGCAGTGTTGTAGAACTTTCGAGTACCCTCGTCATGGAAAGCAGACGCCTGTGCTTTCCGCTAATTCTCTGGTCTGTAGTTATTTATCTGCGCCAGAATGTTGTCCTCATAGCCAGCGTTTCATATGAGCAGATATGAATATCAGAGGGAGCCATGCGCGGGCTGTATAGTAGGTGATCAAATGGTTTCCATGGAAGAGGTTGCAGGAGCATCTTCATTGTCCTTACAGAGTGCGGCCGAGGGTTGTCATGAAAAGGGAAACGCATGGCAGTTATGTTATGTGGACTATATGTCATCAGGTGAAATCTCCCACCAGGCCTTCATACTTGGCGAGAGACACTATTTTGTGGGCCTCTTTACGTGCTCATTTGCACTCAGAACTGCAAACAGCGACGTGATTCGATCGACGGGCATACTAAAGGCACTGCCCAACGTAGCTGTGCAAAGCTTCATCGGTTTTTCACTGTGATTTCCTTCTCGTACCGTATTGGACTTAACTTTCCGAATAGCCATCGTACCATCATTGGATAACCAGGCCGGCCAGGACGCTCCGTGTTTGTCACTTTTTTGTCCTTTACTGAATTCCTGTATCCAGTTGAACACAAATTTCCAAGAAATACATCTCTAACAATATATGGGTCGAATTTCGCTATGCAGAAAGTTCCTCGACTCACAAAAATCGCTTTGTTCTGGTCGGATACACACTCATAGCACATTCGCCAGTTCGCTCTGACTGCAGATGAATTAGCCATTGACCGTGGTATAAAACGACAAGCGGTATTCTGGTGTTTACGACTTATTTATTGACTCACCCTCGCACATTCAGAATGACGTCCTGACATTTAAATTTATATTCAATTTTAACAAATTTCCCTTTTTTTCAGAAAAACCTTTCACATCTTCTCTATTTCCGCCATCATCAGTTATTTTGTTGCTCAAATAGCAAAACTTATGCACCACTTTCAGTGTCTCACTTCCCAATTAAATTCTCTCAGCTTCACCTGATTTAATTCGACTCAGTTTTATCTTCGTTTTACTTTTCTTTCTATTCAAAACACTGTCTGTTTCTTTCAGCAGCTCTTCTAAGTCTTCGTCTCCGACACAATTACGAAGTTTTCGGCAAACCTCAAACTTTTTATTTTTTCTCTCTGACATACATTCCATTTCTATATCTCTCCCTGGTTTCCTTCAAAACTTGCTCAACTTCTTGATCTACCGTGTTTTCCTTTCATATTTGTTATCACTTTAGCTACATAAGCCGTTACAAAAACTTGCACTGTACAGATTACTCCGTTCGCTGTCAAACTGTCAACTCATCTACAGGATCTCGAAGTAATTCACTCCAACACGACGCGGAAATAGTAATTGGAAGTGATCTTGTAAAGTGTACTTTCTTAGTACTGTATTATTTAAGCTCAGTCCAGTTGTTTACCTAGGTGGCTCTTTACCTCTACGTGCTGATGTTTGAAATCGTTCTGGAGACATCTTGGAAAAGAATAATACTCAGAGCTTGATAGACAGCTTAAGAAATATGAAGGTGGAGAAAAGGGCTCACCACAGTGAATGGCTGCGCGAGTGGGGAATAAAACTGACTACGATACAAAGTGCGTGCTAAGCATAGCAGCTGCATGGATCAAGCAGCCTTACCGCGAATCTGTCCTCTCTGGCGAAAAGATAACCTTGTCCGATAGTGAAGTTGTTGACACATCGCTGAAATTCTTTGGAGTACTTGTCGCACTAATCTGTCTGAGGTAGAGTTCAACGACGCTCATCCTGCAGAAAGACGCATACCACGTTCAGACAGCTTCGCCCTTGTTAGCAGGGCGGGCATTAGCGCCGACAGTGAACAAGTTGGACGCTAGCAAGTGTCTACAATGTTTCAGACGCTAACAGTAAGCTGCCCGTCCCAACGATAAACTGGCGGTAGGCTGAAACTACTAAGAGATCGAACATGCGAATTACGCTCCTCCGCACTCCCCTTACCTATAAATACTGTACTACTCTCTCCAATGCAGCTTTTTCTTCTCCCATCCAGAATTCCACAAATGAAATAAAATCTTAAAGCGTCACACTTTTCCCTTTTTCTGGGTACCTTCCTCATCAAACATCTTCAGTGGATTATAAAAGCTCCACCTCACTTTATACCTTACATCTGCTCAGACTTCCCACAATCTCAACACACAGATTCAATAGTCAACCAATGCAGACCATAAATGGACCACTGCCACGCCTTTACTTTCTAAAGTGGTTTTGAGTTTTATTGCCGGGTTAATAAAAGGCACATCTGCGTCTTCAGTGACATTTTGCGTACTATTTTTTTTACCAAATGACAAAGGTATTTGATACGGTTAAAGACTTAGTTGAATGTTTTTAGCATGTGTCTTTATCATGTGCTAAAACAGCCGTATATGAAAGAATTTTCTGAAAATGGGAACACGATTGACACTATTCCAGTAATAAAGAGAAAAAAGGGCACTTCACTGGGCAGTTTAAGTCACCATATACTCGTTTATGGCATGATAAATTTCGTGTTTGCAAGCTGCAGAGCACCACACTTACGAGACACACATCACTAAGAAATCTGTCCAGCCGTCTTAATTCACATATTACGTCTCCCATAACAACATAGCTTTTAACATTCTTACTGATCCTTAAATGCATCCTGGCGTATACGCATCCAGTTGTCTGACAACTCGAATCCGCCTCAAACGTTGACTGGTGAAATGACTCTTTAGCAGTCGAGTAAGTAAAACAGACGTTTTCTTGGTGATACTATATTGTGTCCCACTCTGTGAACCATGGACCTTGAAGTTGGTGGGGTGGCTTTCGCGCCTTAGCGATACAGATAGGCGTATAGTACGTGCAACCACAATGGAGGGATAGCTGTTGAGAGGCCAGACAAACGTCTGGTTGCTGAAGACGGGCAGCGGCCTTTTCAGTAGTTGCAGGGGCAACAATCTGGATGATTGACTGATCTGGCTTTGTACCATAATCAGAAGGCGTTGCAGTGCTACTATATCGAACGGCTGAAAGCATGGGGAAACTACAGCCGTCATTGTGCCCGAGTGCATGCAGCTCTACTACATGGTTAAATGATGGTGGCATCCTCTTAGGTAAAATATTCCGGGGGTGAAATGATCCTTCTTTTGGAGAGCTCTGGGAGGGGACTACTCAGGAGGATGTCGTCATCAGAGAAAACAAAACTGGCGTCCTACAGATCAATGTGTGGAGGGTTAGATCCCTTAATCGGGCAGGTAGGTTAGAAAATTTAGAATGGAAAATGGAGAGGTTGAAGTGAGATACAGTGGGAATTAGTGAAGTTCGATGACAGTATGAACAGGAGTTTTGGTCAGCTGAATACAGAGTTATAAATACAAAATCAAATAGAAGTAATGGAGGAACGGTTTTAATAATGAGTAAGAAAATAGGAATGTGGATAAGCTACTATGAACAGCAGAGTGAACGCTTTATCGAAGCAAGATAGATATGAAGCCCACGCCCGTCACAGTAGTACAAGTTTATATATCATCCTTGTGGCAGCAAAGTCAAATATAATTGACGTCCCTACAAATCACATGTATTTCCTATTTTTATATTTAATTTAATATAATCTTTATGTAGTTTAATATCTACAATTCTATGTTGTTCTCTGTATATACACTCCTGGAAATTGAAATAAGAACACCGTGAATTCATTGTCCCAGGAAGGGGAAACTTTATTGACACATTCCTGGGGTCAGATACATCACATGATCACAATGACAGAACCACAGGCCCATAGACACAGGCAACAGAGCATGCACAATGTCGGCACTAGTACAGTGTATATCCACCTTTCGCAGCAATGCAGGCTGCTATTCTCCCATGGAGACGATCGTAGAGATGCTGGATGTAGTCCTGTGGAACGGCTTGCCATGCCATTTCCACCTGGCGCCTCAGTTGGACCAGCGTTCGTGCTGGACGTGCAGACCGCGTGAGACGACGCTTCATCCAGTCCCAAACATGCTCAATGGGGGACAGATCCGGAGATCATGCTGGCCAGGGTAGTTGACTTACACCTTCTAGAGCACGTTGGGTGGCACGGGATATATGCGGATGTGCATTGTCCTGTTGGAACAGCAAGTTCCCTTGCCGGTCTAGGAATGGTAGAACGATGGGTTCGATGACGGTTTGGATGTACCGTGCACTATTCAGTGTCCCCGCGACGATCACCAGAGGTGTACGGCCAGTGTAGGAGATCGCTCCCCACACCATGATGCCGGGTGTTGGCCCTGTGTGCCTCGGTCGTATGCAGTCCTGATTGTGGCGCTCACCTGCACGGCGCCAAACACGCATACGACCATCATTGGCACCAAGGCAGAAGCGACTCTCATCGCTGAAGACGACACGTCTCCATTCGTCCCTCCATTCACGCCTGTCGCGATACCACTGGAGGCGGGATGCACGATGTTGGGGCGTGAGCGGAAGACGGCCTAACGGTGTGCGGGACCGTAGCCCAGCTTCATGGAGACGGTTGCGAATGGTCCTCGCCGATACCCCAGGAGCAACAGTGTCCCTGGGAAGTGGCGGTGCGGTCCCCTACGGCACTGCGTAGGATCCTACGGTCTTGGCGTGCATCCGTGCGTCGCTGCGGTCCGGTCCCAGGTCGACGGGCACGTGCACCTTCCGCCGACCACTGGCGACAACATCGATGTACTGTGGAGACCTCACGCCCCACGTGTTGAGCAATTCGGCGGTACGTCCACCCGGCCTCCCGCATGCCCACTATACGCCCTCGCTCAAAGTCCGTCAACTGCACATACGGTTCACGTCCACGCTGTCGCGGCCTGCTACCAGTGTTAAAGACTGCGATGGAGCTCCGTATGCCACGGCAAACTGGCTGACACTGACGGCGGCGGTGCACAAATGCTGCGCAGCTAGCGCCATTCGACGGCCAACACAGCGGTTCCTGGTGTGTCCGCTGTGCCGTGCGTGTGATCATTGCTTGTACAGCCCTCTCGCAGTGTCCGGAGCAAGTATGGTGGGTCTGACACACCGGTGTAATGTGTTCTTTTTTCCATTTCTAGGAGTGTATTATATGTGTGAATGTTCCGCATACTATAATATGTAATTTGGTGATGCTTCTGACACGAATAAATAAAAATATACCGCCTACCGCTGTATACAGTGAAGAGATTGAAGATATGTATGATGAGATAGAAGACATTATTTAGATGGTTAAGGGAAACGAAATGTAATTGTGATGGAGGACTGGAATTCAGTGACAGGAAAACGAATAGAAAGAAAAATTGCAGGTGAATATGGACTGGGGGAAATGAATGAAAGAGAGAGCCATCTGGTAGAATTTCGCACAGAGCATAATTTAGTCATCGCTAACACTTGGTTTAAAAATCATGAAAGACGGTAGTATACGTGGAAGAGGCATGGAGAAACCGGAAGGTTTCAGATGGTAAGACAGACGTCGGAACCCTATTTTAAACTGTAAGGAATTTCGAGGGGCAGATCGGCGCTCAGACCACAGTTTATTGGTTATGAACTGTTGATTGAAAGTAAAGAAATTGCAAATGGTAGGAAATTAAGGAAATGAGACCTGGATACGTTGAAAGAACCAGATGTTAAGAATTTGAGAGGGAGCATTGGCAGCGATGGGCTAGAACTAGGGCGAGGAATACAGTAGAAGACGAATGGGCAGCTTTCAGAGATGAAATAATGAAGGCAGCAGAGGATGAAATAGATAAAAAGACAGGGCCAAGTAAAATCCTCGGAAAACACAGGAGATTTTATATTTAATTGATGAAAGGAGAAAGCACAAAAATCCAGCAAATGAAGCTGGCGAAAGGGAACACAAACGTCTAAAAATGACATTGATAGGATGTGCCAAATGACTAAATAGGAATGGCTAGAGTACCAATGTGAGGATTTAGAAGAATGAGTCACTAGGGGAATGATAGATGCTGCCTACAGGAAAATTAAAGAGGCCTTTGGAGAAAAGAGAAGCAGGTCTTTGAATATCAAGAGCTCAGATGGAAAAGCAGACCAAAGCAAAGAAAGGAATGCTGAATGGTTTGTATAGAGGGTTTATACACGGAAGACGAACTTGGAGCCATTATTATAGAAAGGGAAATGGACGTGCATGAAGATGAGAAGGGACATCTGATACTGCGAGAAGAATCTGACAGAGCTCTTAAAGATCTAAGACGAAACAAGGCCCCAGGGGTAGATGATATTCCGTCAAAACTGCTGATAGGCCTGGGAGATACAGCCATGACAAAACTTTTCTATCTGGTGTGCAAAGAGCCGGTCGCAGTGGTCTAGCGGTTCTAGGCGCGCAGTCCGGAACCGCGCGACTGCTACGGTCGCAGGTTCGAATCCTGCCTCGGGCATGGATGTGTGTGATGTCCTTAGGTCAGTTAGGTTTAAGTAGTTCTGAGTTCTAGGGGACTGATGACCACAGATGTTAAGTCCCATAGTGCTCAGAGCCATTTGAACCATTTGCATGAAAGAGGTGAAATACTCTCAAATTTCGAGAATGTAATAATTCCAATTCCAAAGATAGCAGCTGTTAAAAGATATCAGAAATCTAACTATCAGTTTAATAAGTCATGGTTACAAAATACTTACACGAATTTTTTTTACAGGAGAATGGAAAAACTGGTAGACTTCGACGTCGGGAAAGATCAGTTTCGATTCCGAAGAAATGTAAGAACACTCGATGAATTACCGACCCTACGACTTATCTTCGAAGATAGGTTAAGGAAAGCATTTTGGAAAGCTTTTGATGATGTTGAGTGGAATACTGTCTACGTATATAGCATTTGTAGATGTAGAGAGAGCTGTTGACAATGTTGATTGGAATACTCTCTTCGAAATTTGTGAAGTTAGCAGGGATAAATTACAGGGAGTGGAAGGCTATTTACAATTTGTACAGAAACCAGACGGCTGTTATAAGAGTCGAGGAGCATGAAAGGGAAGCAGTGGTTGGGAAGCGAGTGAGACAGGATTGTAGCTTATCCCTAATATTGTTCAGTCTGCACAATGAGCAAGCAGTAAAGGAAACCAAACAAAAATTTGGAGAAGGGATTAAAGTTCAGGGAGAAGAAATAAAGACTTCGAGGTTTGCCGATAGCATTGTAATTCTGACAGAGATAGCAAAGGACTTGGAAGAGCAGTGTCGTGAAAGGAGGGCATAAGAAGAACGTCAACAAAAGGAAAACAAGAATAATAGAACGTAGTCGAATTAAATCAGACGATGTTGAGGGAATCAGAGTAGGAAACGAGACAATTAAAGTAGCAGGTATTTGGACATCAACATAACTGATGATGGCCGAAGTGGAGACGATATAAAATGTAGATTGGCAATGGCAAGAAAAGTGTTTGTGAAGAAGAGAAATCTGTTAACATCGAACATAGATAATCTTAGGAAGTTCCTCCTGAAACTATTTGTATGGAGTGTAGCCATGTATGGAAGTGAAACATGGACGATAAACAGTTTAGACACGAGGAAAATAAAAGCTTTTGAAACGTGATGCTACGAAAGAATGCTTAAGATTAGATGGATAGATGATGTAACTATGAAGAATTACTGAATAGCATTAGAGAGAAAATAAATTTGTAGTGCAACCTGATTAGAAGAAGGACACATTCTGAGACATCAAAGGATCACTAATTTAACGTTGGAGGAAAGTTTAGTGTGTAAAAATCGTGGAAGGAGACCAAGAAATTAATATAGCAAGCAGATTCAGAAGGATGTGGACTGCAGTAGTTATTGGGAGATGAAGAGGCTTGCACAGGATTCAGACGAACTGAGAGCAGCATCATACCGGTCTTGGGACTGAAGACCACAACAGAAAAAACACAGTTTCACGTTACTGAAGTTTTGGAAATAGTTTTCTAAGATTATAATTTGTCCAAGAAATGGAGCAACGGCAAGGTCCAGCCTCTGTTGGATGGAAAGATTGGGATAGTCAATGGAAGCTTCTCACCAGTATTCACTACAACATGTCATCATGATTTAGACATTTAGTAGATAACATTCGGAGGCTGAGTTTGTCCTAACTATGACTACTATAGCATTCCTTAGGTTTTCTTCTTGTTTTTTTATTATTATTTTGGATTCTTTTAGTGTTTTCTCTGCCTTATTTGTCTCACATAAATTGTATAGTAATGTACGGTGTAGCCTCCCTCTTATGTGGTTCAGGGAAAAGTATAACAACAAAATATTTCGTTTTACCTCCATGAATACAGTTCTGGGAACAAAAAGTTCTTTCCTATTAATAAACAAACAGAGGAAGTTTTCAAATTACCACCTTGTTTTTATTTTTCTGGGTTCATAAGATTACTCTGAGTATACGCTTGCATTTAAATTTACTGCTTGTCTTATGGTGATGTTAAATACGCAGTATTATAGTACTTATAATTAAGCTGCATAGTAATCGCAGATATCTGACAAAGACGAACGATAACTGCTATGGCATTGTCTCCGTCTTGGAAAAGAGGGAGGCAAAAGAATGCTTAGAGACTGGTCGTGGTAAGTTCTTTTGGGACCAAAATGCTGAGGTCATAGATCCCTAGGCAAACACACTACTTAATCTAACTTTGGACAACACACACATCCATGCGGAGGGAGGACTCGATCCTCCGACGGGGTGAGGCATGAGGCATGCGAACTGTGGTAAGGCGCCAGACCACGAGGCTGCGTCCAGAGTAAGGCGAATCTTTGCGCTGCTTTATCGCCAGAGGTAAAATCTGTTTAAAATTCAGATATTGATATGGTTTTTTGCTGCATTGGAGACGGTATAAAACAGAGATACTACAATGTGAACTCTAAAAAAAGCGACACTGTTAAATTTTCGGTCAAAATCGTACACTAACCTCGATGGGGAAATTTTGAAATAAGAATAATTCCAGAGTTAAGTTGCAGTATACTTCTGAAACTACAGTATTTTGAAAACATCAGTTAATTAGTCCTATTACGTCAGTCACACACATTCACTTTATGAATTACAACCTTGCCTTTTTATGTAGCTGAGTCGTTTACCGCAGACATGAGTATTAGTTCGCCTTAATTAGTTAGCGTTGGATCGGTATCTTGAATAAATCTCTAGCGGTTGCAAAGTTTTATAGTAGTACCACAGCAATCACTTTACTGCCGAAACGCAGGGTCATCTCGATGGAAATCTTATCCAAACCGAACAAAATTCGAACTCTCCGTAATAATAGGCGAAATTTTAAGCTCTTGAACTCTTTACATAGCTGATGTCTTAATGAACATAAAACTTCGTCAAAAATCATCCTCTACAAGAAATGCAATTTCATTATTCATCTCCCTGTAAAGAGACCGCAATGTGCGAATCCACTTCACAGACTCCTCTCCAACGCTATCATACATCTCACTCTCCAGACCCACATTGCCATTCCCGACCGCCACAAAGTCCTAAGCAGCGTTACCCCTGTGGCAGTCCAGAGAGAAGTTCCGGCGGAAAGAAAAGCTACACCTCCCGGCCTAAGCGTGAGCGGACGCGGTATGCTCACACAAGAATAACCTTTGGCAAAAGCCACACATCGTGGTGTCTATGATCACTGCATCACGTATTTCACTAAGTGTGGGTAAAAACCTTAACACAAGGAAGGAGTAGCCCACATTAATAGACTTCTAGCATTTTGCTTACAAATTTTGTTGTTAAGTAAACGAATGAGCCTTTTCCGATAAAAAAAAAAGAAAAGATATTCTTGTCACAAAACTGCAGACGACTCCCCTTAGGTTGGAAACCGCACTAACACTTAGTCTCATACTAACCATTTAATATTACCTAAACGCAAGCGAGGTGCCTTAGTGCTTAAGGCACACAAGTTGCATACCGAAGAATAAAGTTCACATCTTCAGCTAGTTATCGATATATCTGTTTACCGTATTTCACCCAAGTTTCTTAAGGTGACATACTTGATCCTGTGATGGAATAAAGTTTGCTGATCGTTCATCTATTGCTGTTATACTTTCGTAAGTTCCTTCATTAGCGATAACGACTAACAGGTGGAAAGCTCTTAATTTCATCTTATTGGTGATTACAGGAAGCATCTCTGACTATATAGCAATGTCCAGTAAGATGTTTATGGGAAAGAAATGTGAATGGGTTGTTCATCGACTCGCACCGCAGACAGCTTGTTGAGTCGAAGTTTGTCCTAGTTCGACTAAACGATTTACGGCACACATTGCCCTGAGATTCCTGCTAGCACGTGATTGACACACGAATTGATTGTATTGATACGATGCTCCGAGATTAAGAAGCACAATGGACTAATGCGTGTAAACAGCGGATGGACAAAAATATGGAAAAACCAAAAACAACACGCCCTGTATGTTAGGCACCTTAGAGTGGTGTTTTTGGTGTTTTGGTGTTTGAACTGAAGACATTGGAATGTAGTCCCAATTAGTTCGTCTCGGAGGGGCACATCCAATGATACAATACTCGACCCGCCACCACGCCGTGCGCATAGGTGGCGGGGGGCAACTTTGAAGTTTTCAATGGGAACCCCGTTTTTTATTCCAGTTTACGATTCTACGTCAAAATGTGTATACTTTCAGTCTGCAGCATTTTCTTCGTTTCGCAACAGATGGCGCAGTAATCAGAGGAATAGAAATGGGTACACAATCGCAATTTACTAAATGCTAATCAATGGCCCTTGAGTATCCAATGGCACATGGTACCCCACCTTCATGCTGCGAGGGTAGGGGTAAAACAGGCCAGTATTTCGAATTGGAAACCCCATTCGCAACGTTGTATTCCTCCGACATATCGAACAGGGGACTAGTTTATGCCCCACCGTGGCAGTGTAGCGAACTACGAGTATCGTAACAGGGAGTACACTGCGGCCGGAGCTCACGTATCGTGTAGATGTAGAGCAGATAACGGCTCTAAACATTACAACACTTGCGCAGTGTATATTGCCTGCACACCTACGCATCATTTGGAGAACAGACGTGCAAGTGGATGATGAATGTTGTAACAACAGACGAAAAAAGTGAAATGGGAATGTAGGAGAAATGCTGAGGCTGCTTTGCCTTGTATGCCTATCGTTTTCCAGAAAACGCTCCATCTGATTCGTTTTTTTACTAGGTTTTGAACGCCTTTAGTCTGATGGCAGCGTACAGGCCGGCAAAAGGAAACGAAGCTAATGAAATAGCTGTACGAGCGGCAGTGCACCACATCCACGGATAAGCGACCGTCAATTACTAAGCAATGCCCGAAGGCAGTATTGTCACAATACTGCATCGTCGTAAGTATCGTCCATACCACTTATCACTGCACCAAGAACTTCACGGCGCCTATTTCCATAACAGGGTAGTGTTGTGTTATTGGGCACGTCAACAAATGCAAACGATCCCCACGTCCTTTGCAGAGGTACTATTTTCTGATGAGTCTACATTCACAAGTCATGGTAGCGTTAACCGGCATAACACGCGTTGCTGGAATGTAGACAACCCAACTGGTTACGGCAAGCTGACCATCAACGTGTTTAGTCAGTTAACGTATGGTGTGGCATTATGAGGAACAAACTCATTATTCCGAATTTTATCGACAGCACATTAAATGGACGCAAATGTAGAACCTTTTTGGATCAGAAAGTACCTGTACTATTGAAGGATGTTTCCCTGGACGTACAACAGCGTATGTTGTTCCAGTATTATGGTTACCCAGCACATTATGCAATTGAAGCACGGCAGGTATTAGACCGTGGTTACACTGGTCGGTCCGCATCTCGTGGTCGTGCGGTAGCGTTCTCGCTTCCCACGCCCGGCTTCCCGGGTTCGATTCCCGGCGGGGTCAGAGATTTTCTCTGCCTCGTGATGACTGGGTGTTGTGTGATGTCCTTAGATTAGTTAGATTTAAGCAGTTCTAAGTTCTAGGGGACTGATGACCATAGATGTGAAGTCCCATAGTGCTCACATCCATTTTTTACAATGGTCGGTGCATCGGCAGCGGTGGCCCTGTTAATTGACCCGCCAGGTCGCCATTTTCGACGCCGCTAGATTTCTTTCTGTAGAAGTATTTAAAAGATAAGGTGTGTCAGCAAGTGCTAACAGACCATGAAGACATGGTCGACAGCATCAGGGACGCCTGTACCGACATTCCAAATATGTGAAATCTTATGGGACTTAACTGCTAAGATCATCAGTCCCTAAGCTTACACATTACTTAACCTAAATTATCCTAAGGACAAACACACACACACACCCATGCCCGAAGCAGGACTCGAACCTCCGCTCGGCTAATCCCGCGCGGCACCGACATTCCCGCAGATATACTTTTTTCCTGTGTACGTTGGTTTGAAAAGTGGATCACTAAGTATTGAAGTTGTCAGTACTGCATTTCAACACTTATTCTAATGAGAAACGTAGAGTAGCGTTCGCCTCGAGGTACGATCACGAAGAACCGCAGCATGAAGGTGGGGCCCCACGTGCCACTGGATATTCAAGGGCCATTGATTAACATGTAAATTACGATTGTGTACCCATTTCTATTTGTGCCATAACAGCGCTGTCTGTGGAGAAACTAAGAAAATGGTTCACACAAAACGCATGTATATTTTGCCGTAGGATAGTAGTCTGCAATAAAAACGAGGGTTTCCATTAAAGATTTCAAAGTTGCCCCCCCGCCACCCACGCATGGGGTGGGGTGAAGGGCCGAGTGTGGTATTATTGGATGTCCCGTTCCTAGAGAAACAAGTTGAATTATAACTGTTTGTGATCCGATGTGTAGTTTTCGGGGTTTAATGTTTTCAGTTAAAATAAACAACTTTTCAGTAGGAAACCTGTTCGCAGCTTCCAATCGTCTCAGAATGGATAAATACACGTCCTGCGTAATTTTACGGAAAATCTTATACTATTCTTCCTGCAAAATACACTCCTGGATATTGAAATAAGAACACCGTGAATTTATTGTCCCAGGAAGGGGAAACTTTATTGACACATTCCTGGGGTCAGATACATCACATGATCACACTGACAGAACCACAGGCACATAGACACAGGCAACAGAGCATGCACAATGTCGGCACTAGTACAGTGTATATCCACCTTTCGCAGCAATGCAGGCTGCTATTCTCCCATGGAGACGATCGTAGAGATGCTGGATGTAATCCTGTGGAACGGCTTGCCATGCCATTTCCACCTGGCGCCTCAGTTGGACCAGCGTTCGTGCTGGACGTGCAGACCGCGTGAGACGACGCTTCATCCAGTCCCAAACATGCTCAATGGGGGACAGATCCGGAGATCTTGCTGGCCAGGGTAGTTGACTTACACCTTCTAGAGCACGTTGGGTGGCACGGGATACATGCGGACGTGCATTGTCCTGTTGGAACAGCAAGTTCCCTTGCCGGTCTAGGAATGGTATAACGATGGGTTCGATGAGGGTTTGGATGTACCGTGCACTATTCAGTGTCCCCTCGACGATCACCAGAGGTGTACGGCCAGTGTAGGAGATCGCTCCCCACACCATGATGCCGGATGTTGGCCCTGTGTGCCTCGGTCGTATGCAGTCCTGATTGTGGCGCTCACCTGCACGGCGCCAAACACGCATACGACCATCATTGGCACCAAGGCAGAAGCGACTCTCATCGCTGAAGACGACACGTCTCCATTCGTCCCTCCATTCACGCCTGTCGCGACACCACTGGAGGCGGACTGCACGATGTTGAGGCGTGAGCGGAAGACGGCCTAACGGTGTGCGGGACCGTAGCTCAGCTTCATGGAGACGGTTGCGAATGGTCCTCGCCGATACCCCAGGAGCAACAGTGTCCCTAATTTGCTGGGAAGTGGCGGTGCGGTCCCCTACGGCACTGCGTAGGATCCTACGGTCTTGGCGTGCATCCGTGCGTCGCTGCGGTCCGTGCACCTTCCGCCGACCACTGGCAACAACATCGATGTACTGTGGAGACCTCACGCCCCACGTGTTGAGCAATTCGGCGGTACGTCCATCCGGCCTCCCGCATGCCCACTATACGCCCTCGCTCAAAGTCCGTCAGCTGCACATACGGTTCACGTCCACGCTGTCGCGGAATGCTACCAGTGTTAAAGACTGCGATGGAGCTCCGTATGCCACGGCAAACTGGCTGACACTGACGGCGGCGGTGCACAAATGCTGCGCAGCTAGCGCCATTCGATGGCCAACACCGCGGTTCCTGGTGTGTCCGCTGTGCCGTGCGTGTGATGATTGCTTGTACAGCCCTCTCGCAGTGTCCGGAGCAAGTATGGTGGGTCTGACACACCGGTGTAATGTGTTCTTTTTTCCATTTCCAGGAGTGTATTTGCAAGTTTCGGTAGCGTTGATGGACATGGGTAGCGACGACACCTTCTCTCCAAAGTAGCACAGAAAGATTCAGTAATATTGAGACATAATAACTGGTGGTAAGGATATAACGATACACCCTTCCCCAAAATTCATATGAATGTCTGACATCACCTTTTTTATATTCATCCGGATATTTATCGGACAATTCAGTGCTTCCTAAGGCCTCGTATGTGTGTCTTTATATACAGGGTGTTACAAAAATGTACGGCCAAACTTTCAGGAAACATTCCTCACACACAAAGAAAGAAAATATGTTATGTGGACATGTGTCCGGAAACTCTTACTTTCCATTTTAGAGCTAATTTTATTACTTCTCTTCAAATCACATTAATCATGGAATGGAAACACACAGCAACAGAACGTACCAGCGTGACTTCAAACACTTTGTTACAGGAAATGTTCAAAATGTCCATCGTTAGCGAGGATACATGCATCCACCCTCCGTCGCATGAAATCCCTGATGCGCTGATGCAGCCCTGGAGAATGGCGTATTGTATCAGAGCAGTCCACAATACGAGCACGAGGAGTCTCTACATTTGGTACCGGGGTTGCGTAGAAAAGATCTTTCAAAAGCCCCCATAAATGCAAGTCAAGAGGGTTGAGGTCAGGAGAGCGTGGAGGTCAAAGAATTGGTCCGCCTCTACCAATCCATCGGTCACCGAATCTGTTGCTGAGAAGCGTACGAACACTTCGACTGAAATGTGCATGAGCTCCATCGTGCATGAACCGCATGTTGTGTCGTACTTGTAAAAGCACATGTTCTAGCAGCACAGGTAGAGTATCCCGTTATGAAATCATGATAACGTGCTCCATTGAGCGTAGGTGGAAGAACATGGGGCCCAATCAAGACATCACCAACAATCCCTGCCCAAACGTTCACTGAAAATCTGTGTTGATGACGTGACTGCACAATTGCGTGCGGATTCTCATCAGTCCACATATGTTGATTGTGAAAATTTACAATTTGATCACGTTGGAATGAAGCCTCATCCGTAAAGAGAACATTTGCACTGAAATGAGGATTGACACATTGTTGGATGAACAATTCGCAGAAGTGTACCCGTGGAGGTCAATCAGCTGCTGATAGTGCTTGCACACGCTGTACATGGTACGGAAACAACTGGTTCTCCCGTAGCACTCTCCATACAGTGACGTGGTCAACGTTACCTTGTACAGCAGCAACTTCTCTGACGCTGACATTAGGGTTATCGTCAACTGCACGAAGAATTTCCTCGCCCATTGCAGGTGTCCTCGTCTTTCTAGGTCTTCTCCAGTCGCGAGTCATAGGCTGTAATGTTCCGTGCTCCCTAAGACGCCGATCAATTGCTTCGAACGTCTTCCTGCCGGGACACCTTCGTTCTGGAAATCTTTCTCGTTACAAACGTACCGCGCCACGGCCATTGCCCCGTGCTAATCCATACATCAAATGGGCATCTGCCAACTCCGCATTTGTAAACATTGCACTGATTGCAAAACCACGTTCGTGATGAACACTAACCTGTTGATGCTACGTACTGATGTGCTTGATGCTAGTACTGTAGAGCAATGAGTCGCATGTCAACACAAGCACCGAAGTCAACATTACCTTCCTTCAATTGGGCCAACTGGCGGTGGATCGCGGAAGTACAGTACATACTTACGAAACTAAAATGAGCTCTAACATGGAAATTAAGCGTTTCCGGACACAGGTCCACATAACATCTTTTCTTTATTTGTGTGTGAAGAATGTTTCCTGAAAGTTTGGCCGTACCTTTTGGAACACCCTGCATATCATTCTGTCCTATTTGATAAAAAAGCTTGATATTCATTGCGAAGTCATGTGGAATGTTCTGGAAGGACGTGCGATGTCGTAATTATCGGTGGATTGTTGTTATTGATAAAATTATGTACATATACTAAATTAACTAACTAATCAAGAAATTGAAGTAATAAGCCCTTAGCAATAAATAACTAGAGAATGCAGAGATGTTAGCATGAAAAATCAATGCTTCTAATTAACAAAATGGTATGAAACTTCCTGGCAGATTAAAACTGTGTGCCCGACCGAGACTCGAACTCAGGACCTTTTGCCTTACGCGGGCAAGTGCTCTACCAACTGAGCTACCGAAGCACGACTCACGGCCGGTACTCACAGCTTTACTTCTGCCAGCATCCGTCTCCTACCTTCCAAACTTTACAGAAGCTCTCCTGCGGACCTTGCAGAACTAGCACTCCTGAAAGAAAGGATATTGCGGAGACATGGCTTAGCCACAGCCTGGGGGATGTTTCCAGAATGAAATTTTCACTCTGCAGCGGAGTGTGCGCTGATATGAAACTTCCTGGCAGATTAAAATGGTAATCTAAAAATCCAGCAACAGGAGACCTCACTATTTATTTTATGTCTTCCTCTGCGATTAATATTCTTTGTAGTTACATTCCTAATTAGCTCTCCAATTGTTTACATCTCACAGTTTTCGAATTTCCAGAATTTGAAGCCTTATTTGTGCACTTTATGTATGTAACCGGATAAGCACGAGCTCTGTACTGCCACTGAATATTAGTAACCAATTCGAAACTGTAATTAATTACAGAACTAAAATAATACGAGAGACATTATTGTAATTAAAGTTCAGAATGAGTTTCTTATGAAAAACTAAGGATATTACTATAAAAGATTGTCACTGAATATTGTATTTTGTACCTTATTCGGGTTTAACATCAGTTTCTTTACGTTTCGTAAATTTTAACTGTAACATTAAAATTGTACAAAATTAATAATGCCTTATTTTGAAAGTTATTGTTAAAATTCTATATAAGGTTATGCAGCGATGCTGCGAGGAGTCAGTTTTGAACTAACTTTTGGAAGTCAAAGAGATCAGTGAAGTCTGTCCGTGTTTTGTTTACATGACGAGTGCGCAGTTCGAAGGTCAATTAATGTGAATAAATTTTGTGAAGCATGAAAATTTCGCATTCATTCATCAATGGACCAGGCAGAAGAAACTTAAGTGACATTCAACATGAATCGTTACAAAGGGATGCGATAATACATCACAAAACCTGTCCTCAAAGGCGCGAAGTGTGTGTATAGGGTCCCTGCTGTCTTGGAACACAGCATCACCATTGAAGAACAAACAGTATGCCATGGGATGAACCTGTTCAGCCAAAATCGTCACGTAATCCTTAGCAGTAACACGACCATGCAGAGAAACCATGGGGCCCACGGAATATCATGATATGATTGCCCAAGTCATCACCGAACCCCCACCATGTTTCACTCTTGGTGCCTAAATTCGACCAGAAGTTGGAAACAGTGTGAAACAAGACTCATTCGATCAAATGATTTTCTTCCATTGTTCCACAGTCCAGGTTTTCTGGCTCGGGCACCATGTATCCCTGTTACGAGCATTTGCATCACTGATGTATTTTGCAATTCCAGCACGCCCTTCAATTACCTACCTACGAAGATCTCTTCGTGCTGTTCTGGTGCTCAGAGGGTTCACGAGTGCGGCATTTAGTCTTGCAGTGACGCTTACATCCTTCGTCCTCTTCTTTTTTGTGACAATCTTCTTCAATGATCTTCTGTCACAATCACTCTACATACACTTTCGTCCGTAATGTGACTTAGCATACGACGTGTTTCCGCTTTCCCTGTATGAGGTGTAAATCTTCGATATGGTGGCTCTTGAAACACTAAACATCTCCGCTACCTTGATTGCGGAGACATGCACCATATGAGCACCAACAGTTTGCCCACGTTCCAAGTCACTTATCTTCAGCAAAATGCACTCACAACTACACACAGCACTGCTCTCACCACGATCGACACTTGTAACGTATTGAAGACATTGGACAGCTTCCGTTCGTGGTCAAATACATAGTGCAACCTGCTGGCTTAGCTAGCATCTGCTTCTACAGTACGTTCAAGCATGCATTTCTCGCAGTGTTCCCATATTTTTGTCGAATCCCTGTATCTCCACCACTTTTTAGTACTGGTCGCATGTCTCGCAAAACTGTCGCGCTATAGTACCATAAGATGGATAGGGTTTTCGGAAAAGTTAGTGACACGAGTGAATTTCTGAAACATCATTGTTCCGATTCGGCTAAAGAATATTGCGATTTGTGGGCTGGGAGAACTCTGGAAATAGCTTTAGGCAATGTAGCACGCCCAGACATATATACGTACTTAGACTAATAGACAATAAAAAAGACCTTAGAAATCTAAAAGTTTTGACTAGTTTTTATTTATGAACCATAACTTTTGCAGAATTTCAGAATCCGAAATAAGGAAAAAGAACTACAGTTAAAATCAGGAGATATGTTCTACTGTAGAGAAATAGTGCGGCCAGAAAATTTAAGTTTTATTAATGTGGGCACACACGAGGCAATATTGACCCTACGACTGATCTTAGAAGATAGGTTAAGGAGAGGTAAACCTACATTTGTAGCATTTGTGGACGTAGAGAGAGCTGTTCACAGTGTTGACTGGAATACCCTCTCCGAAATTTGTGAAGGTAGCAGATGTAAATTATAGGTAGCGAAAGGCTATGTACAACTTGTACAGAAATCAGAAAGCAGGGGCACGAAAAGGAAGCAGTGGTTGAGAAGCGTGTGGGACAGGGGTGTAGCTTATCCCCGATGTTGTTCAGTTTGTACATGAAGCAAGCAGAAAAGGAAACCAAAGAAAAATTTGGAGAAGGGATTAAAGTTCAGGGAGAAGAAATAAAAACTTTGAGGTTTGCCGAAAACCTTGTAATTCTGGCCAGCAAAGGACTTGGAAGAGCAGTGTCTTTAAAGGAGGATAAAAGATGAACATCAACAAAAGAAAAACAAAGATAATGGAACATAGTCGAATTAAATCAGGTAATGCTCAGGGAACCAGAGTGTCTTTAAAGGAGGATAAAAGATGAACATCAACAAAAGAAAAACAAAGATAATGGAACATAGTCGAATTAAATCAGGTAATGCTCAGGGAACCAGATTAGGAAACGAGACACTTTAAGTAGCAGATTAGTTTTGTTATTTGGACAGCAAAGTAACTGATGACGGCCGAAGTGGAGAGGATATAAAATGCAGACTGGCAATGGCAAGAAGAGTGTTTCTGAAGAAGGAAATCCGGTAACATCAAATATAAATTTAAATGTTATGAAGTTTCTTCAAAAAGTATTTGTATGGAGTGTAACGGTGTATGGATGTGAAATATGAACGACAAACACATTAGACAAGAAGAGAACAGAAGCTTTTTGAAATGTGATGCTAAAGAAGAATGTTGAAGATCAGAGGGGTAAATCACATAACTAATAAGAAGGTGCTGAATAGAACTGGGGAGAAAAGAAGTTCGTCGCACAAGCTGACTAGAAGAAGGGATCGCTTGCTAGGACTCAATCGGAGATTTCAAGTGATCATCAATTTAATATTTGAGGGAAATGTGGGGGGGGGGGTAAGCTTTAGAGAGAGCAGGAGATGAATACAGTAAGCAGATTCAAAGTGATGAAGGTTGCAGTAGATAACGGGAGATGAAGAGGCTTTCATAGGAGAGAATAGCTTGGAGAGCAGCATCAAACGAGTCTTGGGACTGAAGACCACAACAACAGCACCAGAAAAGACAGACGTGAGAAGAAAAATATATTTATCCTTAATACATTCTCCCAGAAGAAGTAAAACGAATTCGACCTTGGCAAAAACTAAATGAAGTTGAAAATGAAAATTACCGCATTTTATCAAACAGTGAAGAATTTTGTAGGATGCGATGAGCCTACACCATTTTAGAAGTTCAGGTGTCTATGGACTCTAAGGACGGAGAAAAAAAGGTGGATATAAAGCGAGAAATAAAATACATCAGGAAGGAGTGAGAATCGTAAATTAGTAGAATTTCTGTAACAGATGCTTTGTATGGGAGGATAAATTAAGAAACCGTTCAGTATCTTAGAAAATGATGATTATAGAGATATAGTCGAAAGGGCCACCTGATTAGAGCACGGGCTTACGGAAGTACCAAAAATGATTGCATCCATGACGTAAGCAAAGCAAAAAAAAAAAAAAATTCGGATCATACGAGACAATTGTTAAAGAGAAGGCGAGAGTTTCAAACAGCCGAAAACAAGAGAACAGTAAAATATGATGAATTAGACTGAAATATCCGTAAATATTTTCGGGAAGATGTAGGAACGTAGGCCTGCAACATAATTTCGTTAAGAGAAACGTATGAAAACAATAAGGGTGTGAAAAGAAAAAATGATTGGTTGTGTTGGATGAACATTGCATTTCATCAGTTCGTAGATGTCACAATAACTAACAACACAGACAAAGTGTCTAAGAAGTTCAAGGTTTCGAAGCTGCCACCGTAGCAGCAGCGCGGTTCCGGACTGAAGAGCCTAGAAACGTTCAGCCACAGCGGTCGGCTTGAGTGGAAGACAGATAAAAGTTCTAAATATGTTCAACAGCTTGCGTGGATTCTCCACTCAATGTTTTGTCGTTTTTTTGTAACATGCTGATACTCCAGTTCTGCAGTTTTATTGTTAGTATCCGCTGAATTTATCTCGTAAGCCTTTCACTACAGGATAAAATCTTGTTATAGCTGTGTATGTATTGAGTCGCTCTTCTTATCGCAACAGTGCATAATTTGCCTGAAGTATATTCGGCTAATGGTGTAAGTTTTTTACTGGACATTTTTTACTATTTTGTGTGCTAGGTTGCTGAAGTCAAGAGGGGGATTTGTTTAGACTGGGTAGAGTGGTGTGAGAAAAAACTTGAGAACCACTCTCAGGCTCTCAGAGTGCCACTGCTGCCACCGTCAGTCCAGCACACTGATTCCATCCACATTCAGCGCGTTTGTCTGCTCTGCCAGTTAGCGTGCATCGTATTGGGAATTTTTTTGCATGATCTGTCGCGACGTCTTGCCCTTGTCTCCTCATAACCACCTATAGATGTCTGTGAAACAGAGTATGAAGTTACAATGTACAGTACTTGTGTTTTGTAAGCATCACTCAAACGGGCTACAATCGCTAAGCCGAAACGGTTGTCAGTTAATAAATGGAGTATTTTATATGAAAATTGAAGGGGCAGAGGGGAAGAAAAGAAGAAAAGGGACGGGATCACTGATGTCAGCTGCATTGGTGCATTACGCGGAATCATCGACGACGAATGATAATGTGTAGCGGTGTGTAGTGGACTGGGATTCGAACCTGGAATCTCCTGCTTACCAGGCAGGGTCGTTAACCACTGCGCAATCCGGGACACAGCGTTTCCTCAACGCCGCGGAATGTGTCGGCACGCCTCACAGTCGATTCAGACTCCCATCGAGTGCCACCTATCCACAGTGTCTGTCCATTTTCTCCATGTTCACTACTTTGAGATTCCCTTAGGAGGTCGGACCTATTTGTGGATCAGCACAGTGTGCTCTGGCTGACGCACCTGCCTGGTAAGCAGGACATCCCGGGTTCGAATGCCGTCCGGTACACATTTTCATTAGCCGCCGCGGATACATCTACATCTATATATTTATACTCCGCAAGCCACCCAACGGTGTGTGGCGGAGGGCACTTTACGTGCCACTGTTATTACCTCCCTTTCCTGTTCCAGTCGCGTATGGTTCGCGGGAAGAACGACTGCCGGAAAGCCTCCGTGCGCGCCCGAATGTCTCTAACTTTACTTTCGTGATCTCGTCGGGAGGTATAAGTAGGCGGAAGCAATATATTCGATACCTCTTCCAGAAACGCACCCTCTCGAAATTTGGACAGCAAGCTACACTGCGATGCAGAGCGTCTCTCTTGCAGAGTCTGCCACTTGAGTTTGCTACACATCTCCGTAACGCTATCACGCTTACCAAATAACCCTGTGACGAAACGCGCCGCTCTTCTTTGGATCGTCTCTATGTCCTCTGTCAACCCGACCTGGTAAGGATCCCACACTGATGAGCAATACTCAAGTACAGGTCGAACAAGTGTTTTGTAAGCCACCTCCTTTGTTGATGGACTACATTTTCTAAGGACTCTCCCAATGAATCTCAACCTGGTACCCGCCTTACCAACAATTAATTTTGTGTAATCATTCCACTTCAAATAGTTCCGCACGCATACTCCCAGATATTTTACAGAAGTAACTGCTACTATTGTTTGTTCCGCTATCATATTGTCATACAATGTATCGCAATACATTACATTTGTCTATGTTAAGGGTCAGTTGCCACTCCCTGCACCAAGTGCCTATCCTCAGCAGATCTTCCTGCATTTAAATGCAATTACCTAATGCTGCAACTTCTCTATATACTACAGTATCATCCGCGAACAGCTGCATGGAACTTCCAACACTATCTACTAGGTCATTTATATATACTGTGTAATGTCGCGATGAAGGCCGGAGTGGCCAAGCGGTTCTAGGCGCTCAGTCCGGAACCGTGGGACTGCTACGGTCGCAGGTTCGAATCCTGCCTCGGGCATGGATGTGTGTGATGTCCTTAGGTTAGTTAGGTTTAAGTAGTTCTAAGTTCTAGGGGACTGATGACCTCAGAAGTTGAGCCTCATAGTGCTCAGAGCCATTTTAATGTCGTGGTGCAGCTGACAGCAGTCATCCCTTTCCTTTCCTTTCCTTTACTTTCTTCCCCTCTCCCCCTTTAATTTACACATAATGTACCACATCTGTAGATTCAGTTGCTGTTTGCTGTTTCGCACATGTAAAACAGAACAGACGCCACGCACACATATAATTGATTAAAAGGAGTATTTGCTGATGCATATGAAAAGGAAGCTCTTATGACAGTTCGAGTTGTAACGATGGAGACGACGCACCCGAAATGTTTCTTTCGCAATCGTCAGTGCAAAGGCGTTGCTACTAACTGCTGACGAAGACTTAACCAGTGTGCAAGACTGATTGCTGCGGACAGAGGTGAATCACGTCGCACTGGCCTAGATCGAGCCTCGTAACCATAGCTGGATGGCACGAGTGCCCGCAGTCGCGCTGTAGGAATGGGGTCAAGGTGGGACGGGGCCAGCCCGCGTTGGCTGTTTCTGGGAAGCGGCGAACGGCCGCCGGGAAAATCCAGCCAGCCGGGTGGCTGCACGGTGCTCCATACACTGGCCGCGCTCGTACAGCGGGACTCGCACTCTCTCTTAAGGGGACCTCACGGTCCTCGAAATCCAGTTCGGGATCGGACTTCGCAGGTTAGTAGTATACCCATGGAAATTGTAGAGCGTACTGAGTGGAAGATTCCGCGGAAACCAGCACTAAATTTTTATGCGCAGCAAATACTGTATGCCTGTCAACACACGATCGCAGCACTGCGAAAAGGCTGTGTCTGTACCGGGCTGGCCTGATCCGCGGGCAATCCACGTTCGGTCCTACCTTCGGATAACTTTTTGTTTTGTTCTTTTAATTGTTTAAAAATGATAAAAACGTTTAAATACAGTTAATTACCTAACATATTGCCGGCCGCGGTGGTCTCGCGGTTCTAGGCGCTCAGTCCGGAACCGTGGGACTGCTACGGTCGCAGGTTCGAATCCTGCCTCCGGCATGGATGTGTGTGCTGTCCTTAGGTTAGTTATGTTTAAGTAGTTCTAAGTTCTAGGGGACTGATGACCACAGATGTTAAGTCCCATAGTGCTCAGAGCCATTTGAACCTAACATATTATCGATTAAACTATAAAGAATTAACAACTTTAATTTTGTATTCCAATGAAAGATGGTCAACCTCCCTGCTTTTTATCCTCTGGTCTTCGACGTTTTTAATGGCACTTCGTCACAGTTTTCGTTTTCACGAACAAGTTCATCGTTAGTGACAAGTATTTTTTCAGTGAGCTAGCCCATAGAAGGTTCGTAAATTTCTTCACTCACTGACATTACTTCACGAGAAATTGACTTAGAAGATTCCGATGTAGTCAAATTATTTTCACCAAGCAAACTTTCGTAATGAGAACCGCTCCTTTTAATCACACCGTCGTCATTTCGCTGTGTAGTGACTCTTGGCTGATTTCGTCTGCAGATTCCGATACTCTCGGGATGTCATAACAGGCAACGTACTGCCATTATAGAAAACTGCAGTTACGTACTGCAAATTTCAGTACTGAAAGCTGTTTGAGATCCATGGCAGGTTTTTGTTTTGGGGCGATCGTTTTTCTAAACATTGTTGACTACATAATGAAATAGGGAACAATCATGAATGCTAATTCATCAAATTTGTTGACGGTGAAATAAGGAAACATGAATAATGAAATATGTGGAAGATGGCATGTCTTTGCGTAACTTCGTCTCTCTTTTACACACATTCAAGGTATAATTAATTAAATGCATCACTTATTTCATGGGTCCCCACTCATACCTTTAATGTTTACCCGTCATTGGCTATCACTAGCATCTGTCACTTCCACGTGTGAACGCCAATTCTGCGAGCCGCCATGTCACCACGGAAAGCGCTTTCTACTGCTGTTGCTGCATGCTGTGCTGCCACATTCTAGTGAGAAGCGGCCGTAACCCCCCTTGCGGTTTATGTTGGATGCTGCGCACACTTGCTTAAATTGTATGAACCACCACACTTGTCAATATCTCACACTTCATGTGCTCACCGTGCTGAGAATACACCTTGCACTTCACAGTAAGTCTGTTAATATGGCGTTGCGAATGGTCAGTAAAGACCAGTCTAGTATCACAGTTCAGTTCGTACACTATTGGCATGCGGAGCCATTTGGAGCTTATCTAGGACGTCTTTACAGAAATCCAGATGGTTTCTTCTTTTCATTTTCTTTTGTTGTTGCTATAATCAGTTAAATTGTTTTGAATCCTCATCGTTGGAGAAACGTGTCTAGGCGATCATTAACGCCTCGTAAATATGATATGGGGGTATTTTCAGTGGCTGTTCCTTATGGTAGCTCGACCTCGCCTATTGTTCCTATACCTTTCTTCATACCATTTTCCCTGCAAGTGGTTCACAACTTGCGAAGTTCGACCCCTCTGCTATCAGTATCATTGATGTGGTGCTATATCGTGCTTAATACATTAATCACTGACTTCTTCTGATTTAAGTAGTGATAAGACATTGCCCCTGCTTGTCGGCTTTCCGAATACACTACGTACAACCTCCCCACCATCAATCCTAAAAACTTCCATGTCCATAAAAACACGCAATCTTTTGCGTTTTCCACCATGAAAAATTGTTTATGCTGGTGCTGGTTTAGACGAAGATGAAAACGGTGAAATTAGTTTCCTCCATATGATAAAATGACGAATGTGCCGTCTACATACCGGAATCAGTATTTAGGGCATATCGGAGCGGAGAGCAGCACCATCTCTTTAAAAGTTTCCATAAGAAACAAATATTCCTAGCAATAACACTTGATACTCCTCCCCCTTGACCTGTTGTCCTGCCAACGTCAGGATGCTCAGTCACTTTAACTGGAGGGATAGGAAAACAATAGTATGTATATAACAGCAACAATTACCAAGTAGCTACTCTGATAACAGCTACCTGCAATAAGAGTTTAAACATCTTAAGGTTATCAAATCAAGACGCAACCACATGGCTAGAAGAATCTTACTGAAACTGACTCATTTATCCTGTACTGATCAGTGGTTTCTCAACACACGTCTAAGGTGTACCGCATAGCAGTTGTTGAGCCCCGTATGACAATGTCTGGAGCGTTCCCTATATCTCGCTAACTGAGGTACTCTATTAGTTGCTTCAGTTTTCATTGGTTTTAACATTGTCGCTGATAAAGACACAAGACATGACCTCATAACTAAACATAACTTTCCTCCTATTCCTCTCTTGAATAGCTTGTTCGTTACACCACTGGATGTGGGCTGTCCGCTAGTGTGCCAGCAGGTACGAATCAGTGCTTCACTGCCGAAGCCATCTAAAACCGTAGCTAAAGGAATGCGGTGTGACGTAGAACAAACATACCGCAGGGAACCCGATATCAGTGCAGCAAGTGTATAAGTCTGCAGATCACCATTTAATCTTATCTCTTCTTGATTCTAGGTGTAAGTTACTGACGCCGGGTCCTCTGAACCTATGTTTATCTTGTATCTTTCACCGAAACCACAACTTCTCTGAAGACCGCCACTCCACGTAACTTAAAATACGATCAAATTCCATTACTCTGACGTCATGAGTATCCAATGACGCCAACGAGCCAGGATGGACAGCAGAGCCATCTCTATAGCAACAGTATACTGATACAGACAGATTTCTGGAGTAATTGTTTTCCACAGTTGTTCCATTCGCTGGTTCCCAGAATTCTCAGAATCAGCTGGTGACCTTGTCTACTGAACATGATATATTAGAAGATAAATAATTCCGTGAATGTAAACATATTAAAAATATATTCGAAAAGTAAGGAAAGTTCCTTTTACTCAGAAGTGTTGGGAGAATGTGATGGGGCGGAGAGGTTGACTTTCAATCATGTCCATGTTGCTTTCTTCCCACATTACAGTAATATCACAAAGTTCAGCGACTGTCTTCACAGAACCACGCTTTACATCTAAATTAATTAACTGAATCACATTCCTGCGAGAGTATGTAGAAAACCATATTTTGTGTTTAGTTCTCCCTGGGAAAGAGATAAAATTACATGCTTGCTTGTGTGTTCTGAAACTTCGCCCATTAGCGATCAAAGCCCTTAAATACAAACATAGCTGTTATCAATGTCTTATTCACGTCTGTGCTTCCAATTTTCTCACATTTACTATATTCAACTGCTTATACAGTTACAAGAGCGCAGACGAATATTGCAGTTCAACTGTTGTCGAAATACCTTGTCAGGTTGTTCCCACAGTTCAAAATGGTTCAAATAGCTCTGAGCACTATGTGACTTAACTTCTGAGGTCATCAGTCCCCTATAACTTAGAACTACTTAAACCTAACTAACCTAAGGACACCACACACATCCATGCCCGAGACAGGATTCGAACCTGCGACCGTAGCGGTCACGCGGTTCCAGACTGTAGCGCCTAGAACCGCTCGGCCACACCAGCCGGCTGTTCCAACAGTCAAGATGCACAACCAGAGATGTACCCATGGTTGATGTGATCTCCACAAACAAGCTTTCAGCGGTTATCATGGGAATTTTCTGAGTGATCTGGTTAATGGAATCCATGGCCTGCGATGGATTATTCCCAAAGCAAGAAGAGTAAAAGATAAAGTCCAGTCCTTTACTCACAAGTGAGATAGACAATTCATAACGTCATTATAATGAAACCAACATCTCAGTAAGGTGGCGGCTAGAAACAAATGGCCGCGCGAGGTGGCGCAGTGGTTAGCACACTGGACTCGCATTCGGGAGGACGACGGTTCAATCCCGCGTCCGACCATCCTGATTTAGGTTTTCCGTGATTTCCCTAAATCGTTCCAGGATAATGCCGGGATGGTTCCTTTGAAAGGGCACGGCGGAATTCCTTCCCCGTCCTTCCCCAATCCGATGAGACCGATGACCTCGCTGTTTGGTCTCCTCCCACAAAAACAACAACAACACAAGATACAAATGATAACTTAAGGAGTAAATATTGACAGTAGAATGGTTATACTGAATTGGTGGAATTGGTTGACATTTCTGACGCCATGCGTGCAAGTCAGTGCACTAACCATAACATCACAATCCATGCCCCTTTTCCATGATGCCATCGCCATGACGTCGCAAGCCACGCTCACTTTCCACGACGTCATGGCAGTAATAAACCGGTCATTAAAGCGAAATAGCCAATCACAGTCTAGTACTGCAACAGTCATTAAAATCAAACAGGCTAGTTCGAACATAGTCGCCATCTTAGCGATGTTCAATAGCCTCCAAACGATATGAATTTTGCGCCATGTTCAGAAGTATTCGATTATTTATCAAAAATACTAGGGTCAGTCAATAAATAAGTGGCAAACCGAGAGAGACACTCGAAGCTGCTTGTACCAGGCTGAAATAAATTTTCCTTTTTAACACACTCCACTTGTAAACTTACCCATCGTCTGACAAGACGTTAAAACGCTACACTATAGGAGTCTTGTGACGGTGACCTCATGGGATATAAAAAGTTTGATTCCTTAAACTGTTGCAATTCACAGGACCGATGTGTTCTTGAGGGAGGAGGGTGAGTAGCAAAATATCCCTAGACGTGGAAACAATGTGCGATCACTGGGTAAGGCTAAACAGGGAGGCCAGGACGATCGTGTTTGTGATTTATTTGTGCCTTGCTGAATTCTTGTACCCAGTCGAATATAAATTTCCATGAAATACAGTTCTAATCCTATATTTGACGAATTTCGCTATTGATGTGGTCCGGGACAGTCCCTCTGCTCACAAACATCGTGTTCCTGTAGCCAGGTACACGTGCCACCTTGGTCTGACTGTAGATCGTTAATTATTGGCCGTGGAATACTGTGTACCGGCTACCTTCCACGTGCTGCCACCTTCTGGATGTGTATAGACGCTTAATTTAAAACGATCTGTGGTATTCTGGCGTTTGTGACTTATTTATTGACTCACCCTCCAACATAAAGATGATGACAGTTTTAATGTAACTTGGCACTACTCTACATCTGCGCCATCATGACTACTCGGCAATTCACACTTGAGTGACTAGACAAGAGGGCATCGAACCGCCTTCAGACTATTTATCTATCATTCTGTTCTGGAATAGCGTGCGGGAAAAATGAACACTTAAATATTTTCATACGACCCCTGCTTTCTCTTACTTTAATACTATGGTCATTCCTCCCTATGCAGGTGGTCATCAACAAAATATTTTCGTATTCTATGGAGAAAGTCGTTGATTGAAATTTCGTGAAAAGATCTCACCCCAACTCGCGATCCACACCCACGACACTCTCTCCCATACATCACTATAACACAAAACGAGCTGTCCTCCTTTGAACTTTTTCCATATCCTCCATCAGTCCTACCTGGTTAAGACCCCTTACTGTCCAACTCCAGAACAGTATGGACAAACGTAATGTAGGCAGACCCTTTAATAGATCTGTTGCCGCTTCCAAGTCTTATATGCCAATGAAACACTGTCTTTGTTTCGCCTTCTCGACAACATTTTCTATGTTATAGTTCCAACTTAAGTTGTTTGTAATTGTAATCCCTAGGTATTTAGTTTAATTGACGCCTTCAGATTCGTGTGGTTTATCGTGTAACCGAGATGTAAGTACTCGTGTGGATGACCTTACATTATTGTCAGTTAATTGTAACTTTTTGCACCATTGAGATATCTTGTCTAAAACATTTTGCAATTGGTTTTAATCTTATAATGCGTTCGTTTATGAGGAAGTAAATGTCACCATCATGTTCAATCTGCATCTACTCTAATTTATAGGTTAAGCTGTAGCTGTCACGAGCTTAGTGCTATCTCTGTACAACGCTTGATGAAGGCAGAATGGACCACACACACACACACACACACACACAAACACACACACACACACACACACACACACACACAGACAGAGAGAGAGAGAGAGAGAGAGAGAGAACGTCAAATACATGCCTCAAAGCCTGAGGGCAAACAAAACTCCTGCCTAGAAAAATGTCAACTGTCCCTCTTGTTATTTGTGAATCTTGTACACAGCGACACAGCGAGGGTTAAAAAGTGCAGTTTTTTGCTCTGAAGATAAAGAGGAAACCTAAAAAACTATGGGGAAACGTACTGCGTATGTAGACACACACACACACACACACGCTAGCTTTCACATAGAATTACCCCATGTAAATAACTTTTTACGTTCAGTTCTTTATGATTGCTGTTCAAAGAAAAAGAACTATAATTCAAAATTTGTCCGCTACGAAATTCGTAAATACATTTTCCTAAAAACTGAAATTTTTATGTTACAGATAGTAAAGAACAATTTTCTTGTTCTTCAGTAGAAAGAAAAGAAAATACCACTGATGAGGATGTGACTTCAGTGAAACATGTCTGAGTAGAAGTAATCAAAAGACATACCTGCTTAAGGCAAAACCCATCTCTAAACAAAAGTGTTCTCGCAACTAAATTGTTCTATAACTGTACAAAACACCCTTGCTCGGCTAAACCAAAAAACTCAGCACGCAGTTAACGTTTCATGCTACGTCTAAATGAGGCTACGCGCAAAACACACGCAACCAAGCACTGTTATATGGGAAATAACATAACACACAGTTTTTTATGTCAAGTATCATAATGATTGTACCACATCTCACCTGACGCCCAAAACATGACTATGGACTATCAAAGTAAATCGCACAATGATATTTCCATGTCTAAAAGTCGGTAATATTTTTGGAAATATTTGAAGATATTGGCATTTCGATCTTATGCTGCTTGAACCTGTATTACTGTTGTCACAGAGGTCAACTTTCATTAACTGATGATTTTGGAAAATTGTCAGTAATGCATCACCTCACGTAGCACCATTTTATAGGGGAATAGGTAAATATTATAATGTTTTTGACTGGCTAGTACAGTGTCTTTACTAGTTTTGACCTTGGAAATACCTGTGGTAGTGGCCGAGCAGTTCTAGGCACTTCAGTCTGGAACCGCGCGACCGCTACGGTCGCAGGTTCGAATCCTGCCTCGGGCATGGATGTATGTGATGTCCTTAGGTTAGTTAGGTTTAAGTAGTTCTAAGTTATAGGGGACTGATGACCTCAGAAGTTAAGTCCCATAGTGCTCAGAGCCATTTTTTTAAAACAAATTGAACCTTATATCGGCAGTGGGTATCAGCTACTGGATCTCAAATAGTATACTAAGCATATAACAAAATTTCAATAAATCACCCTACGTATCACCGCTACAACACAATATTGTAACAAATATCCGCATTTGTCGTCGACTAAACGAGTTGAGACTTGTCCTGGGAAGTTGTGTTCTGCTCCAAGAAGCAAAATGATTAATTAGATTTGTCATGTCTTGAACAGGTCAGAACCATACGCATGCATCACTTTCCACAACCTTTTCACTACGACATCATAAAACTATCACACGTGAATACTGACTTTGACCTCCAAGATTGTGGAATCCATGACGTCGCAATGGCACTAAACTAGCCATTAAAGCGAAACGGATGATCATTGCACTGTATTCAATCAGCCATTAAAATGGAAGAGCCACGCAGCATGTAGCCACCATCTTTGATTGTGACGTCATGTGGTTAACGTCTATGACCACACATGACGTTATGAAGACATCATAGTAAAATGGGCATATCTCGCGACGTCGTGTTACAATTCCATGTAACAGTGATAATGCATGAGGAAATTAGTACAACTTCGTTTGATGCTTAGGACACTATTTTATATCCAATAGCTGACACCCATTGACAGTGTATGGGGCAATTTTTTACAATTTTGTTTACATGGTGCGACCCTCTTCTCTGTAGCCTAGTGGGGTGCATATGTGTGGGTGAGGCACAATTTTCATACGAGAGGGCGTGTTTGGGGGTATGCAAACAGCAGCAGCACCACTCCGAGGTTTCCGACGTTGGCACTTCAGAGTGGAAGGGTCTGCGATGCAGAATGGGAAAAAACAGCATCATCTGGAGGCCAGCACCACAGCCACTGCTCAAAACGACTGACAATCTATGGTGCTTTGCTGTAGTGCAGACGACAGCCCACAACCAGACAACCAGACGTAAGAAACTTTGCTGAGATTAGTTACTGAGGGATTATGCAGAGCATTAAGTGTTGTGTTATTGTGTCCTCACCCATTCGTGGGAGGGGGGGGGGGGGGGAGGGAGGAGGGGGGGGAGGGGGGGGAATGATGGGTTATCATGTGGCTGTTTCCGAACATTGTTACTGAGATAGTGTCTGTAATGATGTGTTCAAACAAAGTGAAACCATTAGAAGTGTAAAGTGAAATTTCTGTATCGCACGATGGGGCTGAGGTATATCAGAGAGTGATATTTTACTGAAATGTGATTATTTTATTCCCACTGAGGCTTTGATTCAATCACTGTATTTAGCCAGAAATTTTCTTTGTTGCTGCTTGTCTTTGTCAGTGTAATATGTTGTTCTATGAAGTTGGGCGGTTCGAAGTATTTGTTTGGTAGTCAGTGGAGGTCGAAGCTGGTAGAATGCCCTTTTGTCGCAGTTTCTCATTTTGGTTATACAATGTTATTTTGTGTGCCCAGTTCTAAATTTAATACAGGCTGATATTGTGATATCTGTTTCTTGGTTCGTCACCACATGATTGTCTTTTGGGCAGAGTAAGATTATTGTTTCAAAATATTTAAATCTGTGTAGGATCAGTTTATGCATTGTTATTATCTTGTTGTGCCCGTTTTAAGCATTCTTGGGCAGAAAATTATTTAGTTTAATATTAAATTGTGGAGAATAATTTATTGATGTAATTTGAACTTGTATGTTGGAATATGTGGTATATAATTAAAATTATTTCAAAAGAAGCCCATGCTCAGACATCCGACAGACGAAACCCCACTCTGCCCAAACCCTGCACTACAGATTGTAGCAGAAGATGGTTGTGCGTGGTGAATTTGTAGTGCCCATAGTCTTAACATTAGCTCGTTTGAAAACTTTGCTTTGACGTGTTGCAGATGTGGCCACTATGGATGTGCCAAGAGCAATGAGTTTGCACAAGCAGGAGCTGACATCTGAAGAGTCCATTTGAAAGTGGGTCCTGGGTCGCAATGTGACAGAATTGTCCCAACAACTTCGAAGGTGAAGGGCGAGCAGCGGCAGTTAATACTTGGGGAGTAGGCAGACGTGAGTAAGGGCATTGAAAATATCTAGTTGGCCTTCATGGCGATAGCATTGATCCTTATGTTTTTTGGAAGTGAGACACCTTCATATGCGCAGTTACACAGAGTACAACACGAGTAAATTGATTGTTTGGAGTTAAGGAGGAAGAAGGTAGGGCGGCATTAAATAAATTACAGGATATGTAATTAGGCTGAAGTTCTTAGTAAATTGTGTGCATCATCCTTGCAGGGTGACAGGATGAATGACGGACCACAGGAGGGAGCTAAGCAAGAAGAGCAAGAGAAGGTATCGGGACTCTAAGATAGAATGCGGAAAACTCAGTTCATTAGGTTACCTTATCTATAACAGGAATTTTGAGTAATCGTATGTTTTCTGCAGATTCTGTACCGGATACTGTAAAATGTTGACTACGCAGTGTCGCTAAGCGAGCAGAGAGTTTTTGGGTCTGGAATGTGGATTTTTTTGTGGTTTACCCAGTTGCCACGTGCAAGCTGTGTAGCGAATGCGTTAGTTGGGAAGGGATTTCTTGTGTTGTCAATGTGTTTGCCTCTTTACGTGTCAGATAATGTAATATAATGTGTGTGTGAAATCTTATGGGACTTAACTGCTAGGGTCATCAGTCCCTAAGCTTACACACTACTTAAGCTAAATTATCCTAAGGACAAACACACACACCCATGCCCGAGGGAGGATTCGACCCTCCGCCGGGACCAGCCGCACAGTCCATGCCTGCAGCGCTTGAGACCGCTCGGCTAATCCCGTGCGGCTTACTTGTCAGAGCCTGTTGTTTATGTTATATGAGCGCGGCAGGGCTGTTTAAACGGTTACAGCCATAGACGACAAGGGAAAGCCAGACATAAGACTTATCTTAGGGAAATGTTATTTCCACTCGTTCTGATTAGTGACTCGGTGGTAGAGACGGTTTTAGTTCTTGTTGAGTTTTTAAATTTGTTTTATTATAATTGCACTGGATCTTCAATAATGGTCACTTCCTCTTGAGAAGAGGGGGGGGGGGGGAGGGGTTAAGGAATGGCGGCGATAATTTTCCGTGAGGGAGTATGTGCCGTGAAAGCGGAAATTCGTGGCACAGCTCTCTTCTCATTAGCCCAAACACTATTGTAAGCGAACGATGATTCACTCCGTTATCAGTGATCTCACTTTGTTGTAACCACAGGTATACTGTGCTTGGTGGAACAGGAAAGGGGCGAACTGAGAGATCGATTGGTGCTGGTTATGAGTTATACTTTGTCTTCGTGGGACTTATTAATCTGATGGAGAAGACGCCATTGATCGCTCTTTTTCGTGTTTTGTTTATTTCTGTTTTGTTGTATCCATCAATGGAAGTCACAGAAGAAAACGCTGTTAATTAGTACACAACCATTCTGTGTTGTTTAGAACTAATAATTCCCAGTGTATAAAACTAAAAAGAAGCAAAAAAAAATTGGACTATAATTTCAAAGCAACTTGATTTCTGACTATGTGATATTTCGTGCCATAGTCGGAATAAGAAAACAACACAAAGTTCAAACCTACGTTCTTCCACAACGTATTCGCACAAATAAGTGCATACCTTCGTAAAAATGCAGCACAAGGTATCTAACTAACATGCGTGGAGAACTGTGCCTTTTTTAAAATTTTATGTAATAGTTGTAATACCCGTATTACTGATTTTACAGTTTGCGTGGTGTTGGGTGTCAACTTAGAGGTCAGTTAGTTCAAACACGTTTTGAGTGGAGGGGGGGGGGGCACTGTATGACATGGCAAACGCTCGATTATTTTGGAAGTCGCCCTGAGACATCGAAAAGTAGTGAATTTGGTGATGGAGGAGCGTAAATATGCGTGTGTGTGTGTGTGTGTGTGTGTGACGAGTGGAGTGGGGATGGAGGAGGAAGGAGTGGTGAGGGAAGACAGGAATTTTAGAGGCTTAAAGACAGTATATAGATTAAAATGGATGGAAGTTGCATTAGTTATGCAGCGATGAAAACACACTTGCACGGGATAGGCTAGGGTAGAAGGAACGAGGGAAGATTTGGCTTTAATGCCACGTCGACATAAACGTCATTAGAAAGGGAGCACAAACTCGGAATAGTTAAGGTTGTGAAAGGAAATCAGCCACGCTCTTCCGTAGGACAATCCAGGCATTTGCTTTAAGTGATTTAGGGAAATCATGAGAATTTAAATCTAAATCTGAGTGGCAAGACGAGACTAGCATACAAAGATGCATGGAACCATTCTCAGGGACCGAAGCGAGGTGGCGCAGTGGTTAGGTTTTCCGCGATTTCCCTAAACTGCTTCAGGTAAATGCCTGGATGGTTCCTCTGAAAGGGCACGGCCGACTTCCTTACCCACCCTTCCCTAAACCGATGGCACCTGAGATCTCGCTGTTTGCTCCCCACCGCAAGTCAACCATCCAGTCTTCGGACAGGAGATAATGCAACAAAAACGACACGAGGATTACAGGAGAAAATAAAAATAAAAACTGCAGCTGTGAATTTCGAGATTTCCCAGCTGATATGGACTGACGATAGTCTCATTAGCAACCGCCGCTTGAGGTGAGAAACACGAGTAATGCCTGAAGAGCTACTCTCCTCTCATCTCATTTCTAGAGAGGTATTTCTGTAGGTAAATGTCGTCCACACGTTGCACGGAATGACTCCTCCACACAAGAGAGACCGCTTTATATCTTTTACAGTCACTCATATCTGAACACTAATACCCTTAGTATTTTTATCGAACAAAGCCATATTTTTGGAGGTCACAGGACATATACAGTTTTTCAGTTTTTACTCATCACTTCCGGAATTATTTCTCTTGCCTGCTATTAACGCGATTGCTCAGAGTGTCCGTCTTCTTCAATTCTGGAAGTATGAATTAAAAAACGCTTTCAGTCACAACTTTTCGTGTTTTATTAAGTGCGCGATGCATTTCGGACTCCGTCGGTCCATAATCAGGTGTAATTTGTCTTACTACATGCTTTATTGTTTCTCTTTAATGAGAAGACATGCATATTCCTATCACGAAAAGATTCGATGTTGGGTTATGAATTTCGTAAGTCAAATGCGGAAAATATGGGCGAAATAGTGGAAAAGGAGAACATTGTAAACTTTCCACATAATCCAAGAAAAGCGTTTTTAACGTTTTAGCACCATCATACATTCTCTTCTCCATCCTGTTTGTACATATTGTAAGTAGGCTGTTTAGGTTTTCTTATTGGTAACGCCACGTAGCGCTCTGTATGAAAATCACTGGCTGTGCTGTGTGCAATCTGTGACTAGTTTGCATTGTTGTCTGCCATTGTAGTGTTGGGCAGCTGGATGTTAACAGCGCGTAGCGTTGCGCAGTTGGAGGTGAGCCGCTAGCAGTGGTGGATGTGGGAAGAGAAATGGCGGAGTTTTTAAATTTGTAAGACTGTATGTCATGAACTGCTATATACATTGTGACTTCTGAACACTATTAAGGTAAATACATTGTTTGTTCTCTATCAAAATCTTTCATTCGCTAACTATGTCCATCAGTAGTTAGTGCCTTCAGTGGTTTGAATCTTTTATTAACTGGCAGTAGTGGCGCTCGCTGTATTGCAGTAGTTCGAGTAACGATGATTTTTGTGAGGTAAGTGATTTCTAAAAGGTATATGTTAATGTTAGTCAGGGCCATTCTTTTTCAGGGATATTTGAAAGTCAGATTGCGTCGCGCTAAAAATATTGTGTGTCAGTTTAAGCACAGTCTTGTATAATTTTTCTAAGGGGACATTTCAATATATCACTTCACTCAAGAAGCATATTTGCATACAAATGTTTGTAAACATTTCACAGATGTTTTTGCACATAGTGCGATCAAAGATGAATTTATTCGTAGCACTAAAGATCTAATTATAGAACAATTGACATATGCACGGAATAACTTTAGAATCGGTATCTTTAAAATTACTGGAATAACTGTGGCTTTCGAAATAGATTAACATAGGCTCATTTTGTGGAGGTAAATCTCCAGTTGTTACAACTGGTTTAGGGTCTTTCCATTGGCTTCATTATGTAGTACTACCAAATTGTTTTGCAGACTGTTAACATGTTTTGTTTCCAACATATGTTGTCCAATAACTGAATTTCCGAAGTGGCTGAGCCTGAAAGCATTTACATATTCCTGAATACGGATTTTGAAGTTTCTGCCTGTTTTCCCTACACAGCAGAAAGGACAACTGGGGTACGATACTGTTGTTGTATGTTTGTGTGTTTGATTTATGTTATGGACGAGTAAGTTTCCTAACTTATTATTAGTTGAGAATGCAACTGTTACATTTGTTTTTTAAAAGGTTAGCGACTTTTTGTGATATGGGGCCCAGGTATGGGATACTGGCGAATATTTTCTCTTCTTCCACAGTGTGGCCATTCGTTGTCTTACTTTTGTGTATCTGTCTGTCTAAATTGACAATTGTTTTGGCTGAGCAGCCATTGCTTATGGCAATGCTCTTATTGTATCCATCTCATTTTGAGGGTGTTTATTTCTAAATCGAGAGAGTGTATTCTGTGTAACATGGACCTAAATGACGCATGTTTCTAAGTGGCAGGATGCCATGATGAGTTATGTCTGTGTATGTGCACTTTCTGTATACACTGAATTTATGTTTTTGTCGGTGTAGGTGATTTTAAGATCCAGGATATTTATGCTTTTGTTGTCTTCATGTTCTATCTTGTATTATATGTTTTTGTGGAAATAATTCAATACTGCTAGTACTTTTTCAATTTCCTCTTTTGTTCGATCAAATAGCGGCAAGGCCTCATCAACATATCTCCAGTAACATATCATTTTACTTTTGGGTCTATTGTTTTCATTAAAGAACTTACTTTCCAGATGATTGAGAAATATATCTGCCAGAAAACTTTATATGCTAGCACCCAAGGCAGACCCTCTTTCTGTTGGTAAACTTTCCCATTGAATGTAAAGTAATTGTGAAACAATATTAGCTGCAACATGTCCTTGACTTTTGATATTTCTGCAATTGACAATTTTTTATGTTTTGCTAAATTTTCAAGGATTATATCTATTGTTTCTTCAGTTAGTACATTTAAATTGGTTAGTTACATCAAAAGAGGCAAACCTGGCGCCTGCAGGAATAATTATATCTTTAAGTTTGGTTGCTAATTCATTTGTGTTCTTAGCTGAGTATGATTTATCAAACATATCGTCCTGCAGTTATGTGCCTTTCTGTATAAAGCATTATAAATGTTCGAATCCCACAGTCTTGTGCTACTATAATCTTGTTTCATAGTAAAAAATTTAACTGTCTCATCTTGAGCACTTGCTTTCCTTACGATTTAATTTACTGTACAGGTTTCTCTACGCTTCAAAGCCAACCGAGGCTATCAATATGACGTCCAAGCGATGTGCTCAAAGTAGTAACTCCATTCTGCTGTTGGCATGCGCCATTACTTAAGTTCGCCTGCGCTGTGATCGTCCTACAGGCTTAACGGATCTTCTACACGGACTACTTAAATAGGTTGTAAGCTGTGCACTGTGTAGTGATTGGTCTACTGTCCATGAATAGTGAGAATAAGCTCTCACTGATAGAAGCTGTGCTCTGTTATCTGAATATTCATGACCCACTATTCAACCCAACTCTGAAACACTATGTAACTTTGAATTAACCACAACAAGCTAACACAGTAGCACACACTTACAGGAAATATACGCAAAGGAAAATAAATATGCGTAGCGTGAATAACTGAACATCAAAATGTGTTTGAACATACTTAAAAACCTTCAAAAATTACGGAGTGTAAAGTGGTTAACCTGTAACTAAATGTGGTGCTATGGGAAGATTTCTCTCTGCGAGGTGTCGGTTGTGCTGTTTAGCAAGGACGATGCTATGGTGGCCTACAGGTAAAGTAAATTACTCAAATATCATGAAGTTGTATGAGGAACTGTCTCCTAGTGCGAGAATGTGAATTAGCTGAAGCCACGAGAACGAAGCGCCCGTATAGCAGCGTTCATAAGTAATGAATTTTCGACACTACAAGCGCTGTTGCTGTATTATGTACAAGTACAGAAGTATAGACAAATAATATATGTACTTGGAACGTTTATGTGATGGTCAGTTGCTAAACCCCATCACTGAAAGTGATGTACTGTTAAGGTGAGGAAAGAAATAGTAATTCAGGCAGCAGCAGCCGGCCGAGACACGAGCAGCACCAAGGCGATAACCGATTTTGTGACTTCTTACGTGTTCCTAACCAGGAGGGTTCATCTGTGTGCTTTGGTACACTATATGTATCTGGACAACCCCAAAAACATACGTTTTCCATATTAGGTGCATTGTGCTGCCACCTACTGAAAGGTACTCCATATCAGCGACCTCAGTCTCAGTAGTCATTAGACATCGTGAGAGAGTAGAATGGGGTGCTCAGCGGAACTTACGGACTTCGAAAGTAGTCAGGTGATCGGGTTTCACTTGTGTCATACGTCTGTACGCGAGATTTACACGCTCCTAAACACCCCTAGGTCCACTGTTTCCTATGTGATAGTGAAGTGGAAACATGAAGGGACACGTACAGCACAAAAGCGCACAGGCCGACACTCGTCTGTTGACTGGGAGAGACCGCCGACTGTTGAAGAGGCTTGTAATGTGTAATAAGCGGACATCTCTCCATACCATCACACAGGAATTCCAAACTGCATCAGGATCCACTGTAAGCACAATGACAGTGAACAGTGGAAAAACGTTGTGTGGAGAGACGGATCACGGTACACAATGCGACCATCCGATGGCAGAGTGTGGGTATGGCGAAAGCCCGGAGAACGTCATCTGCCAGCGTGTGTAGTGCCAACAGTAAAATTCGGAGGCGATGGTGTTATGGTGTGGTCGTGTTTTTCATGGAAGGAGCTTGCACCCCTAGTTGTTTTGTGTGGCACTATCTCAGCATAGGCCCACATTGATGTTTTAAGCACATTCTTGCTTCCAACTGTTGAAGAGCAATTCGGGGACGGCGACTGCATTTTTAAACACGATCGAGCACCTGTTCATAATGCACGGCCAGTGGTGGAGTGGTTACTCGACGATAACATCCCTGTAATGGACTGAACTGCACAGAGTCCTAACCTGAATCCTATAGCACACCTTTCGGATGTTTTGGAATGCCAGCTTCGTGCCAGGCCTCACCGACCGACATCGATATCTGTCCTCAGTGCAGCACTCCGTGAAGAATGGGCTGCCATTCAGCAAGAAACCTTCCAGCACCTGATTGAACGTATGGCTACGAGAGTGGAAGCTGTTATCAAGGCTAAGGGTGGGCCACCACTATACTGAGTTCCAGCATTACTGATGGAGAGTGCCACGAACTTTTAACTCATATTCAGCTAGGTGTCCGCATACTTTTGTTCACACAGTGGAGTTTAGTTTCTTAAGTTTCTGCATGTTAATTTAATGTTCAATAGGCACAGTTCTAGTGCTATTGTTTGCGTCCGAAAGTAAACCGGTTTTGTGACACATTACAAGTTCCTAATCATCAGCGAATTATTTGGTCTTGCCTGAGTGCATTGGTAGTTCAGTTTTTGAATCTCTGCTTGTTAAACTAATTTATTAGACATAATTATTGCGTTTTGCTCAGTATCTACTGTAGAGTTCCGCAGCGCATGTCCATTGTCCTTGTTTGGCTATGGAGTGTAGTTTTCTACGGTATCTTGTGTATGTAGGGATTGTGACGACTGTGCGCGGATGCGAGCCGAGTTGGTGACACTTCGCTCTCAGCTCCAGGCTGTGATGGATTCGGTAGTACAGCTTGAAGCTGCAGTGGATAGGCATCACTGTTGTGGGACGGCCGTGGGGATCCAAAAGACGTCCAGCACCTCAGAGTCCGCCGACCGGTCCGCATAGGTCGACAGCTCAGTTCCTGCTCGCAGTAAGGTTGACCACTCACCCGCGGTCGAGTGTGATGTCACTTTGGGGCGTAGCAGCGGACGCTGGGTGGCCCAAGTGCTTTCTTTGGCTGACACTGTCCCTCAGCCAGATGCAGTCGCTTTTCCGGTTTTGGAGGAACTCTCTCGACCTGCAGGATCTGGGCAATCACAGACGATGGGATTATTGGTAGCTGAGAACTCGAAGGGTAGGCACGTTATGGGGTCTCTTAGGAACATGAGCTGCCAAGGAGTGGAAGAAAGCCAATGTGCACTCCGTTTGATTGCGGGTGGAGTCATTTCGGACGTGGAACGAGTCCTTTCGGATGCCATGGAGAGCACAGGGTGCAGCCAACTGCACGTGACTGCTCACGTCGCCACCAATGACGTGTGTCGCTTTGGATCGGAAGAGATTCTCTGTGGTTTCTAGCGGCTAGCAGAAGTGGTAAAGGCTGCCAGTCTTGCTTGCGAGATGACTATAGAACTCACCCATGTGCAGCATAGTCGACAGGCCCGATTGTGGGCCCTTGGTACACCGCCGAGTGGAGGATCTGAATCAGAGTTTCAGACGGTTCTGCGAGCATTTAGGCTGCGGATTTCGCGGCTTGCGCCATAGTGTGGTTGGGTTTCGGGTTCCGCTGAACAGGTCAGGGGTCCGTTACACGCAGGAGGCGGCTATACGTGTAGCAGAGGCTGTGTGGCTTGGACTGTTTTTTTTTTAATTTTTTTTTTTGAGATTAGATGGCCTCGGAGAAACACAAAAAGGGCTTCAGTCTCAAAGGCCGCAGTTCGAAAACAGTAAGAACATAGAGCCACAAACTATCGGTAGTAAGTTGTCGTAACTGTGTTGCAAAAGTACCAGCGCTAATAGCAACCACTCATACTCAAATCGTTATAGGCACTGTAAGCTGGCTAAAACCGGAGATAAGTTCAGCCGAAACTTTTGCAATCTTCCGAAAGGATATGCTAACACACAGTTGGCGGTGGCGTGTTTGTTACTGTTGGAAATAGTTCATCTTGTAGCGAAACTGAAGTAGGTAGTTCCTGTGAATTAATATGGGCAGAGGTCATTCTTGGCAACCGGAAGAAAATGATAAATGGATCCTTTTACCGACTTCCAATTCAGATGATAGAACTGCTGAAAGATTCAAATAAAACTTTGGTGTAATTTCAGACGCGTACCCGATTCATAAAATTATAGTTGGTGGGAATAACGTACCCTTGATATGTTGGCGAAAATAAATGTTTAAATATGGAGGCACACATAAAACGTCATCCTAAAATCTGCTAAATGGATCCTCTGAAAATTATTTGGAGCAGTTTGTTCAGAGCATTTGGTCAGAACACTGTTACAGAAAAAGTATGCCAAATTTAAACGAACGCAAAATCTCGAAGTTCATGAGCGAATAGTAAAAGGTTGTGAATACACACTTGACCTCTTAGAAACAAATAATCCCAAACTAATAACAAACATAAAAACTGTTGAAGGGATTGGTGAACACAGTGTTGTCGTAGCGAAACTGAATACTGTAACCTGCAGAACCTCCAAAAACGAACGAAAAATGTACCTACTCAAAAAAGCAAATATAAATTTACTCCACGCCTTCCTGAGAGACAATCTCCACTCATTCCATATTAACAATGTAGAAGTAGACCAGATGTGGCATGAATTCGAAGTAGTAGAATCAATAGCAATTGACAGATTTATACTAAATAAATTAACAAAAGACGGAGCTGATACCCCTTGGTACACAAAACAGGTCAGAACACTGTTGCAGAAACAACGAAAAAGTATGCCAAATTTGAAGGAACACAAAATCTCCAAGATTGGCGATATTTTACAGAAGCTCGAAATTTAGCACGGACTGTCTCGAAATTTGGCAGAAAATCCAATGATATTCTGGTCGTAAATAAAGTAGGCTAAAGGCAACACAAAATCAATGCCTTCTCTGTGCGATAGCAATGGAAATACTACCGACGACAGTGCTGCCAAAGTAGAGTTAGTAAACACAGCCTTCGAAAATTCCTTCACCAAAGAAGACGAAGTAAATATTCCAGAATTCGAATTAAGAAATGTAAGGTGTCAGGCAAATCCAACACCTTCCATGAAAACCCTGACATGATAAGCAAATCCAGAAGTATGACACATAGCTCCGAATAAATCGTGACATTAAATTAACCAAAGTAATACGAGTAACGAGTGAGCAAATGGAATACCACAGACTAACACAAGAATGCCTAAATGCATGTCGTACCTTCCCACCGTGAGACCGACGCAGTTCCGAGGGGAGAAACGAGGACAGAAGCCGAGAGCAGAACCGTGTTAAGATAGAAGGCCCTACGATAAGGGACGGACTGGACACACACGTCGTCAGCCTTCCCCTAAGACTACCATCCGCACGTTTTAGCGTGAGACTTCTTCGCGTCTCAGGTACGTCAAGGACCACCCCCCAGCCCATGTTGAAAGATAGAGCCCTCCAGAAGAACAGTATAGATCTTACGATAACGCTAAAAGGGCCACACCAGCTGCAGGTTTTAGCGTGAGACATTTTAGCATCTCTGTTACGTTGCAAACTTTAAAAACATTGCCCCACCACGAAAAGTATAACGTTTCTCATTGGATAGACAGAATTTTTGTAGGCGGAGCTTACGGTTAACTTTGAGATCCTGATTGGTCAGATGAAAACACAGCCAGATAGTTTTTTTAAAACTACTTCGGTAGATTGTAGTAAGGACAAGTTAGGAGAGAGTTGCTTCCGAGATGGCGAGGTGAGCGGAGCTCTGCTGCCCGCCGCTGCCCTGACGCTGCCTAAACACCGACAAGGTGATGAACGCACGCGATGCCGCATTTTTGAGCGCATAAAGCTTCACTCAGAACTGCAGAAGTCTCATCAGTTACACCCTCTTTTTGGGTAATGCTAGTGTAGATCGTTAATTAAAACTCATGGTGTTCACATTTGCCACTAGAAGAACAGATATGAAACGCGATGATTTTTCTTTTATATAGTTACTGAGAAGCCACATCAGCCACTGTAATTTACGACAAGTTAGATGCCGCATTTTTGATCGCATAAAGCTTCACTCAGAACTGCAGAAGTCTCATCAGTTACACCCTCTTTTTGGGTAATACTAGTGTCGATCGTCAATTAAAGCTCATGGTGTTCACATTTGCCACTTGAAGTAAAAATCTGAAATGCGATGATTTTTCTGTTATATAGTTATTGAGACGCCACATCAGCCACTGTAATTTATGACAAGTTAGATAAGTAATTAAAGATAATTGAGGGTCAATGTAGACCGTTTTGATAGTTTTCTCTCTTGTGAAACTTAATTTAAACCTAGATTATAGATGTGATATGGCATAGGTCATCCTTCGATCCTTTATACAACTTGGAAAGCCATTCAGGGAATATTCGTTCACATTTTTGTTGAACTGAGTTGGTTTTTACCATCCTGTATTAAAACATTTCCTTTTATCAATAGTGCAATTTATAAACGATGTTTTGTGAGTAGAATAAAATTTCCAATGGTAAACTTAACTGCTTTTTCGACGTTATTTTACCAGCTAACTAAAAATAGGAAAGCCTTGAGCCCCTTCCACTAAATTTAGTTAGTATTAAGATTCTTTTACAGGGAGTGCAGTGGAGCTGACGCTGAGATAATTAAGTATTTGGTTATATCATCGCTAGTCTCACTGAACTCTTCTGAATTCTACATGTCATGTGTGGTCTGGCGTCTCCTTACCAGCAACAGGTCCCAGGTTCAAACTAGTCAATTCCCTAAAAAAACACGCTCAGAGCGTCGTTGCGCGAAAGTGGTAGGGAGACATGATATAGAACAGACACCACCATGAATGTTCAGAGAACAGCTACCACTATGAGTACGTTACAAGTAGATATCCTAGGAGTAGTTAAGCAACTTCAGTCACTTAATAAAGACAAGTCTTATCGTGAAGACCGTATACCAGTTAGGTTCCGTTCAGGGAATGCTGATGTAATAGGTCCATAGTTAATAATCATATGCAATCGCTGGCTCGACGAAAGATGCGTACGCAAGGACTATAACGAGCGTCAAAACGTATACAGGTATATGTGAACACAAGGTTGTCGTAACGAGATTGAGTATTGTGACCTCAAAATCCACCAAAAATGAACGAAAGTTGCAGAGGTCACACCAGTAGTCAAGAAACGTAGAAGGAGTAATCTACTAAATTACAGACCCATGTCAATAACGTCGATATGCAGCCAAATTTTGTGTTAGCACATTATGATCTACCTGAGAAGAGCACGGTGTACTGACACGCAGTCAACAGGGATTTAGAAAACCCCGTTCTTGTGAAACACATTTAGGTCTTTACTCACACGAAGTGTTGAGTTTTACTGACAAGGGATTTCAAATTGATTTGGCACTTCTAGATTTACGGAAGGTTTTAACACTGTACCACACAAGTGGCTTGCAGTTATGGTTACGTGAATGGATTCGTGATTTCCTATCAGGGAGGCCACAGTACGTAGTAATTGACGGGAAGACGTCGAGTGAAACAGGAGCGTTTTTTGGCGTTTCCCACGGTAGTGTTATAGGCCTTCTGCTTTTTCTTATCTGCATACGCATTGAGAAAGTTCAAGGAAGAGCAGTACGTTCTGTATTATTGCAAAATAGGGGAGAGTGCGTCACTGACATGTTACAGGATTGAGGTGAACGCAATTAAAACAAAGGCGTTTTTCGTTGCGGTGGAATCTTTTCACAAAATTTCTAATCGCCTACTTTCTGCTGCGAATGCGAAAATATTTTTTTGACGCCGATCTACATAGGGAGAAACGTTCATCATAATAAAATAAGGAAATCAGAGCTCGCTGGGAAATATATAGGTGTCCGTTTTCTCAGCGCGCTGTTCGATATTGAAATAATAGAGAATTGTTGTGAAGGTTGTTCGATATACTCTCTGCCACACACTGAAGTGGGATCTTCAGAGTATCCATGCAGATATAGATGTAGAATTGACATTATGACAAGATGGTGCAAGGACCTGCACAGTGGAATCGAATTTGGAGGTACCCGAGTTTGAGCCCTCGTTCGGCCATCCAGATTTAACTGTTACGTGTATTCCTCCTATCAGTTAAAGCAAATAGTGTATTGCTTCCTTCAGAAATATCACAGAGAATTTACTTCTCAATCAGTGTATCACAGTCTGTGCTCTATCTCTGGTGACAGTCGTCAACTGGGGGACGTTAAACTGCTGCCTACTTACCCACCCTTCAAGTCTCGCTCTTCTTCAGAGAAAGTTACTGGTTATCTGACGTGACCCCGTCTCACACAGGAACCATACCCGCCATTATGGCGTAATAATCGCATTAATGCTGGCTAGTTCTGAACCATTCAACTGACGAAAATTTTATTCTCTGAGGTCTTCAGACAAATAGAACTTACGGAGCACCCGCATCAGTGCGTTGCTGCGTATATGAAATTACAGACTTCCAACAGTGAATTACAAGTTTCTCGTCATATGACATCACTTGCCACTCCTTACAACCTACTTGTTTTCGTCGGATTTCTCCCACATCTGTCAAACGGAGTACACTGACTTTTTTTTCAGCTACTTTTATTTTTTACTGATACGTTGACAGTTATTTTTGCCGACTATGATTGTCCTTACGAACTGTTCGGTGTAACTGATTTTCGGCTCTTGAAGTAGTCATTTGCATTTTTTATGTTTTATGTTTGCGACAACAATCATGGAAAGTTAAGAGTGTTAGTGAGATAATATCTGCTTGAAATTTGTTACAACAGCCGAGCACAGTTTTACTAATTTAATATTGTGTTTAGTCTGACGGTTGAAGAAATACGAGTAAATGTGTCTAACTGGCAACAGCTACTTGGGGCATATAAAAAATGTTGCTATGAGGATGCATTTCGTGACAATGATAAACTTGACATTATGTGTAAAATGTATCAGTAGCGATATTTCGACTGATCCTCATGTCTGCTCCAAGTTAAAAGTTAACTGTAATTATAGTAGATGATTTATCAAGGCAACTGAACAACTTAAAGACACAAATGGGAGTGGATTAAACTGATCCCTCCTCTTTGAGCGAGACCTTTTAACAGAGCGTCCATAAAACCAGCGACCAGGTAACCATAAAATCGCCTACCATTGTTCTTTCAGCAGTAACTACTGAGCCCACGGCCACCGGCAACATTTACGGCATCCTTCGTGACGATCAAACTGCTGTAAGTGCGAGCAGATATCAGAGGAGCAAACACTGTAGGGTGCCAGCAAAGCCCGGTCAGCAGGCTGTTTTGTCAGCTGTGTGCCACTACCGGCATTATTGCCTGAAGCCATACTGGGCATAAACGAGGTTAACCTCACAGGTATAAGATGTTTGGCCATGTTTCTGTCAATGTAAAAGTGCTAGTGTGACCGTTCTTCGCCCGGCCACAGCATCAATTAACTCAGTAGCATGAGGGGGAGTTATACACGTGAGCGCTCGCACCGAAAGTCATGCGTGTATCTTTGCATCGAATAGTGCGAATTGTGGAAGCTGTTTGGTCAGTGGGAGACATCCTGAAAATACATGGAGGATAGGGTAGCAAGGCATGTGTAGCGCCTGCAATTATTTCACAGTTCTCTTTCACTACCTTGTCATGCTTCACACTTGGGGTACTACAGATTCTTTGGGACGGGCTGCGGCTACAGCAGTGGTACCCAACCATCCTATAACCATTATCCACGAGTGCATTCATCTACGTCTACATCCATAATCCGCAAGCCACCAAACGGTGTGTGGCGGAGGGTACTTTGAGTACCTCTACCTGTTCTCGTATTGTTCGTGGAAAGAAAGATTGTCGTATGCCTCTGTGTGGGCTCTGATCTCTGATTTTATCCTCATGGTCTCTTCGCGAGATATACGTAGGACGGAGCAATATACTGCTAGACTCTTCGGCGAAGGTATGCTCTCGAAACTTCAACAAAATCCCGCACCGAGCTTCTCTACTGCAGTCTTCCACTGGAGTTTATCATCTCCGTAACGCTTTCGCGATTACTAAATGATCCTTTAACGAAACGCGCTGCTCTCCATTAGATCTCTATCTCTTCTATCAACCCTATCTGGTAAGCATCCCACACTGCTGAGCAGTATTCAAGCAGTGGGCGAGCACGTCTACTGTAACCTACTTCCTCTGTTCTCTGATTGCATTTCCTTAGGATTCTTCCAATGAATCTCAGTCTGGCATCTGCTTTACCGACGATCAACTTTATATTATCATTCCATTTTAAATCACTCCTAATGCGTACTCTCAGATAATTTATGGAATTAACTGCTTCCAGTTGCTGACCTGCTCTATTGTAGCTTAATGATAAGGGATCTTTCTTTCTATGTATTCGCAGCACATTACACTTGCCTACATTGAGATTCAATTGCCATTCCCTGCACCATTCGTCAATTCTCTGCAGATCCTCCTGCATTTTAGTACAATTTTCCATTGTTACAACCTCTCGATATACCACAGCATCATCCGCAAAAAGCATCAGTTAACTGCCGATGTCATCGACAAGGTCATTTATGTATATTGTGAATAGCAACGGTCCTACGACACTCCCCTGCGACACACCTGAAATCACTCTCACTACGGAAGACTTCTTTCCATTGAGAATGACATGCTACGTTCTGTTATTTAGGAACTCTTCAATCCTATTACACAATTTGTCTGTTAGTCCTATGCTCTTACTTTGTTCATTAAACGACTGTGGGGAACTGTATCGAACGCCTTACGGAAGTCAAGAAACACGGCGTCTTCCTGGGAACCCGTGTCTATGGCCCTCTGAGTCGTGGACGAATAGCGCGAGCTGGGTTTCACACGACCGTCTTTTTCGAAACCCATGCTGATTCCTACAGAGTAGATTTCTAGGCCCGAGAAAAGTCATTATACTGGAACATAATACTTTTTCCAAAATTCTACAACTGATCGACGTTAGAGATATGCGTCTATAGTTCTGCACATCTTTGGAAGTGTTTTGGAATATACACTCCTGGAAATGGAAAAAAGAACACATTGACACTGGTGTGTCAGACCCACCATACTTGCTCCGGACACTGCGAGAGGGCTGTACAAGCAATGATCACACGCACGGCACAGCGGACACACCAGGAACCGCGGTGTTGGCCGTCGAATGGCGCTAGCTGCGCAGCATTTGTGCACCGCCGCCGTCAGTGTCAGCCAGTTTGCCGTGGCATACGGAGCTCCATCGCAGTCTTTAACACTGGTAGCATGCCGCGACCGCGTGGATGTGAACCGTATGTGCAGTTGACGGACTTTGAGCGAGGGCGTATAGTGGGCATGCAGGAGGCCGGGTGAACGTACCGCCGAATTGTTCAACACGTGGGGCGTGAGGTCTCCACAGTACATCGATGTTGTCGCCAGTGGTCGGCGGAAGGTGCACGTGCCCGTCGACCTGGGACCGGACCGCAGCGACGCACGGATGCACGCCAAGACCGTAGGATCCTACGCAGTGCCGTAGGGGACCGCACCGCCACTTCCCAGCAAATTAGGGACACTGTTGCTCCTGGGGTATCGGCGAGGACCATTCGCAACCGTCTCCATGAAGCTGGGCTACGGTCCCGCACACCGTTAGGCCGTCTTCCGCTCACGCCCCAACATCGTGCAGCCCGCCTCCAGTGGTGTCGCTACAGGCGTAAATGGAGGGACGAATGGAGACGTGTCGTCTTCAGCGATGAGAGTCACTTCTGCCTTGGTGCCAATGATGGTCGTATGCGTGTTTGGCGCCGTGCAGGTGAGCGCCACAATCAGGACTGCATACGACCGAGGCACACAGGGCCAACACCCGGCATCATGGTGTGGGGAGCGATCTCCTACACTGGCCGTACACCTCTGGTGATCGTCGAGGGGACACTGAATAGTGCATGGTACATCCAAACCGTCATCGAACCCATCGTTCTACCATTCCGACCGGCTAGGGAACTTGCTGTTCCAACAGGACAATGCACGTCCGCATGTATCCCGTGCCACCCAACGTGCTGTAGAAGGTGTAAGTCAACTACCCTGGCCAGCAAGATCTCCGGATCTGTCCCCCATTGAGCATGTTTGGGACTGGATGAAGCGTCGTCTCACGCGGTCTGCACGTCCAGCAAGAACGCTGGTCCAACTGAGGCGCCAGGTGGAAATGGCATGGCAAGCCGTTCCACAGGACTACATCCAGCATCTCTACGATCGTCTCCATGGGAGAATAGCAGCCTGCATTGCTGCGAAAGGTGGATATACACTGTACTAGTGCCGACATTGTGCATGCTCTGTTGCCTGTGTCTATGTGCCTGTGGTTCTGTCAGTGGGATCACGTGATGTATGACCACAGGAATGTGTCAAAGTTTCCCCTTCCTGTGACAATGAATTCACGGTGTTCTTATTTCAATTTCCAGGAGTGTATTTTGTATATAAAATGTATATTGTAACAAATTGGAGTTAACTGTATGAAATGTTTACAAAAGGAACTAACTCCAGCGGTAACATCTGTAGAGAATGTCGTAGAGAGAATGATTCCCTTTTGGAGTTTTTTTCAGTGCGTCATGACTCTCACCATCCACCAACAATAGCGCCTAACTAAACTTTAGAATGCAAATTTTCTTTGAAGACTGTTTAAAATGGAAAAAAATATGAATCATTTAGTTTTTGTATGTGTTTCATTAATCCACGAATTAACGAGTCCATGACAACTGGTATTGCTTCTCTAACTTTTTTATAGTATGATTAAGCAATTCTCAGTTCATTGCGAGTGTTATCTGCAACTCCCGAGGAAGGAAAGCTAACTACGAGTACCTAAAGTGAGGGACAAAAGTTCCTAGCGATACTTGTTTCATCCACATTCTGCACCCCCATTTAAAATCAACGAAGTTAAAATGCATAACATATACTTCCTGTCTGTAAATCAGTTTGTTACTGGACTCCTTACTTCTGAACTGGTAGAAATTTGAAGCCTTCAGCCTGCCAATGCTTTGTGTCTTATCCAGAATTTCCGTGCATTTCCAAATATAGATGTCAGATAACGGTTCCACTTGAAAAATAGCCAATTTACACACTGTAGGAGAAGTTACACGACGCATGGGAAACCACGGAAGTCTTGTTGATACTCACATGAAATCCAACACACCATGGGGTAGACTAATCTGCACTGTGAGAAAATGACAAGTTTGTACGACTGGAAACAGCTTACATAATTGGTGAATGACTTTCCTGATGGCTAATGGCACAAAACGAGAGGACTGATGTCCCAAAATGTTCGTAAGACAACAAAGAAATTAAATGGGCTACACACGTAAGTGAAGAACTGTGATGATCATCGCTGATCCTGTGATTGGTTCATTTCACAGGCATCCGACATGGCTGCCTGCATCTTCGTCCACTGAGTCATTCGTTGGCAGACTCCTCTGCAACGAGATGCCAAGCAGCGGACCACAACAATGAAAGCTATTTGCTGACGACAGGTGAGTGTGTCTAGCTTTTACGGGGCACGGAGGAGGAGGGGGGGGGGGCGACATCTCACTCAGCTGCTCTACGAACATTTTTAATGTATCATACATTCAGTAATTAAATGTAAGAGTGTAATCGGACGTACGTGAAACTGGTACATGTGTAGCTTAATTAAACGCTTATTTCCCTATTACCCACACTCTTTTGTTTAATGTTTCAAAGCCTGTAAATCTTATTCTTAGTTTATCTTCAGCAGTCTGGCACTTAGCAGTAATTAAAATAGCTCTTAGGGCATGGGGGGGGGGGGGGGGGTGATGACATAAATCGCATCCATTTCAATTTATGAATCTGATCGTCCTCTCTGTTTGCGAAAATTAATTTATTTCTTCGTTTCAGTCAGCTTTTGAGTATGTATATTAAAATAGAGGCTACTTATTTGACTTTAAGACAGACCCATTAACGTCTTACATTTGTATTTCTTACGCTTCGGAACCTGAACTGACTCTGCAGCATTCTTTCACCATTTTCAGCTATTTGCATGGAATGGGTTACGAAGTTTCTTAAGAAGTGTTATCAGACGACTCAAAATTTGAGCCTCATTCTCCCCACAAAAGTCTATTCTAAGCTTATTACTTACCTCTAATGTCATGTTTAAGACTAATTAAATCTAACGTCACAGCATAGCACTGAGTTTGTTGATATGTCTTCCACATTTATTTCTTCTGCAGCTTGTGGATAATGTAACAGCTGTGCTCTTCTTTTAGCAGCGGACATAAACGTAGGAACGAGGTAGGAGGAATAACGTTTAGAGGATTGTTTTGGAAGTGTTTTGGAATATATTTTGTTTATAAAATGTACATTGTAACCAATTTGAGTTAACTGTATAAAATATTTACAAAAAGGAACTAACTCCTGCAGTAGCATATGTAGATAGTGGCTTAGGAAATATGATTCACTTTTGGAATTGTTTCACTAAATGTTTGTAAATTTTAGAAACTAATATGATACGTACCACTAACTTGTAGACACATACAAACAAATAATTTACAAATGCATTTTAACTTCATGAGAAGTCTGATTTGGCATTCTGATTTATTTTCTATAAATTACATATGTATATACTCAGTCATGTGTGAGAATAGTGTCAAGATGTTATGGCTCACAAATCGTGGAAACCTGTTTTAGACACGTACATTACAAGTAACTTAACTCTAGCGAAGCAACGTACAATGCTCTCTTCACTGGGGTGTGATTTGTATTGAAGAGAAAACCTAGCAATAATTGTATTTATGCTGTTGACACACAGCAACTGGTGCACCCATCATAGATTTCGTACCACCGGTGCATTTAAGGAAGGACTTCCTGAGACAAGACCAGTTTTATGCTACGTGCTTCTGGCGTTTGTATTCTCACGGTTGAAGTAACGTGAAACAACAGGTACACAGAAACAACCACCACACTGTTCTACATCAGACACGAACATTTACTAAAAAATAAATTAATAAATCCTAGACAGACACACACACACACACACACACACACACACACACACACACACACACACACACACACAGAGAGAGAGAGACAGAAAATATCTGTGTATTTCATAGCACAATATTTCAAAAATGCTTTCTTGTTGTCACTAGCAAATACAGCTTCCAAATAATTGGAGAAATACTTCTTTGGCAACGTAACCCAAGGTGAATAGCACTGTCTACAAGACAGTAATCTGTTCTACGCACTTAGGATTCTCAAACTTAAAGCCCACTACACTTATTCCGAAGGAAGTGCAAAACCCTGTCAAAAATTTGAAACATAAATGGCTTGTTCCTGTGGCCGCTCTGTTTATATACATACACTTCTAGACTAGTTCGAAAGTAGGTCTAACTTCCTACGCCTTGAAATGGAACTTCAAAATAACACGAAACAGACTGGAACACCGGTTTGTCCGTATGAATATGATCACCTTGAAACAGTCTGTTGAAGATACATATGACTACACGAGATGAATACTTTTGTAAGGTAACAGTTTGTAGGTCGAGCTATCTATGTAGCTTTCCTAGCAGCGCAGATGAAACCACACGAAGCTCTTCCAGCTGGAGCGGGGAACAGGTAGTCCACCAGCCAACCACGACGGTCGTCTTGTCGTGGAGAGGGGAGAGTGGAGTAGGCGGCTGCTCAAGGGGATTCCCCTCAGACGGGCTGCAGCCGCGACGAGTCTAAGGAGCGAGGCATGAGCGGCCGCCCGTTGGAGACGTCGCCGCCAGCGCCAGCGAAGACGATCTGCTTGACGCTGGGCTCCAGCACGAAGATGACGAAGAGGATGACACCCTGCAGGATGTTTATGATGTCCGGCAGCGCCCACGCGTACACGGGGCCGCCCAGCGCCCACGACACCAGCTCCATCGTCCAGCTGATGCCCATCGACACGAACAGCGTCAGGATCATGCGCACCCTGCCACAGACACGTCCTCCAAAATTGAAGCAACAAAAGGAAATTTTGCAGAGGTGCGTTTATTTTGCCACAAAACAGTACAAATAGGCGATAGTAAAGTGGGAAAAAATGTAAAGGATATACAGGGTGAAAAAGTATTTAAACCGACAAACTCTGGGAGGTTGTAGGGGGACATCAGAACAAACATTTTTCCCTAATGTCATTTTTTCCTCTGAGGATTATTTAAACTGGTGGAGACCGTATTACGCTCTTCAGTTGTCGGCAACTGCTGTCCACCAGTGTAGTAGTGCATTGTCTCTTTTTACTAATGGAGCGATACACCTGGAGTGAGTACATTGATATGGCTGGTGCGTACTACGTAGCGCACCACAATGTACGAGCTGCACAGAGAGTTTCTCAACAACAATATCCTAATCGCCGTATCCCGCATCATACGACGTTTGCTGCTGTGTACGAACGTCTGCCTGAGACCAGGTCATTTAGCAGATTACCTGGACCAAAACGTAAGTGTTGAGGACATGTTTCGGCAACTCAAATGGGAATCACTGGAGCGAACATTATGTTCCTTTCGACGAGCACTATTGAAAAAATTTTAGAGAACTGGCTTTTGAAGTAGACTGTCTAGCGTCTCTACAACCGTCAAGATACACTACGCCTAAGAACCACGAAAACAAGATGTGAGAAATTAGGGCTCGTATAGAGGCATATACAGAGTTTTTTTCCCCTCGCACTGTGAGTGGAACACGAAAGGTACAAGGTATCCTCAGCCACTCGCCGCACTGTGGCTTGCGGAGTATCTAAGTAGATGCAGAATATGTCAATTAGAGAGTTCTTTTGCCCCAGAGCTCCCAAGTTATATGAAGCTTACATAAATACGGACAAGCACGATTCATTTACTTCACTTCAAGTTCCAATTAGCAGAGCCGCACGGGGTAGCCTCGGGGTCTAGGGCACCGTGTCACGGTTCGCACGGCGCCCCTCCACCCCTCTCTTCCCCCCCCCCCCCCTCCCCTCCCATATCGGAGATTCTAGTCGTCCTCCGGGTGCGCGGGTGCGCGCGTGCGTGTTTTGTCCTTAGCATAAGTTAGTTTAAGTTACAGTAAATAGTGTGTAAGCCTAGGGACCGATTACCTCAGCAGTTCGGTTCCATAGAAACTTAACACAAATTTCCAAATTTAGAATTAGCAGTAGACTGTGAGTTCATGTCGGGAACTCGAACCTGGATGTGCGGCCGTGGACGCTTGCATTCCGCGAGCCAAGTCAGCAGCGCCTTCGGACAGAATGCGCGCCCGGAGAGACTAGCTTCCCCAGTTTAGTGTAAGGAAATGCCAAAGCCGGAAGACTGTCAGGCGTACACATCTGACGCCTCTTGAGAGAGGAGGATGCCTCCAAAAAATAGCATTTTTTCCACTTTTAGCCACGTCAAAAGTATCTTTTCCTCTTGAAATACATGCTTCTCATTCGTTAATAGCAACAAACTGGCACGTGGAGAACGATGGAAATTAGCTGTAACTGAGAAGACTATAGGTAGGGAAGAAAGTAAGTGTTAGAACTTGAGACGAACCCCAACACTGGCTGGAGACGGCGAAGTGGGATTCGAGCCGTTATTTCCGTCCCCTGAGAAACTAGTGACTCAACACATGAAACTGAAGTATAGGAAGCAGTAGGTTTGTGACAGTCCACCCCAACTTACCTGAGAGGCAGCTGGCCCCCATAAACCTAACTGAAAAGCTAAGTCTCGTAACTTTCAGCGATGACTCCTTTTGCTGACCTCGTCCGAGGAGCGCCGCTCCGCGAAACCTGCTGTAGCTGCCTACTGCCGTGATCCCTGGGCGATATAATACTTTGCAACTTGCAGCCATCTCACGCTTCGGTATCTCAACCGACAATGTCAGGCCGAACCAGCAGGAATTACGGCGTAGGAAATTTTGCTGGACGAGCTCTCTCAATAAGCTTCACTTATTCCAGTTTGGAACCCAGATTCATGTTTGCATTTGCTAATAACTATTTCAAATGCAGTTCGATACATTTCGATCAGATTCATCACTGAGTTCGACATTAGATTCTAAACTTTCTACTTTAGACTGGGTATCACTAGCCATTAATTCTAATTTACCGTCAGTTTGCGTATTACGTGTCCCGACCATTGTTCCAAACACATCTGCTTATCTTGGTAGTAAGATTGTATGCAGTCATGTCCTTGAATGCAAATAATGACTTCCAAACACATCTGCTTATCTTGGTAGTAAGATTGTATGCAGTCATGTCCTTGAATGCAAATAATGACTAAACTATATTATGTATCAGTTTAAAACCATTCTCCCCATTCATTTAGCTACAAATTCCCCTATAAAGTCACTTACAAAAAACTCTGCCGTTCAGCTTCATTAACTATGCGATGCGTCACTGTGTAGCCCCCACACGAAATAGCGACTGGACTAGTCAGCGAGTTATTTACATTACTGTTTACGTAAGGGGGCAGGTGGAGGGGCGATGCGCATTGTACTGTATGTCGTACCAGGCAGTGTCATCATTCTCCCGCGTCTGTACTCTTTGGGGTGCGCATAGAACACTTAATTCTTGTTAGTTCAAGTATGGCAAAGGTATTTAGTCATTGCAGTGTTCATTATGGGTGGTATGAAGCAAAAATGAGAAGCGATACATTAACTACAACACTGATTTTTCCTAGATTACATATCTTTAGAAAGCCCCACCTCTGAGGAGGAGGTAGTACCAGTCAAAACTAGAAGGAAAAAATCCTGTAACAGAATGCCTGGAAATCAATACCTGTTGAGATACGGGTCAATACGCCGTGTCATTCCAATCTATCTTACGTAGTGGTAGGTATTGTAAGCAATGATGGATGTAGTTACGACAAATCTTGACATGACCTTCAGCCCTTCACAGTAAAGCTCCACACGGACCGGGACACACGCTCGTCCACCGAGCGAGGTGGCGCAGTGGTCAGACACTGGACTCGCATTCGGGAGGACGACGGTTCAATCCCGCGTCCGGCCATCCTGATTTAGGTTTTCCGTGATTTCCCTAAAATCGCTCCAGGAAAATGCCGGGATGGTTCCTTTCAAAGGGTACGGCCGACTTCCTTCCCCGTCCTTCCCTAATCCTATGAGACCGATGACCTCACAGTCTGGTCTCCTTCCCCAAAAACGACCAACATGCTCGTCCAACGTCTGCACCATGCCGATGGGGTGGGTAGACAAATGCCTTTAAAATGCCCCCAAAGTAAAAAATCCAACGGATTTAGGTCTGGTGAACGAGAAGAGTGGGCCATGCTGTCAGACACTCTTGACAAATTCATCGGCTCATGAAACATTGGCCTGAGGTTGAAAATTCGTTGGTGCCCTGTTGCCCATTAATCGCAGCAGTCTTCCTGCAAAGGAAACGTTCCTCAACACCGCTGTAAATTCGACGCGAGGAAGTGAGTGGCACACAGCACCTGCTAATCTGCTTTGTAAAGTGTATGGGTCTGAGTGTCACTGACTGCTCCTGCCTATGTAAGCGGTAGTGAAATGAAAACGCGACAAGTTGAAAGTAAACTATTATTTCAAAAGTAATCGCCATAGTGTTAAGATATTTATCCAACCGTGAGACAAGAAGGCCAATGCCTTCATGGTTAAATGTTTGCAGTTGTCTACGGAATCATGATTGTACGAGGGCGTGCAGCTCTACGTGTGAAGCAAATCGACGGCCACTAATCAGTTCTGCAGTGCTCCAAAAATAAGGAAATCGCATGGGGAGAGAATGGGACTGTATGATGGATGTTTAAGGGCTTTTCAGCGAAACTTGTGCGACTTAGTAAAAACAACCTTGGCAACATATGGGTGGGAATTATCCTGGAGCAGAGTGATGCTGACCGTCAACATTCCTGGGCGTTTATACTTTATGATGTGATTTAATTTTTGGAAAGTATGTACCGCTGTGCGTTAATTGTCGACCCGTCTTCCAGACAGACAATGAGTAGCAGGCTGTCGATTCGCTTCGCCCTTAGAGGTGCACGACACGGTACAATCCATGAAGACATTGATTATCTTGAATGAAATTTTCAATTTGCAGCGGAGTGTGCGCTGATATGAAACTTCCTGGCAGTTTGAAACTGTGTACGGGACCTTCGACTTTCGGGGGCAAGTGCTGTACCTGCACCTGCCTGCTAGAGCCACAGATCCCGAGTTCGACTCTCGGTCGGACACACAGTTTTAATCTGCCAGGAAGTTTAGTTGATTGTCTTGTCTTACAGTGGGATGCGTGTATTAGCAGTTATGGAGGTCACTTTTGACATAATAAACCGGTTAGTTACTTTTTTACATCTGTCTCTTTAATTTGACTGCCCCTTATATACTGATATTGAGCGGTCCTGACCACGTTTCCGAGGATATCCAGCCGACCACAACTGTGTATTGTGGTAATTCACTATGCTACCTTTTGTGAATCCTGCCTACAGCAAGGAAATACTACAGATAACTCTTAGCGAATAAAGCGGCCTTTATCGCGAAGGTATTGGTTTCCTGTCATATGAATGTAGAAATTTTTCTTTCTAATTTTGACCAATAATTCATGTAGAACTCGTTGCCCTCACGTTTCCATTCAGTATGGCTCGGTTCTGTCTAGGGTTTTGCTTCCCGGCAGTATTACCTGTGCTTGACGGAGACACACAGCACTACCTTGGATAGGTTTACTGATTATGCGTTGGCCGATATGCACAGCCTCTGTTGGTTCACTGAATGCTGTGGAGGAGACAGGGTGACTACGATGAGTTGTTGCCGCACTTACGACAACCACGTCACAGTACTTTTGCATCTGCTGGACGGTTGTTGCATTACTGTGTGTCTGGTGTTATGTCCTGCTGATTGCGTATTACGGCCTTTTCACTGTTCTGAAGATATTTTCACAGAAACAAGGGTGATTGCGATAACAAACCGAATAAATCTTAATTATATTATTACTCTGCAACGATTCGTCGGAAACCGTGGGACTGCTATACCAAAATACCCTCTGAAAGTTTCTGGGAGTTCTGGCAAGAAAAGACGATTTTATAAATATATATTAGACCTACTGAAAAATTAATGTATTAATGAGCTGTTTCTTTTTATACGGAATTCTGGTGAAGTCAGTTGGTCGTGGTGACATTTAGTTCACAAATTGCAACACATTCTAAATTTTTCAAATTAATTAATGCTTCTAAAGAATGGTCTTCTCCGAATGTACTTCTGACTAAAAAGTGACTGTGGTATCTGGAGTCCACCTTTTGCGTTGCTGTCATGCTATTTCCATAGATTCATCTCCTATGGATTTAACATTTCTTTAAATGTTACAAAATATTTACCTAAAATTTTCTTCCCGTAGTTCATCCCCTTGGGGGCTGAATTTCCAAAACACGTGTTTTTTATTTCTAGCATAGTTGCCAAATACAAATTTTCAAATGTTTAGTTTTAAAAAAGCTTTCATAATGAATAATTTCATAAAACTTTTCATGCCCTATTTCACTACCTTAGGGGGAGGAATTTCCAAAACCACTAATAGACGCTTTTTTTTATTCATGACCGAGAAGTCAAATACCAATTTCCATAGATATAACTTTTAAAAATGCCGTAGTAGGTCTATAATAATTATTTATTTTCAAAAAACTTTCACGCGGTATTTTACCCTCTTTGCGGGAGGGGGAGGAGAGCGAAATATTTCGTCTCCCCTCTGTGCAGAATACATTATGCGCCTGCCTCCTTATTTGCAGAGCACTGTCTTTATTGACATTTGAGCGAACAGGTCATGGGATCCGACTACAATTCTCCCCCCACAGTGTCTAATTGAGTCAACTAGTGACAATATCCTTATGCTGATACTGAATGTATGGTTAATCCTGCAGGCCCACTAATAAAACGCTGTAGGAAGCAATGTTTCTGCTGGCTCGGTTTGTAGCCCCTCTCCACCTTTTTCTTTAGCCCCCTAATGTCCAAGTATCAACTGTGCCATTCACTTCCTGTGGAGCTTACCTACACAACCTCTGTCGCTATAGCATATCGCTCTGTGTACTTTTGACGTCCAGCTACATAGAAATCCCACTCTATACTGATGCTATTTTTACGGTACTGAACTGGTGCACCATACTCCTTGTGCGAACATACCAAGTGATATATTCAACTAAATGTTTCGCTCCTAAACTGAGGCATTACTTTGTAATGAGGATCGATCTTAGGATATATTGTTTGTATTCCAAAATAGATACTTTTGGAACCCAGGCCGCTAAATACGAGTAAAACCTGTTATTGAGCCAGTGGTCGCGACTGTTGGCGACAAAGTCTAGAAGTTCTGTTCTTGCACTTTTGTGTTCAGCACAGGTGGTATGCCTAAGAGACACTGCTATTAAGGCACTGGAAACAATAGCTGTACATAACGTTTGGTCATACAAGACAGTAGCTAATATTACAGATCTTATTCTGTGCATATTGAAATGTTAATTTGATAGCAGTCATTACGATACCGAACGTTCACACAACTGACGCAGACGTCTCCATTATTCTGTAATGCTTCCGCGTTAGCTTCATATAGGTGTCATACTACAACAGAAAAAACCCAAAGCCATACGATTAACTCATAAAAGCAAGATCCAGAAACGAGGTATATATACCAGAGTTCGAACTATGCATCCAGACTAGGTGCAGTCACGACAAATATTTAAAATGCGGATGCCTCTGAAAGATACTCACCTCTCTGTGGGCGACCTGTTCCTGAAGACTGGTGGGTACGTGCATATCCTGTATATGCTCAGCGCGAACATCCCGATGTTCATCATGAACAGGAAGCCGATTGGTCCATAGAAATAGTTCAGCGCTGCGTCCTTACCTGGAACATAGCACAGAAATATCATCTGAAACGTTGCCTATACGGGTTTTACTGAAGTCTCCAGTTTCCTCTTACTAGCGTAGGAAAGTAAGCCCACTTTCGTAATAGCGCAGGTCCAGATCATGTTGGAACTGTGTACTGACGACGCTCTGATAGGTATTAAGGAGAGAAGAAATCTTGTAAGGTGCTTTTGCGTGCAAGCTGTATGTGTCTGCATTTGCTTTCACGTTGAAAATATTAACACGCATTGTCTGAGCCGAAGTTGTATCCTCAGGCATATGGTTGACGTATTATGTAGTCAGACTGATTTTGGCATAATTCTCCGAGGTGGACCGGTTTCTTAAAATTCTTATCATTGCAGCATATTACCACAACCATAGCGTAGCTGAGAACCAAGCAGTAAGAAACAACTGAATGGCCAGCTTGTCCCTTGTGTATCTTCTGATCCACGACATGGAGTGACCTACGTTTTCCTCCACTGTCTCTGTACTTCACCGTTTCTCCTGTTTATTATGTTCTGATCTCTTCTGATTATTTTAGAAAGGAGATGTTAGTTATTCTATATCTTTTCTAAAAAGCGGTTGTAAGTCCTACTCAACCTATTTTTTGTTTTGGGTACTGGTTAGGAAACGTCTGATTACAAATAATGGGCATCTTCATTTTACGTGACAAGGTTACTAAACATGTGAACACGCAGACATTGACACTGCTGCTCCTTTCGGAAACAGTATTGCATGTAATTTAATTATGTATTTGAACTAATTGACGATTGATACTGAAATAGAAGGAAACTTAAAGAATTCTTAACAGATGAGAAGACTATGTGAAGAATTGTCATGGAATGAGAAGGATAAAGAGAGAAACTCGAAAGTAATTGCCGAGGAGGATGATAAAGCATGTATGCATTCGTGTTAGTTTGTTACAATACTAAATTTTTCTTGTTTGGTTTGTTTCGGGTCTGATTTGGGAAGAGACCTGAGTCTGAGTGCTTTTTATTCCTGTTATTCGTTGTGGTTATGATGGAAGCGTCGGCGAGTGTTATCACGATTGTTAAGCCAACTACAACGAAAATGCTAGTTGCAGCACCGACTTTGTTCCTAGTGCACTGTTTGACAAAGAGAAGTGAAGCACCAAGAACGGGAGGAAGAAACGAAATGAAACTTCGCGGGTTGACAGGGCGTGTGATGTTATTTCAGTGAGTTCAAAATCGTACCAAAATAACAAGTAACTTGGCAGTATGAGCCCACTTATCAGTATGACGTTGCACCCTCTGTGGCCCGGATGCAGGCACTGATCTGGCTGGGAAGGATGTCGAAGTATTCGTATCCTCTCCGGAAGCAAGCTGACCCACAAATGTTGTAACTGGTGTTTGACATCGTGGATACTGACACTGGGGCGAGGCTGTCGGTAGAGCTGGCTCCAAACTTGTTCAGTTGGTGACAGTTCTGGGGATCTTGCTAGGACTGCCTCAACATCATACACACTGTTAGAGACACGTGGTATGTGTGGACGACCACTGTTCCGTTGAAAAATTAGATAATGATACTGTTGCATGAGGGTAACATGGGGACGCAGGATGTCCGTGATGCACTGTGAGTTGTCCGAATTCCTTCAATCGCTACCAGCCGTGACCTGAAGTCATGCCCGATGACTTCCCCACACAGTTGAGACTCTTCAAATGAATGAAAGACTGGGATCTCATCCTAAGCTACAGCCATACAGGGTGGGGCAAATGAAACTGTACCGGATGAGTGGATACGATTTGTGGCAGCACTAACGGAGGAGCAAACGACCTACAGTTACTTCCAACATGATGGAGCAAGTGCCCATACAGCTGGCTGATCCTTGGAGCACATTCACACAACCTTCGCGCCTGACGGAGTTGTTAGCGGGAAATCAGTCTGGTCGCGGCATAGCTGGCCACCGGGTCGCCGGATCTGTAAGTGTGCGATTACTTTGTGTGGGGATCCCTCAAGTCTAAGGAGCATCGCAACAACCTTCATTCTTCAAGAACTGCAGCAGACCATTTCGGATGACACTGCAGCAATGCCAGCAGTCCAGCTTCGATCCGCATTCAGCAACTTTCTGACTGGCGCCGAATGTGCCAAGACATGAATGGTGGTCACTTTCAACATCTGTTATAGTCAGGTTAGTACTGTATTTCTCTTCCTCTGCTGTGTTTCTTTTTACCCTGGAACACTGTTCTCCGGGCCACTTATTATCGCCACCCCCCTCCACCACCCCATGGGGTCGGCGACGGTGGACATCGGGTATAGTGCATATCCGCATCGCCGAATGCAATACGACGCCATTAATCAACAGTCCATGCTTTCCGATCACAGAATCACTCCAAACACAGCCGTTTGTCTTGTGTCAACGCCTCCCTACACACACCCCCTTGGGCTCAGACCACTGGCACAGGGTGGCACTGAATGAAGGCTCAAATGTACAATGGTTACGACGTGCTTGGCGCAAAATGAGGCAAACCTCCGTTCTGATGATAGTCCAATGTGGTCGACCTGAATCTTGAAGACGAGTATGCCTTCCTTCAAGTTACCATGCGCTCCAGCGTCTCGCCAAAGTAACAGCTCTACGCATCATGATATTGCAGGATGCGGCTAGCTGGCCAAATTGAGACCCACAAGAAGGCCTTTTTCAAACTGGTATGTGCTAATAACGCTGTCTCTCACGAGTATGCAGCATCTTTGTAGCCTTCAAAAGTTAGCGCTGGTCTACCAGGACTCTTAACTACTTTAAACACCGTTAATGCCATCTGGCGGACGTTTTACGTGTCACGGAGAATTGTAACTTTTAATCATTTACATACGCGACGATGATATGTACTTGTACGAAGTTACATTGACCATCCGACAGTGTCCTCTGTATGCTTCACTTTTGTTTTATCTTATGGGACTTAACTTCTAAGGTCATCAGTCCCTCAGCTTACACGCTAGTTAACCTAAATTAAACTAAGGACTAACACACACACACACACACACACACACACACACACACACACACACACACACACACACCCATGCCCGAGATGTGATTCGAACCTGCGACCGTAACGGTCATGCGGTTCCAGACTGAAGCACCTAGAACCGCTCGGCCACACCGGCCGGCTGTCAGATTGTCTTCTTGGTGAATCTTTGTTTCTTAATTCGCTGGAAAGTATTTTAATATAAATTATATACACTATTTATGTTCATTAACTCTGACTAGAAGGCTTGATCTATGGAATAAACATTTCTTTTTAAGCAGGATATAGATTAAGTTCATGCAATTTTTGAAAGAGACTCGTAATTACGGCAGCAGAAGATTCCATCCGACAAAAAATTTCCTTCATTGGTTACAGTTCAGATAGCTGGATGGCTACCTTGAATGATGGCGACTACGCAGGAGTAGTTCTTTGCGTGATTTGCTGGAAGCTCTTCGTTCAGCCTATCAAGCCGCGGGAGTTAGCAGCCCTTTCTGGAGCCGAGTTATCTTTACAAGGCTGAATACACAGCTGAAGTAGTGTTCAAACACCGATAACATGCAGGTAGACCATCCATGGCGGTGTTATCACCGATGACAAAGTACAGAGGGGATAACCGGTCGTAGGAAATCCAACCTGGCTGTGTTCTAGATACTACACTGCCCGACAAAAAATTAAAGAGTGCCGAAGACATGGTTGCCTGCCGAAGTAAATCCGTACACGTACACACCATTGCGGTTATGGAAATGACTAAAGTTGCAATTCATTGCGACAAGTAAAACGGCCACCAGTGTGTTTTAGGTTTGTTACCTGGCCTTGTAGAGTAGACAAGGGGCTGTGAACACCATCGGATTTTGAGTGATTACTGAGAGGCACAGACGCCGCATAATGGTGAGACACCGTTATCAGTACCGACAGTCTCCATTTGGCTGGCCGGTCGAATCGTGTTGTACTCAGCTAGGTGGAGCATTCGGATGTGACAATGGTCCAAGGTTTGACTGTATGGGAACGTGAAGGCAGGCACAGTCGTCGTCGTTAAGGGTTCTAGTCGACCACGTATCAAGGGAGGATCGCCGTATTGTGCAAAAGCACCCTTCCCATATGTGCTTGTCATCCGAGAACAAGTAATAGCCGGCCGCGGTGGTCTCGCGGTTCTAGGCGCGCAGTCCGGAACCGTGCGACTGCTACGGTCGCAGGTTCGAATCCTGCCTCGGGCTTGGATGTGTGTGATGTCCTTAGGTTAGTTAGGTTTAAGTAGTTCTAAGTTCTAGGGGACTGATGACCACAGCAGTTGAGTCCCATAGTGCTCAGAGCCATTTGAACCATTTTTTTGAACAAGTAATACACTCCCGCCAGCGTTCTGTGTCATTCCCGACAATGAGTCTGAGGCTAACAGCAGCCTGACTGGTGTGTCAGTTGGTAGTTGGTTGCAGTTCCAACATAGCTCTTGACCACTGATGGGATCATGTATATGGTTGGTGTTCACTCCCTCAGCGTCAGTTAAGGTCTGAAGATGGTGTACTGAATCATCGAAACTGGTAGCTATATACACTGAAGCGCCAAAGAAACTGGTATAGACTTGCGTATTGAAATACAGAGATATGAGAACAGGCAGAATGCGGCGCCGCGGTCGGTAACACGTATATAAGACAACAAGAGTCTGGCACAGTCGTTAGATCGGTTACTGGTGCTACAATGGCACGTTACCAATATTTATGTGATTCTGAACATGGTGTTATAGTCGGCGCACAATCGATGTGACACCATCTCCGAAGTAGCAATGAAGTAGGGATTTTCCCGGACGACCATTTCACGAGTGTACAGTGAATATCAGGAATCCGGTAAAACATCAAGTCTCCGAAATCGCTGCGGCCAGAAAAAGATCCTGCAAGAGCGGAACAAACGACGACTGAAGAGAATCTTCCAATGTGACAGAAGTGCAACCCTTCCGAAAATTGCTGCAGATTTCAATGCTGGGCCATCAACAAGTGACAGCGTGCGAACCATTCAACGGAACATCGATAAGAGTTTTCGGAGCCGAAGGCCCAATCGTGTACCCTTTATTGTTGCAAGACACAAAGCTTACTCCTCGCCTGGGCATGTCTACACCGACATTAGACTGTTGATGACGAAACATGTTGCCTGGTCGCACGAATCTAGTTTCAAATTGTATCGAGTGGATGGAAGTGTACGGGTATAAAGAGAACCCCATGAATCCATGGACCCTGAATATCAGCAAGGCCCTGTTAAAGCTGGTGGAGGCTCTGTAATGGTGTGTGGAGTGTGCTGTTGGAGTGATATGGAATTCTTGATACATCTAGATTGACAGGTGACACGTAAACATCCTGTCCGATCACCTGCATCCATTTATGTACACTGTGCATGCCGACGGACTTTGGCAATTCCAGTACGACAATGCGACAACCCCTACGTCCAGAATTGTAGAGTGGCTCCAGGAACACACTGCTGAGTTTGAACACTTCCAATGGCCACCAGTCTCCTCAGGCATGAACATTATTCAGCATATCTGGGATGCCTTGCAACGTGGTGTTCGGAAATCTCTACTCCTCTTACTCTTTAAGGATTTGTGAGTAGCCCTGCAGGATTCTTTGTGTCATTTCCCTCCAGCACTACTTCAGACATTAGTCGAGTCCATGCTCGCGGGGGCCCTACACGATATTAGGCAGGTGTCCCAGATTCTTTGGCTCTTCAGTGTAATAAACAACACTGAATGGGTAGCTAAAGGTTGTTCTGTTTTCTTACATAAGTGAACAGCCGAAGTATCTCAAACTACAGTCAGAAGGATAAACGTACAGAAACTAGCGAATTAGCGTCCCACAGATAGGTTGCCAGTAACACCAGAACAGAAAGGGCTACATCTGAAGCGGTTCCGTTATCGCGAGGCAGGGACTGTTGACGAATGGCGTCATTCTGTGTTCAGCGATGAAACGCAGTTCTGCTCTGTCGTTGGTGACCATCTTAGGAGAATATGGCGGCGACCTGGTAAGAGGTCTCATACTTAATGTTTTTTAGAAGCACAGCTGTGTTACTGCTGGTGTCATGGCGTGGGGAACCATCAGGTATGACCTCAGATCAAGGTTGGTAGGGAATGGGGAAACTTCGATGGCACAATGATGCGTCACGGACATCGTGCGTCCTCATGTGACAGGAAAGTTTTTGCCACTTTTTAACAGAACAATGGTGGTCCACACGTGGCACGTTTCTGTATCATGTGGTTTTCCTGTGGGCAGAAAGATCGCCAGATCTGCCTCCGATAGAACGTGGATGGGACCAGCTTGGATGTAAACCCTGTCGCAATGCCCGTGTCCAGTGTATGAAGCAGCAATTAGAACAGTTGTGGGCTAGCCTGCCTCATGAGTGGAAGCAACGGCTTTGAAACCCCTTCCAACTGGGCAAGTGGGCTTATACTGCCTAGTCGTTTGTAAAAGACTCGAGATTGCAATCACTGGAATATCACATAGCCTCTCGACCCGGGAAGGTTTCTTTAGTTTCTTCCTCTGTATGCTTTGGATATTTGCCAGGCAGTGTATTTGGCCATGTTAGTTTAAAAGGGATTGGACGATCTTTTGCTGTTTACTTCGTCTGTAAAGGATTTTGTCGTCATTATCTCTCCTCATTAGTGTATAATTTGCAAGTATTCATCAAACGATGCCTTTTTACCTTGCATTCAGCACGATATAACACACACACACACACACACACACACACACACACACACACACACACACACACACACACACACACACACACACTTTTGTAATCCTTCTATAATAGGGAAGCATAATAGTAGTGTAACGTGATGTTTACTATTGAATTCCGTTTACAAGTGATATTATATTGAGCAGTGTATTACGTTATTTCGAATGAAATTATCCGCACTGGGTGAAAAATACTTTTATTCAAAGTCACGACTGGTTTCGCTTTAGGTGCAGACAACCGTAAGTGATCTGTACAAAAATCAACGGAAAAAGTATTTTACAAAGAATTATTAACAATTGACTGAAGAATAAATGGGTACTGAAAAATATCTTATGGCAATACCTTAGAAATTTTCACAGAAATTCTAATTAACAACTCATAGCGAAGAGGGAACTGCCTTACAGCCACTCCCCATCATTCACGTCAAATTGTAACCATAGCGCACTAAGGCGCTACGCAAGAATTAAAATGAAGGTGATCGCGTAGGGCCTAAAGAAATAAAACCTGGATACAGACCATGTAGACAAAAAAGCTGTCGGCTAGTAACACGCCTAAAAAAGATCAATTTCAACTATGGACAATCACTTATTGTGCTATGTTTTTGTAACTGTACGTGAATGATTGGAGTGGCTCTAAGGCAGTACCTTTTCGCTATGAACTGTGGAATAGAACCTCTGACTACTTTTCGAGCAATACTACTTCGAAATATCGCTTTATTCTTCAGACCACTGTCAAAGAAAAAAAATTACGAAAAATTCTTAAGTTTTGTACAGATCACTTGAGGATGTGTCTTCAACTAATGCGCAAATGGTCGTGACTTTGAATTAAAGCCTTACTGGCACTGCCTGTCATTTCATTCAAAATGTGAAAATTTGGCTGTGCTTGCCCATAGTTCAAAATAACGTATCGCACGCCGGCAAAGAAAGTGACAAGAGTAGGAAATTGCAATTTTTACTTTTTGTCACTGAAAAATACGTTTCAAGTGCCCCAATGTGAACAAAAAAGTCTTATCTCTATCTCCAAAATTGTCCACTTCAGCGCAGTTGTGTCAGTTTTGTTGCATCGTACATCACGCTTCGCCGCGGTAAAACAGCGTCATTCATTTTTGGAACGTGTGCATGGGACACTCAATAAGAGCGACACATTCTAAGTTGTCAAACCTTTCATGTGTGTGATAAGTTGAATGTAATTTTTAATACTTAATTTCGTGAACTGTGTTCCTTAAATTTTACCTAATTGGTATTCCTCATTAAATTGTGTAACTTTTTATATGTTACAATTTGGCCTTTCGTATTTTCTAATATAAAAATTTCGTATTGGCAGATTAAAACTGTGTGCCGGACCGAGACTCGAACTCGGGACCTTTGTCTTTCTCGGGCAAGTGCTCTACCAACTGAGCATCAAGCACTACTCACGCCCTCGTCCGCACAGCTTTACTGGCGCCAGTAAAGCTGTGCGGACGTGGGCGTGAGTAGTGCTTGGGTAGCTCAGTTGGTAGAGCACTTGCCCGAGAAAGGCAAAGGTCCCGAGTTCGAGCCAGTAAAGCTGTGCGGACGGGGTCGTGAGTAGTGCTTGGGTGCTCAGTTGGTAGAGCACTTGCCCGAGAAAGGCAAAGGTCCCGAGTTCGAGTCTCGGTCCGGCACACAGTTTTAATCTGCCAGGAAGTTTCGTAACAGCGCACACTCCGCTGCAGAGTGAAAATCTCATTCTGGAAATTTCGTATTGGTTTTCATTGTTTGTAACTGAAGTACTTAGTTTTACGTGGAGGGGATTCGAATGTCGTATTATATTACAGTAAGTAAAGAAAAAAGTTATTTAGTGTGAAAAAGTGGCAGAAGTGTTACACTAAAGGTTGTAACAAACAAAATAGTTTAGAAAAATCAAGAACAGTAACAACTCAAAGAATTAATAATTACCTGGTAACACTAGACATTCGACGAGAGTAGAACTACATGTCCATTTTACTGTTGTATAGGTTACAAGGGAAACTGCTTACTTGAAATTCAAAAGGACGCCTATACTTCTTCAATGTAAGTTTTGAGGAATTCTGTAAGTCGATTTTTGCCATGTATGGCATTTTTGAGGTGTTATTGTTGCTGCCTGGGTGAGATAGGTTAGCGTATGTGGTGTACTCACTGCTGAACCAGCAGCTGCTGGTGCCGAGGTTGGGCTTCAGGAAAGACGGCGGCACGCTGGGCCGGATGTCTGCGAGCAGCGTGATGACTAGGCACAGCAGCGGGAAGAACCACGCAAACACCGAGTAGCCGACGAAGACGCGCCGCTGGTCCGCGTCCTCCCGCGGGTACTGCCGGCTGTTCTTCACGCTCCTGCACAACAAGGCGAGGCTGCAGGGAGGTTCACACAATCGCTCCAACTCGCAATTAACTTCTCTGGGTGCTCGCAACATGACACTGCTTCTTCTATAGTCTCCTTACAGAGTTTCCATCCCAGTGATTGCATTCTTTCAGCGCTACAGCCAGAGACAAAGCCATTGTGCGGAATGTGTGTAAGACATCGTGGTCTCCTGACCTTCATTGCTTACATATTGCGCCCTCACAATCATATTCCGCACATCAAGACGCTTCATTCGAACCCGAACTCGATAAGATAAAGTCAATGTTGTATGAATTCATGTAAACGATATGCAAATAAAAAGTGCGCACCGGGGTTGAAATACTCGAGGCTGGCGTACACACATACATTCCAGACACGACAGTCACAGGAGCTTTTAGTTCGAGACAGGCAGACCACACACTGGGAGGCCGGTCCCTTCAGAGGACAAGTCAACCTCGGCCGCCTGTGGAGCAGACAGCGTGTGCCCGAGTGAAAGGGGGGAATGACCCCATGTTCGGCTTCAAAGCAAATTCAGCTACATTGTGTGGGAGCATCCAACCTACGCATTCTTTACATGTAGCACACAGTTTCAGAGATTTTCACAGGGAGACAGCAAACGCCAAAACTACAGATTTCCGGATTGGTCGCCTTAAATGAAACGTCATTCTCCCGTATTAGAAGAGGCAATGCTGATTGGCAGACGATATTTCTGACGCCTTAAGCTGAAGGAGTAATGGAAGAGACCAAAAGATATACCCTTCACGCCTGGCGTGGAGAGGCGCCTTTCCGTTGTCGCTCTTGGAGCGAGGAACAAGTCTCTCGTCAGTACTTCACTGGGATTGCCTTCTTTCAGCGCTACTGCCACAGACGTGGTCATTGTGCAGAGTGAGTACCCAGGAAGTTACGTTCAAGAGCTACTGCAGTTCTCTAAACTAATCCTTCAGCTTTAGGATACAAAATGCTGGTACTCACATAATGAAGTCATTTAGTTCTCTGAAGTTCATGCAACACTTCACTTCTTACAGGGAAAATTCCCATCGCAGCCCCCTCAGATTTAGTAGTAAAATAGCCAATCGTACAGCCCGTCAATAAAGTAACACAGACCAAGCATGGAAACAGGAAGGAGGTGTGCTAAACTGAAAAACGAAGCAAAATTGAAGCAGTGAACGGTCGAAGCTCAAGATGTGCAACACTGAGTATAGTTGAACTACCATGGCGTCATGGTTGTGTTATAACAATGTTGGAGTGCAAAGTGAGAGATTCATGTTCAAAACTTCCTCTTACCCATACATATTAATTATTTTTACAAAAAATTATGAACTTTCCATCCAGCCATTGACGCATCTGTTGTTCTTCAGTCTTGGCAGTTGTCATAATATAAATTTTTTACAGAAATGGGTCATGCAGTAAGAAAATATTACCGTCGCAAGCAAATGTGATAAACAGTGAGAGCAGGTAACATGCTGCACAGGCCTCTCACAGAAATGAAAACAACAAACGGGTGTGAACTATGTTACAACAAAGGAATTCAGGAGAGAATTTCGAAAACGGGACGCAACAGTCATAAAATGTGGCACCTGTGCAGAACAAGGAGGAGGTTCGTACGTCTGGAGGTCCCTTCCCTACACCTCGGTGTTGCAAACGGACGTTACACCACGACATAGACACAACTTGAATATAGCGAACAGACACGCCAATGACCAGATGGACAGCTCAATTTCGAGCAAAAAATAAATATAATAAAAAATGGGGGACGAGGGACATTGTACACGGATCTCCCGTCCGTCAATCAGACACCGTGACCACATAACCACGTCGCCGTGGCTATTAAACTTCTGTCGGCGTGGCACATCTTGAGCTTCGACCGCTCACTGTTTCCATTTCGCTTATTTTTTCACAGTTCAGTTCACCACATGCCTGCTCTGAGTACTATGGGACTTAACTTCTGAGGTCATTAGTCCCCTAGAACTTAGAACTAGTTGAACCTAACTAACCTAAGGACATCACACACATCCATGCCCGAGGCAGTATTCGAACCTGCGGCCGTAGCGGTCTCGCGGTTCCAGACTGCAGCGCCTAGAACCGCGAGACCACTTCGGCCGGCCCATATGCCTGTTTTCATGCTTGATGAGTTCAGTTTTTGACGGGCAATCCACTGCCCCATCTTACAAATAAATCTGAGGGGGCTGTAACGGGGAGTTTCCCTTGTTAGAAGAGCACACTTGTCAGTTGGAGCCCTAGAGATGATAAAGAACTGGTACGAGGCATTCACGTGGCCCATCAGCGCTTCTATAATTTAAAGCGCGTGTGCTAGTGCCAGTCGATTGTATGAAATCGGTACAGTAAGGTGATCGATGTGGAAACTTTACAGGATGGCAGGAAAGAGCTACTACATTTGGACGTATCTACAAAGAATGGTGTGCCGTCCGCAGTGTAAGAACAGTAGGAGAGAAATGTTGCACCCGCCTCTACATCCATTCTCTGCGAACCGCTGAAGTGTATTGCAGAGTGTACGTCACACAGTACGAGTGATTAGGGTCTTTTGCCCTCCCACTCACGTACGGAAAGTTTGAATACCCCTGTGTGTTGTTAATCCTGTGGTCGCGATCCCTATTGGAGCGTTATGTAGGGGGTTGTAGTATATTCCTAGAGTCATCATTTAAAGCCAGTTCTTGGAACATTGTAAGTAGGACAGATTGTCTATCTTCAGGAGTCAGACAGTTCAGTTTCACCCCCCCCCCCCCCACCACCACCACCACCACCACCAGTGTAACACTCCCCCACGGGCCAAACAAACCTGTGACCCCACGATTGCTGACAGCAGCAACCATAAATAAATTTTCAATATATGAAGTTTATAGCCTACCGGCTGTGTAAGTTAAATACGAAAACCTTAACCCGGTTCCTATACCATTAAGGTTAATTTATTCAGAAGGAAGTAACTTCTAGTAAAAAATTGTAAATGTGTGGCTTCTGATGTTGTGCGAGTTATTTTGGTACAGCCACCTAGATCCACGCCTTGAAGTTGCTGTGAGCGTGAACCAGGACGTTATTTCAATCTCTCCGTCATTTAGTGTTCCCATTCTACTACATCTTCATTACGTATATGTTTGTGTTGGCCTCCCGTCTTGCGTAACAGAAGTGTCCACACAGCCGCGCGCTCACTTTCCTTCCCTGACGATCACTCGTGCACTTTATTGCACCTGGACTGACCCGCTGAATCGACCGATGTTAATCCAGTAGACATTGTCTGGGACGATTTGGAACTCAGGTTAAAAGCTAGTAATCAGCATCCCCGCAATTTCGCAGCTCTATGGGATCTAGTCATCAAAGATTGGCTTCAGCTGAATGTAGTATATTTATACAAAGTTGTGGAATCTCTTCCTTGTCGAAATAAAGTCACTGCAATATTACACGATATTACGGGCGATGTCTACTGGAGGTGATTAGTTTTTTGTCCGATGTAGTTATTCACTAAGATTGCAGCCCCATTTATAGGTCTAAAGTACTAATGCACGGTTACGTGTGCATATCACATACACACCACTGTCATTTAGCGGTCCAGTCCAGGTAGAACAGGTTGCAAGAATAGTCGTCAAAACAGGAAGGTGTAGGGAAAGGTTACCACTTTATCATCAGAAGGTGGAGTAAACGATAAAAAAAAAGTGTGGGGACCTAAGGTAAAGGAGTGACGCTTTCATCGATTGGAAGACTGATTTCAACAGCACACTGCTGGTGGGGGGGGCTGTAGAATGTGGTGCGCCGTTGACCTCTTTCGGCCTTTCGACCTACGTACACGTCAGTTAGTTATAAGGGTACCCTCAGTTTAACTTGACTCCTAATTACGGAGCATCTCGGCATTTGTTGCATCAACCAACATTGCCAGAGGTGAAAGAACTCTCAAGTGACTGAGGAAACAGGCATGACGTGAAGTCGCGTCAGAAGTATCCATTCATTTTTACGTAATTTGAAGGCTGTATGCGAGCTATTTCGCGTTGTCTTATGGATAAAATACATTACTCCATACCTATGTTGGCGTGATCTCAGACTTGAGAAATTTGATGATGTACCATCGAAACACAAAGAAAGTCACCACACAACTCTGACTTCGATTATTGTTGTTGTGGTCTTCAGTCCTGAGAATGCTTTGATGCAGCTCTCCATGCTACTCTATCCTGTGCAAGCCTCTGCATCTTCTAGAACCTACTGCAGCCTACATCCTTCTGAATCTCCATAGTGTATTCATCTCTTCGTCTCCCTCTACGATTTTTACCCTCTATGCTGCCCTCCAGTACTAAATTGGTGATCCCTTGATACCTCAGAACGTGTCCTACCAACCGATCCCTTCTTCTAGTCAAGTTGTGCCACAAGCTCCTCTTCTCCTCAGTTATATTCAATACCTCCTCATTAGTTATGTGATCTACCCATCTCATCTTCAGCATTCTTCTGTAGCACCAC